>NC_132809.1:30795102-31395102 GCF_048594095.1 Paramormyrops kingsleyae
TGTTTATAACATGTTAAACTTTATACTATGATAAAAGACTAAAGGACGTTTTGTTCAGACACGCTAACAGCCCTTGTTTTATTAAGCAACTATAAACATTTAACTGCCATAATGGATTATTAACATTAATAAATCGAATCACTTGGTTTCCCTGAATGCGTAAGAGGAGGTGTTTCCCTAGATGTGATTCCAGTCCATCGCAAGGTTGTCTTATACTCAGGGCAGCATTGAGATACCAATGCAAGTAAAACTGCATGTTCTGAAATCACCAGAGGAAACCCACCCGAACTTCACATGCACAGAACTGGGACTGGATTCAAACCCACAGCCCTAATGGTAAAAAAAAAAACTACAGTATTACCCAATGAGCTACCAAGCCACAGCAAACAGAGTTATAATACCTCAACATAGAGGCAGTTTGAATAACATCAAGTTGACAGAACAGCTACCTACCAGCCACTATGCAAAATAAATAAATGAATATTTCATTAGAGCAGTAGCATTAATACAACTTCTCATTCACAAGTTAATTTATAGAACCTAAAATGCCATTGAATGCAATTGGAATGTGTATATCAAAATGATTATAGGGGTAGCTTTGATTTGAACAAGATTCTTAAGAACACAGTTTCCAAGGCCCAGATCACAAATCTGGCGGGTTTTCCACAAAGCAAGATTCCTCATTTAACTTAAACTAGAAGTCATGATTGTCCAATAAGAGTTTAAGTAAGGAGCATTTCTATTGGACAGTCATGACTTCTAGATTAAGCTAACGAGGCTAACTGAGAAATCCTGCTTTGTGGACAGCCCCCCTGGTTAGTGCTGGTTGTAATTTATAATAATCAACCGGGAATGACATTCACATCAGACGCAATAAAACATTTAGCCACAATGAAACAATGCTGAAGTTTTATAAATTCCTATTTGCAGAGTTTGAGGAAAACTAGTTACTGCTTCAAAGTGCAGAATTAAATTGTGGGTAAGAAGCAGAATAATGACATTTACAAAAACTAACAATGTAAGACAATTTGACTCAAAATAATAATAATTTATAATTATCATTACTGTGCTTCAGTTGGGCTCGCAGTGTGATACACTCTATGGCCAAAAGTATATGAACAGGAGCTCGTCTGCCCACTCATTCCGAAACCAAAGGTACTAAGATGAGTTCGGTTGGCCCAGTGTTGCTATAACGGCCTCTACGGTTCGGGAGGGCTTGCCGTTAGATGGTGGAACATTGCTGGTGGGATTTGCTGCCCATCAGACTGGGCATTGATGTTGGGTGATCAGGACCCTTTTTTTCTGTCAGCTCGTGAGGCTTCCCACCTTTCAACTGAACTTGCTCCCTGATGTTTTCACCTTCACAGCCACTTCACTTCACTCTAGCAAGGCAGAAATGTGGTGAACGGACTGTTTTGGAAAGACGGTGTCCTGTGATGGTGTCGTGGGCAAAGTCACTAAGCTCTTCTGCACAGCCACACATTCTGCTGCTAATGTCTGTTGCAGGAGTTTGCATTACTGTGTGCTTAATCATACCCCCAAGTCAGCAGTGGCTGTGACCTATTTAGGCAATTCACCTAATTAATAGGGCCGTCCACATATTTTGGCCATATAGCACATCAGATCATTTCCCACAACGCCAAAGTGCTAAACATTCTCAGACTAGCTCCTTAAAGAAGATCCTAAAAAGAATTCTACACTACTGCAACTGCAAAGACTAAGTGGTGCTGGAGAGACAGCGGCCGACTACTGGCAGTAGAAGGTGAGCACATTCTGTTGGTTGCCCCTGACGAGGAAGACCGGTGGTCGCAGGTCACATGACAGGGTCTCCAGCCAGGCCATGTAGAGGGCACTTGGACAGGCACCTCTTCTGCCTACGGGCATGGTCCTATCAGAAGCAAAGACGGGGGGAGGATGGGTGACCGATATACAGTGACAAATAAAGAAAGAGGCACACTGTACATCATTGTGTTATAATTGTGTTAGATTGCCCCCCCCCCTTTTTAAATTTTCAGCTCAAATTTTCACCAAAAGTATGTGGTACGTGTGACCAGAGGTGGAAATTTCAGGTCCAGAAAGTAAAAATCAAGAGCAAGATTTTGTTTCAACCAACCAGTCGAGTATTCTGTCACTGTCATTCTTTATACTCAACTGGATGGTTGAAACAAAATCTGGAAACAGGAGCCGGGTGACGGTAGGAACAGGACATGGAAACACAAGAAGCAGGAGAATGAAGCAACGTGAATGAGCGGAGCAGGTTATCGGAACATGTGGGCAGTCATGTGTTTCACATTGAGCTGACATTGGGTTGCATAGCCGGGAGAGACTATGACAAATGAAGGTGTAATATTCAACTGAACAACCAGCCAAGCTTGTCTAAAGCTCTCCCCCCACACACACCCAGGATCAGTGGGTGTTGTGCTTTAACTGGCCAAGTCCTTGACAGCACTTATTTCTCCTGAATTGCCTCAACTCACTTACACGATAATCAGGGCTGCATCTCTGGAGTAATCCTGCAAAATTTCATTCAGACGAATCTGTCGAAGAGACTGAAGGACAAAATGCAAACATTAAAGACAAGTACGCGACAATACACAGCCTGGAGCACTACACACTATAATTAGTATACCACAATGTGTCACACCGCAACTTTCCAAGTGTTGTAAACTGACCACCCAGTACTACAATTGCAGTGTACTCCATCTTGTTGTCTACATGTCTTATCAGTGCCCAACAGGAAGCACGATCCCCAAACATTTTCACCTTAGCTTTGTTTCTCTCCAGGTCCTCGTCAGATACCATCCATGGACAGCTCTCAGTCACAGGGATGCCTGACTGCCCATCCTTATGCATGTTTTTCACCTTGTAGGGCTGAAGTAGGTCCTCAAATCTCTTCACGCTGATGAGGAGAGACGAGGAGAGAGAAACAGAGACAACTGGCCCCCACTGCATCACCAGAACAAATGAGGTTGGGGTGCTCTAGTCACCTGGGTGGTTATGAAGCTGCATCGTAATCAAATCTCACTAAATACCACTGAAGCTATCTGATCTCTGGAAGGTGTTGTGGGCTAAATCATTAATTTTATAAATCATTTATATGTAAATAAGTAACGATTATATCAGGCAGGTAAAACTACCTGACATTAGCCTTAAATCTTAATTTTTCTCATCACTGCAAACAACATGCATACGTACATTCTTATACAAATATATAATGTCATGGGAGAAGTACAGTATGGGTGAAAGGACAGTAGGCTGAGCTGGGCAGGAAAGTGCGGGTCATACTTTTCAGGTCGCGGTCTCTCATTAATGTCAGGAAGCACCACAACATCATGGAAACGGAGACGGAACTTGGTGATGAGGGCCATGATTCTGGAAGATGGCAGGGGAAGCAAAGCATTGTGGGAAAATGTCAAGGCAGTGAAAGACAACAGAAACAGCATGGACAGGTGTGACTTTAATGTCAGTGTAGTACTAATCAAAGGACTCAAGATTTCAAATAACCTGTAAAACATTTGTTTATGTTGATGACTATGTGGACTGTCTTTCATAACGCCAGATCAATGCTATCTGAAGATCTACACACATGCTAACTGCTATTTAAAGTTTGTTGTCTATGTAAGTCCTGCATACAAACACACAGCGTTGTGTTAGTCTCCGCTACAGTCTGCCTGTGTGCGGTCCTGACTTCTCCCTGGCTGAGACGACGCTGGCCAAGATCATCACTCACTCTTTCCTCTGCTCCTCCACCTGCTGGACATCTCCCCCCACGAAGATGCGCACCTTACATCTCGCCCAGCGCTTCTTGCGGGTCAGCAGATACGGGATGAGCAGCGTCAGGCCTATCGACAGATCGCAGCGGTCTCTCGGGATTAAGGCTCCGACTTCTGCCACACGAATCCCACAGCCCTGTCCTCCTGATTTTGGACGTGATGCAGTCTCTGCTCACGGACTCACCTCCGTCATCGGAGAGCCAGTACACATCAATGGTCTTCTTTCCTTGCTTGGACTGGAACACAGTGCGGGGCTGGAGCTCAGCGACTAGGGCGTCCGGGTCCACTGAAACAGACACGCACACCCCCCCATCCCATGAAGATATACACTTTAATGCTGTGAGGGGGGCATCTGAGAGAACGGCCAGCTGGGGCAGAAGAGGTGGAGGCTGTGGTTTTTATCATTAATAGAAACTAAAACTGTAAGAAAACATTTTCGTGAACTGAAAGACGAAAATAAAATAAACACTACCACTACATAAAAATGACAAATATTGCTTTGTAAACTAACTGAAATAAAATAAAAACTTATCCAAGTTAAAAAATGTAAACAATAATAACAGAAGTGAAGGCTCCTGCTGTTACACACATGTGCTCTCTGTAGGGATGGTCAGCGTTCCGCCATTGCTGTGAGCCTGCTCAGTGGACGCCTCGAACCCGGGGTTCACTGCGGGAAAGGAAGGGGTTGACATTTGAGGCTGAGGGCTGAAGCAAAGACACATGCCGGATGCTGGGATCCTCACCGTGGGCCTGCATGTTGTGGGACATGTCCAGACCTTCCTTCATGCGCAACACACCGACGCCATACTGCAGGTCAAAGGCGTCACTGGGAAACACAATACAACCAAAAGAGGGAAGCCGTGATCAGGAGCTCAGACATGATGGCCAGCATCCATCCCATAGTTCCTCCACCTCTAGATATGCCTCAGGACATGACCTTTAGCACTTTGAGAAAAATTTGGAAATAAAAATCAAATCCTCCTCATAAATAAAAATCAAAAATGAAACATTCTGTTTAGTGTAGTAATATTTGTTTGTGATTATAACCTCACGCAGCATGAACTGCACTGACTCACTGTATAACCCCGATGTAGTTGTCCATGCAGCATGAACTGCACTGACTCACTGTATAACCCCGATGTAGTTGTCCTTGCAGCATGAACTGCACTGACTCACTGTATGACCCCGATGTAGTTGTCCTTGCAGCATGAACTGCACTGACTCACTGTATGACCCCGATGTAGTTGTCCATGCAGCATGAACTGCACTGACTCACTGTATGACCCCGATGTAGTTGTCCATGCAGCATGAACTGCACTGACTCACTGTATGACCCCGATGTAGTTGTCCTTGCAGCATGAACTGCACTGACTCACTGTATGACCCCGATGTAGTTGTCCATGCAGCATGAACTGCACTGACTCACTGTATGACCCCGATGTAGTTGTCCATGCAGCATGAACTGCACTGACTCACTGTATGACCCCGATGTAGTTGTCCTTGCAGCATGAACTGCACTGACTCACTGTATGACCCCGATGTAGTTGTCCTTGCAGCATGAACTGCACTGACTCACTGTATGACCCCGATGTAGTTGTCCTTGCAGCATGAACTGCACTGACTCACTGTATGACCCCGATGTAGTTGTCCATGCAGCATGAACTGCACTGACTCACTGTATGACCCCGATGTAGTTGTCCTTGCAGCATGAACTGCACTGACTCACTGTATGACCCCGATGTAGTTGTCCATGCAGCGTGAACTGCACTGACTCACTGTATGACCCCGATGTAGTTGTCCATGCAGCGTGAACTGCACTGACTCACTGTATGACCCCGATGTAGTTGTCCTTGCAGCGTGAACTGCACTGACTCACTGTATGACCCCGATGTAGTTGTCCATGCAGCGTGAACTGCACTGACTCACTGTATGACCCCGATGGTGTTGTCCATGCAGCGTGAACTGCACTGACTCACTGTATGACCCCGATGTAGTTGTCCATGCAGCGTGAACTGCACTGACTCACTGTATGACCCCGATGTAGTTGTCCATGCAGCGTGAACTGCACTGACTCACTGTATGACCCCGATGTAGTTGTCCATGCAGCGTGAACTGCACTGACTCACTGTATGACCCCGATGTAGTTGTCCATGCAGCGTGAACTGCACTGACTCACTGTATGACCCCGATGTAGTTGTCCATGCAGCATGGCTTATCCTTGCGCCAGTTCTTCTTGTACCCCAGCACCAGCACGTTGGGCTTCATGCGACCTAACCCAGATGCCTGGATGGGGAAACACGAGACGGCAGGTACCCTGCAGTTTTAAATCCTGGTATTCTTGGTATTTAAGTTCCCCGCTATAGCACCCACAGGCAAAGTATCCAGCTGTATAAACTCCTAATGTAACACTGTTAGCTTTGCAAGTCTGTTTGAATAAACACGTCTAATCAGCAGCCAAAAATACAACAATGTATAATAACCAGTCAGAAGCAGTTTCAGTGAAATTACTCTTTTTGACATTTAAATGTGACCAATTACATTGCAGTTACATAAAATATCATTGGGCGTAGATAGAGAGTCTGGGCCTCCTGACAAAATGTCACCTGGGTACTAAAGGGGCATGGATCCCCCCACCACAGGATTACCACTTTCAATCTGAAGAAATATATGTCGTTGATAGTAGCATTTGCCAAATGGGGGGGGGGGGGGGGGTTCATGCCCCTAGAGTACCCATGATTGTCATCAGTAGATGAGTCTGACTTGCTAGAGATGCTGGCTTTGGTGAGGAAGGCGGGACCGACAGGGAAAAGAGTGAGAGGAGAAGCATGTGCACAGGGACAGGAAGGTCACCCACCTGAAGCAGCATCTGCACCCCAGAGCGCAGGTCAACCGCAACCACACCACGGTAGAAAGACCTAACTTGCCGCTTGTTTAGCCATGTGACATGACTGTTACTGTGTGCTGCTTCAGTGGACTCAGAGGAGGGGCTGTCCTGTGGGAGGAGGAGGAGAAGGAGGAAGAGCATGTGCATCATGTGTGTGCTTATTGAGGGGCAAAACCTTGGTTATCTTCCAGAACAGCTTCTTCAACAGCTGTTTGAATCGTTCCAACTTTATTTGAAATGTCTCATGGGCACAGATTCTTTCTTATGCATGTCCAAGCGATTAGCGATTAGCGATTAGCTCCCCATTATCCCCAATCCCGGACGAGGACGAGGCGAAGGGGGCGAAGCAGCTCACCGTGACCACGTTCCCGCACATCATCATGCTTAGGTTCTTCGTGAAGGTGCTGACGAAGTCCACCACGGCTGGCCGGAAACTGGGGGGGCCGCTGAGCACCAGACACTGCGGCCTGTGTGGTGGGAAGAGAAGGCCGCTCTGGGGGGAGTCTACTCTGCCACGGAGAGGGTGGGGGGAGGGCTCGGAAATAAAATTTTCCGGCTACCTGTAGTTCTTGATGTGGTCTTCAATGTTGTTGAGGCCCACAGAGTAGGATAGGGCCATGTTGTAGGAACTGGCCTGAACTGAGGATCCCCAGTTTACACCTGAAGTTGCACAGCACAACACACACAAAGTACATTATGTTGGGTAGATAGATAGATAGATAGATAGATAGATAGATAGATAGATAGTATTGCACAGTGGGTATTGTACTATGAACAAACGAATGTTCTGTCACTATGCCTAAGCAGTTCTGGTCCATTCAGACAATTGGTGCAAATACTTTAATTTCTTTAGCATCTGACATTTATTCAATTACTGGTATGATGTAAAAATAATATAGACATATGGCCATTAACAGATATACAGTAGCATCAGTTATAGTTCAACATGGTATGTTACTGTATATCTGTATATGTTTACTGACTATAGCTGTGTTTGATGAGAACAATCGGATCTGTCATCTGATTGGCTCATTTCAGATGCATTTCGAAGTGCTACACTTGTAAACGGGATTGCGGCCGCCTGTCTCTGGCGTGTGGGGTGAGACGTGTGTGGTTCCCACCTGGCTTCTTGTACAGCACGTAGGCTAGCAGGAAGATAATGATGCCGATAGCTATGAGGGCCGCCCACCAGGTCAGCAGGAACATGATGACCACCGAGACTATGGCGCCCAGCAGCGACAGCCACTTGCTGTAGAAGCGGAAGGATGGGCGCCACCCTGTGGAAACCGCCGGAAGAACGGGCTCAGCTCGCACGCATTTGTGGGCGTGGTCGTTTGTTAATGTGAACATGCAACACGTGTCAAAACAGAATCATCTGCACAAATTATTATATTTTGAAAGTAGGGTCCCTGAGCACCAGCAGACCTGCAATATTATTATTGTTTGCTTAGTAAGAAATTTGTTGCAGCTTGCTGACATTTTTGCCATTCGTGTAACATCCATTAATCCTGTTTATAGTTCAGCTAGACCAGAACTACTCAAACCATACTCCTCAAGGTCTGAGCACTGCTGATTTCCCACCCTTCTTTACCTGTAACTACCTGGGAGAACTGAAAGCAAGGCCTGGATTTAGAATCAAGGTCCAGATTTGAAGAACCCGGAGCCAGACATTTTGGTGAGGGAGGTTCTGCCTTCAGCACTCAGGTCCATGGGATGCGATACCAATTTTCTCATGGTTTCTACTGCATTACCATAAGCTGACCCCCCCCCCCCCCCCCCCACCCCGCCTCAGCCAAACCAGACGCTTTTACCAGGGGAGTTAGTGATGGAGGCGTGGAAACAACTGAAGTTGATGAGGGCGTAGGAGCAGAGGAAGAAGTTGGAGATGATGGGAGCAATGGTGTTCAGCTCGGCTGCGTGGGAGAGACAATGGCAGCATGACATCATCGCCGAATACCTCTCCCAGACACCGCTCGTCGACGGGGCCCACATTAGAGCTCCCTCTCTCAGACGTGGCGTGTTTAACACTCAAGGACCATTCAAAGGCAGATCATCTCAAACAACAAAGCGGGGACATTTTATATATACGCTAAGGAAGACCTTACTGAAGCATTTTAAGACTTCTGTCAAAATGTAATCTGATTGAAATTGTCCACCTCCTGCCAAACTGTCCGACCTACCAATGAGAATGAAGCAGACGGCGATGATGTAGGCGAGTAGGTAGCCTCTGATTGGCTCATCATTCTTCCCATAACCTTTCCCGAAGAAGCCGATTGCTGGATACAGTCTGTCTTTGCATAGGCACTGTTAGTATGGTGGGGGAGGGGAGGAGAAGATTTGTTACATTACAAAACAATGTTCAGGTTGCTTAAAGAATAAGTAACATTATATCAGAACAAGTAACATTCTTATTTGAACACACCAACTGTCACTGTCATACGCACATGCCCCAGTTATGCATAAATACACACACCTGTAACTCCCTATATATAGAAACAGTTTGCATATCGCTCATCTGTACCTCCTGTCCTCACAGTAGTTTCATTTCTGAGTCTGAGAACTGAGTCACAGCTGAGTGGGCGTGGACACGCATTTGCAGGTGTGTGTTTGTGTGTGTGTGTGAGAGAGAGTGTGTCAGTGTTACACAAGAGTGGGAGGATGGTTAGGTTTTCAGGATAAAGTGAAAAAGTCTGGTGTGACTTTGAGGAAGAGCATTGCTGTGTATTATATTTCTGGCTTAATCTAATAGATACATCCTTATGGAGATATTTCATCAAATCAACTGCTTTCTTCAACTGCCTAAAATCCCAAAATGCAAAACCTTTTAGTCTAATATAATCTGTTTCAAAGTTTTGTGTGTCCAAGTGGATACATGTGTCAGATAGACACGGCTGGCAGGTATCTGTGGTACCTGAAAGACTTTGGGTGCGGAGACAAGGCAGGCCAAGGCTGAGGAGAGCGTGGCTCCAAAGATGCCAGCAGTGATGAGGGGCCCGAAGGCAGACACCATGCTCATACTCTGAGGTAGGGAAGTGCAGGACACAAGAGCACAGACTCAGGGATGAGGAGGACTCAGGAGCACAGACTCGGGGATGAGGAGGACTCAGGAGCACAGACTCGGGGATGAGGAGGACTCAGGAGCACAGACTCGGGGATGAGGAGGACTCAGGAGCACAGACTCGGGGATGAGGAGGACTCAGGAGCATAGACTCGGGGATGAGGAGGACTCAGGAGCATAGACTCTGGGATGAGGAGGACTCAGGAGCACAGACTTGGGGATGAGGAGGACTCAGGAGCACAAACTCAGGGATGAGGAGGACTCAGGAGCACAGACTCGGGGATGAGGAGGACTCAGGAGCACAGGATCGGGGATGAGGAGGGCTCAGGAGCACAGACTCGGGGATGAGGAGGACTCAGGAGCACAGACTCGGGGATGAGGAGGACTCAGGAGCACAGACTCGGGGATGAGGAGGACTCAGGAGCACAGACTCGGGGATGAGGAGAGCACAGAACCTCAGTAACATTTTCCTACATATTTAGCTGGAACTCCAACTGACAAATTTGTTAAATGCTCCTGATCCAAAAGCTATTATTGATGCTTGTAACTCAACAGGGTCATGCTCCATAAAACATGTTTTACTTGTGAGTCAGCTTGTGTCTAGGGCTGTGACAAGTATTAAGACCCAAACAAAATACACTCAGGCTTGGTGCTGTTTTTGTGAGTGTTTTGGGTGTATTTACCTGGTAGTAGTTACTGATGCCATAGGTGCAGGTCTTGTTGTTGATGCATTCGCTGAAATCCCAGCCATACTGGCACGCCAGTCCCACGCAGTCTGTTGAGTTGCTCATGTATATAGTGCCATTGAGATCCCCTGATGCATCGCGGACTACACATGATGCTAAAACACAAAAACTCGCATGTACTGCAATCAATTCATACTATACTGATATATTCCGTTACATGGGGGCAAAATGTCATCTCTGAATAAAATGTCATCCAGCATTGTTTCCTGCTTGGTGCCTATAGCCTCCAGGAGAAGCTCCAGACCCCCCCGAGACCCTGAGTAGGACAAGCAGTTTCAGAAAATGGGTGGATGGATGGATGGATGGATGGATGGATGGATGGGCAAATGGACGGACAGACAGATGGATAGATTTATTTTGAGCATTTCTCTTAAGAGTCTGTCTTTTTTCCTGTTGACCTGGACTTTCATGGAGTGACACAGTTCAGGAAGAAATATTTTTTTTAAACAACCGATTTTTGCAAGGGTTGGATCATTGACAGATGGTAGAATCTCCTGAGGGATTAAGCTTACCGATGGTGGCGGAGATGATGAGGTACGACAGTGTAGTCCAGAAGATGGACAGCAGTGTCCCCCTAGGAATGGCAACTGCGGGGTCCTGCAAAAGTACCATGGGTCGCAGAAGATGACATAAGGCAGAAGGACATGGACACCTAAACAAAACGTTAGCAAGAAAATCCAGAGATAGTCCTATGTTAACATGTGAATGATGTACTTCATCTTTAGTCCTTTAGAGATTAATGTTAGAACCATTAATAATAATAATAATAATAATAACAACAGATACTTTATTGATCCCTGTGGGGAAATTCTCTACGGTTCCCCCAACTTGCTCTTGGTAGAGTGTGCTGTCCGCAAAGGGCAGCCACCCGTAGCGGCACCCAGGGAGCTGGGGATTAAGAACCTTGCTCAAGGACCCACAGACGTCGCAAGGCTGGGTTCGAACTGGCAACCTTCTGATCACAGGCACAGCCCACTGAGCCACATGCTGCCCCACAATTAACGTTAACAATAAATGCAAGATAATTCTTATTGGTTGGGTATATTTTAATGTTTGGAGGTGGTGTTGTCTGTTATTTGGGTTTGAATATTGCAAATGAGGGGTTTTAATGTCTTGTTACCACCAACACGCAGCTGCAGGTGCCGGTACTGGGCTGGTTCTCGCAAGGTGCCTTTTGAGAACTCAAAATGCATACATGCATGCACTCAAACACCATAATAGTTTATTTATTCGACCTGTGACATATTTATACTAATAAGCTGACAAGCTCTCACTGCCAGTACCGCCGTTATTAGACTATCGGTTATAGATTGAATTTTCCGGGTATATGGAGCGTTTGGACGCCATAGCCTGTCCCACTTATGCTGACGTTTTGGGGCCACAATCTGAGAAATCTTTGCAGCTGAAACGTGAAACCAGTGCCGGATTGGGGAAAAGTCTTGCACCGGCACCACGCTGGTGGAAACAAGGCTACAGAATATACTTTGTTATATCACTGTTCCCTGGTCATAAAAACGGTTCATCATGATGCAAAAGGGTCAACCTGCCTTGAGGTCACCTGAGATGTTGGCTCCAGCAAGGATACCCGTGGCCGAGGGGAAGAAGATGGAGAACATGCCGAAAAAGCTGCCCTCTGGACCTCGCCAGCTTGGGACAAAGTTTGCCGCAAAAATGCCAGCTAGTGCAGAGTACAGAGCTGCGTCAGTCACAGGAACGGAACAATCATTGTGTGGCACAATGTCTTCAAGGAACATTGAGGACCCCTAATTGCATCGTGATTGCATGCATGCATCCATCCTTTATCCAAAACAAGATTATACTGCCAGTTCATCTCTCAGACCCTTAAACAGTGGCAGTCCATTGCAGGGCACACACACATATATACACATAAACACACAATATGGGCAATCTATTGACACCCAGGGCTCGTCTATAGGCAGCATAGGCGTTTGCCTAGGGTGCGCTGACTTGCCAGCCAATTTCAGTTTGTCTTGGATGGGGTCTGCCACACCAGCTAGGACCAGCCCTATTGACTTAACTGCATGTCTTTGGGCTGCAGGAGAAAACTGGAGTACTGAGGGGAACCCAGAGCAGCACTGGGAGAACATGCAATATCCACACAGGATGGAAACTGGAGCCAAACCCCCGACCCTGGAGGCAATGGCGCTGCCCGCTGATACACTGTGCCACCCTGATACACTGTGCCACCCTAAGTCAATCATTCACTGAATTACACCTCATTTTAGTTTACAGGCCTTATCTACATACAGCCTAAGGTTTGAAAATGATTGAATTCAGCTAGTTAATGAGTTAACTAGCTAACTTAATGACATTTGAGTAATAAAGCCTGAAAACATTATGAGGAATTACAGTAGGTTGTCCGAAAAGCCAGCCTCTGACCTTTATAGCTGAAGAAGCCTTTTGCCTGCTTCTGAGGTGTGGCTGGCATGATGGTGCCCACGATGTAGCTGGCAAAGGAGACCATGATGACCAGGAAAAAGAGAACCTGGGCCTGCATCGGAAAACGGAACCTTCAGCTCGAGATGGTAAAAACCAGAATACGCACCATCCAGGTGCATAGCACAGCACATCCCATCATGCATTCAACTAACTTCAAGGTAACCAAGACAAGACAGGCAGACAACAGAGGCTACAGAATTTTTATCTCCGGGCCTCACCTTGGACTCCCACTCCATCCCAGCCAGGGAGATGAGCAGCAAGCAGGAGACGGTGATCACCCCGATGATGCGGATGTCATTAAGGCGATCTACCATCATGGCGTTATTCTCCTGGGAGGGTATGGGGGCTGGAAGTCAGTCGAACTTAGGAGATGTGCAGGAAACCATAGAACCCCAACAAATCTGTCACTATAAAAATGAACGATTGGTAACACTTAAAGCAGTCATTGTAATGCATCAAAGATACCTTCATAATGCATTATAAAGGTCAGTGTAAACCATTATGCATTATGAAGGAATTTATAGTGCATTACAGATGAGAGCTTCATAAAGCGTTCATAATGCATAATAAACATGGCTATAATGTGTTATGCCTTTTTATAGTTATAGCCGTGTTTATAATGCTTTATGAATGCATTATAATGCATTATGAGGGTATCTATAATGCATTAAGATGGTATCTATAATGCATTATACGTGACTGCTTTAAATAAAGTGTTACCGAAGGATCCTATTATTTTAAAGTAAACACGAAGGGTTCTTGTGCTATACCGTACCTTGGGCTGTGTTACCAAGCCCTGACCATGGTAAGCGAAGACACTCTCACCTGCATAAGTGCCTGCACAGTCTCGGCGAAACCCACAGTGTGCATGGCGACCGCCACAGCGTTGGCGAAGGCGAAGATGAGGCCAATGGAGCCGCCCAGCTCGGGTCCCAGACTGCGGGAGATCAGGAAGTAGGTGCCTCCTGTAAAGAGGGTTGTTGGGGGGAGGGGGTGGGAGTGTCACCACAGTGAGTACAGGCTGATCACAGAGCAAGCAAAAATGCAGGCTATCCACAGTCTATATAGAAGGAATAGCCAGGCTAAGGGATGAACTCCTGGTCTACAGCTCTGCACATTCAGAAGCCAGTGGTATTTAACTGGAATTAGTCCAGTAAAGCATCCAGGTGTGAAAAAAATCCCAATTTAAAACTTGAGGAGCACCCTAGACACTGGGGAAGTGTAGCTGCAGTTGGGCAGTAGATAATAATAATAATAATTAATATTGATCCCGTAGGGAAATTCTCTTTAGACCTCCTATAAGTTGCTCTCTAGGACCCGCAGATGTGCTGAAGCTGGGCCTGAACCAGCAACCTTCTGATCACAGGCACAGAGGTTTAGCCTCTGAGCCCCATCGTAGAAACACATCACATACCTCCTTTGACCTTGCCGTTCGTGGCGATGGCGGAAGTGGACAAGCCCGTGATGCCGGTGATGCAGGAAGAGAGCAGGATGATGATCCAGGCGAGGCCTGGATGGATCAGGAGCTGGTCAGCATGAGGTATGGCCATTTGTCGGCGAGACTCCATACACATAAGGGGATTGGAAAAGGGCGTAATGTCTCCTTGATTGATAACGAATAGCAATAATTTTCATGGACAGTTATTCAGATTAATTTCTTGTCTCCATACGAGGTGTCAGATCTGCCACAATAAGTTTTGCTAGATTACGAGCTACACAGAGCCCAACATGTCAGCAAGCTGCTGCTCACAGCACTGCGAAAATAATGTTTCCAGGATAGCAGGCTGATTTTAGGTGGAGCAGAAGCCTACGCACCGATTCCAGCCTGCGCTGTAATCCAGGGCAGGCGCAGGTAGAGGATCACGCCCCAGATGTTTAGCATGCACCGAACCTGTAGGAAGGAAGTCAACTCACTACAGTGCAGGGCTGAGGCTCGTAGACGCTTTCCTGTTGTCACAATGTAAGTCAATGTGAGGATGTTAAGTGTTCATCAGTGGACCATTAGGCTGCTCAGTAATGAACCATGGAGACTGAGAAGCAAATGTTCGGTGTCTTACCATGACGCCCTGCACCCATCCAAACCGCGTTGGCTCTATGGGAGGCTGACTCTCTCCCTCTTCATCTGAGCTGTTTCCGTGGCCCACTCCATCAGTCTCTTCATACAGGGGGGGTGGCGATCCCTCTTCCTGACAGTAGGAGCGTAGAGGCGCCATAACAAACAAACAGAACAAACATCTCTAGGCTCCAGGTTCTTCCTTCATTATAACGCCATTTATTATTGTGATGGCATCCTTGGTGAGCATTTGTATTTTTACAGAATTACAATGTTTAATGAGGCAATTTTGCTAATAAAAAATAATTATTTTCTGAGAAAGGGGTCAGTGTTATTATAGTTTTAAATTTGTAATTTAGTTCTCTTTATTTTGCTATTTTTATTTGAAAATCCAGTTTAGTCTTAGTTAATTTTTATCAATACAGTTTTATTGGTTTTTATCCATCTATTTTCTGTAATCACTTATCCTATTTACGGTTGCAGGGAATCTAGAGCGTACAGGCACAAGGTGGAGAACATCCCAGGATGGGACCCCAACCCATCCCGGGATGGGACCCCAACCCATCACAGGGCACATTCACACTCACAGGCACTTTGGTGACTCCAGTCGACCTCAGCATGTTGCTGGACTGAGGTGTGGGGGCGGGGGGCAGAGTACCCAGAAAAAACCCCACAGCAACACAGGTTAGAACATTCAAACTCCACACACATGGAACCACAGCAGAGACTTAAACCCTGGTCATAGAGGAGTGAGACAAAAGTGCTAACCACTACACCAAGCCACACTTGGATGTTGTTTTGAAGATTTATTTCTATTTACTTTTTATATATTTTAGTTTTAATTTAACACATTTTATTTCTAGGCATAGACTGAAAATTGTACAGCTATTTTATGTATCTGATCTTTAGAGGATCCTACATGAGTGCACAGTGTGCACATTACGTACTAATGTCCTCAAAATGTCCAGGAATTATTAACAGTAATCAAAGTTTAAATATATCACTACTTTTAAAACAGTATTAAAATCAGTAAGTGAGTACAGACACTCCTCTACTTATGAACGAGTTACGTTCCGAATGGCCGTTTGT
Organism: Paramormyrops kingsleyae; assembly: GCF_048594095.1. Classification (NCBI taxonomy): domain Eukaryota; kingdom Metazoa; phylum Chordata; class Actinopteri; order Osteoglossiformes; family Mormyridae; genus Paramormyrops; species Paramormyrops kingsleyae. The sequence continues at coordinate 30,811,166 of NC_132809.1, forward strand.
TAACTTGAAATGTTCGTAAGTCGTTATTCAACATCATTTTAAGGGCATACGCAAGTACAAAGAACTAGGATGCTGGGAGTTCGCACGCTACGCTGCTGCGCGGCGGGAGTAGCGGCCAGAAGTCGTACTGGGCGGGATTGGCGGGAAGAAAAAAAAATTTATGTTGCGGACAGGAAATGGGAGCCCAAGGAACACAATTTGGACTTACAGTCCTCTTTGTTTGTATGTCTGAAAGTTCGTAAGTTGAAAGTTCGTAAGTACAGGAGCGTCTGTATTTGACGTTTGTTTTGAAGCAATATTTATAATTTTTGTTTAGCTTCAGTTTTTTATTTTATTTTTGCATGTTATTTTATTTAGGTTCATTATAGTTTTAGTTTTCGTTAACAATAATAACCCTGGGCAGGATTTCAGCAACTTTCAGCATCAAATAATGGCTCCTAGCCAACCATGACCCTGTTCTGGGTAATCAGTATGAAAAAACGGATGGATTGAGAGATCAACTCATCAGTGTTTTTTAATGTTCAGCACCTTGTTGGCGTGCACACCATGTCAGTATCTTTATATCCATTTTCTGTACCTTCAAGGTCATGGTGTCTGGAGCCTGCAAGGCAGGGTATGACCCAGGATATGGGCAAAAACCCACTGCAGGGCTCACATATGGCGTGAAATCAAATTCACCACAACCTGAATCTGAATTTATTTACTCGAATTTCAGTGTGTCAACCTGAACTTCAATTTCATTACCTAAATACCAGAACCTGGATTTGAATTTATAAAAAAAAACCCGACCTTGAATACGTTTACCTGAACTTGAATTAAAGATATCGAAATTGAACTCATTACCCGAATTTCAATTTATGTTGTTTGTGTGGTAATGAAAATTCAAGATCGGGTTGTAAAATTCGGCTTTTGAAAATTCGGATTGTAAGATTCAGGCCAAGAAAATTTTGGATGAGAAATTCAGGTTCAGAAAAACATGGAAAACATCGGGAAAAGGAGCAAACAAGTATAGGCCTAATCAAATGCAATCCTGGCCAGTACAAGAGAGATCAGCAGACATGTGAGATGGGGTTTCTACATCCATCACCTTAATGATAGCTAATACCAAGATATTAAAGTTGACTACACCTATCTGTTTTATAAATTTGCACAAATATATTTGTACAGTCATTGAAAAGGTCTCCTCACCTGAATGATGGAATGTAACTGGAAGAGGGAAGGTCTTGTTTTGCGGGATCTCCCGTACACCTCTGTTTTTGTATAAAAGTCATAGTTTGGCGGGGCATCCAAAGTATTGTACCCTGAGAAGACCTCTGATCTCGTGGAAGCCATGCTGTTGACATCGCAGTTGTAGAAGTACTTATCGTCCACGCTGTAACTGTATTTTGACTCTTTCTCACCAACATTTGGTGAGACGGAAAACTTCCCACTTTGAGTGGAAACAGGTATGGTGTCCATTGCTGGCACCTCTGCCATCCCAGTGTCAATACCGCTGTCCAGTCTTTTTCAGTGACAAGGCGATGAAGTCCAGATGGGTTATATATGCATGTGAACCAGCAAGAACCGCTTCTGTTTGGTTACAGGAGAAATACAATTTTTTCTCCAGCTAATTACTAATTACTAATTACTAATTACTAATTACTACCTTGGGCAGTTGAGCAAGATCTATGCATGTAGACACCATTATTACATTAGGTATTTCAGATCTCTGGCTAGATAGCATTAATTGAAAACTACAAGGACATAAGGACAAAGACTGAGTCACCTGGTCAATGCTGATTGGTTGTCCTCAACTTCCTCACAGACAACTTCGACACTGAATGAACTCCACATGATCTTTCCTCATTGACACTCAGTGGAGTCATTCTAGGCAGCATCAATGCTGTTAAATATCGGTGATCCTCCATTAGCATCTCTACTGTTCTCAACTGATACCAAATATTTTTGGATAAACGAGGTAATAATGGATTGTCACATACCCTTGTGTAAGTACCCTAGGGGGGTGTCCTCAGGGACCCCCAGAGAATTGGGAGCGAGTGAAAACATGGACTGTCTGGGGATCCCCAAGGACTGCTTTAAGAAACACTGCACTAATGCAGCTGTGTTGTAAGAGGGCCTGTATGGAAATAAATTCAATTGAATTAAATTGAATTGAATGGAGTTGAATAAATGCAAACGAAGGGCAAATTTCTCACTCAGTATTTTATTGTTTTTGAGATGATACTCTGCCAATAATCTAAAGCATACCCTGCAGACTGGGTTTAGGTCATTTTCTCTCCAAATGATCCAACAACTACCTTAGATAACCAAAACTCAAAATACAGACTAATTAAAACTTCTGTTGGTACTTCAGAAGCAGTAACCAGACTAGCGTCCCTGCCAGATTCCATGAGCTAAATAATTTGAGCCGAAAATACGAGTGGTATTAATGGTCTCATACATTGTGTTGTGAACTTTTTATTTAAGAAATAAAAATGTTGGCTGCAGTTGGGGCAAGATAATGCACTGCTGAGGACTACTGCCTCGCAGGAGACCCGGGTTTGAGCCTCCATCCCTGCCTCACCTGTGTAGAGTTTCCATGCCCTCCCATGTGGTCGAACCACATGGCCCACGAACCGGCAGCCATCAACATGCAGGTTTCCTCTAAGTGACCTTGACCCGCCAGTAGCCCCACCGTGGAGCTCACTCCCGTTCTTCATTAACCCTCATGGCCTCATGTCCCCTTCAGAGCACTGCCCAGGTCACTGTAGGTGGGGGGAGGGGGGGGGGACTTGGGCGTTTTTCCTTGAATAATGGAGCCACAAGATGCCCCGAGGTGGACTCTACCTTTCTTAAGATAGAAACATGACGTGACAAAAAGCCTCATTTGCAGTTTTTTACAACTGGGATATTAGCTCCCCCACTATAACAAACCCATCTGTATGGTGTCACGTAGGTGTTGCGTATTTGTTGGTGTGGTAACAGGTGAGATGTAATAAAGTCATGGTGTAACGTGGAACTGAAATCCATTGGAGGTTCAGCCCCAACTTTTTTTTGTCTCAGTCCCCATGAAAAATAATGATCCTAAAACCATTTAGTGATTTGTCCCATATTTTTAGACATTTCATACCCTCCCTCAGCAAATGATGTAATTGTGGGGGGCATATTTTATCAGGGCACTGAGCCCCCCTAAGGGTCAAATCCTAAAGTCACCCCGGCTGAAATCAGTAGCACTTTTTCCACAGTGACAAAAAAGAGCTTGTGATGCCTGGACCCAGCGCTGGCAGGAGCCGGAGGAATGTAACTGCAGTGTTTTATTTTCAGACAAGGTGCTATTAGATCTGGGATGGATCAGACACAGCAGACAGGCAGAGGAGACACAAGATGCTGTCAGGTTTTTTTATTTAATGATTTTTGCTTTTAAATTGTATGAATTTCGGCATCCCTGTTTGAAAGCAGTTAACATTGCTGTGGGGGGAATATACATCAAATTTCGTCATGCACATTCACCAAGAATCTGTTTAAACATGTAAAAAAGGGAAACTATAGATAGGTCTCCACAGAAAGGAAACTCTAAAGACCCGAACAGACTCCTCCCCCCCCCCCCCATTGCACATTCCCCAGAGCTACATGTCTATATTTTATAGCCAATTATGAAACAATTATATATTCTTGTTTTATGAACAAATATAGAAACAGCTCAAATGATCCACATTTTTGAGAAATGGTTGATATTTCATTGGATGTTATTTTTAACTTGTGGTGTGATTGGCTTGCCTGCAGTCCTGTTGACAGTAGCTTGACCCATCTGCTGAAGGTTCTGTAGACAGTAGTATGGTACCACCCTGGTGTTGTGAAATAGCCGGATTCGAGCAGGCGTGGGTCATCGGCCTGATTCACAACACCAGCTGGGGCACGCACACCGAGCACCCGGGCAGCAGAAGGACCCCCGTCGGCTCACCTGGGGTCCAGAGCATCTCCACAGCCACAGAAACACACACACTGGCCTAAGCTTTCTGTCTGCTGATTTCTTGCCGGCTTTATCATTACCATCTGTGTGTGCACATTCCCAGGGCAGGCATCCACCATCGCACCATCTGCTGCTGGTGACAGGAATCCAACTCGAGCAGCAGAGATATGGAGCTTCGGAAGCAGAATCTGACAAAAGCTCTGGTTTGATCCCAGGCGACATGGCCCAACTGTGAGCCAGGTAAGGAAACTCTACTAACCCTATTACTGTGTGTGTGTGAGGGGGGGGGGGGAGGTTGATTATTGAGCAATAAAATCCGTCAAGGCACAGGTAAATGTTGGGGGCCAATCTTTGAATCATCTATGAACAAATCACGTTGGGTAACTTTGTGAGTAAAGAAACAGCAAGTAACACCGAAGAAATAAATATTATTCTTATTATTTTATCTTTACAGACACTGAGGTGGGCATGTCCTTAAATGAACAAGATTCTGGATTCTGATGAGGTCACCACTGTCAGGGAGAGAAGAGCAAAAGGGTCAATTAACTGAACACGACGCAGAATAAAATCAGGCGAAACTGAAAGAGAACTACAAAGAAAATATCCTCTTCAAGAAACAACATCTCCAACTTCCCGACTGTCTGAACATACCAGCGGTCACTCCCCCCCCCTCCCCACCCCCCATCGGTTGGTGTTCCTGATGGAATTTGGCCCTCTGGGGAAAAGAGTTGGGGCCCTGTGTTTGAAACTTAGGACAGATGTACATTGTTTAAATCCACGACCAGAACATGTCCCCTCCCAAAATTAACATCCCCCCCACTCACCCCCAGGTGACTACACTAATGATCAGTCAGGTGTCTCCAGCAAATGTCTCAATGTCCCCAGGGCACTTTACTGTGCTGTGAAATTCTGCTAGTTCTGACAAAGAGGGGATTGTTTTATTCATAATAAACATGCACAGTCAAATTAGCACCTTCATGTGACTTTAAAGATCATGTTACAGTTTCACAGAAGGACAAACAGGGCGGAGCATCGCGTGGAGTTCCGAGAACCTCCAGAGTAACATTCCATAAAACCAAATGTCACTTTCCAGAATTCCGGTGGTGCCCTGTCCTGTAAAACACCAACTGACCGTATAACAAGTCCCTCGATTTCATTCCGTCTTCCGCTGTAAACAAAACAACAAAATAGTTTTTTTTTTTGTGTTAATGTCTTAATAAATTTACATTGGAATGTCTCAAAATGGCAGCTGAGAAGACAGGATGTGGAAGGGTTCTCTGTCCCTGCTCAGCGCATGTCAGTAAATATTTACAGTTCAAGCATGTCAGAGTTCGAACTGGAGAGTGTTTCGTTTTTGAGAGAGAGAGAGAGAAGCAACTTCTCCTGTCATAGTGTCTGCCAAATGGCATTAATAAACACACAGAAGTAAACTTTCAGCTCCCACCTCAGAGCAAGAAGTCTGCAAAACACATACAGAAAGCTGATGTGAATGGACACTTGTGTCTGTGTGTGTGTCTGTGTGTGTGTGCATGTGGATTCACAAAGCACAGTATGTTTACCCTAACATTAAGCCAAACCAACCCACAATCTTATTCTCGCAAACTGACAATCCCTTTATCTAACTTTTCCTAACATAAATTTTAAAATTCTTGTTCAAAGCAGACAGCAAACAATAATATTCTCATATAAAAGAGTCTAGCTTGAGTAGTGATTTTCAAAAAAATCATAAAAATTCACACAAAAAAGCTGCAAAAAATTCAACAGCACAGCACGCAGTGAATGAAAAGAGAAGACATTACTGTATTCATGTTCACCATTAACTGGCCCTGCTGTGAGACTCCCATTCAGCTCCCTGTTTTGACCCCAAGCATCTGATATAAAACAATTCTCCCAATTAAACTGACACTTTCACTTTTGCCGTAAAAAAATCTCACTAAATCCCAGTAGATATCTCAGAAGAACAAAGAACCTGATCAGTCAACATGGTTCCCATCCATGGGCAAATGGAAGCCTTTTGTTGCCCCCTAGGGGTCACTGTGCTTCTGTGCACCCGCTTCCTGACTTAAGAAAACCAAAGACTATCCATGTGACCGGGGCATGTTAAGTACCAAGAAAAGCAGACTGAAATATTTTGTAACACCCTGTGCTGGACTTTTCTCAGCTTTTATGTTAGCGATGTGATAACCTTACATGTCCTTTAAGTTAAAGCTTAAGCTACCGGCTCGGAGGCAATTAATAAAAATGGAACTCGGAAGAGCATTAAGAAAAGTGAATGTGTCAGCTATTCACGACGACTCCCGTGACTCACAGCCTCGTTCCCTTTTTAAGTATGAGCCTCGGATAAGGCCGTGAGTCACCGTGCGGGAGAAAAGACAGAGCAAGCTAACGAGGGGAAATTAAAACGTTAAATTCCGACCAGCAGAACTCATTTCCTTATCCGGACAGCCCGTGTCCCTTTGGAAAGGTGTGGCTTTTGTGCAGCCTTAAAAATAAAGTTGTCACACCAAAACCAGGGCTTCACGAGCTGTTAAGCTTTGCGGCATTTTTGTCTGATATCTAGCAAGCTAGATATGATCTTCTGTTTCTGTTCACTAGCCATCTATCTAGTGATGTTTGAGTGGAATTACAGAAGCACCACGTCTGGTATCCCTGTGGCATTTGGGGGCTGGCGTTTGAGATATTTACGGATGGCCCCTCTCTCCTCCCCATGTTCATCTGGCTCCACAATACGTCTTCTGTAACAGCCGAGTCAGCAACGTATACAGTACCAGTCAAATGTCTGGACATGCCTGCTGACAAACTCCATAAAGATCATATGTTTTTCAACAAGATGACGACCCTAAGCTCACCTCAAGGTTATGTAAGTACTGTATTATCTCGTGAACAAGGAAAGCGATGGAGTGCTGTGACAGATGACCTGGCCCCCACAATCCACCCCCCCCCCCAACCTAAACCCCACAGAGCCGGTTTGGGATGAGTTTGGTATCAAAGAGTAAGAGTGAGGTAACCAAATTGTACCCAGACCTTGTGGAAACTCCTTCAGGACTGTTGGAGAGAGATTCCAGGTGGCTACATCTGGAAGCTGGTTGAGAGAATGCCAAGAGCCTGCGATGCTGTCATCAAAGCAAAGGGGGCTATTCTGAAGAGTCTGAAATTCAAGAACAATTTTGAACATTTCTCTTGGTCGTTGCAGTATTTGATATTTATTATTTCATTGCTTCGAGGCATTTTACCACAAGGTGAATGACATCACTAAAATAGAGACAAATGATAAAAAAATAGGTGTGTCCAGACTTTTGGCTGGTACTGTAAACATGGACAAACGTAGGTCATGGCTGACAGCAGCGTTACTTGTAACGTCACAGAAACATCTGCATCGTTTCTGGTTTTTACTAAAGCATCCGGTGTCATCAGCTCTGAGTAGCAATGAACGTGAACAATATGGCTGCCCGTTTACATTGTCCGGTTAAAGCCATTCCCAGCCCATGCTGACATCATACTGATATAGGAACTGTTACCTTGGAAAGTCAACAATCCATGATAATTAACCTGGGAGTGCCTCTGAGCTGCTTCAAACTATTTGCATCGCACCTTCAGTGCTCCAGAAGGTGTTTTAGTAGAGATAATTTTTTTTAATGGCTCTTAAAAACACACGCATTGTAAAGGTTTATAGAACTGGGGCAAACAGTGCCCGTGGTACTGTGAATTGGGTTTATCAGCACGTAATCAGCACACCAGGGCTTTTCCAGCCAGCACCAGTCCATTTCTCAGTGACTAAGGTCCAGTTAAGGAGTTCACTGTCAGGACAGCCCAGGAGCCTGATAATAAATGATGGATGGACAAAAAAAACTGACAGAAGAGGGACGATGTAGCACCAGAGATGAGTGTGAGCAAATTGTGATGTGGGAGGCACCAGTAAAGACAGACCTGACCCCAGCAAGTGTGGCCTGGCAGACCCCCTAATACACGCTGTCTTGGAATTGCCATCTTACGTAACGTGGCCCAGTGCTCCCTCTACAGCCTGGAAGGTGTTATTGCACACCTGCTGTCACTGAAGGCCCCACATCCTGGAAAGTATTCATAAATGCGTTCTTATCATCCGGCGGTGTTTGTTCATATTCTAGTAATACTTCTTAATTGCCAGAAGGAGGCAGGCAAGTGATCAGATGATACATCAAAAAATCGGTGAAGGGAATAAAGCTTTTGCAGAAAATTCCTGCGAATAATAGTATCAGTTTCAGGAGGTTTCAATTTGATTGTATATTAAATAGAATAAATGGTTGGAAAAAACAGTTACAGAATAAGCGGTTATGGAAGATGGATAAATAAATTGTCATGTTATGAAGTAAACATACAGATAGGCATAATTTGATCATGTATAACACATAGTAATAGCACATACTGTACGCACATTCCTAACAGGCCACAGTAGGTGGATTCCACTGGATTCTGCATGTGTACGTCCATATTATGTAAGTCTGTCTGATGTTGGAGAGTTAAAGTAGCTGCCATCTTAGGACCATGTTGGAAACCCCACGCAGCCATTGGTTTGAGACCCTCAGTGGGTGGGGCCTCGGCAGTAGTAAGATTAGCTGTGGGGGAGGATCCAGGTCCAGGAAGTGTAAGCGCAGGGTGCAGGGTGGGCGGAACTGAACGTGGAGCTTTTAGCTGCCGGCTAACAATCATGGCGGCCAAAATGCAGCCCACGCACTTTGGAAATCTCATACTACGCTTGGCAAGGCGGCGCGGAGCGACACTCACGGGCGCACAGACACATCCACGCACACCCACACATACAATGCAGATCACAATCCCCATGCATATTTTATCAAAATTAAAATAAAGATTGCAGTCTACCTGCAGTCTTCAGAGGACTAATATGTGAGGCAGGCAGGCAGGAGAGACACTGTGATCAGTCCAAAGCAGGGAAAAAAGCTTTTAAATCCCCTCTTTGCTTAAGTAATATTAAAACAGGAAACACATTCGGCTACAGCAGCTAGACTCCTTCCAGTGCTGTTCTGTTTTTGAAAAGTAATATATTTTTGATGGAAGCGTCTGAGTATTAAGTACTTTTCCTTGTCTACACTCTACAATCCTGGGTGAGACTTGTGCGGAAAAGGAGCAAACAAAAGCAAGAGAGAATAAGGTGAGGAGGAGACAGGAAGCAAAGGAAGAACAAATTTGGGAGAAAAAAACTCCTGAATAGCAAGACATTAGGAGAAAAGTCTGGCTGCAAATTTGCCTCTAAGGGGCCTTCTGCTAGCGGTTAGATATGCAGGAACTCAAAAGGTGTGATGAAGGGACGATTAAAGCATGCAAATCGCAGGAGCTTCCGAATGATTGATGGAGAGAGACAATGAGAGAGACTTCAAACTGGGTCTTGCCCGTTGGGTGGCGTGGAAACATGCAAGAGCAGGAAATAGATGCAAACTGGGTCTGGACTCTCGACTGGTCCTGATTTAGAAGGAAGCCCGATTAGAATCCAAAGGCCGTCTATTTTCTGTCACACCTGGGGATCGCTTCATAATTGCTAAATTTCAAATTAAACCTGCTCTGAACTTCATCAAAGCAAAAAAAAGCTCAATATTAGTCAAAGGACAAAAGCTCTCAAACTTCCTGAATACACAGATACCTGTGAAGGGGTTATTGTCAAATGATGAATAAGGGAGTTAAGTAAACTTCTGCAAATGACTTCCTGGCTGTAATGCACAGCTTCTTGCTAATACTGTAGATTTCTCAGAGATATTCTCCTTTATTAAATCAGCCAACATGTGCTGATACGCTGCATCTGCTATTCAAAATAGAACAGATTTAATGTTAAGCTAAGGTTAGTAGTTCCTACATTTAGACAAATGTTGATCAACACAAAGTGTTCAGTGTCGAGGGCAGAGGCCCAGTATTCTGTCATAAGCAGAGTTAGATGTTTGCTCTTGGCAGTGGGAGCAAAAAAACTGCATCCAGTCTTGCAATGAATTGCAATTTTGACTCCGGAGGCTAGGGGGAGCAATGGCTCCCGCCCCAAACTCACATGCGTCGTGTCTGGTTTTACAGGCACCCACTCACCAGGAATTCCTTCAAGGGGAACGGAAAGGACCAGAGGATGTGAATGGCTGACCCACTTCTCCCAATTTGTAAAACAAGAAGGTCCGCTTAATAATTATAGAAATGCTTTTGAAAAGAATTTGAAAAGCATTGCTGGTTGGGATGACTGCGTGTTGTTAATCGCAGCCATGGGTAACCCAATATGATCCAATATAAAAGCTAAAGGGAAGCAGGTTACACCAAACAATGACTGATGGGGCGTAATAATCCCACCCACAGTGGGTTTCAGAACCTTATTTCTGCCATTTCTGTGTGAGATCAGGACAATGAGCAGGACAGAGAGTAGGCAAAGGCAGTTTGGCAGACAGAGCGCAAAAACCTGGCGTAAGAAACATGTCAGAGTGGAGGAAAGCTCAAAAACAGGATGTGGAGTACGTGGTGTGGTGCAAGGTATGAGGAACAGGGCACGGGGAATGGGATGTGGTGCAAGGTATGAGGAACAAGGCACGGGGAATGGGGTGTGGTATAGGGTCTGAGGAAAGGGCACGGGGAATGGGGTGTGGTGTAGGGTCTGAGGAAAGGGCACAGGGAATGGGGTGTGGTGTAGGGTATGAGGAAAGGGCACAGGGAATAGGGTGTGGTGTAGGGTATGAGGAAAGGGCACAGGGAATGGGGTGTGGTATAGGGTCTGAGGAACAGGGCATGGGGAATGGGGTGTGGTATAGGGTCTGAGGAACAGGGCATGGGGAATGGGGTGTGGTGTAGGGTATGAGGAACAGGGCACGGGGAATGGGGTGTGGAGTAGGGTATGAGGAAAAGGGCACGGGGAATGGGGTGTGGAGTAGGGTATGAGGAACAGGGCACGGGGAATGGGGTGTGGAGTAGGGTATGAGGAACAGGGCATGGGGAATGGGGTGTGGTGTAGGGTATGAGGAACAGGGCACGGGGAATGGGGTGTGGTGTAGGGTATGAGGAAAAGGGCACGGGGAATGGGGTGTGGTGTAGGGTATGAGGAAAAGGACACGGGGAATGGGGTGTGGTGTAGGGTCTGAGGAACAGGGCACGGGGAATGGGGTGTGGAGTAGGGTATGAGGAAAAGGGCACGGGGAATGGGGTGTGGTGTAGGATTTTAAACAGCACAAAGACTTGCTGCGATGTGTGACACCCACAGATGGCAGATTAAACTCTGCCTTCCCTTCCACGCCTCTGCCATCCTCGCTAGTGTCGTGCTGACAGGATCAAAATCTTCACACTTCTCCTTGTGTTCTCTGGCAATCTAACAAACAGAAATCTTAAAAAAAATCAAGATTCCCACCTTCAAAAAAGCCACAGTAATGTGATGTGGAAAAAATGTGTTACGTAAATAACTGCGTTTAGAGAATATTAGTGCTTCGGTCATTTGACATAAGGAGCCAATCAGATTCAAAAGTATATAATGAGCTCCATGCATGAACCACGCTGAGTAACGACTGACGCATTCACTCAGACGTACACATGTGCCGTCACGCATCCATGCACAAGCATGCACACAGACGCAAGCACATAGACACATGTATGCTACCCTCCCTCATTCTCTCCTCATCTTCATGGCTTTCTTTTCCTTTAATATATATCATGTTTATAGTGTAATACAAAGGCAAAATGAGTCACTGCATATTTTATCAAAATTGACCACGCCCCATTGACCAAAATCCAATCCAGTCTCTTAAGCTCTGAATTATCTCGTGGCAAATATCATATTATTATTACTCTTTTTTAATCGTTTACGTATCGACTGCACATACCGGTGGATAATCAGAGAACTTTGTAGCCCTTCTTCTCAGTTTCAGTGTCAGCATAGTTGCCGTGTTTCGTCTTCTTAGGGCAGTATAGTATTGTGTTTGTATTGGACTGCGACGCTATGCTGTCTACGTGAGTTTGTGTGGGCTTGTACGGGACACATTTCTAGGGATTCATCTTGCTAAACTTGTGTGTGAAGCTGGTACTCATGTTGCGGGCACACGTATGTGTGGCACTGCACTTTGCAGTGCATGAAGTGTGGTGCATCCCTGGTGCCCTGAATACCATCGTGTTTGCAGTTCGATTACATGCAACATCATAGAGCAGCAAAGCTGAACCAGTTCTAACCAGCTTGTCTGGATGCGGTCAACACAAGGCAGAAGCGGTCACCTAGACCCCAAGATGCTCTGTTACTCCTTCATTGGTCTGACATGTTAGCTGCACACAGACACATACAACTGCTGCAGCTGGGTGCTAAAGCTGCAAACCATAATCAAACATACAGGTAACGCATAAGAAAGGGAGAGGTTTAATTTAATCGGATTCCTCACAATAACTTGTCTAACAGATCTGAATAAATGAAGCTTGACTTTAGATAAACTAAAAGCCAATTACATCACTGTTCTCCTTGGATGCTCCTGGCTCTGTTCTGTTACATACAAAGCTAGGAAGTGATGGCATATGCAAGCAACCCCGGGAGATGCCATATATATGGTCTGAACCTGGCAAAGACCAGAAAGCGGGGTGAGGGTGATCATGGGATGCCACACAGCGTCCCCGCTCACACACAGGCGACGCGACCAGGCGGTTCTCACACACCAAGCGAAAATGATGGGTTTGAAGGCGCGATGGTGACCGTTTACACAAAGAGCGACCACACCCCACACCACACCAAGAAAGGAACCAAACCGCAACGAACGCAGCGACCGCACGCCACAGCGTCGCACACCACCATCAACACACAGAGGGACCGTGGCACACGGCCCCCGAAAACCGCACCCTAAGAACCACAGAACCACCGCAGTGCCATGAGACGCTCGCAAAACTCACTCACCCAGGGTACGATATCAAGAATTAAAACACACAAGCTGAACATACAAACATGAAAATGCGCTATGGCTATACCTGTTCATGCCGTGTTAACACACACACCTGAACGTCAGACACGTAAGACGTCATTTAAGCCCGACGAGCACACACGCCGACTCGACCCTCTTGCAAACGCCGCAGCGCTGTTGAAATCTCCGCTCCAAAAAAGCTCCGCACTTAGGGACCGCTTCTCTGCACCTCAGACCTGCATGTGCACATGCACACACCGCAGAAGAGCCAATTGTATTGCTGCGCCGGGTACGGGAGGCTGTCGGCGCTCGGCACAAGCGGGCGGGCGGGCAGATGCGCATCACCATGAGCGACTCGCACCATGGATGCTCACACTCACCCATCCAGTCGCCGACACCCATTTGAAACAGTCATCGCACAGCAGTCGTGATAATCTACACACGCAGGCACACATGAGGTACAACCGTCTCTCACGCAGCAGGGAAGAGGAAAGACATCACATGCAGGCAGGAAGGAAGCCCAAGTAGTGTAGAGGTGCCAGTGAGACATCAAGTGGGGGGGATCCTCTCTACATCCTGCTCTGCTGGGTGGGGCAGGTATAGAACTACGGGGGGGGGGGGCAAAACCTCCACCCAAAGGAACTGATAACTGACGACGGCCTGCTGCCACACCCCCCTCCTCCACATCCGCCCAACTTTCATCCGGTCAAACAAAAGGCACCCCCCCTAATATAACAAACCTATAAGTGACTCTAGGTGCTTCCTTGCAGGCCATTTCGCTCACGCATCCCCCCCCCCCCCACTAGTCATGTTCGCAGCGATCGCCCTTCTTATGGATTTTTCCCCCACTCTGGCGTGTCCAGCAGACGCCCGCAGAGGGAAAATGACATCCACCCCCAAAGCGGCTGGCCCCTCCCCCATAACTGCTGCTCCAGTCTGTATGCCCCTCCCCCAACACCACTAACTCAACCCCCTCTCCTATTAATTATATCAGATTACAGCCGGACACCCAGACACTTGTCTTTCATAGACATCTATCAATTATGCTCCCCCCACCCTCCCCCTCACAATTAACCCCAGTAGAAACCCACTAGATGGAGAAGAGCAGAGGCGTGGGGGGAGGATGGGCTGGGTTTAGAAATTGACTTTGGAATCTCTGCCTTTTTTCCTGAAGGGGCTTTGAATAAAACCTACGATTATACTGGTTCACTGATGGCGAGTGAGCCTTCGCGATTACAGCATCCCCTTCATCACTGCCGTCGTCGTGGTTTCCTCTCCAGGAGCAGGGTCGCTCTCCCGGGGTTAAACCTGCCAAAGTTCTATCCAGCTGTCATCCCGGTACTCAAGAATTAACGTTGTTCTTTTTTTAACTCCTAAATCTGAAATAAATCACTTCTGGCTAGCTACCATTAGCATCTATCTTGAAATCTGTCTTGCAAGTCATGGTGGAAAAAAAAAAGATATTCGGTCATTAATATTGGACCAGGTTTCTGCAATTGCTCAATTTGTCATCTCTAAAAGAATCTTAGTGATTTGCGCACATTTAATTACAAATGTAACAAAAAGAATCAAAATGGTCATGTTTGTCTTAAACCTACATATCGCTACACGTCAGCTAAATATGCAGGCGTACTCTACATCAATGTGTTCACTACACAACCAATAATTACACTCTACAGAGCGAGAAAAAGCAGATGAGCCCTCCATTACAGGCTAGCTAATGTGGATCTCCAGAAAATTCCAGATGTTCTGCCTTCTTCTGCCATTCTCCAGGATCTCAAGGGGAAACGGCGACCGCCGTCAATAGATATCCAATGGTTTCTCTAAAGACAGACCCTCATGGTGAACCTGAAGATCACACACATGCATGTGTATGTACAAGCTGGGATGCTCCACATTACGGCTTCTGAAACTCAGAGCTCTCCCGGGACTAAAAAAAGCTTCACCCTACGGAAAATTACCGTGTGACACACAAGACTCTGATTAAAGCTTATTATAAAAATATTTTATAAATGGCAGCATAAAACGGCACAAAAAAACCCCAACATGACAAATAAATCAAAGAACTGAACAGTTGTGTAGGATCAAATATTCTGCGCTCTCTTGCTTCGAACTATTCAAATTCACACCATGCACAATATGAAACAACATTCATATGAAGGAAGCAGTAATTGGAAGATAATAAATGAAAGAAATTCATGAATATTCAACATAGTGCATGCTAAAATAGCCCATTGAATACCAAACTGATAACAGAGGTTATACCTTTATCATTCTGTAACGACATTTGGTAATATTTCAATTCAGAGACAGAAGGAATCAGAGTAGATGGTTTAATGTTGAGGCATCAAATTGCATTTCCTCCTTTTACTTCTGAACAATGAACTAGAGTCAGAAACCCCACCCTTTAAACTGACTTGCAGGACAGCCGTAACGGTGAACATTGATCAGCATCACCATTATTAACATCCTCAGCCACGCAAACTAGGGTGCTGGGCTGTGCTGTCAGAGACGGGAGGAAGAGAGGTGGAGGAAGGCAGCGAGAGACAGACAGATAAAACTAGACGTGTGAAAAAACGAGAGAAGTCAAGCTCTATGGAGGCTAGGAGAAGATGAGAGGATACTCACACTGCGACTGGAAAGGGCTGGACTCCCCGTGCTGCCTGCCGGCATGTGACGGGAGAGGGGGATGGAGAGAAAGAACGAGAGGAAAGAGAAGAGAGGAGAAAGGCGGCGAGCCGTGCATGCAGGAAGCAGGCAGGGTGAAGTTACCGTGCAGCGCCGTGGCATGTGACTTCATCTCACTCACCAGGGGACTGGCAGGAAGACATACTGGGGGGGCCCTGAACCAGCCCCGGGGGCCACAGCCGAGCCGCTGCGGGCGGGCCCATCGCCGTGTCCTGCCTGTCCAAGCTGGCTCTGGGTGCCCCCGTGGGTCACTGGTACGAAACCCACTAAGAACTGTGCCACGCGACGGGTTACTGTGGGCTGTTTTATTGTTGGAGGACCATACCATGTCAACCCTATAACTCGGGGGGGATCAAGGATGAGTAGGAGTGACTTCTCAACATAATTTTCTACTCTGTGTCTGGAACACCCCCCCCACTCTCCTGCCTCCTCTTCTTCTTTCCATCTTACTCTGACTTCTTCCTTTTTAGACATCTCTCTATCCCTTCCTCCTTTGCATTTCCCCCTCATTCCCTGCACAATGCAATTATGCTAATGGGTTTTTTCCCTTTCTCCTGATGGCTCCTGACATCCTGTCCTGAAATTGGGCTAATAATCCTTTTAGGAGTCATGTTTACTTAATGAACAGAGTGCTGTGGCCACATCCCCACTCCCCGCGCTGCGCAGACAATGTGAAGCTATTTCCCTGGGCTTGCAGACGCAGACGCAGACTGCTTTTATTAGCACACGGAGCGATTCCGCAGCCAGGCTGTCTGCGCCAGGAGGAGAAACAGGAGGAAAAAAAGACAGAGAGAAAGAGGATGGGAGTAAGACAAAGAGAGGGGGAGGACAGATCAGAAAACTGGTAGTGATAGAGAGTGATGGAGAGGAAGAGAGACAGATTCGGTCCTCAGGCAGGGTGCCGCCATCTTAGCACAACAGCATCTCTCCCTTGCTCTCTGCATCCCTTCCCCCCTTCTCCTCCATCCCTACCTTTCCTTTAGGCTGCCTCTGCTCGGAATTGCAGTCCTTCTCGTGGATCGTGCACACACACACACACACAGACACACACACACAGACACACACACACACATCCTCACATGCGGTCCCATGGACGTGCACGACGGCGTTGAGCACCCCCCCCCCCCCCCCCCGCAAAAGCGTGGTGGCAGCCACAGCCCTGTGCTCAGGGACACACCTGCACACATGCACACATACGCACACATGCACATGGTCTGGGAGAGCACCCCCCCCCTACCCCCCACAGGCACACGCACACACAGCCTGACATGCCTGTACAGAGAGCTACACCTGCACACGCAGCCCCGTCTAGAAGCGCGTCCTGCATCTTGCATAAATCTCAGCTTGTTCTTTTGTCCTCAGACCCGGCCCGGCTGTACGCTCTAGAGAAATAACACACCACACCATCTGATAACACACGCAGCGGTGTGACGGGAAAATGGCACGTCCCAGAAGCCTGCAGTGTTGCGTGTCAGCCTCTGATAGTTCTGCAGGCCAGTAAGGACCCATATGTGGATGAAGGGCTCGGTAGTTTTGTGGGAAGCTGCAGGGATTTCAGACCAGCGACTGAAGGATGAGCGACATCACCCTTTGCGAGAGGTGAGCTTATGATTCCAACATTCCACGGTTACATCCATTTCCACCCATGAGCACCACAAGGGCATCAGGTCCGTGATCCCAAGGCTTATATGGCGGAAACACAGCCAGCACCGTCTGCTATGTCTGAAAGTAAGAGGATTTAAGGGTCATGTTAGCACACACTGCTACCCTCTATGCAAGGAGAGGTGTAGGAGGAGACATGGGCACACACACACACACACACACACACACACACACACCGAAGCTGCACTGACCACTGGCCCCAGCTCAAGCCGGGCTCTGGGCCGCGCTTGCTGAAAAGCTCCACCTCGTGCCAGGCGCTGAGAGCACTTCCAGTAAAATGACCTGCACTCTGCACATCCGCAGTGGGGGTCGGGCCCAGCCTTGTGAGGTGGGGGGTGGGATGACAGAGCAGGGAAGGAGCGAGCTTGTGACAGGGCGGCCTCTCTCTCTAAGCACCGTATTCACTCAAAGAATATTAAAAATAAAAAACACATCAGCATCGTTTACGTGTAAAAATACAGCCAGCATCCTTTCGTCCTTCTTTTATTAAGGCAATCAGTCCGAATCGATGGAAATCAAAGACACTCCACAGGGACCGTCGTTGTATCCTGCCATATTGGATGTGCGCAAACACACATAACCCCAGGAACGCAGACAGACGCTGAGTGACAACCCTCATCTCCCTCAACTGATGTCCCCCATGGAGGGGTCAGGGTGGGGTCGCCACCTGCCCAGCGTCTCAGGGGTAAAGGAACAGTGCGGAATAGGAGACATGGCCTCTTTGTCTGTACACACCCACACGCGTCTAAGTGGGAGTCTGCAGACAGGGCCAAAAACCTGTCACATTTTCAATTTGCGTCCTACGCCTAGAACTGTGTTTTGATGCATTTAAGCTCAACCTGCAGAAAAAAACATATTTCTACCCCCTTTCATTAAAAATTACCAGACATTCTCTAATTTTTAAGGCAATAAGGAGTCTTCAGAGTCCATCTGGTTTAACAGTCTTCTAATATGGTAATTCTTCTAATATGGTAATCCTGAGCAGAGTCTGTCGCTCTAATTCCTCTTCTGTTTCAGTTATGTTCAGATCCGACATTATAACTCTTTGCCGAATCAAGAAGCCATGTGTACGTCCTGTCAATCAAAGCAGGGCGATGACGTCGGGCCCATCTGGAGCCGACTGCACATGCATGAACCACAGGCCGCCATACAGTCTTCTGCACCGCGAACAAAGAAGGGGAAACAGCCGCCTCCTCCCACCCACATGCACCCGCGTGCCCTCTCTCGCTCTCTCTCTCTCGCTCTCTCTCTCTCGCTCTC
The DNA here is from genome assembly GCF_048594095.1 of Paramormyrops kingsleyae. NCBI lineage: Eukaryota > Metazoa > Chordata > Actinopteri > Osteoglossiformes > Mormyridae > Paramormyrops > Paramormyrops kingsleyae. The sequence continues at coordinate 30,829,604 of NC_132809.1, forward strand.
TCTCGCTCTCTCTCTCTCTCTCTCTCTGTCTCGCTCTCTCTCTCTCTCTCGCTCGCTCTCTCGCTCTCTCTCGCTCTCTCTCTCTCGCTCTCTCTCTCTCTCTCGCTCTCTCTCTCTCTCGCTCTCTCTCTCTCTGTCTCTGTCTCGCTCTCTCTCTCTCTCTCGCTCTCTCTCTCTCTCGCTCTCTCTCTCTCTCTCGCTCTCTCTCTCTCTCGCTCTCTCTCTCTCGCTGTCTCTCTCTCTCTCACTAGCATGCCTTACCGCTGCACACACTACCCACTGGCTAACAGACTGCCATAACCCTCTGCTCGCCCCTCCCTTTGTTCCCCTTGACCATGTCACAAAAACATATCTGAATAAAATAAAACCCCAGACGGATTCATGTTTTCCATTTACTTTCCAGCACTGAATGCAAGTCTGTCAGCATGAAACCAAGCGAACTATCTGATTGTTAAGTCAACTGATTGACACTATCTCATGACATTAACAGTTGACAGATGGTCTGATTATAATGAATAGTTCTACTTATAAAGCGAGTGATAAAGTATGATGAAGGTACTAAAACTGCAGAAAAAGCACTGTCACATTTCTGAAGCGGCCATTTTGCAGCCATGTTGACTGCTGATTGTGAACAATCTTACAGCATCTCTGAGGATACTCAAACTATTTTTGCATAACCCAGTTAAAGACCCATTTCCTAAAGCAATTCTGGCTGGGAGTCTAAACACCAACAAAGCTAGTTCAATACAAAACAGATCTCATTTAAAATATGAATAGTAAGGGATCTGGAGCTTGATGAAAAAGGTTTACTGGGTTTGTATTGTGTTGCTGTAGTTTAACTGAATGGCTCCGTTGTCTGGTGATTACTCAGTCCAGAGAGGCAGACAGTGAGGTAATCACACTCTCATATTCTAAATTCAACCTGAGTGTCACGCCTTTCTGTCAGAATTGCACTTTGATGCTCTTGCTTCCAGCAAATCAATTCCGTCTTGTTACGGGAAGTCCGAGACCCCTCGACTCCGACTCAACGAAGGGTGACATCACTGCAGACCCATGATGTCAGAATATAGTAAAGATGTCCAGCATCGGCATAACTTTGAGCTGAACATTGGAGGGTGTTGGGGGGTTAAGGTCTCCACAGGGGCATGCCCCCCCCCCCCCCCCGCAGATTTTTTTCATGCAAAAAGGCTGTTAAATGACTTTCACACTAAATTTAAAGGGAGGCGATTAACCCAAACTCTATCTATATATATATATATATATATATATATATATATATATATATATATATATATATAAAATTTTATTTCATTCTTTTTTTTCCATCCCAACTAGGGGGTGTATTGACTGGTTTTGATTATTGGGAGGGGGTACAATCCCCCCCACCCCCCATAATTTACACACATGACGTCCTTGGTTTAAGTGACCCATAAGAATGACATGACATCTCAGCAAATGAGCAGATGACTGACACAAATCCAACACAACACATCAGCTCGTGCTCAAAGACGATTTGAAGCATTCACTTCCGGTTATTTTATGTAATAACACAGGTTAAGGGAACACAATTCGTTCATCATGAAAAACTGTACACAAAAGAACTCGTCCTAATGTCTGGCACACCACACCTTTAAAGAAAAAGGATGAAGCCACATTCACTTTAGAGAGTTGTGTCAAAAACAAAGTATCAAAAATGAAATAAAAATAGATGTTTCTTTGTGATGCAGATGAAGGACATGGGTGTCACTTTCAACATGTGACCTCAGCGGTTTGCACACGAGCCTGCAGTGAGAACGTTACGCCCTCCTGTGGTGGCATTGTCGCCTGGTGCAGGAGTTTCCAGTCTTCTACGACATTATATCCACCCAGGCGAGATGAGCAACAAAGCAGAAACAACACACTAATGAAGACAGAACCAGTCATACACAGAACAGCAAGGAGAAAAGCTGGATTTAATATCAGGACAACAAAACAAGAGGATCAAGATGCAGCAAACAGTATTAATCAGGGAGACTTTAAGCAGATTATTAGATTGTAGATGTGGGCGATTACAGATTGAGGCTATTTCCCCAGGTTGTTGATCACACCCTCACCAGGTGAAGTGTGGGGTTCAGTTGGGAAAATATCAGGGTAACATGAGTTATGTTCATCAGAGTCTTGTGGCAGCTTCTCTTTTGCCTTGCAATTTCAATATTTTATATTTAACTTATCAGGAATCTACCCAACAAACCCACTCTATTCTAAGTCATTCCAAGTACAGTTGGTGATATGTTGCAGTATTCCACCTTATCACATCCAGCAAGATTGCTTTTCATTGGGACATACTGATTTGAATAATGAAAAATCACGACGGTCCTTTTGTTTAGCAACGGAGATCATGTGACCAAGAAAACCAGCTGACGATGGTTAAAGTCGTTGTCAGGGCGGTATCTCTTCAAAGACTTAATAACCAAATTTCTTCCGTCTTTCTATGCGAGCTCTTGAGAAAATAGTACCTGAAGCCTTTGTCCAATGTAGTATCCTAACATCACCATCAGCCAAATTTTATGCTGTTCCAACGGGGCTAAAAATAATTACGTGGAATCACACTTCAGCTAGTCTATTGAAGAACGTCAGCTACACCATCTTACAAAAGGATCGTCAACCTGGCCATAAAAATCTTTTAATTGAGAATAAAAAATTATATATGCTACGTTTTTAAATACCATGTCCGTGGTAAAAACTATATTTTGAGCAAAATCTAAATCAGAATTCTTCATGGTGTTGACCCCTGTTTTGAAGTACAGTGTGCTAAGGAATGGATTTGAGGGACAAAGAAACAGCAACACAAATAATGCAAATGCAAGATATTTATTAGAGACATCCGTGTGTCAATGCGTTAAAAATGGAGCATGTCGTTCATTTGCAGCAGGTCGCGTCGCACGTGCTTCCCTTGCACACGCAGCCAGAGGCGCATTTGACGCATCCGGGGGGGCAGCAATGGCAGCAGCCTGCGGAGAGAAGGAGCCCCTTTAGCTGCCGGCTAGAGGCGCGCAATGACGACGATGGACAAACCATGTCGTAACTTTCATTTTTAACATCCTCCGATATAAATCAAGACAGCCGTATATGTAACGTTCGTTTCATAAATCGCTGGAAGGAAAAAAATCACTCACTTTTTTTGCATGACTTGCAGTTGCACGTCGTGCAGTCGCAGTTTCCACCGCAGGTGCAAGATCCATCTAAAATACAAACGGATCCAGGTTAAGTCTTGGCATAAACCTAAATGATAAAGTCAACTGTGAAAACTTTTGCTTAGTTCAGACCTCAAATGCAGTATTCTGGATAACAAAGACAAAAAAGGTTCTTACTTTTGGAGCAGGCACAGGAGCAGGCACTGGGGTCCATTAGATGTGGCTTAATTTTCTTTCTTCTTTCTGAAAATTATGAATATGCGTCTTCTCTGCGTAGAGTTGGTGCCTGCACGATTGATCGTTGGGTTTATATAGTTTTCAGCTCCTTCGTACCGAGTGAAAAGCCATGATTGCAGACTACTTTGCACACGAAAACATGTTGCACACGAAATCCATTGCCAATGTATTGCACAACAAAAAGGTTTTGTTAGAATTGTGGACAAACATTACTGGAAGCCAGGGGCGTCACTAGGAATTTGTGAAGTTACTAAGCCGCTACTAGGGGGGGTAATTTTAATTAAACGAATGGGAACTAAAGTGTACATTCGTTTAATTAAATTTAATTTTTTTTTTGTGGGGGGGGTTAAAGCTACCCTAAAACAGCCCTAGCGACGCCCCTGCAGTTAAAGAACAATACGGCAAACAAGTGCAAATTGTGGTGGTGAGAAAAGGTGGTGACACAGTATTGTGAACGGTTCATTCAGTATAGATGATTCATCGTGGGTTGTTTGGAAATCGATGACAAAGGCAATGCACGCGGCCCGCTGTGACTGTGCACTCAGTCTGAGATGTGACACCATTATATCGCCTCGTTTGGTGTATAGTGTGTTGTATGTAAACACGTCAGCTATATCCCAGATGATGGTGGTGATGACGGCGGAAGTTTAAAATTCCTTTACAGTCGATCTAACTTGGGTCAAATCATTCATACATTCGAAATATTTAAACATTTAATATCCATACATCATATTTTCTTCCCAAGTGTGTACTACAATTATTAATATAATTGTATGAACCGATAATCTGCAGTCCTCCTGATGCAAAAATGACCATCACTATTGTACTATTTTAAAGCTTCCCAATTAAGATAATTTAACGAAATACATTGAAAATTTACAAAGAATTCTATTATCAATATAAGAAATGTATTATAGGTCTCACACAAAACATACAAATAACAGACAAGGCAACAAAAAAAACTAGGTATTATCCTCCCGAAAACATTTACAAGAGCACCTACAATTTAACAAATTATTATTATTATTTTGCAGCATTTTAGTCTACTTATTTGTAAATTACAATATTTTTGTAGACTAAAGAACCTGAAGTATCATTCGGCCATTGGTGTTTAACTTAATATTGAAACATGAATGTTAACCAATAAGTCTTACGGAAATTTTGAAGTTTAATCAAAATGACGTCTCTTCGCATTTGAAATCACATCCTCTGGATTGCTCGCTGGGGGCTTTGGGCAGGGATAATGTATGGTGCTTTGAGACAATGTAATGTGAAAATGCGCTATATAAAATTCAATTGAATTGAATTTGACAGTTTAAGAAAAAATGTTGGAACTATGAACTAAATCAGGGTTTCTGGACAAGACGGTCCACATTTTTGCTGTCTCCCAATTCCTGGCAATTGGGAGAGAGCAAAAATGTGGACCGTCTGGTGGTCCCCGAGGACTGGGTTGAGAAACCCTCAACTAAATGATATGCTATAATTTACTAAACAATGTGATAATCGCTCATGCGGCGCCATGTTGTACTGCATACTTTTGGACGCTAGAGGCGCTGTATAAAATGTTTAAAGCAGCTGTCTGCGGTGTTAATTCTATGGTATCTGAACTTTACACTTTGAGGTGATTTGATCACTGTTCTGAACTGAAATATATACGAATTATTACAATTGAAAAAAACCGAAAAGCAATGCAAGAAGGAGAAATGGGTCATTAAGATTACAGTCCTGTATATGCGCTTGCAAAGCGGCTTGCAGTGACGTCACTCATTCTCGGGAAAGGCGGAACCACACGCGTTTGCTGTGTGTTTATATTCTTAAGTGAAGGCTGCCTGCTGCGTCCAGTCAAGCTATCTGGTAAGAAATATTTAAATTTTATCGAACGTCCAATCGAACGGCGCACTTTATTATTATTTTCCGGAATAGTTTAAATATTCGAACTAAAAACATATTGTGGATAACTTGATTTTCGAATACGTATTGAAAGCTTGTTACCTTGGTGATGTCCTGACTGTAGAGATTAATCCACTTGAAATTAATTTAGTGCATGTAAATGTTTATTATTAGTAGACGTTTCAGGAACTATGAAATTAACTGGTGGGTTGTAGCTAATTTTATATTAAGTGATGCGGAAGAGAACCAAGCAATGATTCTGTAGTTAAAGGGGTTTGAGAAACTGTAGTACGTTGCTAGGCAACTGAAGCTACAGCTGAAGTCGCTAGCTATGGTACTTCAGTAGGCTAAACAGTTTATAACATTAATCTCTTGTGGGTAAGGTAGATCCAATTAAAAAAATCTGGCTTAAACGAAGACAGATGATGGGAGCGGTTAGAAAATATGGTATCGGCGACGAGAATGCTTCACAGGTCTGGCAGTGCATCCGTTCACTGCGGGTCTAACGGAGCCTTACAGCGTACTGCACGTGGATAGGGGTCGAGCAGCAGTGTTTTTGCAAATATTGAAAAAAATCTCCACACAAGGGTGTATTTTTTATTATTATATTCAGTATTGGTATCAGTATTTCAATGAGACCCATTGGTTCAAGACAGGGCATCATTAACTTTAACTGTTGGGTTAGTATATTTCTTCACTATCTGATACTATAGTTTAAGGTTTGCAGTTACATGTGCACCAACTAGAGAGAATATTGATGCAAGAAGAAAATATCTACACCACCGGACATGCTGCCATATAACTGTTCCCTCAAACACCTGCTCTTGTCTTCATCAGTAGCGTCTAGCCATGCTGGTGCCAATCTTCACTCTCAAGCTCAACCACAAAATCAACCCACGTATGGTGACAGTGGGCAAGTTTGACGGGGTGCACCCCTGTCTTGCTGCGGCCACGCAGGCAGGAAAGGTAGGCCTGTGTTTCTAGGGCCTGTGGGAGACATGCTTTACAGCCCAGCCTTACTTTTAATTAATCTTCAGCTCCGAGAACTTTGCACGTGAATCTACAAAGGAGCATCCACATGTGGAGTAGATTAAAGTAAGCAGTATTGCTGCTGTTACTCCTGTGGCTTATTCTTATTAAAGATGTTCCTGCTAATTGTAGCATCCTTCTATCAGCTAATCAAACAAAATCGGAAGGTCGCCGGTTTGAATCCCAGGGCAGAGTGATTTCACTGTTGGGTCCCTAAGCAAGACCCTTAACCCCCAGTTGCTCTCGAGACTGTCTGACCCTGCTGTCTCAATTGCACGTCACTTTGGACAAAAGCATCTGCTGAAAAAATAAAATATAAATGTAAAATTTACTTCTTGATGTTAATTGCTACTTGCAGGGCTGGCTATTTAACACCAAGCAGTGACTAAATGAAAGTCACATTTCCGCTCCTGTCTTTTCATACCCGTCTTCGGCTCAGAGCAATGCTGCAGCTGTTTAGTAAGGAATATTTAATCCTCCAGGTGTTCATCCATAACCCCCATGCCCGCGTACAGCGGCGGCAGCCCGCCTACCGGCTCAGGCACAGTGCACAGGACTCCGACATTTCCCTACTGAACATCAACCAGGCCGTCAGCTGCCTGACAGCCGGCGCAATGGGGCCTGGCCGGACGGGGCATGCCCTGCTCGTGGGCTCACAGAGCACCCTGCTGGCCTACGACGTGCATGACAATGCAGACATCTTCTACAAAGAGGTGGGCATGGCGTGACTGGCACTCATGCATTCAGGCAATGTCTTATACAAACACGTTGAATTGATTCACGCAATTGGATCAGCAAGCCGAATGATTAGCGGTAATTTGAAAGGCATGTTTTTGGAATGTCTTGTAGGTGGCAGATGGGGCCAATGCAATCGTCTTAGGGAGCCTGGGGGACATTCCCTCACCCTTGGCCATCATTGGGGGGAACTGTGCCCTGCAGGGGTTTGACCACCAAGGGAATGACCTGTTTTGGACGGTATGATTCCAGCCACAGTGATAATCTCCTACCCTCTGTTATGGGACAGAAACCTTATAGAATAATGCATCTGACACAGTATGCCTGTATTTTACCAACTTGAATTAACTTAATTGTTCAGAAATAAATGATCAAAACATTTTTTAAATGTTTTTCTTAAGGTCACTGGGGATAACGTGAGGTCTCTGATGCTCTGTGACTTTACTGGAGATGGAAAAAATGAGGTTGGTACCTAGAATCAGCGTATTGAAAATATAATACATGCAAATCCTTAATGAGCATCTGGTGTCACCAGCTACTCGTTGGATCAGAGGACTTCGATATTCGAGTTTTCAAAGAGGATGAACTGATATCTGAGATGACGGAGAATGAGGTATGGATCCCGGCTGTTCTGGTGCTGTTCTGAAATGCCATTGTCGCCACTGCAGTATGATTTGTGTACAGGTACGTGCTGCAGTTTGGACGCTGATGCCTTTTTCCTCCTCAGACGGTGACATCTCTTTGTCACATGCATGGCAGCCGGTTTGGGTATGCTCTGGCCAATGGAACCGTGGGCGTGTATGACCGTACCGCCCGCTACTGGAGGATTAAGGTACTGCACTTTTGCCAATGGCATATAATGAAATTCAACTGTAGTAAACGGCATCCTTTCAACCCATCTGTTTACCTTACACACATAGGCTGTTTCTCAATATGCGTACTTGACTATACTTGTGTTCTCATGTACCCGTTTTACATCATCTTCCATCGCCGGAGACCAGTTCCAATACTTAAGAACGGAAGTACAGAGGACGGCAAAAATTACCAGATGTCAGTCTTTCCCTGCCCCAAATATCCAGGATGCATCAGTTGTATGCTCGTCAAACGAGAGCAATCCCATGATTCACTGCGCCCCAAGTTCGTTCTTGGGAGGCAAGTTAGCCAGACCGATCTTACGAAGACCACAATTACGATCTTTGTGTTCTTGGTATTGAGAAAGGCCCATATTCTATGCCGTGATGTCATGGTGAGACTAAGCCTATCCCATAAAGTATAGAACATGAGCTGGCACTATCCAATCACAGGGCACACAGTCACACATAGTCACACGCAATAGACAATTCAGAGAGACCAGTCCATGTAAACTGGTACATATTACATATAGTACATATCGCGTAGTTGGTCAAACAATAAGCTTAGCTATGAGTAGTAGACAGGAGGAAGAAACAAAAAAATAAAACAAGTTCTCTCATGTGACTGGGGTTCCACAGGAATGATTCATGTGCAAATTCTCAGGATAGGAACAGCAGCTGTTCCCACAGAGCGAGTAGCTCCAGGACACACCAACAAAATGCACATCACAGCACTACAGAAATGCTAGAATCAGCTGCTGGGGGGGTTGTGGGTTGTCAGAAGACATCGATGTCTAAAAACAGGAAGAAAGTCCATGGATCCCTCATGACTGTAAGAGCGCTACGCTTTTAAGGTGTCTGATTTTCACAATACTGTGGCTATTATTGGATACTGAGTGTTTACTGCTGTCAGACTGGATGGGCAGAAACAAGAGTCATAATAGGTTAAAAATCTAGCTGCTTGTGATATATAACAGTCCTGAAAAGCTTCCCGATATCTACACTCAGGCAGAACATGAGAAATCAGGATAAATATATTCGCCAAATATACTTGCATTTGTCTTGGTCAGATGCTCTCAGGCATATGACAAGACAGGGAAAAATGAATAAAAAAAAACAAAATTGGGAATACAAAGAATATTTTGAAAATTTAGTTATAGTAAAACTATGAAAATATAATTATAGAAATTAAACCAGGCCTTTTCATACCTTCATACTGTCTCGACATTATAGCATTTTTATTTTGTCACAGGAAACAAAACTTAGCAAGCATTGCAGTTTTACTGATTGTTCATTTTTAGGATTATGTAATATATACACATACAAGTTTTAAAAACCAGTTGGAAGTTTACCTCGGTGCTTTTGCATGAGCGCTGCATTGCGTTTCACGAAATGGTGATAATTATTTTCATCCTTGCAATTTAAATCACTTCTAGATGGGTTTGCGAGAAATTTATGTTGAACTCTTTTTTTGTATTATAAGTTCCCCAATATTTATTACAACAAAATCACATTGTGATATCTGGAAATTCATAGTATATCACACAAAATACCTTTTCTTGTTTTGCCATCTTGATTTTGCAGTATCTGTTTTTCTGACCAGGTCACAAATAAAGCTTGGATATCTTCCTTTGTCTACATAATGTATTATCATTTTTTTTTTTTTTTTTTTTTTTTTTTTTACTTTATCGTAACTATTTTCAAGGCAGCGGCTGTATTGTGTTTAGAGGCAGGCTCTTTGCATGACCAGTTGACAAAGAAAGCGCTTTCAAGTCCCACCCCAAGGTACCAAAGAACCAAAAAAAGTACCCCAGCTGGTTTGTTGCTTTAGGTTCTGGAACATTTGGTACTAATACTTGACCAGAAATCAATGGAAAAATGAAAGTACTGCAGCAAGATGATGGTACCTGGTGTGGTGGAAAAGCGTCCTGAGACCAAAGCTTGCATGTTCCCATCCAGCCACATTCCAGCCAGTATTGGATTGTGGTCCTTTTCTGACCGGTCAGGCTTTACCTCCATTTATAACATTAATAACATCTCATTTCAAGTTAAAGGGAAGGCGCACTGCCTTGATAAAAAAGGATGTAATTAATAATGAGCAGTTGAGATGCCTCTGATCTGATACCCACTATCGGTTCTGGGCCTGATATCAGGGGGAGTAGGAAACCAATCCGATGTTCATCGGAGATAGGGTCTAGCCTGAAAACCATGGAAATGCTTGTAGCTTTAGCGAGACGTACTGTAAACAGAAGTGAGGGTCACGTGGCGGTTAGCTGTTATGCAGCATTTGCATCAAATCTGTCATATTGGCTATGTGGAAATACTTACTGTACTCTATTCTGAAGGAAGAAAAGATCAACACTGCAGAGTGCAGTGTATGTAAGGCTACTGATCATTTTTCCTAAGGCTGAACTCGGTAAAATTTATACAAACTAAATGTCAACTAAAGATTGATTTATTTATTATATCTCATTTGGGAACAGATTGCACAATTTGCACTACAATATTTCTGTTCGTTTTTGTGAAAGGTGTTACTGAACAAAACAAATAATCAGATTTGTGTAAATCATTTTGACTGTAGATGTCTTCCTGCAGCAGAGTGGCATAGCTGGTGTTTGGCCAACATGACCATTATATTTTCTTATCATACTTGAACAACAAACACTACTAATGCCATGTTAATTGGCACAAATATCTCATTTAATGCGAAGTAGTTGATAAAGGAGAAAAAATATTAGTTTTGGTATTGGCGGATACTCGATTTTAGCATCGGATGGAACCTTCAAAAATGATATTGTGTTCTGTAATGACCAGTAATGAGGAAGCTTTGTGTTTCTGCAGTCTAAGAATCACGCGATGAGCATCCATGCATTTGACCTAAATGCGGACGGGGTTGTGGAGCTCATCACAGGCTGGTCCAATGGAAAGGTCAGTGCGGCTGGACTGCCGGAGCCCTTTCTTTGCTCACACAAACATCTTCTCCCTACCGCAGCTTCCAGTTTCACGCTAGAGCGGTTCAGGTTCCAGGGCTCACACGGGACTAGAACTAAGGAGGTCAAACCATGTCTTTACCCACGGAGCTCCTTGCTAACCCAGCATGCTGCCGCCTCAGCATTTTTCACTCTGCCTTTACTGTTCTGCAAATCCAATCATGGTACACGTTTAGCGTGGAGGCGTAGCACTTAGCTCCATTTTATGTCTCAGATTGATGCCCGCAGTGACCGCACAGGCGAGGTCATCTTCAAAGACAACTTCTCGACCTCGGTGGCCGGTATCGTGGAGGGCGACTATCGGATGGATGGCCAGATGCAGCTCATCTGCACCTCTGTCGACGGAGAAGGTAGAGGAGGGTCCATCCAGTCGAGCCGCGTGCATCTCCAGCGCTAGGCGTTTTATGTGATTGGTGTGCATGCTGTGTGTCCGAGTGCGGGGCTACCTACCAGCCAGCAAAGAGATGAAGGGCAGCCTGATGGACAGCAGCGTGGAGCAGGACCTCATCCGTGAGCTGAGCCAACGGAGACAGAACCTGTTATTGGAGCTTCGCAACTATCAGGAGAATGCCAAGGTACTGAAGGACAGATGCACACACAACCGCTAAGGTACTGCGGCACCTACTTATAAAACACAAGCCTTGGGTCTGTCCAAACCATTGCCTGACTGCATTTGCAGGCTGTCCAGGGATCTCCAGGCCCAGAGGGGGACAATCAGATGGGGGTCATCCCAGCAAACACACAACTCCAGACTGCCCTCTCAGTCAAAGCGGCCACAGAGACTCAGAAAGCCCACATTGAGCTGAACATCTCAACACCCAATGGTAATGCACCTTAAAGCAGGCTTGCTGTTTAGCCTCTGAGCTAAACCTACACACGATTACTACATGCTCTGGGAAGTGTGAGGTTCAGGAGAAAGCACCTTCATTATATTTCATGGTTGGAAAGTCGTGGGGATTGAACCGCCTCCTCTGACCTGGTAAACTGATCCTGGCAAACACTGCCCTCTGATGGCAAAATGCAATAACTACACTGTCACTGAAAGTGAGAAAAGGGCTTTTTTGACTGTCCATCTGTATATACAGTAGGTAGGTAAATGGTACTGTAGTCATTCAAAATCAACCATAGCTAAAATAAGATATTTTGGCACAAGATAAAATAGAGCCTAAGAGACCCAGTTTTGGTCATAATTGAATTTTAATATAATATGCAGTTACAGTGCTTTGACGAGTTTTCCTTTGTAAGATAAATACTTTTAATCACTGAAAGGCCATGTTAGCCCAGACCCTGAAAAAGCATAATGTACTCTAAACCATGAGTAGTTCTATGAGTTCACATGATGTCCTGGAGGTATGACTTGATCATGCTTACCTGTTCTGCGTTCTCATTGGCTCTTCGCCGTCACCTGACCATCAGTCTCCACCCATCCAGACACCATCATCCGTGCGGTGCTGATTTTCGCAGAGGGCATCTTCGAGGGGGAGAGTCATGTGGTGCACCCTAGCGCCCAGCACCTGTCGGGCTGCATCCGCGTTCCCATAATCCCCCCAAATGACATCCCGGTGGACCTGCATATCAAGGCCTTCGTGGGGGGCAGGAGCAGGTAGGTGCTTTACTCCACATCACAGACCACAGAAATTATCTTCAGATTTCTTGGAAGGGAGGAGAAGGTGCATATGAAACCCAGTGCATGCTTGCTGATGGAAGGAACTCAAAATATAGAAATTTTCTTTAAAAGTAACAGACATGGCAATGAGCTCAAATCACCGTTCCCCAAGTAATACCTGTTTATCTGAAAGCAAGCTTAAAACCAGGTGTCACCATTAACCGACAAACTATGAACTCATGTATACCAGTAACTGATAGCAATGGACTGGTAATGTATGAATTTGATGAATGAATCATGAGGAACTATGGGTTATGAATTACACAACACCAAGTAATAAATACTAATGGACACCCTTCAATTCTTTTGTTTTTGAGGTGTTCTCCCTCTCAGCACGCGGTTCCACGTCGGCGCGCTAAGTCTGCGGCTCTCCCTCTCGGCACGCGGTTCCACGTCGGCGCGCTAACTCTGCGGCTCTCCCTCTCGGCACGCGTTTCCACGTCGGCGCGCAAACTCTGCGGCTCTCCCTCTCGGCACGCGGTTCCACGTCGGCGCGCTAACTCTGCGGCTCTCCTTCTCGGCACGCGGTTCCATGTCAGCGTGCTAACTCTGCGGCACTCCCTCTCGGCACGCGGTTCCACGTCGGCTCGCTAACTCTGCGGCTCTCCCTCTCAGCACGCGGTTCCACATCGGCTCGCTAACTCTGTGGCTCTCCTTCTCGGCACGCGGTTCCATGTCAGCGTGCTAACTCTGCGGCTCTCCTTCTCAGCACACAGTTCCACGTGTTTGAAATCACGCGGCAACTGCCCCGCTTCTCCATGTATGACCTGCACGTGGACGCCGCCGGCAGCCAGCCCACGGGGAGAGTGACATTCAGCATCAACGACCGGCCGCAGAGGGTAAACTGCACTCCCAGGCCAGGAGCTTCTCACTCTGTCACACTCTCAGTCTGGTTTTCACCATTTATCAAAACTGACGGCGTTTCAGTCTGTTTGTAAAGGCAGATGTTTCACTGGAGAAATTCTTGTCGTACTTTCAGGGGTATAGACTGTAGGGGTGCCATTGATCACTGTCTCTGAGCTAGACTCCCCCCCCCCCCCCCCCCCACCCAACTCCTCATATGTTGGTGTGATTTGTGACGCCCTCTCATTCTCCGTAGGTTGTCATATGGTTAAACCAGAACTTCCTGCTTCCAGAGGGAATGGGCTCCCCGGACGTGACCTTCACCTGCCTGCGTGGAGGGGGGCTCCTCAGCATCAGCATGCAGTCCAGTGGGGAGGTACCGTGTTCTAGAAGCGCTCAGAACCAGCTGATGTACGCAACCGAGCTTGACCCTGTAGACTGTAAATGCATAGTGTCAGGCTGTATTTACAGTCATTAGGGCAAATTACAAAACGAAAATGATTACAGCCCGAACTTCTCACCATCAGGGCTTTTACTAAAAGCTGTTGCCACTGCTCCCTGTTTCGACAGGGTCCTTCCGGCTCGTTCCAGATGACATTGAAGACTGACAACATGGACTTGGCCGGGGACCTCGTCCAGTCCCTGGCCTCCTTCCTGGCCATCGACGAGCTGCAGGTTGAAGCAGATTTCCCTGCGTATTTCGAGGAGCTGCGGGTGACCCTGGCTGAGGTGGAATCGCACGCCGCACTCTGTTCACACCGTCCACCATGGCTTCTGAGATGCTTAGTCATGCAGAGGGGTGTCTGATTCAGCCCACAGATACTTAATCTAGTGATTTCTCTTCCCCGTTTGCTTTGTAGGTGGATGACTACCACAAGGTCCATCAGAAGCTGACGGCGGACATGGCCGACCACTCGAACCACATCCGCACCATGCTGGTGCAGGCAGAGGATGCCAGGCTCATGGGTGACATGTAAGTGACACTGCGTGTTTGGAATAACGTCGAGGCATGTTTTTCATGAACCTGCCTACACAGCAGTGGCTTTACAGGTAGCTGTAGCAGAATTGAGGTTCACAGGGGAGGATTGTAATGTATTATCAGGCACTGAAGAGTTTAACCCACTTTTAGTTCCTATTGGGTTCACCTGGTAAATCTACCCACCTCAGTTCTACATTGACAATAAGAAGGGTTCGATTGGGAAGAAAAAATATCTAGTGTTTTTGATTTTTCAGTTGAGAAAATTTGAGGTTTGGAATAGTTTCATTTACATTATTTATTCAGTAAGCCCTTTTATCCAAAGTGACATACAAGCAAGGTAGGCAGTGCATCATAAGCATATAGCAGGCAAAGAGCCGGCATAGCTTGGCTTAGGACACTAAGTAGAAAGAGCTTTCAGAGTCTTGCCTCTCCTCCTTCATGTTTATATTTAGTCGTTTCACTTTATGTTCAGGAGGAACATGAAAAAGCGCTACGTCGAGCTTTATAACCTGAACAGAGACCTGATTAATGAATACAAGATCCGCTCCAATAACCACAACACCCTCATCGCCGGCCTGAAGTCCGTTAACCAGGCCATCCAGCGAGCCGGCCAGCTGCGGGGTGAGCATTGAGGCTGAGCGCATAGCCTGTCCCTAACACTCTCCCTACGGCAGAGTTTCTCAACCCACTCTACAGGGACCCTCAGACAGTCTATATTTTTGCTCCCTCCCAGCTCCCAACATACCTGAATCAGGGAGCAAAAATGTGGACTGGCTGCAGATCCCTGAGGAATAGGTTGAGACACTGACCAGTAGCCCAGTAACATGTTTCTTGCTGTATGGTAACCTCTTTACTATATGCTGGGGAATCCTAACATCAAAAAGTCAGAAGTTACCACCGTAGATGTTCCATGGCCGTGCAGTGAGTTTATGGTGCCCTGGTTTGAATATATGTATCCATCCTTTGGATCTTACCATGTCAGACTGGTTCTTCTGTCTGTCCCTTAGTGGGCAGGGCCAAGACCCAGGTCATCACAGCATGTCGAGATGCCATCAGGAATAACAACATCAACGCCCTTTTCAAGATCATGAGGGCAGGTACAGCTTCTTCCTGAGAAAGACTACTGCTGGTACCTCGGAAATCCCTACATGGGGGAGTGGAGATTCTGGTCCGGAAATGATACCAAGCCTGCCGGCAGCTGTAGGAGAGAGACCCCCCCAGACTGGCACTGGACATGTCCCATTCGGGTCATGGAAGCTGCTCTGATAGTTACCTTAAGCCAAGAAGTCTTCGTAAGACTAGCTTGTGCAGGTCCGCAGGAGGACATCTAGGCAACTTAGAGGAGCCATTGAGTGACAATGACTGAATCGTCATGAACATGCTGCTGCAGCCAAAGAAACACAACACTGATCACCAGTCACGTGCAAGAACATCAATGGTGGTTCTTTTCAAAACTTATAAACAGTAATCTTGTCTGTGTATATACATATTTCTGTGATATTTATATAATATTCATTTGAATTTAGTAACAATCTTATGTTACGACTTTCTTACTTTGGGTCTTGGAAATTGGAATATTCACATGCCGAGTAAAGATTAATTATGTGAAATACTGGTGTAATTTTCATTTATATGGATGATTTAACGAGTATATTGGACATATTAAAATAGACTAACGGTGAAATCCTAATTGGACGGCTAAATGACTTTTTCCTCCTGTTTCCTACTAATAATACCAGGATTCAACCACTGTTCATTCTACTGTTTGAACCACATGTCGACAGGACGGCGAGGCTGGAAACTCTGTACAAGTACTGAGTGGCGCGTTAACGGCGACATGATTTATGGTATGCTTCCCGATCCTGGAACAGTTATCGCAGCTTATAAAACGATGCAAAGCTCCGCAGCCCAAACCCCATAACTAGGCGCCCAATCGCCTGCACGTAAGTCTCCGGTTGCCTCGCTGGCATCTGGCGTGCAGAGGGATTCTGGCTGGAAAGAGGGACGCTGGCGAACACGCCTTCTCTTAAGTTACAGGGGGAGACGAAGTGATCGCAAACGCATCAGGTAGTTGTGCAAGTATAATAACAATTATTACTTTAGTTTTTACAATTTTTAAAGGCTCGTTCAAAAAAGCTGTTTCAATCAGATCCAGATGTTGGCAGCTGTGCCGCGTTTGCGTGCGCGACTCGCCTTTTTCATTGCGGTAAGCGTGACGAATGCCTGCGACGATTTATATGGCTTGGTGCTAGCAATTATGTTTAATGAAATTGAGTATATCCCGGCAATAAGCGACTGCACGGAAGGTTTTTAACGCAGGCCGGATTTAGTACCAGAACGAGCCTCGATCTTGGTTTCACTGCCTTAACCCTCACACTTCAAGTATATCGCTACAAGTATTCAGGCAGATTTTGGCTGCTGAAATACATCATCTCCTTAAATCGGTCTGCATTTTTGGAAATTCTCGGCTATACTATGACTGTTTTTGGCGGTCACTAATGCAAAACAGAAGACCAGCGTCCCAGCACGTATTTGGCAGAGGTGAATTAAAGACTGAGTGTGAATTGGTTTGTAGATTTGAGCAAGTTTAATAGTTTGAGTAGCATATGAAATATAAGCGGTAGATCATCGCCTAAATAATCTTCGTTTTTAACAATTTTCGTGAATGGACGAATATAAACACATGGACATGTTTAACCAGAACTTGCTCACAGATGTGCCACTGCTGTTTCAGATGAGTACGTATGAACTATGTGGAGACTTTCCCATCCTTTTTAAATATAAAAGTAATGAACAGTAATACTGATACTAACCTGACACGTTTACCTGGAGCAGCCGTGTTCTACTTCAACAAGATCTGAGGAAATAAAAACACGACCATCGGGGAGTTGCTGAAATTGCCGACTGTCGGGCATTTTAAAAGTGTTAACACTATTTACTTGCACAGCAAATGGCATGAGATCAGTAATCTTTGCGAATCAAGACGTACATTTACAAAGAATGTCAAGTAAGTGTAGGAAAGTCATCTTGGGGAGGAGCCAGTCAGTGTAGATGTATGCATCAGACAAAAAAAAACAAAACTGAACTCTGACCCACTGGTGTTTCCCAGGCTAAAATCGGGCCTGCCAGTGGACATCTGACGGAAGACTTCCCTTTAAGGGGACAAGCCCCGCCCCAAACACCACAGACATGTCTGTTAACATCATACAACACAGGCAAAAACCAAAAAGAAAAAAGTGAATTTGAGGTGAAAAGGATTTTTAATGCTGGACACACAACCATTCCGTAACATATCTGTCTCCAGGGATTCTTTGAGTTATGCTAGTGCAATGAATATGAGCCGGACTTAAAAGTTCAGTATGAAGCAATCCTCACTGGATAAATCCACGTGAAATTGCCTGTTTAACGTCGGGAGGTTTGGAAGTGCTGTGAGTATTAAGGCAGGAGCCAGACTGACCTTTGAATGATGAGGAGGTTCCACCTGAAGGGGGATGTGCTGTGCACCGTGATCCTCCTGCTGCTCTGTCTGGTGCTGTATTCCTGGTACGGCTTCCAGAACGTGCGGAACCCTTGGCCTCTAACAGAGAGGCTCACCAGCCCCCCAGCTGCCCTGACAGCCACGCATGAGAGACGGACATTGGTACGAGGTCCCAACAGGCTCACCGATCGGGCCACCTGCCAAACCCAGTCCCGAGCACCGGCCTCAGTCCAGCCCAGGGTAAGCCCGAGGAAGGAGGAGCCCCCTACTGGTTTACCTGCAGCGACACACCCACCTTTCGACTTCCAGCAGTACCTGCGGAACAAAGACTGTCGGCACTTCAGGCTTTTGATTGACCAGCCGGGGAAGTGCTCGGGGGGCCCGGGGGAGGCGCCCTTTCTGCTCATCGCTGTCAAGTCAGTAGCGGCCGACTTCGATAAGCGGCAGGTGGTGAGGCATACCTGGGGCCAAGAGCGTGCCTTTCCAGGTGGGCTGCAGGTGCGGACGGTCTTCCTGCTCGGCGTGCCCCAGAACCAGACCCAACTCCCGATGTGGGACCGGCTGCTGGCTTATGAGAGCCAGTCGTTTGGGGACATTCTGCTTTGGGATTTCGAGGACACCTTCTTCAACCTTACCCTGAAGGAGACACACTTCCTCCAGTGGGTGGACCGCCGCTGCCCGGGTGTCCGGTTCATCTTCAAAGGCGATGCCGATGTCTACGTCAACGTGGAGAACATCCTGGAGATGCTGCAGGGGCAGGAGTCCAGCAAGGACCTCTTCATTGGCGACATCATCGTGCACGCCCGACCAATCCGCAGGAAAGCCAGCAAGTACTTCATCCCCGAGCTCATGTACGGCCTGGGCATCTATCCGTCGTATGCTGGGGGCGGCGGCTTTGTCATGTCGGGTTTCACAGCGCGCCGGCTCCACCTGGCCTGCCAGCAGGTGGAGCTGTTTCCCATCGACGATGTTTTCCTGGGCATGTGCTTGCGGCGGCTCGGCCTCCGGCCCGTCCGGCACGACGGCTTCCGGACTTTCGGCATCATGCGGCCATCGGCGGCCCCCCACCTGCAGATCTTTGATCCCTGCTTCTATAGAGAGCTGATGGTGGTCCACAGCCTGACTGTTCCTCAGATCTGGCTCATGTGGAGGCTCCTGCACGACCCCCGGCTGCTGTGCCACACGCGGCCATCGCAGCCCGCAAGGCCCTTCAGGTGGAGGGGGGGACCCCAGGCGATGGGCACCCCCTCTGACCAAGACTACTCATCCCAGGCGTTCGTGAGACACTGAAGACGTCAGTCCACCACAGACCAACCCAAACAGCATACAGCATGTCATTATCCTTGAGCTTGGCAGTTACAAATCACCACATGGCAGTGCAAATTCTGAGACTACCTGTGTAACAAGGACTACCTTAAAATAAGTGTTTATAAAGCTGTACCACTGGCAGTGCGAATGGGCCGTGGCCCCCGCCAGCATGCAGTGCAGGCTTAACAGACACCCACGTTGACGCCGCATCTTTACATTTTAAATCGCGCAACGCTGTAAACAATAAATCACGAGTGACCACAGTCTGCTGAGTCTGCAGCTGCACACCAATCTCTTTCAAAATGTATTTTTATAATCTTGTGGTCACTTTTAAAGATGGTTATTCCACGAAGAAAAGGAAAAAAAAAAAAACAGTGAAAGCCTCCATTTTGAAACAAATTTCTTAGACCTGACAGGTAGATAGATTTCACAGTTCATGTATTTTACACATTTATTACGGCATTGAATGTAACAGGAATCAGGATTATCAGCAAAAACAAATGAGCCGTTCTTAAGAACTGCAGATGTAGCGGTTATCACAGAAGGGATGGCTCTTTCCGATCAGGTAGTACAGCGCTCCTGCAACACGGTGAGAGTGTGCAGTTCATTTCAGCTCATGCAAATTTCACCCGGCGGTATTTATTGCCTCAGACATGCTCACCGGAGGGCCCGACGCAACTGCCGCTCTTGGCGGCTGGTGGCATACGGATAGCCAGCATTTCTCAAGCCAGTCCACAGGGACCTCCAGACGGTCCATGTTTTTGCTCCCTCCCAACTCTCGGGGAACTGGGAGAGAGCAAAAACATGGGACTGTTGGACTGGTTCGAGAAGCACTGTTATACACAAGTAAAAATGTAAAAAACATAAAACACAACAATCCATAAATTGAATTCATCATTTTAATCAAGGCTAGCCCCATTTCCAGAAATGGGTTAAAATGTACTTAATCCACAAAATAATTACGCTTGCAAGGGTGAGTACATACAATAGAGAGAATATATGCGTTTACATAAACTTTGCTCTGGGTTAGACAGACAGCACTGCCGTCTCCCAGTTACAATCTTAGGGGCAAGTCTGTGTCCTGAGGCAAAAGAGAGCAAAAATTCAGGGGAGAGGAAACCTACCAGATGAGGTGAGCTTTCATTTCGCTCCTGAATTGTCTTATAAACCAATCACCTGAAGGCTGTTGATGAAAACTACAGCGACATTTGGTTACACAGAGACTGTCACTGCGATGACCATGTGACAGTTCCACAGTGATGTTGCTGGAAGATTCCAGAAGCTGTGGTCACACAGGGCCAGCCTATGGGAAGTATCCTTTTAATTATTTACACACCCTAGAAAAGCAGCTAAGGTGTTGGAAAGGGACACACAATAATCCCCAAACACTGACAGCATAACTTTTTGAAGCAGAGAAATTTAAGTACAGATGTAAGTCAATATGTAACCCAGAAGCATTCTTGAATCTAGAACGCGAAGTGGCCGGCTTGGAGCTGAAAGTGGCCGGCTTGGAGCTGAAAGTGGCCTTTCTTATCCAGCAGCCCTTAATGACTTTGGCACAACCCCCTGTCCTTCTTTTTGTTCTCTTTTGCGAAAGATTCATTTGTCTGTCTTGTGGAGCACACGCACTTCACAATCTCACATGGTGACAGTTCATGCGCATCATATGTAATGCATTTCACTATTTCTGTTAAACGAATGTCAACACAGGCTGGGCACAAATTTACTTTTTAATTTTTCCCCCCCATTTTTTTTTTTCGCAGTAAGCACAGCCAGTACTATAGTACAGCCTTCCATTGCAAACCTTAAAACAAATTAAATTAAAATAAAAATAAAATTAAAAAAACTGTAACGGCAAGCAATGGAATCGGGAAACTCTGAACACTGAAAAGCCAAAGATGGGGGTTAATGGGAAAAGATTCCGCGGCTGCAGCCACAGATGCTGGAACACTGTCCCGGGGGTAGGTGCACTCGAGGCTGGTCCTGGGGGGCCACGGGGCTACGGGGAACCAATAGGCTTCGCAAGCTGTCTCTCTGCAGCTTGGATTAAAGCAGGCCGCCCCAAACAGACCAGGTCGAGTGCCGGTTTATGGCACTAGGGGCTCCCCCCCCCATCCCAAACGGACATCCCTGGAGACGGACCCCGGCTAAGGAATCCATATCTCCATCTTCTGCGCTTTACGCAACGCAGGGTTACATCGTAAAACCTTTTTAAAAATGCTTTTTCTTTAAAATGACGAAAAAGGTAGGTGACGTCATATTTACAGATCTGTACATTTCGCTGCGCCGAATCACGCCAGGCTTCCCTGGCAGAACATTTCAACAGAAAAACAGAACGAGGCCAGACTTACGTTCCATTAAAAAACCCTATTAAAAGCATTATGCAAAAACAATTTGATCATTTCATTAATGACAAGAACATTTCAAGAATAATAATAATAATAATAATTAGACATTTTTTAATCATGAGGAGAACAAAGTACTTGGTATAAATGAATGAGTTAAGATTAAATATGGTTGGGGGACATTATGTGCAGTTTCTGAAAGAATCGATGGGAATGTTGTTTATTTTAAAGCCCAAAAACAAAACAAGAAAAAAAAAAACCTTCACATGTTAGAATAGTCTGATTATGCCTTTATTTCTAATTTTAGCTTTAAAAAGTGAAGGCCGTGGGGGGGGGGGGGGAGCTGTTATAATGTAACCCATTTCCTATTTCATGGAAACACAAATTCCTCAGTGGAAATAAGACTCAAGTACATAACGTGTATATTTTAGTGCAAATGTTTAAACTACTACACTGAAGGAAAGAAGAATGTACCTACAGGGTAGTAGGTGAGGGGAGGGCGATGGGGATCATCGACGCTGCGTTCGGGACAGAGCTATACAGACTCCTGTCTCTGATGACACTATGAGGGGAGGGGGGGCTTGTGCTTATAGTCACTAAACATTATACAATGTCTTAAAATGAGCAGATCCTCACTCTGTGTGTTAGCGAACGCGAGTCACTTGGTACTCGACGTGCTGCATGTACGCCAAGCTCACGCGTGTGATCAAAGCTCCCTGTCCGAAGGGAGCAAGACTCACGCCATTGCATCAGAAATAACGCCACTTCCTACAGATAGAAGCATGCTTTACATCACACACATCCGCCTCTGACTGGCCATTCCTGTGGACACTGGACATGCAACGGGTGAAAGGGGGCGGAGAACAGATGATGTGAGGATGGCGGGAGAGGCATACTGGTCACAGAGACTCAGTACTGGTGTACCTGGCTTGGTGGGCTGAGGACGAGGGGGAGGGTGACCTCTGGGTGTTCCCAAAGGTCAAAGGCTGCCAGTAGACTATTATCAGCACCCCCTGGAGGGCACAGAACGGAAAAACCGGGGCGACTTGCGGAAAGCTTCTCGCGACGGTGGGAATCAAGGCACACTGTACTGTTGTGATGTTCCTCTAGATGTGGACGGAACTCAGAGGGGGCAGGATGGGTGTAAATGCGGGGGGGGGGGAGTAAAGGCTCAATGTGCATGGGGCCCGGTTCGGGCCTGGGCGCTGGGCCGTGGGCTGCCGTACAGGGTGACTGACGCGATGTGTTTGTTCTGCATCACCTGAAAACAGCAGGAGGCACTTTCAGATCACACATTACTGTAATGACACACACTAAACACTGCAAACAGCCAAACACACACGTCCACGCTGATGACGACACACACAAAACACTGCAAACAGCCAAACACACACGTCCACGCTGATCACGCAAAGCTGCTTAGCCAGAGGGATGATTTATATGTACTGATTCAACTCGATATTATACTAGAGCAGCAGTTCCTAATTATTCCCTGATGGACCAATTCCGTCAGTAACACAAATCCAAGGGCCATCTCCTTAATATTTACCAACTGATGGGGTGGGGGTGTCATCAATAAAATTTGGTGAGTGAGGGGGGGGGGCAGGGGATGGATGGATCGATCGCAGAATCTCACAGGCTGGATTTGGCCTACTGGGGAACCCTATACCACACACACACACACACACACACACAAACACACAGCATACTATCATCCTGAAGTCTTACCTCAAAGATCATCCTCTGCAGGCCAAAGCAGAAGGTTGAGCCAAAAGGGTTGGTGTTGTTCGCAGACGATGACCTGTGTGTCAGAGGTCACACACATCAGACAGGATGAGCCCAGAGCACACGGTGTGTCCTTGGAGCCGCTGTTTGGCTCCTGTCTGACCATCAGGAATTCTGGTCAGAATCCCAGTGGGCGCATGAGTTTGCAGACTGGGAAAATCTGTGGTGGGGAACCCCAATCTTGTGCCAAATGTTAATTCTGGTCCAGCCCCAGTCAGAAGGTATGAGAGTTATACATCTCCTACGTCAGGGGTGGGGGTCTTGTTCCATGGAGGGCCGGTGTGGGGGTGGGTTTTTGGGATGACCTCTCAGTCAGCCAATAGCAAAACATTGGTTCTCAACTCCAGTCCTGCGGACCCACTGTCCCCAAAAGCCCCAAACCCCAAAAACACGCACCCACACCGGCCCTCCACTTCCCCACCCCTGTCCTAAATTATATATGATTGGATGGTTTCCACACAGGGGGACACCTATCAGCAAGGCAGAGGCCATTCAGTACAGAACAGCGGCTTGTAGCGAAATGCAGGGTGCCACGATTGTCAGAGCTGCATATCAGATGGACCGGCTAAAGAAGCAAAACCAGCAGAGCTGTAAGTGGAGGGCCAGGACACAGGGCAAGGGGCTTCCACACAATCCATATTTCACACGGCAAGTGAACAGCACCACCTGCAGGTACCCAGGGACAATTCAACCTACTGATTCGGCCCTCACCTGTGGAGGACGACAGGCTTCTCCATAGGATGACCCAGGAGCTGCTGAATGTGATCCCACTGTAAGAAACACAAAAGGCTGTCAAGCACACCACCCCTAATCCACCCCACCCCCCCCAGAGGACAAACACTGCAGCTGAGAGTGGCACCTTCATAATGCTGAACACAAAAAGTCAACGTCGAGACAGGCGTCAGACATGACCTCAGCATGCAAATACCCAGTGTGAACCTGAAGAGGCAGGAGGTGGAAGATCCTGTCGAGGACGACGCGGGATTCCTACCTTGCTGAAGGTGGTCAGGATGCAGTCTTCGGGCTGAGCCTCAGCACCTTCTGGAGAAGGCCAGAGAACACAGGTGAGGCAGAGAGCGTGGGCCACGGAGACGGAGCACACTCACTCTGCAGCGGGGGTGGGGGGGCACCTACCAGTCTTCACAACAAGTGGGATCTTGAAATCACAGCGGTGGTATCTGTTACAAGATGGCAGGGCATGTATGAGCATGAAGGGCATTTGCAGTGAACAACTTTGCACTCAGCCTACTTGATGAACACGTAAAAGCCTCATTCAGGATCAGGCTGCTTACATGTTGAAATTGTAATGACCGGGGAAATTGGTGTGGAGGACGAACTTCTTCACTAGGTGCGTAGTGGCATCGAACAATATATCCTGAGTTGGAGCAGCGGTGAGGGGGAGGGAAAAGAGAGAACAACAGATACTTTAGAACTAAAATTTGAACTAAATTTCACCTTGTGTTTATATCTACATATTTAAAATGGCAGATCAAGTGTCAGCCAAACACATTACAAATCAGAGGGACACGGAGGTATATGTCCTGAAGTTTGATTTGCTCCTTAATTACAATAAATTGCATAATTACACTCTTTGATTTAACTTCTAAAGGCTCATCCTAAAGACATCTTAAACCGTTTTGCGGGTTTAAATAATTTGGCCTCTGCCTGTGCAGTTCTGGCTAGCACCGCCGCTAAATGCTAGCATCCAGCCACCAAGCTGACAGTTCCAGCATACAGCACCCTAACTGAGAATGGCTAACTCTTAGGGTTGGGTGCTGTGGTGCGCTAACTGAGAATGGCTAACTCTCAGCGCACCACGGCACCCAACCCTAACCCTAACTCTCAGCGCACCACGGCACCCAACCCTAACCGAGAATGGCTAACTCTCAGCGCACCACGGCACCCAACCCTAACCCTAACTGAGAATGGCTAACTCTCAGCGCACCACGGCACCCAACCCTAACCCTAACCCTAACCCAGCATGTCAGCACTGATACGCACCACTCCCAGAGTGAAGTAATTGAAGAAGTAGTCGTTGCATTTGGAGGGAACCTGCTTATGTGGGGAGGGGGAATGGATCTTCATCTGGAAAAGGAAATGGGGATGGGATTCAAGTCCGCAGTCATGAAACCTAGACAGTCATCATCATCAGAAGAGAAGGAAGCAGCGGATCAGGAGGACAGCTTCTGCGCACCTTATCCTCGGACTTGTAGAACACCTTGTGTGGGGAGCCCAAAGCGCTGAGGACGTCCTGACAGGAGTCTCCAAAGTAGATGCTGCTCTCAAGGGTGCGGACCTTCGCATCTGCCATGACCCCCAGCCCACATCCTGTCGAAGAAACCACAGAGAGAACATGTAAACACGCACATGGGGGCGCAAGCACGAGGCTAATGTGGAGATTTAGGTTAAGGGTACCTGCCGTGAGGAGGCGGAGTCGGAGGCCTAGTGGGCCAGCCCCATCCCTTAAGACATCCACGCTCTCCGCGTACACGTTGCCAAGGAAACAGGCCAGAGGCATCCCCGGAGCCCTGAAACAGCCACCGCAAAGGATCCGGGTCTTAGTAAACACACACACCTTAGGGTGGGGTTCAGTATCATTTTTCTATTTAAGGGGAGGGTAAATACGGGTGCTCACTTGGTGTCCTGCAAGCTGTTCCCGGTGTAAATGAACATGCGCTTCACTGTTGCCCCATGAGGAATCTGCAGACCAGTGGAAAAAGTTAGGCCATCAAGGTAAAACAGCTAAACCTAATGGGCTGTGCGAATTTTCACTTTGCATCGTCCAATTACCAGCCCACTCATTTTTGACAAGCTACATGTGAAATTACTCGTATATACAGACACATCACATCCATACAAAAAACAATCACAGCAACCACTAATTTTACTGAACATAAATTTAACTTAAAAACCAAACTAGAACCACAGAGATTAAACAGTAAACTCAGTATATAAAATCCTTAATATATCAAGAAGTCTTATGGGGAACAGAGTTTTAATGAACCCCATACAAGTAGGACTGAGAATGGTCAGACAAGGTCTAAGGACAAACATCTCTGACAAAATGACTTTACTGGACCAGCCGGGAATCTCACCTCATATTTCGGAGCTTCGCTCCAGGAATCCAGTTGGAAGGAGAAGGAGAGCCCTCGGAAATTCAGGTGGAAGAGCTGTTCAGCGGCATTGTAAACTGCGGAGGGTGGGCCCCATTCAACTTAGAACCATAATCCTTCAGCGTCCCATTATGCATAGTGCTTTAGACCACGCCCCCACCGCACAACAATAACAGCACTAATGATGAGATTTAAGTAGTAATGTATCCCAGGCGACCAAGTGTAGAAAAGGGAAAAAGAGTTTATGGACTCATTTAATTCAATTACAGCACAGAGGACACAACACTAATGGCAAATTTGATGAGGAAATGACAACATTTGTAATCTGCTAGGTAGTTACTATCAATGAAGAGAAACCGAACGCGAAATAAGAGAGAGAGCACACAGGACAGAGAAGACCTCTTACCTCCTGGGTGTGTAGCGCCAAAGGACTGGTCGATCTGTTCTATGGTGGGTGCGATAGCCTGAGAGTTAAAGTGAACTCCACTGCCCAACAGAGATAGCACATTACCAAGCGGTACCGTAAACATCCTATAAGCACATCCTACGTAAAAGAATAAACCTCACAGCCTTGAAGCAAATTAAATAAGAAAACACCACTTTCTTCAAAGGAGGACAAGGGCCAGTTAAGGAAAAATAAAGAGGCAAAGAAATGGTGCCCCCCCCCCCCCCAATAAACATCAGCGTCATCTGTTTATCAGTGGGGCTGAGAATATCATGACCACTCACCAGTATTTCAGTTTCACCTTAGTCATGTCATAGACTTCGATTACCTACACAGGACAAAGGCACAAGAAGTCACTCAGAGGCAGCGGCTGGGTGTCGCTACAGGTCATGTTGTAGGAACAATCAAACAAAGACATGCAATAAATGGCTTTTGTGCCTCAGAACTGGAGCACAAACAAGGTGGCCTTTCATCACTTTCACACTAACAGTACTTCGCAAATTAACTCGCTCTTAAAGAGACAGAACATTTTTAATGTGCACGAGATGCTGAGTAGACATTCAGTAAGTTGAAACTTAAAAAAGTATTAATTAACACCGTATAGAAACAAACACACCTCGCAGTTTGTTGAAAGACTCCGAGGAATGCTACAGGGATAACATCACCATCTCGCACACGGACAGTATAACATCTACAGTCTCACCTTCAGTCTCTGATTACAGGCATCAAACAGTAGTTTAATTCCATCCTGAGTCAGGTTGAGAATGAGGTCATGACTGAGTGGTGTCTAAGAACACAGACAGTGGACTTTAGTACAGTTCTATACTTATGTGATCGACAAGCACGTAGCAATAAGTTTCCTCTCGGAAATCAACAAAGTCAACACAGTGTAGTACTGCACGAAGCCTGGGACCAGCCCATGACATGCACCCGCTAACCTGCTCACTGTAAAGGACCTGCACATTCTTGATTATGCGGCAGTGTTTCTGCAGAATGGAGATGGCCTGGGCCAATGGCATCCCTGAAAGACGCAGAAAGAATAGCTTAAAACATTGCCGTATTTACGCGAGAAAGCGATCAAGACATTATTGCAAACGCAAACCCCTGTAAACACTCAACTTCCGGTTTCTCATTAAGGAGCCAACAAAAACAGACACTACACATATCTTACCTCCAGTACAACTGTTATGAAGTTTGCACTTGCAATAAATATTAAACAACGTCCGTCAACAAGTTTACTGGCAACCAAGCAAACCAAATACCGTTATAGCGCCAGGCACCCATGTGTATGTAAATACTGCACCTAAATGCAGCTATGTGGCTGCTGCTCCACAAGTCCCTGCTAGACGGTTAGCATCAGTCTGTAGTGTAAATGAGGGCATAACGACACTGCCAGCTCACCTAGTGCGAATTCCCATTGCTCATTTCCTAGCGATCTCTCCGGAACGACCTCCAGATCCAGCATTGGCGAGTTGGTGGTCTGGTGTTCAGCTCGCTTCCCCGCCTGAACTCGGGCTATTAGGCTTAGCTTACAAACAACGCCGGCAAAACACCTCGACGGGAACTAGTCCTCGAAGACCGTCGGGATCGGCGACATTAACAGCAGTCACGTTTAAGCAACGCCGTGACACCTAAGCAGCGGAAGAAAAGTCGGAGGCTCCCTGCAGCAGAGTCGCTTTGCCGCCCCGGTAATGTGGCACCGCTGTTTGCCAAGTTTAAATAACACAAAACAACCTAGCTAACGTTCCTGTTATTAAGATTAATAATTAATAAAATACGCATACACAAAAACACACTGGCACGTAAAAACCAGCAGGAACGGCCCCGTCAATTCAATAAAAATGTTAATCAGTATCAGAACAGCCCAGTGCTCAAAATCGCCAAGTCCGTATCTAAAAGCCTCGTCTTCTGTTTCACCCGCTTCCAGTCAGTCACTAGAACGTTATCGGCAATTTACTGCTTCACAGATTTATGTTAAAAAAATTCAAACAGTCGGATAATAAAACGTAGTTAACGATGTGATCAATATTACACCCGCTTCTTATTGCTACCCAATAAGTTTCTCAGCTGTCTTCGTCAATAAATTACGAAATGCCCTTGTCTGTTTTATCCAATAAAATACTGTCCCTGTACCTGGCACGACATCTGTACATAGTATCTAGTATTTATTCATGCCTTGTTTTTCCTAGTAACGTAGTTAGCTAGCTGGCCAGCTACACAGAATTCGGCCAGATAACGTAGCAAAATTACAACTTCAACATTTATCTGTGATGTCAGGTTACCACGGAATTTTGTCTTATTTGCTTGTGTATTTTTCGTGTTTTAAAGATAAAGGCGATAAGCACATTCTCCCAGCGGCGGCAGCAGCTATTCCCATTAAAAACAGTTCAAATCAGCTGATACTGACTTCCGGTACGAATGACGCAGATACTTCCTGGTCACGTGGTCCGCCAGCGAGCCGTGGACCTGGGAATACGGACACGTGTTTTTGTGCTCCAGGGGTTGTGAGACGTGTGACTTAAATAAAGCTTATGATTTCGTAATCGTGCCGCTGCTTTTCGTTTTATTGCGTATTTTTACATTTCATAAAGGTCATACAAAGCAGGTTACGTAACATGTAATAAATATTCCCTCGGATCATATTTAGCTGTTGTGCTTCTGAATTGATCATGATAATTTATAATTGTTTTCTTGTTTGCTAGAGACCGATGCATTTTCAAACCGTATCTTATTACTGATCTCATGAGTGTCTTCTGACACGTCTATAATGAAACCATGTGGAGTAGTAAATAAAGGTTCGCGTAAGTTTGTCGGCACTAGCCTTTAAATGGGCATCTTTACAAAATGTATCATACTTTTAAAATAGATGTAAGGTATTTTTAATAAAAGATGTAAAATGGTGAACGTTTGCATTTAAAATCAGACACACTGTTAAATTTGATACAAGTTTATTAAGAAAAAAGAAAAAAAAAACACTTCAGAATCAGTCATTTCCCCAACAAAGTAAAATGTAGCGAAAGCGATCTTTGTCACATAAGGCAACCATTGAAAAACAGGAAAAACAGAAGTACACATTGTCTTTTCTTCATAACCGAACCTGAAAACTGAACAAAGCTCCGTTTGCTTCAATAACTTAAACAAATAAGAAAATTAATCAATAAAAAAAGATGAGGCAAGCTTTCCAGTAGACAGTTAACTGTGTGTAACTCCCGGCCTTAATGCCAGCATTAAGAAGGGATGAATGAGTATAGGGCAGGCTTTTAAAGGGGCGCTGGGCAGCGGCCAATGCCCTGAGGAAGGGGGCGACACTGTCCGTCGCGGCTACCAAGGCTATCATCTGTACCTAGATGTTCGCCAAACTCTTTGGCTGAGAAAGTTCAGTTTGACTGCAAATACCAATATGTGGTAAGGAAAAAAGTGGGGAAAATGCACATACAACCCCGGATATGTATAATGTTTTCCTAACAATACTATGACCCTGTTGGAACATTATTACATAGATACAGGATTACATACAAAAGCTGTGGAAAAAAATCCCAAAACTTCTTTTTGGTATAAGTTGGAGGTAGGTCTTAAATAGTTTCCGACATCTAACAAATGATTAAGCAGTGCTATTGTTAAATGGACAATACACGATAATCTTTCAGTTTTAATATGTAAACTAGACATGGGCATAGATCCAGGTGTCATTTTATTGATAGATCATTTCAAAACATGCTAATTAGTTGTGAACTTGGTCAAGCACTCCAGAAATGACTTAATAAACAAAAATAAAGGGTGAAGGAAAAACTACACTGACTGCTCACAGGCACGTAAAGTACATTACACAACGACGCCCCCTGTCTGTCAATCATTATATGACAATGTTCTTTCTGACCTGTTTAAGGATTATGCAATTTCAATCACATTCCTGTTATGGACTCTCCTCCAAATATTCAGTTGAAAGTAAATCAAGTTTGAAAATTTCAAATTTAATATCTTAATAAAATTAAAACCCAAAAGGGGATTTGGTTTTACTCTCGACCAGTAATCAAACGTGGACCCCCTCACGCAGACCTAACTTCCACTTGCCTCTTGCATCACAGTCCATCTCCCCCCCACCACCACCACATTCTTATAAAAACCTTCAGGTAAGACCCAAGACCCGAGTCTCATTCATTGCTTTCCTTCAACCACCTTCATAAGGCTCATATCCAGCCTCCCCAGTTTCGGACCAGTTAGAACACTTTCAAAACCAAGAGAAAAAAATTCTACAATATGTACCTTTCCTCTAACCTGCACAGTGAAGTTCATGCATTGATGTACATAAAACAGATCAATCCATTACATCAAATTCCCAGCCAAAACAAATGACTGATCACTCAGCCATCAATAAACCAAAGAGCAATGCATTCTCAGCAACGAGGCAACGAGCTTCCAGTACATGAACCTACTCCTTCCACCAGGGGGCATGCATACACCTGAATTACTACTACGATGATACAAATTTATTACAGTGGCCCATGAAGGAAGTGCTGTAACCATTCCCACCCGGAAGGCAAACAATTACATTTGATTGTTAACATTGAAACGTGCACGTTTTATAGAGCCGCGCTCAAGTGTTCTGGGTTAACTGGAAGAGGAACACAGATGGCTGAGGATCCAAACCAAATTTCAATTCTGTGCATTCAGCTGCCGTATTTACCCTAAAAATGTCACCTTTGCGTCACTGATGGGATGAAATGAATGATAATACAACGACATTGTAGTAATGTTACATATTACCCTGTTAGCTATAGATTTCCGCACAGAACAACAGCTTTACTCGAATGCAGCAAAATGAACAAGATGTAAACCAATTTATCATCCTGTTCTATTTACCCAAATCAGATACAGTCCCCATTCTACGTCTGTCGAGTCATGTGTGACCAGAGACAGAGATAAATTTGAGAAAATAGGGAATATTCTGATTGAAGTGTGGAAAAAGGCCTTTTCACCTCATAAAGCAGCAGCTTTTATCTTAAAATGTTTCATATCCATACAGTTTATATTGATGTTCAAACAAGTTCCAAAACATTTTACCTTGTTACATCTTAATTGTATCCAACTCTAAATCAGGAAACTGACCTACAAATATCAAAAATACAAAAAAAGTAAACATCCTGACTTTTTAGACAAAATATTAATAAAATAATAGAAATGCTGTTGTATTAAAATAGTGCTTGAAAACAATAAAGCTTGCATAGGGGACAAAGAAAACAGAAGAATCGATAGGAGTTCCATGCATACAACAGGCATTGTGGGAACTGAACTGTGTCTGCCACATAGTGCAAAAACACCCAAGAAACGGGGTGGGGGGGGGGAATCGGGGAAAGTCTGCCAACCCCACTGCATTACTACCCCAATGACCCCCCCACCACACCATAAAACCAACCCCCCCATCCCCAAGAAGAATGACCAATGACTCGCCCCACTCTCCCCCTCACCCCCCAGCCCCTTGAACTTTGGTCTCTTCCATATTCAGCTCGGTGCCACACTGAAAGATGGCCATGGTGTGAGGGTCACATGACTCGCCCCCATGCCCCTAAGCCCCCCCCCCCCGCACCCGTGTCCCGTGTTGTTAGCGCATCTTGTGGTCGTCGGCATTCCCCATGTTCGAGCCGGGGCTGGGCTCCTGCTGCCGCCTGGCCTGCGTGAGACGGAAACAGAGTCCGGAAGGTTAGTATCCGAACCTTGGGAGCAGAACGTAAAAAAAATGAAGGACTGGACGCTCTCTCTGTCTCTCTCATGTTTCAGTTTGAGGAGAAGTTGTCACATGACACAAACGCAGAATATACATCACAGTGCTGTGCTACACAAGGGGCAGTGAGTACAGACTCTAGAGGCCAAGGTATGGCCCCCCCGGCCACCTACAGCACCTCGACTGTCCCCCAGGGAAAATCGGAGGGCACTGGCTGCAAGCCTAAAAAGTGATATTCTTTTTTGGGGCAGAGGGGCAGACAGTTATTCAACAGGAGGATGTCTTAAACACTGCCCCTTTAAAAATAAAGGGATGACTGCCTGCCTGTCAGAGATACATGTGTTTATGTCTGCGTCTTAATCACTCCCAACATAGATGTCGGGACAGGGGCATGCAGGCAGAGAGGAGAGAGAGACAGACAGGCCGGCAGACAAGGGCATGAGCTGTATATCTGGCACACTATGGTGTCATCATCCCACTATTACAGCAAACTCCAACCTCGCTGTGGGACCGCTGCCCGAAGCGCCTGCCCTCTCCAGAGTGTAAACGCATTCTGTTATTTGTACCGAATCACATGATTAGATAAATGACGTTACAGCTCTTTAATATGCAAAGCGAGTCCGATACTTTTGAGTCAACATGCCGTTAATGTGAGTTAAGGCTACATGCCATCACTCCAACACTGATTTTAACAATGAACACATTCATAACCACTTGCAAAAACATACACACACATATGCATACAGACAGACACACACAAAGACATGTCACTAAATCCAGCGATCTGAAAACTCAAGTGAGAATTTGAAAACATGTTTGAATGATATTTAAGATCGAGGTGCTAGGTACATTGCCTAAGCTCTGAAATACAGCTATAATCGCTGTTTGTCCTACTGTTTACATTTATGTTTCTAGATGATTAATTTATTGGGGGGGGTGGGGGTTCAAAACTATTTTAGCCAAACAAAATATCTGCCTGCATAATTATTTACACAGTCTGGCCAAGAGAGCAATTTTAGGAAGTAAAAGAGAAAACAGAAAAACGACAGAGGCTGGAATCTGAAAGGCCTACTGAAGCGTTCAGGGCCTGTGTACCTGTATACACAGGCATTTCTGCACTGCATACCTATCACACACACACACGCATCTGCCCGTACACAACACACACAGGTAAGTAAGAATGCATGCAGTCACAAGCACAAACACCGGGAACATCCACACCCGTGCATGCACAGAAAAACCACATGCATGTGAACACGCACAGACTCACGGTCACACCTGGGAGGTCCTCTGACCACGTGCACCCCCCCCCCCCTTGGAGAAACGGAAGGAGGGGGAAAAATCCTTACTCTGCATGTACGGCCTCACATGCAAAAGGCAGCTTTTGTGAGTACAGCTACCTGCCCCTGCCAAGAAACACCGGTTGTTATTGCACTCTCGGTGAAATGGGGGGGGGGGGTGTTAAAATCCCAGGCCACACAAGTAGTGGCTACAGCTCAGGACAGTGCAGGCCTATGTTAGCACACACCGTGGGGGCCTGAATCGGCCAAAGATGTTAAATAAACCACCTGACACAGCATGCGGGGGGCTGATGTATCGATCAGAGGGTCTGGCGGCAGCCCATCCAGCCCCGCTGCAGGTCAATAGCGCCTGGATTGGGCCGGACAGATGCAGGGTGGGGGCTAATCAAGGAGATCAATACTAATGGCATATTAATACATTGGATGGTGGCGCATATTTCACTCAGTTAGTCCACCTGCAGCCCAGGGGCCGCATGATGAATGTGCCCCCCCCCCCCCGTCGGTGTCTATCACGCCGAATTCCATTAGTGGCCCCCACTCCGCTCCAGGTCCCACATGGCCGGAGCTCGCCGGCATCTGCCAAAGGACCCTTTGTCAAGACCTAAGCCGTGTTGCTGTTTTATTTAACAAAGCGATTGATGGGAAAAATATGCTTTGGGGGGAGGAGGTGTATAATTAATAGGTTTAAAAAAAAAAAAAAAAAAACCTCGATCTGAAGTGGGACCTCTTCAGCTTTTATATACAGTGGTAAAAGGCTGCTGTGGCATTTATGGATACAAAACAGAGGCAGTAATATTTCCACTAACGGTCATCTGTAGTTCAAAATACACAGTCAGGGTGTTCCTGTGCACGCCTGCGCAGGGTCTCCGCACAGACAGAGCGCAGACGCCCACGGCCCGTATTTCAAACCAGGAACCACAGCCAAGTCTTTCTTTGAGGCCCGTTACAAAAAACAACTGCAGGCTGCTTACGGAACAGATTGAGCTGCGTTAGATTTTTAATTTCTTTTTGTAGGATTTCTCCTGTGAAACCGGAATCATTTTCATTCTGGGGCATTTTTTTTCTCTCTCTTTTGCTACTGGAAACTCCACGGGTCCCAGGAAAACCTAAGGGCACGTTTTCCGACGGGTCTCCGAAAAGTGAGCGCCCGTGAAAAGCATCCAGGGAAGATTCCGGCTCACTCCTTTTGGGGATCACGTGCTGCCAAGCTGTGGAGGACCTCGCCCGCCCGCCCCCGGGCGCGGGGGTGGCAGGAATAAGAGGGACGGGGTGGGCACAGTGAGGCAGGATGCTGGTTGGGAAGGTCTGCTTTCCATTAGGTCTCGGCATGGGGGGGAAGGGGATCTGCCTCCTTGTTAGTGTCCCTACGGCACAGAAATCCGACTCCATGACCACTCAGGAATTTTCGCTTCCTCCCAGCAATGCGCCGCGTTACCGTCACAGAGGATGTCAGCGCACCTCCCAGGGGAGCCTGGAGATCGGACAGAGTTCCTCTCACACAGGAAGCCCCTAAACCCCAGCGATGGACTCCTGCCTGGATAGCAAAGGAAGCTCTTGCAATGGAACCTGACCTTGGCTGACCTTCAGTCTAGTAAAGGAGACCCCTGCCCTTTTAAAACGAGCAATAAGATGTACATATTACCCATAATCCCTGCCTTCAAAGTCAGTCTCTGCTCTCTAGGTGTCACAGAGATCACCTCAAGTACGGTCAGTATGTTAATGATACATTTTTCGTATCCCACAGAAAAATGTATACGTTTGTTTCTCAGAGGCTGCATGCATGGGAGGGAGCGCCCTCAGAAATCCTGCATCTCAAACCGCCACCACAAGCAGTAGCGTGTTTGTATGTATGTATGTATGTATGCATGTATGTATGTATGTGCGTGTACATTTCCCATCTCACATGCACACACAGGCACACGGAGAAGACACGCATTCCCAGGTCGGCACACACAGCCATGCATGTGTGTCTGCTCGATCAGGCCTGGAGTTTGTACATGTGGAGGCACACACACAAACACACACACACATATAAATATACACGTATGCACACACACGCGTGCAGACACACATGTTAAGTGCATGACAGAGTTGAGAGTGAAAAGCAGGAAGGACAGACCCTCGTCCTTGAATCCCATCAGTCCCAGATTTTTGATCCAACAGGGTCCTAAAAAACACAATTTGGTTTTTCAACTTTGGTTGGAATGCAGTTCAGCGCGATGTTATGTCCTGTCAAACGGGGACACGCAGACGGACATGCGTGCATTCTTCACACGTTTGGCAGATCTAAATGCTCCATTTCAAATTTGTAGGTGGCCCAGGGAAAATAGTTATTTAATACAAGTGGATAAAATGCAGATCTTTTGTGTCAACACACACACACACACACACACTTATACATACACACATACAAAAACATATGCATGCATGTCCAGCTGAAGAAACACAATTAGGCCAATACACACACACGTGCACGCACTCACACACACGCACACACATGTAAGTATCACAGCGGTCTGCACATCATAAGCAGAAACCTGAATATGGGCCCGAAACATGCGGATGTAGCCCGACAGATCCGCATCGACCCGAAATTTAGTGTGCTGTCCTCTGGCTGGTGAAGGCCCCGCCCAGCCTGCATGGCCCCGCCCTCTCACCTCCAGGTCTTCACGGTGGGAGCGATCCCTGTCTTCGAATTCTCGGTTCCTCCTGCGCACCTCCTCATAGGCCTGCTGGGCCAGGGCATCCTCATGCTGGCATACACACGCACACAGACACACGCAGACGCACACAGACACACACACAGACACGCACATGCAGATACAACAGGGCAGGGAAAGAGAAAAGAACTGTAACCCTCACAGCAGTGTGAAGACATTATTTCAGGCCAAGCCATGGGTCTGTCCGACATCCAGACGAGAGTGTGCAAGTGCAGTGCATGTATGTGAGTGCGTATGCGGTGTACGTGTGCGAGGAGGTGTGCAGTGTACGTGTGTAAATGGGTGTGAGGTGTGGGTGTACGTCTGCGAGTGGGTGCAAGGTGTATGTGTATGAGCGGTGTACGTGTGGGAGTGTGTGTGCGGTGTACGTGTGGGAGTGTGTGAGCGGTGTACGTGTGGGAGTGTGTGTGCGGTGTACGTGTGGGAGTGTGTGAGCGGTGTACGTGTGGGAGTGTGTGAGGGGTGTACGTGTGGGAGTGTGTGTGCGGTGTACGTGTGGGAGTGTGTGAGCGGTGTACGTGTGGGAGTGTGTGTGCGGTGTACGTGTGGGAGTGTGTGTGCGGTGTACGTGTGGGAGTGTACGTGTGGGAGTGTGTGTGCGGTGTACGTGTGGGAGTGTGTGTGCGGTGTACGTGTGGGAGTGTGTGTGCGGTGTACGTGTGGGAGTGTGTGTGCGGTGTACGTGTGGGAGTGTGTGTGCGGTGTACGTGTGGGAGTGTACGTGTGGGAGTGTGTGTGCGGTGTACGTGTGGGAGTGTGTGTGCGGTGTACGTGTGGGAGTGTACGTGTGGGAGTGTGTGTGCGGTGTACATGTGGGAGTGTTTGAGAGGTGTACGTGTGGGAGTGTGTGAGCGGTGTACGTGTGGGAGTGTTTGAGAGGTGTACGTGTGGGAGTGTGTGAGCGGTGTACGTGTGGGAGTGTACGTGCGGTGTACGTGTGGGAGTGTACGTGTGGGAGTGTGTGAGCGGTGTACGTGTGGGAGTGTGTGAGCGGTGTACGTGTGGGAGTGTGTGTGCGGTGTACGTGTGGGAGTGTGTGTGCGGTGTACGTGTGGGAGTGTGTGTGCGGTGTACGTGTGGGAGTGTGTGTGCGGTGTACGTGTGGGAGTGTGTGTGAGCGGTGTACGTGTGGGAGTGTGTGTGCGGTGTACGTGTGGGAGTGTGTGTGCGGTGTGTGTGCGGTGTGTGTGTGGTGTACGTGTGGGAGTGTGTGTGCGGTGTACGTGTGGGAGTGTGTGTGCGGTGTACGTGTGGGAGTGTGTGTGCGGTGTGTGTGCGGTGTGTGTGCGGTGTACGTGTGGGAGTGTGTGTGCGGTGTACGTGTGGGAGTGTGTGTGTGGTGTGTGTGCGGTGTACGTGTGGGAGTGTGTGTGCGGTGTGTGTGCGGTGTGTGTGCGGTGTACGTGTGGGAGTGTGTGTGCGGTGTACGTACCCGTGCTCTCTCCTCATCGTACTCCAGGCAGCCCATGCCGTCCAGCCGCTGCAGGTCGATCCAGCCCCTCCATATGACGCAGACACCGTTCAGGATCATCGGCGCCTTCAGATACACCTGCCAAAGACACGCCCGACAGCATCAAGCCGACGTCCTCGGGTCGGGCCGACGCTACGCAGAGCGACACATCACAAACGGGCGTCACTGTCCGTACAGTCACTGTTCACTGCCACCGTGCCGGTGACATCACATCACCTTGGCAACGATTTGCCTAGGCGGCAGACACTGGATGCACATGCTGCTGTGTAAGCGAGACAACGAAAGGCTGGATCGTGGAGGCCGTAATGTCAACATGAAGTACTGGACCAACGTAGGTGTTCAGCTGGAAAATAATTAATCAATTAAGAATAATTAATTAATGATATTAGGGTTGGGTTATTGATTGATATTTGTGTCAGACACATGCTATAGTGCCGTTGTGTTTACCATAACACAAACCCACGGCCAGTGACACTCACCCTGCCTACTACTAACTTTATTTCAGGCGTCCCTGTCTGGCGACGGGATACCTCTTGACCTCGCAGCCATGAGGCAGACAGACACAGATAGCCCCGCTTCCTGTCCCCTGGCCGACCTCCCCTGCCGTCCGGGTGTCCGGCTGTGACGAATACACGCCCCTTTTAGGCATCCGTCTCCACGAGCGCAGCCGCCGTGTTTGGGGTGAAAGATGAGAGCCTGACTGGGATTAGCATGTGTGTGTGTGTGTGTGTGCGTGTGTGTGTGTGTGTGTGTGTGTGTGTGTGTGTGTGTGTGTGTGTGTGTGTGCGTGGGGGGGGCACACTCGCCACCCACCCCGCTGTGTGAGCCACTACAAGCCAGACGTTTGCGGACTAAATAGGCTGATGCTGTTCTTGTAGCACACGAAGATGCACATTCTGATCCAGCTTTTCACCTTCCCGTCTCACCCCCCCCACTTCATTTAGAGTGATATTTCCGTCCCGAGATGCCGTTGTATATTTATACAGGCTGCATGTCTGGAGACGGGCTACTCGTCCTTTTGGTGGGGGGTCTGTATGGCCCCCGGCCACAGAAATATCACGGCGGCGAGGGTCAGGAATCTAGGCACGGTGGGCTGTGTGTGGCCTTTCGTTTATTTCTGTAGCTGAGAGAGTGAGGAGGTGGTGGTGGTGGGGGGGGGGGGGGGGGGGGGAGTCCATCATCACCTCCCCAGCGGGGGGGAGCAACGTGGTTCGGCAAACCAGTCAGTGCCCCACAGAGTCTGCTTCAACCTCTCAGCTTTCAGCACACAAACACACACGCACCTACACTTCTACATGCTCCACACCTTCTGCCATCAGCCAATCACTTCCTGCAGTCTGCGCCCCCCCCCATCTCCCTGTCACTGTCCATCTCATCAGGCTGCATCCTGTGTTTGTGTTTACCAGGACAAGATACACCTGCTCACACAGAGTGCATAGTCAGGGACAGGGACCCGCTCGCGCAGACAGGGACCCGCTCGCGCAGACAGGGACCCGCTCGCGCAGACAGGGACCCGCTGGCATAGGCAAGGACCCACCTGCACTTACTGTACACAGGCAAGAACAAAGTATTTCCACAAAAAACACTTAAAAGGATCATTTTTACCATTTTTCAGTTTGGGAGGGTTGGGCGAAAAGCAGTATGTGTGTGTGTGTGTGTGTGTGTGTGTGTTTGTTCACAGCTGTGTATGTGGACATGTGGGTGTGTATGTACATAAAGAACATGCATACATACATACATACATACATATATATATATACACATCAGGGGAGAGGGCTGGGGGCTCAAAGCAGGCACTGTACGTCAAGGTGGGACCGGGGGGGGGGGGCGGTGGGTTAACAGTAGGACTCTGTTTGGAGAGAGAGACTCCATTCCAGCTGCCAAAGCCCAACACGAGTCTTTGAACTGGCTTTTGGCGAGATGGAGGAACAAAACAGGCCCATTCAGAGGAGTCTGTTTATTCTTAAAAGGAAATAAATAAATAGAGATGTAACCATCTATCTGTGCCCATTATACGCTCGGTAGGGACATGGAATCGAGTCATGGCGCCTTAATTCCTCACAGACGGACAGGAGGTGGCGGCTATGTGGTCACATGACCAAGCGCTCCTCCGTTTGCGAACGGCGAGTCGCAGCTCCTCCGAGTCGAGGCGGGCGAGAATGCGTGATTAAAATGGAGGCATTGCAAAGGAAATGAGCAGAAATGCGAGAAGGTATGGCTGCACTTTTCCATGCGTCCCAGTCCCCTTCTGGCTTAAATTACAGCATCGTCTTTTCTGGTGTGGCCGATGGGGTCATCCTGACGGGACCATATTGCCCACGGTGCAAATGAAGCATCCCGCCGAAAGGTTCGTGAACTTTGTTGGCGGGACGAGTTGCAGGGAGACGCGCGGCGAGGCCGCGTTCACAGACGCACCCCGATGGGCTCCGCCCCCTGTCATCACCCACAACAGCCTCAGGGAGTAAATTTAGACACCCGCGCCCGCCGAAAACAGCCCCCTCACTGGGTCAGTGTCCCCGAGCTGCCCTGTATGGGCGACCTCGATTCACTGACAGCCTGCCCTGATTACTTGGAAACCGCCACGCTGGGTAAATGAAAACAAGGCGGCTTCTAATCAGACCCACATCGGAGGACAGGCCCTTTATAGCTGCATTAAACGCCTTCACCGCTTTTGATGGCTACTTCATCACACGCTTTGTGCCCTTAAATTACCCTCCTTCTCTACGGGCATAACGAGTGAACCACCGCTCAGCCCTTCAGAAGTGCCGACGAAATAACCTTTGTCAAGAATTTCGAGACTAGACATACATTTCCTTCGTATGCGTCAGAGTACTGAGGAAATCAGGGTCGTAGCTGAGCAGTGTGGGAAGAAAAGGTACCAAGACAATGAGAAACATGAGATTTCAAAAATTACTTGGAGTGTTTGAGGCAGAAAGAAAATTCCCCTTTTTGTCAAGCGAAACTGCAAGTAAAACTGAAACAAAAACCACTACAACATACAGCTTTTGGCACAAAGCCTGAAAGCTAACATTGTCTATAAAGGTTTACGGGATC
Source organism: Paramormyrops kingsleyae (assembly GCF_048594095.1). NCBI lineage: Eukaryota > Metazoa > Chordata > Actinopteri > Osteoglossiformes > Mormyridae > Paramormyrops > Paramormyrops kingsleyae. Next base: position 30,870,736 of record NC_132809.1, read on the forward strand.
ATCCTAGTGCAGGTGGGGCCCTACAGCACCCCCCAGGGTAGAAGCTGAAGCATTTATGTGCTGAAAGTTAACGGACAGCTTCCCCAATCTCCAATCAGCTGCAGTGCGTAGAGAGAGCCTCCTATCCAGAAGGCTGTTCACAGGCCTCTGAGCACACAGGTCAGGGGGGGCGCTACACCACGGGCCGTCGCAGTGCCCCACCCCGACCCGACGGCAGCAGGAAAGACGGCCGACAGTCAGCTTCACCCGCGGGAGCAGGGATGCGAACACTCTGCGGCCCCCGAGCTGCGACGCCGGCGCATGCGGGCGCAGACACACACCCGCGCAGCAAATGCGGCAGGAAGTGCAGAAGAGACGTTTCCTTCTTCTGAGCCCCCACGAAAAAGGGGATGGATTTGATTGGGGGGGGGGCATTGCATTGGTGGAAGGGGGGGCAAAGAAGCATGAGAGTAGCCCAGTGAGGCTGCAAAAATGGCTGGGGGAGGGGGTGCATTTACACGCACACAGGCAGCACTAGATATGTAAATATACTTAGACTCTAATCCCTAATAAAAACAAATACATTAAAAATGAACAGAGAAACCTGCCTCTTTCAGCCACAGCCAGTCACGTGCAGACACAGCTAAGCCCCCCCCCTCGCACATGGATCACGTTTCCCGTTTCGTAGATATTTTAAGCCAGCGCAAAACAGAAGATACATTTATGACAGCGCCTGGACCGCACTTCCCCCACAATGCACTAGGGGGCCCATTATCATGCAAGACATTATCCACAGTCCATCAGGACCCTAGGCCTGGTCCGTTGTTGTCCCATCTGAGCCAAAAGAACTCAACGCTGGTCCATTTCACACGTACAAGAACAGAAATTGCAAAGAGAAACGGGGAAGAAATATGGCTGCGAGCACAAAAACGGCTGAACCACAGACTTCCTTTTCACAAGATCGTCAACCCCCACATCTCTCACTGTAACAGAGCGCATGCACGCACACTCACACACACACACACACGGGCGCACTGACACGCTCACATACACACTATATTTGGGTTAAGATCACTTTGGTAAATAAACCCGCCCTACACATGTGAAGAGGTTCAATGTGTGCTATTAATAAATATGAGCTGATGTGGTGGAGGATCTTCCCATCATGCCCTGCTGCGGGGCGGCACGCCTCTTATTAAAGAACAAGACCGAAGCCGCAAATGTGACATCGATGTCAGAAAACCAGCAGGCGAGCGAAGGGGGGGCTCAGTGACTGGGCTGAGCAGCGGGTCGCCATGGCCCCCGCAGCCCTGACACTAAACCCGCGGGACCAACCGGACCAGGGCCGTGAGAGGGGGCAGCCTCCCTCACAGGAAGTGGCGGATAACCGCCAGAACCAGACTCAGCGTGCCGGAATCCATTGGGTCATGGAACCCTAAACAGAGAAGCACTGGAAGGGAGCCAGGAAGTGGCCCACAAGAGGGGGACCCTCAAAATGGGGCCCCTCAACGCAGGCCATGGTCTTGACCACAAATTCACAAATTTGTACTTGATGTCCACATCCAGAACCATGACACTGGTCCCTGGACCCTAATGAACTCTTCCCAAATTACCTGAGGCTTACAGCGGAATATTCTCCAGAATCCAAAACACACCAAAACTGGCCAAGACATGGGCAGAGGCTGCCAGTAGATAGATGCATTACTGCAGTCACATACAGATGTTCCACTGTACTACATCCCACACCAGGGCGTACAACAGGCCAAGCAGGGTGGGGCAGCCCTGGGGGGGTGTCGATCTCCACCCGGAAGATGAGTGACCCCGCCCCGCCCCGCCCCGCCCCGCTCCGCCCTCCCCCACACAGCCGACCTGCTGTGGTCACTCAGTCAGTCGCATTTCTGCTTTTTTGCATTGGTGTGAAACAGGCATGGAGCGCTCGGCTTGCTCTCTCTGGCTACTTCAGGGGTTGAAAGACACCTTTAGGCCTTCGGAAGCATCCTTCGTGCATCTCCTTCACCGTGAAGAGCTCTTTTTTATCAGCAATTTAGCAGCTAGTAGTAGGTTTATGTTAGGATGTAGAGAAAATGTATGTTTGGGAGTGAGAGTTAGGACACTGACAGGCTCACAGCAGTATTACACAAAAATGTTCCGGGGGGGAAAGGAAAAATGATTGGTTCAGAGAGATAATCAATCAGATTGTAGAGGAGGTGGGTCTAAGCAACTAGAGTAACATCTGATTGGATGGTCCTACCTCCTCTACAGTCTGATTGGCTCTCTCTCTGAACCAACAATTTTTCCTACTGCCCTCAGAACATTTTTATGTAAGTAAAACTCCCACTGATGGACGTGCGGACCTCAGGGGGACAGGCCTTATTACAAAGGATGGACAAGAAGATCCCCACCCCCCCCCCAAAAAAAAAATGGAACAGGCTGGAGATGGGAACGAGACTAGTTATTCACCACCCCCATGCCCCCGGTGGCAAATATAGGCTAATGTGAACCTGTAAAGAGACATGTGATCTCACACACACACACACACAAACAAACACACACACACACAAACAAACACACACACAAACAAGCACACACACACACACACACACACACACACACATAAAGGAAGGAATTGCCTTCCAACACTTTGCAAGTGATTTCCTTATGTGTGTGTGTGAGCATGTGGTTTTAATGCGAGCACATTGTGAGTGACTGGTTCTCATTGCGCACCCGAGTGCATTTAAGCGTGTGCGTGCTTTTTTCCCCTGAACGCGGGTGCGAATGCCAGAAGCAGGTCGCGGAACAATGCGACCTGGCGAGCAGGAGCTCATTATACTACAGCAGTTAATGCGCCCACTCACACTGTACAGTGTGGCGTGCCTCATTCACACAGGCGTCTGAGTCATGATGCGAGTCAGAGTCCCACTGGGGCCGACGCCCCCCCCCCCCCCCCCCCCCCCCCCCCCAACCTTACTGGCGGTAAACACCAGAAGGCCTTTCTCTGCAGCCTCCCCAACTGCTGAGTAACCAATGACTAATAACAAAGCCTGCTGGATTATTCAGCCTCCAGCAGCCCAGAGGAACAGCTGGCCATGACCCCCCCTGCCACGCCCCCTGCATCTCACCCCCCCCCCCCCACCCACTTCCAAAATACCCAGAGCATTTGAGTGCCTCCTAACTGCCCCAAACGGGGGTCCACTACTTGTGTGAAGACGCCCAAGCAGCATGGCCAGCCCGTCGGACTGACAGGAAGTGACACGCGTGCGAAAGTGACCACCCCCCCCCATCAGGCACCAGTCGGCAGCCTCCTGAAGACATCCATACATCTGTTACATTCACAGATGCCTCGGGGCCACAAGGTAAATAATATATATCTCTTTAAACAGGGCCCCCCTAATTCCTGCTGCCCCCCCCCCCCAACCCCACAATCTGACAGGACAGAAGCAGGCCCAGGTGTGGGGGTGCCTGGAGGTAACCCAATCCACTATTGTCATGTGCACATACCCCCGCCTCCCCGCCCTAAGCACCTGCCACAGAGACAAAAGGACATTTACCCCCCCAACTCCAACCCCCAACCTGCCATAAAGCCGGCAATTACCCTCACCTCTGCTAGGCCGCGTCGCGCCTGTGCAAGAGAGACAAGCAAACAAATGTGTAAATCCCAATGGATGGGGCCCGGAAGCCGCCTGGGCAGGAGCTCGAGGTGGGGGGGGGGGGTGGAAGGGGCAGGACCAACCAGCAACTTAAAATGATAAATGTATATATAAGAAAACTGACATGATATCAATTATATGAAATAATGATCTTAGACCTTAAGCAAATTAACCAGGAAGGCTGTGCACGCCTGCAGACGGGCCATGTAACTGCCCCGAAACGGCTACACGGGGCCCCGGGCCCCTCCCTCCGGGCCCCTCCCTCCGGGCCCCTCCCTCGGCCCCGGGCTCTGCCCACCTGGAACGGGTCGCGGCATCAGGGCGACCACAAAGACGCCCACGCAGCATCTGAAGAACAATACCGGCGCGTTTTCTGTTTACGCCGATGCTGCTCCCATCCAGACAGACGGCATAGAAAACAAGAGGGGAAGGAAACCAGCAGTCTGCTGAAATTCCTACCACAGCAACATCAGAATGTGACTGAAGTCACGCTGGGGGGGTGGGGGGGCATATTCATGGCTCCAACTGTACAGAAAGACACATTCACAGCTGGCGGGCATCGGTACACCGGGTCGTGGGTCCACCCTGGAAGATGGGAGAACCACTTACATTTATTTATTTGGCGAATGTCCATGAAGAGGAGACACCAGGGTCAGACAGTCCCTGGAGCATTTGGGGGGGGGGGGGGGGGGGCATGACGGTGAAACCACCACACCAGCCACAGGATCTGACCTGGCGACCTTCCGATCACAGAGGCCTAACCCACAGAGCCCACACACCCCCCCGATAACCAAGCATGAGGAACGGGAGCCGTATAACCCGTAATAGATGCTCAGCTGAGTCACGTCTGAGGGGGAAAATTATCTGTGTCCCTGCCTGCAGTTTGAGTGATCAGACCCGACTGTCTTGGGTACATTTTAAATTTGACCAAAACTAAAAATAGACAGTCAGATGTTGGGGGGGGGGAGTTTGGGAAGAAAAAAACCGGGAGGTACAGAGAAGCGTGCTTCCTGGGACAGTGCGGAGGGAGGCCGTCGGCGGGCACATGCCACATTTCTCACCACTGGGGGCCAGGGGGTGCCGATCTGGCCCCCCCGCTAAAGGCCGACGTCTGGTGCCATCTTAGAGGGGTGGGAAGACCCCGGCTTTCTGTCCATCCATCCACAGCGGGCGTGTAAGCGGGAGTGACACCTGACCGCATTGAAGCGTCCTCTCGCGTTTCATCGACGAGTCACGACAGGAGGGGAGGGGGGAGGGGGAGGCCCCTCTGGACCCTACAAGTCCGCACTGCACGAAGCTCGATGCATCACTGTCCCATTCTGCACCCATAATCCCTGCACTGTTATAGATTCCCGAAGATAAATCTCCTCCGCATCCTCCCAGTCGCTGGGGCGAGGCACACCGGGCCCACATTGATTTCCACGCCATCACTGAGCGAGTGCCGTGACGTCCGTACTCATCGATCGCTCGCCACCCCCCCCCCCCCCCCAGTCACAGGCTTTAATTCATACCTTTCTGATATGGCATGAAATTTACATTTTTCAGGGGATCCATGTGAGGAGATAAAAGTGAAAGAAAATCTATTGTCCGGTGACAGATCCCCCGCCCCCCCCCCAGAGAAAAAAGCAAGATGAGTGTTAAATACACCAGAGCCCCCAGTGGCGGCTGGAACATCCACACACTCATAATAGTTTAATTACAGCCACCTACGCACAGAGAGGCAGACAGAAACACGCAGACTTACACACTGGGAGAGACAGCGCGCGCACACACACACACACACACACACACTCATACCTTTGTGGGGACCTCCATTCATTTCTAATCCAAACATGACAACCTTAACCCCCACCCAGCCCTAACCTTTACCATATGTAACCAAACAAAATACGAGACTTTTGGCATTTTTAGTTTTTTGATTGTACTCACAGATCTTTGTGGGGACCTGAAAAATGGTCCCCATGTTGTGAAAATAACAGGTTATTATAACATTGTGGGGAACATTTGGTAATATAAACATAATCCCCACACACACACACACACACACATACACACACACATGTAGGGTAAACATATCCTTATGCTCATTCATTTCAATGGGAAAAATACTAACGCTAACTATGACAACCTTAACCCCTACCCTGCCCTAACCATAACCATAAGTAACCTAACAAAATACAAGAGTTTTTGCATTTTTAGTTTTTTCATAGCAGTCACCGATTTTTATAAAATAGAGTTATATTTATAAAACCGGTCCCCATAAGGGAAAAAAAACAGATATTTATCACGTTATGGGGACATTGTGTCCCCATAAGGATAGGTAAACCCGCTCACACACACACACACACACACACACACACACACACACACACACACACACACACACACACACAGAGTACTGGAATTCCATTGACTTCAGTGGTGTGGGCCCTAATCGTCTTGCCATGTAAAATACACTCACTTGTTTGTCAGGAACAGTCACCGCACATTAACGCTCTAGGCTTTCATCCGTCCCGGGTGATTAATTAATCATGCACGCTCACATTCTCCAGCACGAGAAATGGGACTTCCAAGCGCAAACAGAGCCCAATATTATTTCCCGTTATGAAGAGACGCCATTATCAGGGGCAGCGGCATCAAGCTCACGTCGATAAAAGCTACCGGACTGAAACCCACAGACAGAACTTTCTGGAATCCCTTACCCATTTCTCAAGTGTATCAGAAGTTCACCCGTGCACTGCTGATGGCATGGAAAAGAAGGACACATCTCTCTTTGTGTCAGATGCACATGAACCACGTGTTCAGGAGACCCAGAGAGTCAGCGACAGACAAACGGCAGGGTTGGATGCTACAAACCACGGTCGAAGGATGAAAAGGACCACGACAGCATTGGCCAGCCGCCGTAGGATATGAGCCACGGAAAAATCCAGACCAAGATTTTGTTTCAACTAGCCAGTTGAGCATAAAGAGTCACAGTCACCGAGTACTCAACTGGTTGGTTGAAACAAAACCTTGGTCTGGTTTTTTTTTTCTTTCTGGACTTGAACTGTCCACCCCTGTACGCGGAAGTGACTGGCAGCCTCGCCAGATCCACTGTGAGCCTCAAAGTCTGCACGCTCATCTTCTGAAGAGCTGCTTAGGTAGACTGAGCACTGTCAGGCCCTGCGACTGGCCTGAGTCTCAGCACACGATGGCGGCAGGAGGTAAAAGGAGCTTCTAGCAAACCCCTTAATGACTGGCCCTTTATGGCATTACATTCTCCATTTAATTACAGGGTCAGGGGATGACAAACTACAGTGACGGCATATTTTTTCCACAAAACAATTAACGATCTGTAGAACGCGGCGGGCATGGCAGTGGGCGGGGCCTGGCGCATAAAGCACATGACAGCGCAGCAGGAATCAATTAAGGGACTCACTTTGATGATGTCATCGACAAGTGTTCTGCCGGTAGAGCGACTTCCGCCGGGGGGGTGACCGCAGGATTCCGCGACGGGCCCGTTCGTAACCGGATCTTCACCCCCACAAGGCCCGGCTGTGCATCTCATTAAGGGCAGGGGCTCATGATGAACTCATTAAGCACACAATGCCCCTCCCCAAACACCGCCCCCCCCCCCACCACACCATACCAGGTTCACCACGCCCGGCACTCGCTGGACTCCCGGCAGACGGAGACGTTCCGGAATCCAGTGCCGAATCATTTGGACATGCATGGCGAGGACAAAGGATCCATGTCGGGGGTGGCGGGGGGGGGGGGTAAAGTGGTAATCACATCTGATCCCGATTTCACTTCCTTAAATAACTTGTCAACAACAGTGGGCAAAATTAAAGCCCTTCACTGCCGCCTGCATTTTACTCCTCTCTGGTGAAGCCGACGCCAAACAGCTGACAGCGTGTTTGTGATCCGCAGCCCTTCATGAATATGAAAGTGCATTCCTGCAGTCGGCTGCGCAGAACACCCACGCGCGCGCGCGCGCGCACACACACACACACACACACACACACACACTCATGTGCAGATACACACACACACACACAGACACACAGGCACCTCAGCCCCAAGCTCCCGGGAACAAGCTTTAACACAAAACTATTAACTCCAATTCCTGTGGTGACGCCTTAGTCTGCAGCCGTTTTCATAATCAACTCATTTACTTAGTCTGCTCCAACATATCTGCCCCCAAGCAGACATTCTTACACAAAGACAGAGTGAGATTTATAGCGGCAGTGGGGGAAGACAAAAAAAAATCAAAATACCAACCGGAGATTTAGCATAACAGATATCAGGTTTGCGTTTTTCATATCAAGAATAATATTCAACAAGTCTTTAGTGGTTCTGCCCCTGTTATTTGCGTCCATTTTTGTCCTCTTTATTGAACATAAACATTCACGACGCCACCAACTCCACGCCCGGCCAATATCAATAGCAGCAGCCGCTGCCGTTTCAGCGCGGGGGGACGCGACCCAACTTCTTGGCGTCGACATTTACGCCGGATTTTTTCTCGCTTTTCAAATCCACCCTGTCCCCCCCACCGAGAAACCACACATACCGCCATAGAGAGGAGCGACCCTGGGGAGTGGGCCGAGGGGCTGGTACGCCACGGGTGAAAGGCAGGAGGAGGAGGAGGAGGAGGAGGAGGAGGAGGAAAAGGAAGAGGCCAAGTTGAGGATCCACTATGTCCTTGAAGGCCAAGCCTGGTGCTTGGGGAGTCTCCCATTTCAAGAGGATTGAGTTCGTTGGAGGAGATGTACATGGTTAAGATTAAAGCGCCTCTTCAATCAAAATTGGCGTTCATTTTCTTTCCTCATACTCCACTCCTTTCCAGTCGAGTCTTGGGCCAAGTGCACCCCCTCATTTCCCCAACCCATCCCATGCCAAGATGAACACAGGAGGTTTAGAGTTACCCCTGAGGAGCAGAGACAGACAGCAGATGATCTCTCAAATCCCAGATCCATAAAACAGGAGCCCGGGCGGGGGCTTAATCTGGCCAAATGGCCCCGGCGTGGGATGGCATGCGGGGGCTGGAGGCCGCGGCCGCACACGCAGGCGTCAGACGCACTTCACGGTCGCACACCAGCAGGACGGCGAGTTACTCCTGCAGAAACAATGGCTCCTTTCATCGGCGTCTTATTTTTCCGTCCGAGGCCTCTCGCGATGGCGTCGATCCACTTCCCCGTGTTTACGCAAGGCGGGCGGCACATCTTCCCGGCGAGCCGGCAGTGCCCCGGCCAGCTGCTGAGACTGGGAACACTGCAAAATTTAAGAGGGGGCATCCCTGCAGGCACGGACTGTATTCAGGGGACGACCCCCAGCACCAGGAGCACGGCCCCCCAGCTACGAGGCCATGGTGGAAAGAGGGCAGCGAGATGAGGGTTAACCGCACCTCCACCCCTAGGCCCCGCGCTACCGCTAAAATTAACCTCCCACGCAGCTGGCTCCCATTAGCCGGTGGTGACACTCGGAGCCTGTGTTTAAGCTGCACCGCAGGGCACTTCTGGAGGAGATCTTGCCGCTCCGTGCAGATAATACTACCGTCAGCCTCCAGCTGCCAAGTTCTGACTGGCCCCGGTCCTCTGGCACGGCTGTGTTTTGGAACGGGGGGGGGGGGGGGGAACGTTACCGCTAATTCAGTCCCCAGAGAGGGCTGGGTGGGGGTGGGGGTGGGAGGCTGAGAGGAAGGAGCAGCGCGCATGAGAGAAAGAGTGAAGGAACCACATCAGAGGCGGAGTCCCTGCTGTGAGGCTCCGACTGGAGAAGGCCAGCCGGCCGGCTTTCTGCGAGAGTCACTGAGGCGTGGAACGGCATTGGGGGGGACCCAGGCGCCCATGTGCGGGCGAACGCGGCGTGGGCCTTCGTCGGCATGTGAGCGTGGGCGCCGTGGGCACATATGACCGAGTTAGTAAACACCGGAATCCAGTGCAGGGGAGAGAGGTGGCCCAGTGCCTGCGGGGCAGTGGGGGCGCAAATTCCCACTGCCACCCACAGCCGGCTGTGGCAGAACTTTCCTCTTCCTCCGAACCCCGTCTGGAAGGTCCGCAAGCACGGAAGCCCGGGCGGTTATGGAAACGCTGTCCCAAGGTTGCCAAAGCATGTGAACGCACAGTTCCCCCGACGCCAAAATACTTCAGCCTTTTTTTTTTTTCCTGTGAGTTGAGGAATTAGAATTGCGGTGTCAAGGTGTCACCCACCCACTTCTTACACAAGTCTATTACTCACTTCGGAACCATTTTCACACATGATGTGAGTTTACTGAACAAGGCCTACGGCTGCAGCTCAAGTGGCCGAACCATACCATCCTTTTTAAAATAAATAAACGAAATAATAATAATTAATATTATATTTAATACATAAACTAATAAATAATAATAAAATAATAATGACAATGATCATTATAATAATAATAATGAGACAGCTGGGCCGCAGCGTGTCGTGGGCACTGAGATGACTCACTCCATGTGTTTGGTTACTTCTCCGCCGAGCCCAGTTCCGTAACAAGAGAGGAACATCGACAGGTAGCGGATACCCAGTGCAGAGATCGCCTGCACCCATTTCCGCGACGTTCCCGCTTTGTAACATCATATGGGACGCGGAATCGTGGCGTCCCTTAATGGTCTGCACTCGGCCAGCCGCCGGCCTGACCAACGCTCATTAGCTTCCCCCGGGGTCATAATATTTACGCTTTCATGGAAGAGCATCTCAGACCACACTTCACCTCTCTCACAAGCCTGTTAAACAAGCCGAAGACGGAGTTACCGTCTGATAAACCGAACGCCCCCGGGATCCCAGGACCGAGGGGTTGGCACAGCGGGCAGAGGGCCTCTGCTCACGAACCAGCAGAAGATGCCTCCAGCTCTGGTGTCCAGCTGAGCTCCCTGCCGCAGACGCGCACGAACGCACTCTCTTCCAGCTCGCTTTTATTTTTATTCACTCAGGAAACACACAGCTATGCTGGTGGTGATGGAGGGCAGTCACCTTCCCCGGGTCCCCTGCCGCAGCGCTAGGCCCTCCAGACACTGTTCAGCGACAAGCATAAATTATTTACAGCCCCTCTTACTGGTAAAGATCAGGAAGTCAAGACCCATCGACCCTTTGCCTCACTGAGGCCATCACTGATGCAATGACACTTGACAGATATACCACAGGCCGGAAAATACTTAGAATCGTAATCAAGTGTGTTTGCTTGTTGGTGTTAATCTTCACATATGACACAGGTCGTGATAATGTGAGGTTTTGAAAAGGGAAAGTGTTCAAATCTACCCATCCATCCATCCATCTATCTATCTATCTATCTATCTATCTGGCAGACATCTTGCCAATTAAACGCGTTGTGAACTACCTTGAGTAGGCTTTAGCAAACACGTCGGGCTTCATTTTCTTAGCAGGGCTGATAACCATCAATTGTTTACTGGACAGTAAGGAGATCTTTAGCTCCAACACATGTGATACATTGACAATATCAGACAAACATTAATTATAGCACATTCGCTACATGCGACAAATGAAACAACAGGAAAACTTTACTCGATGTGATATTCAGTGCGAGTCATTTTAATACATTTTTATGTATGGTTTCGATAACAATTTCTGTGTGTGTGTATGTGTGTGTAGGCCTATATATTTAAATTAATTTCCAAAAATGTCCAGTGGAGCTCCTGATTTATACGCCTGCAGGACTAGGCATTTTGTTTTCTCCACTCCACTCAAGATTAGCTTGTTAAAGTTTAAGAAGATGATAAACTCCCCTTAGAATGTGTGACACCCTGTTACATCAATATTTATAAACACGGCATCTGCTCACAAAGATTAACGTGGAGACAAACGTCCAGGAAATGTTTCATGAGGAGATTATGTAGTACGGAGGAGGAGGAGGGGGAAATGAAGAGTATAGAAATGGTTACCTTTCCTGTCTCACGCTCAAAGTCGACGTACTCTCGTGTGGGAGCCTGGCGCTGGTCCCCGTGCAGGTTGGCTGGGAAGAACTGCAGCGAGAGATTGGTTCCCGTCGCCACAAAAGCCTTTTACGGAGAAATCAATACAAAGAGGATCAGAAAGCAAGGCCTAACATAAATTATGCAGCCAGTCATTTATTCTTCACATCAGAGAAAGAGAGAGAGAGAGAGAGAGAGAAAGAAAGAGAGGGAGGGAGAGAGAGAGAGAGAGAGAGAGAGAGAGAGAGAGAGAGAGAGGGTGCCCCGAGCCAAGCAGCAGTTCTCACAACAGCAAAAGAACAGCAAGAAAAATGAAGGGAGGAAAAAAAAAACACAAGAGTCATCATTTTCTCAATTTGAAGTATTGAGTTACACACATCTGATTCTATTTTACCAACATTCACTGCTGGCAGAATGGGATATGGGATACAGCCTCGAATGGAGAAAGCGGGAGGAGGTGCGGTGGGGAGGGGGGGGGGGGGAGAAAAAATCAATACATTATTTTAGACAAGACCTTCCACTAGCATTAAGAAAACAGAATCCGGAAGGTTTGGTGTGAAAAACCGAGCTCAGAACAAACAACTGGCCAGAAATAGTTTTCAAATGTTAATTGTTAATTTTCCCCCAATCTACTCACCATTAAGTAATTATTTCAAAAAGGAAACAGACACACAAGATAGCAAAACAGAAAACCCTATCAAGAAAACTCCATCTTACTATTTGCTAAAAAAAAAAAAAAAAAATAGCGTTCTTTCCAAGCCACCATCATAATAAGACGCTCAGCTCCGAAACAGAATGATGTAGCTATAGAGAAATTAGCGAGACCCAGAGAGAGCGACCCTGACTGGACTGTTCGTCATGCAGACTCAGAAATGGCTCGGAATTATAATTAAATTAGTTAGACGGGAAAATCAGGGGTGGGGGGGCAGAGGAATAGACAGGAAAAAGGCTTATACAGTACATCCATAAAACGTATAAACCTGTTATGTTCTTTGACTTTAAAGTGAGGTACAGATATTTTATTAAGTATTGTGCTTTCAGAAGATTTAAACTACTGGAAATCAGTTTTCATCTGTATGACAATGCAGTTTAGGTTTTGTCGTCAAAATGCGACCCGCACGGCTGAGATTTATTCCCGGCAAATTCACGCCACCATAAAACAGAAACAGCGATAATAAGGATCACTGTCTTATTTAGGCTGCCGCTATAACAAACCCCTTACTTTAGATCCTTTTAAACTAAGCCAGTCTATATTATGAAATGTGTAGTAAACCAGTAAGATAACGTGATAGGAGAAGCTTGTGAAAATGCAGAAATAGGCAGCGAATTGCGGAAGGGCTGTTATCTGGTGCCGCTAGAAAGGAGCCGCAGCCGGAGCGCAGAGCCGCGCTTCCATTCATTGTTCAACGTCCGTATCCTTAACAGTCAGTTCTAGTGGAAACATCCGGAAGAGTTTAATTAACCATCTTGAAAAGGAATTAGCTTACACAAAAGGCGTTTGAACACATGTGGGACTCCCTTGCAAAGCTCCGCAATCCCACATACAGCATTTCGTTACTTTATTTAAATTATGAAAGAAAAATGGCAAAACTATTGCCTGCACTGTGACTAGTCTGTCTAGTTTCCAGGTAATTATACTTCGCAATATGATACTTCAGACCTGATGCTGCTTTACCGACTGAGGTTAGTATTAATTGACAGTGTAGTAAATATCTCCCAAAAAGGATAAAAACTCACAATTTCCGAGCGTCCGTCCCGACAAGCATTTTGGAACCTTGCTTGTCTTTCCTCGTGGGGTCTGTCTCGGAAACCGGTGTACTTTATCTGGGGAGAAAAGGGGGAGAAGAAATGAAAAAATCATTCTTTACATTTTTAAAACGCAATACATAAAAATGGCCCACATTAGAAACTTGCATTAATTCGCAGGGTATTAAAAGCGGTACGAAAAGCTGCACTTATAACCTTCTTACTTCCAGGCTATTCAGCAGCGAGCTCAGTAAACATTATCATGAAAACAAAATCTTAAAACGGCATGCTATTAAAAATGGTGGTATTTTGCTGTGTGGTTGCCATTCAAAACGCATGCGATCGGACACGCGAGAAACTTACGATCTGACACATGCTTCGATTACAGCCTGTACATCAAGGACACTGTCAAAACTCGCTATGTGACCCAGGATGAGCGAAAAAAAAATCCATATTGTTTTATTTAAAAAAAGAAACACAATCGTCTTAAGAACAGGAAGTTTATACCAAGCAATAATTATAATTGAATAACAGACTTAAATAATGTTCGGTTTCGCGTTATAGAGCGTGCGCATTAAAAATACAAAATGCTAAACTTCATATACTGGTTATAAATTATAGCAATATAGCAAGCTAACCTTGTTCGTATTCGCATTAGCCAACTCGTATCCGCCACTTGGTAACTTACTTATTTATTCAGCTTACCTCGCACTCCCGGCTGAGCTTTCTGAAGAATTCCTCGTTTTCGAACTTGCTTCTCTGATCCGGGACCACCCGAGGCATCTTAAATATTATTTGATCAATTTTCGTGCCTTCTCTTATTTGTCACGCCGCTAGAGAAACGCTGGACTCCCGCAGGTCGCGCTTGTACTCTCTTCCTTCCTCTTGTATACGTTGCCTGGTTTTAAGTGACTCACTACAGCAATGATCCGATGTAAACTGCGCTATAATGCACTAGTGCTTTGTTTTTCCCCAGTCTCAAAACCCAGCTACTGAGGCCAATTTTGGCCACTGCGAGCAATATGGGTGGCTTTTGCTATTGGCTATGACTCCTTTCCGATCAGCGGCGTGTGTTCAATCCCCTGACAACAAAAGCTTCTCGCCTCACTTTAACCGTCTCTCTTCATAGTTCGAAGTTACTTCCTGGCTCGTCCGAGCCCGACTTATGACTGCACACCCAAAAGGCACCCCCCATTCACAATTCTCGCCACTACAGGTCCGCAGTGCGCAAGCGCGCAGCTAACCAGCGCTCAGGGAAGCGCGCAAGCGTGCTTTCAGTTGTTCGGGCTTTTCATCAGTGTGGGACGCTGTAAATTGAATACAGCCAACTAAATAACTGTAACGACCTTCTTATAATTAATAGAACAGCGCCAAACCTAGTCGAAAGGAATGCATTTATTTTTGTAGCGGAGGAGACCATAAAATCATCCTGAAGTAATTCCGTTTTAAATTGTTATAAGCAGAAAAAAAATGTCAGGATGTCAAGTTGGTACATTATAAATGAACATTTTGTATCAATATTAATTCCTGTTAATTGAGTAGATTGTTAAACTACAGGAATTATGCATGTCTATCCATCCATCTTCATTTATCCTGGACAGTGTCGCCAGGAGGCGAGACGCACGGCTGCATCCTAGCAGGCTAGACAACTCATACGCACACAGTATGGGCAATATACAGTTGACAATTTACCCTGATATTTTTCTTCGGACTATAGGGGAAAAACAGGAGAAGGAAACTCGCACAGCAGGGAGAGAACGTGAAATACCGCCGGGATTCGGAGCCCTAAGCGCGTGCGGGGACTGCACACTCAGCGCGTGACTATGTAAATGTGACGTGACAGAGATCATCCTGTACAATGATGAAGTAGGATGAGGCTGTGATCATAATTGATTTTTTTGCGTTTTAATTGTAATTCAGGTTATTTCTCAGATTTAGTGTTTTTATTATTATTATTATTATTATTATTATTATTATTATTCACATAAAGATGGTTGTATTACCAAGCCATATATGGTAATGAGGGTAATTTAAGAAATTTAGTCTATGTATATGTGTGTATGTGAGTGTGTATCATTCACACCTACACACACACACACACACACGTGTGTGTGTTTGTATATGTGATACGTATATATATATATATATATATATATATATATATATATATATATATATATATGATACGTGTCCACAGAACTAATCACGTATAGAGTAATTATTCAACGGCAATAGATATGCATTTGGTGAAGTGTTTATTTTAACATTTTATGATTAAAATTTCGTGGCACAGTAAGCATAAAAAAATCATTGTGTATTATATATTATTTTAAAAGCCAAAAAGTGATACCGACCGATGTGATAGAATGTTTGATTGTGGAGTTTTAAACATTAAAACAGGACTTCCAATAATTATTCTTCCTTTAAGTATTGCAATACAGCTATAGAAATATAGCCATAAATAACATTATATATCGAATATTTATCTAGTAGCTTATATGTAATATATATCAAGCCTATACATCTAATATACTACTTCAAACTAAATTATTTGAAAGAAAAAAATACTTGTCACATTAAAAGCTAAATTTCTGTAATAAAAATGGACATTGTTGATAAACCAAAATGGTGAAACATTATGCAAATACAGAGGAGTATATTGATTTTCTGCATTAGTATTCATTATCCTGTTGACATTAAACGGATTTTCAATTGCCTAGTTTAGTCAGCTGAAGAACTCATCAAAGATATTTGTTGCATGGGTTCTCTTATGAATGCAGTCTTGATAAGTCCTATCAAAACATTCTGAATTAAAATGACGTATTGCAGTGCCCGTGCCTCATGTTTATCATCAAATGATTATAGACATTCTGGGGGACTTGTATTGTGCTGCTCCCCACCGTTATCCGCGCGTTAAAATGAGCGAATATTTACTCGGAAATGCTTGTCATTGGCGTCTGGGAGGTGATGTCACCGCCTGCATCTCCCGTTTAGTCCAACACGACTGATTATGGATACAAACGCGCAGCGATGGATCAGGTAAATGCCGAACCACCATTAGATTGGTGTCAGCCCATATCAAAATAATAAAATCGAAATATCTATTATTTTCTAAGCGAAACCATGTGTTGTGCCACCCCCCAAAATATAACTGGCCCTAGATAGCTACCCTAATCAAAATGTTCTGCTTACGCCACAGTAAACGGGTCGTCGATTGTTCCCCCCTTTGCGTTGTTAAGGGGTCCCTGTCATGAGATGTTTCTTCAGCTATTCGTGCGAAACGTTTCCTAAAAGTTTAACATTGTATAAACAGTTACAGACAAACACAATAGTGTTCCCAGATGAATCGCTGGAATGTTTTTATGAAGTATTTAAATGAATAGGCCTACCTAAATTGTAGTTACCATTCCAAAACACAAAGTATTCACAAAAGGAACAGCACGTCCCAAAAGAGTGCATAATTCATTTTGCATCTGTCAGCAGCGAGAAAGATGGAGAACCACTATTGACAAAATGTCTCCTTTTTGTGATTTTTGGATGTCAAGGTTTCTTTATACGGGCTCCGGGGATCATATTTCCGATAAAATAAAATATTTACAGCGCTGTTCAGGCGCAGGGCGCAGTGTGAAAAACACCGCGGTCTGAAAAAAACTGTGTACGAGCAGGCTGGAGTACGTTTGTTTTCTAAATGCAGATATCTACGGGCTATCAATAAATCAGACAGGAAAAGAGTCGGGGGGGGGGGGGGGGGGGATTCCGAATGACATATACAGTATAAAGTTGGCCCGGTGGAGCTAAAAAGAGAAAGTCGCTCATCGACTGGCGGTCACTCTATCTGCCAGATTTCTACGCACATTCATCCACTGGGTTATCTATTCCTCGGGTGCTGACCGGGGTTTGCTTTACCTTAGAAATCATAAACTAAATCTAAATTAAGTCAATGACTCCCCTTCAGCTGCTCCCAAAGAGACGGTAAAAAGGTTTGCAGTAACGCAGCGGCCGCTAGTTCGGCTGTCAGCGGCCCAAGTGCGTCATCGCGCCCCGCGTATACAGACTCGTGGTGTGTGAGCGATAAAACAAACTGGCTCCAGACGGGCTGCGCCGCTCCGTGCCCGCATGATGCCCGCATGATGCCCGCGTGGGCGAGACGGTCCCGGGCACGGCGAGCAAAACAAGCTGCCGTCCAGGATCCAAGCACGTCGCCCACCGAAAACGTCCTGTAATATGAATTACAGGAGCATCAAGAAAAGGGGGTTTAAGTGCTAGATTCTGAAGACGCCCTAAATGTTTATCAGGTGAAGTATAGTCCTAGTTTATCTCACCACAAAGTAGTTCATGCAGTAACAAACACCTGGTTTAAATGATGAAACTGTAATTTCGGCATTGCCCCAACCCCCCCGCCTTCTCCGTATAAACACCATTAGGTGAGCAAAGTGCTGCGGGGGCCCTGGAATGGTGCCGCGGGGGCTGCCCCCACGCAGCCGGGGCCGCCAAGCCAGACGGCGCGATTCGAGACCGACTTGGCAGCGGTGTCAGTCGGCCTGACATTCGCGGACGTCTCCCCCAGCTTGACAACAAAATAACATCAAAGTCCAGAAGGGGCGGCTCCGGGAACGCAGTGACTTTGACTGTCAGGAAATTAACAGACTTTGAGACGCATGACCGTTTTGTTTTTAAAGCAAATGTCGAATTTGTTTTATACTAACACCATATTTTGGATAGGCTACAATCGGTATGCTCAGTAATTAATTGCAGGCTATAATAATGTCAAAGTCTGAGAAAAAAATAACGAATTATTTTATGACATGACTGTTGCTTTGTTTGCCAAATGAAACTGATATATGAAAAGAAATATAATATACACTAAACTGTGTTATTATGCATATTCGCAAAACAGAAAATTATATTTTCGTGACTTAAGTTACATGGGTTTTGAAACTAAAGGTAAAAGTAATGAAAAATCCGCCAAACTTGAAATATAGCTACAAGTATGCAAGTCATAACACGCTAGAGTGAAAACGACTGAAATTTGAAATTGAGCCGTCAGATATTGAAACCAGAGTTCGTACTTAGAGGGTTTGAGGATGAAAGACTCAGCGCTCTGTTCATAGTTTCCACAAAGCCGCGTATGCTGTGAAGTTCACACCTGCAGTTACATCGCTGGTTCCGCAGAGGGCGCCATACCTCACTCACCGATGCCATGTAGAGAGAAAATCAACAGAATATAAGATTACTTGTTTTCCCGAAAGAGCAAGAATTACAACACTCGATGCCCCCCCACCAGAATTTTTCAAAAACATCAATTTTTATTAAGAATACTTTACGGATAGAAATCACAACAATTTACGTTTCGTTATAGGCTTATTAAATTAGTCGCCAAGTAGCCAACTAAATTAAAATGGGCTGATAAAATAGGAGCTAAAAACTACAGATGGTGTCTTTACTTAAACCCCTCTATTTTTCATTAAAAATCGTCATTTTATTGTTATATTACCAAAATATGTGTGAGACAGGAAGTGAAAGACAAAGAGAAACATCACACAGACAAGGAAAAAAGCATATAAATCAGTTTAATTTGTAATTAATACATAATTTTTGTAATATTAAGAAATTTACCTAACATCGGTTCCCATGTAGCCTGTTTCTGGCAAAAATAAAAGATACTTTTGTGATAAAAAAAAGAGACAATAGTGATTACATAGGGATATGTAACTTATTTATACATTTACTGTATCTGGGGGAAAAGTAATTAATTGATTTAAGGTAGATTTAAGATTTAAGGCCTGTGTAGTGCAGATTCCACTGTAAGCTGACCTGTAAAATCCACCCTGGACTTTTAATATTTAAATCAGGTTAGTCTGAAAACCATGTCCTGATCTAAAAAGATATGGTTTGTTGAGCATGTGCTACTGGCCACCAGTTTAAGATACAAACACGTTCTCTTGTGTTTGAGACCGAGAATAATACCTTAAGATACATATGAAATCTTCTGGTGGTATACATGTATTCTGTTTCTGTAAGGAATCTGGAATTTCAGGTCATTCCTACCGCATTTATTATCAAACATGATATAATTACAAAGAATAACTTTCCCAGAAAGCTGTGTGTAACCTCCAAATGATCACTCTGACACCTACGAGGCAGCATTCAGTGTAAAGATAGTGTACATTGGCTGCTTTATGGTGTAAGAACCTGGCATGCCTTGCTGAACAAGGCGCTTAACCTGAACAGGTGCAAAGCTCGAGATTTTGGGCTCCGTGTAAGCATGTCATATCGGGTCCCCAAACCACACCAATCCAATCATGTTCCAAATTTCTTAGGGCCCCTGAGTGATGGGCCCCTGGAATCATCTTAAGTCCTAAAGGACGTGATTTGCAGATGGATGGATAGGTGTATGGATAGGTGGATTTATTAATCGGTAAAAATGTTGTCAATTGTGAATGTGCTATTGTAAATTGTAACAAATGTAACAAATGCCATTTACCAAATTGTTCCTGACAAGTTGTCCTCATTCCTGTGATATTACGTTTTAGCTATGTGTCATATTTAGTGTCACTCTGCTACAAACAAACCAAATGCCCTTCATTTAAATGTAAGGTTCTGCACTGGAGAGGGAGGGGGCGACATAGGACCCTCAAGTTCATATCTATAGCAACCGTGAAGGTGTTGTCTGGTCAATAACTACTGCAGGACAAAGTCATGTGTACTCCTAAACATGTTTAACGTGAGCTTCAAATAGCCACATTCCCCTCCCACCTCTCACACGCTTCACGTGATAATAACACTCTGAGGATCACAAGACACAATCCATTTTTAACCCCGATAATAGCTTCAGTATTACGTTGCACTCTGCCACCGTCTGCTGCAGATGCGGAAGAAGAGGGATCCTCAAAGCAGGGAAGCCTCTGTCACTGGCGGGGCGACACGCCGGACTGATTGACATCGGTGTTGCCCAATAAATCACTGGGCTCTTGGACCCCGCGTGAAGTTCAGAGACTTACAGCTGGATACACGCTGTCTAGGTTCCCGTCAGCCTTTAAATGACTGTAGCATTTCATGCCAAACTGAATTTAAAACAGTGGCAAAATTCGAGATGTCACCCACAGATACAAAAAAGCAGAAATGTATATCGAACTAAATTAATAAAGTATTAAATCAGTTTTTGAACGCATTTTTCTTTCAAGCAAAGAATTTAGCTTCACATCTCATTTAGTAGGCCTATTTTGAATATTTTAAATAGAGCTTTTAAAAATAAAATATTCAGAAACTATGTTTCTTCACATATAATTTAATTTATACATTAAACGGGAGTAATTTTGTGGATGCACTCACTCACTGGTTTCCAGGCTACAGCCAGACGGCACTAACGGGCAAAAAATAGCGCGGCATATGATGCCAGGCACTGGCAGGGCGCGGTGGGGGTATTTAACCTAGACACTGAATGCTCTTATTTCACGTTTCCTTTTAGGTACCGCGCAGAGACAACCATCAAAATAGATTTATATATATGTATTTGGATATACTCTCCGAAGACGGCTTACTGGAGCAGAAGCGTGCCATTAATCTTATTCAATGACCTAATTAATGAAACGTTCAAACGTAGCCGACGCACATACCACGTGACTGGCGGGTGCGACGTTTGAGCTTCTATATTTGAAAAATCCGTGTTTTTGGTTTCCATGTTTTCCCATTACTGGTAATTGAAGGACGCCGGTTGGGTTAACTGCATTTCCTTGCGGGAAGAGCATGCAAACTCAATCCATCATAGTGGGATTCAGACCTTGGAGGTAGTGATCGTAGGCACTCTTTAAGTTTGGAGGTAGACGGTGACCGTGCAGCCCCTAAAAGTAAATATTTGCTATCGATGACATTATAGCAAGCATCCCCCATGCAAACCTTCCATAATGATGCGCTGACTGCTGCTTTGGAAAACTATGCAATCATCTGTTGATGCATCTTTAATGGAGTTACTTAATCGTTCGATAATATACTGTACACGTCATATGCAGAAGGAGCTGGTTCTGTAATCATTTGCAAGTAATTATTATATGTAAAAAGTCAATCAAGAGACTTAACTGAATCAGAAGGTAAACTGGCGACAATTAACACAGCTGATCTACCTCCAACATAAATATGCAATTACATAACTACAATCACAGTAAGAAAAGATAACCAACTGGCCATGATTAGCATAAAATATCCAGAGAGACCTTAGTACCTTTTTCGATGTCTATAACGATTGCTTGGTGTAAATTCATGCCTCTCGGGAACGATTTATATAACAGATCAGTACCGAAGGTCGCATTATTGCGCCTCTGACTCCTCTGCTGCGTTTGCCGTCTGCAGATCGTCTTGGCTGCAGCGGACACACGTCGGGAGCAGCGTTAATAAACCGGTTCATTACGGTTCACTGGCTCTCATTCATGACTTTTAAGCCGTCTGTCTCCGTCTTCAGTCAGGTATAATTCAGTGTTATTTTTGGAGCCTGCGTCCCGTCGAACGGTGTCTCCATGTCTCACCGACCCGTCCGGTGCCCTGATTGAATATTATGTAATTCACTAAATAACTCAAAACAATATTCAATCTCTTTTATTTTCGAGAACACATAGGATAAATGTTTACAAGCACCACGTGAACTAAACGAAAAAAAAAAGAAAATTGTGCTTCACTAAACTTATTGTTTGTGCTTAATCGCAGAGATGGTCCTTTCTAAAGGTGAAATGGAGCAGAGCCCTCAGAGGGAGGTCTGCTGCTGTTTGCGTCTTTCACCAGCAGGGGGCAGTTGGGCCCTTTTTCAGCAGAGCCTACCTCCCTCCTCATAATTTCCTTGCTATAACAGAAAATGGCTTCACTCGCCAACCAAAGCGCCAGTAACTTTTAAAACCCAGTGAGAGACACATGAGGACTCACTGGGGCGGCAGTGTGGTACGTGGAGACCTGAAACATTGCGGCGACACACTGGCGTGAACTGGCCCATAAGAAAGAAGAAAAAAAACATCTTTGCAAACTGTACATAAATTCTGTTAAACTTCTAAGAAAATATAGTTGGACACAGAAGCGTTTCAGCTGCTACTTACATTTCATGTGTTTTTTTCCGAGAGCAAAATGCTGATATTCATACATGTTACATGATGGTCATTCACAGACAGCGTAAATGAAAGGGTCCCCAATCGTTACAAGGAATATACAAAATATTACACTACAGAACTACCATTTTGCATAAAATGATGAAGAAACCTGTATTTTGGATCCAATGTAAAGTTTTTTTACAGTAAATGAGGCTGCGTGGGTGCGGATTGGAAAGCAAGCCAGTGGGGGGGGGGGGGGTGTGTGGACACCCATTGGTGCACACCTCATGCAGCTCCATGGCCTTAACGGGGCGTCTGCGATTATTGATGTGCGAGCGGAGGATCAGCCCAGCAACGGCACCAGAAGGCAATCAAAAGTCAACATGCTGCATGTGGTTGTCATGAAAACTGTGGCTTTTAATGTAAACACTACATTCGATTGTTTTGTTTTTTTTCAGCACAAACATCCCACATGAAAGAACAACCATTCACTAAAAAGGTAGGGGGGAGGGCAGCACAAAAAGCATTCACTGGAATAAAACGAAAAGTAAATGGGTGAGGAACAGAAAGGCTAACTGGAATACGTAATAACACACAGTATTCTTTCATTTATTTATTTTTCTTTTTTTTCCAGAGCAAAAAGGCTTAGAGGGAGCAGAGAGAGACGTCTTTCCAAATCTACAGGTGAGTGAATGCTGTGCTTTTCTGTGCAGACTTGGAAGGTGTTAAAGAACGATTCCCAGAAACGGAGGAGAAACCTATCTATACAGCCACATCGATGCCCGTCACCGTGACGACCCCGGGACAGAGGCGCTGCAGTGCGGGGCAGTCAGGCAAAGGGGTCGCTTTAGTTCATTACACATCAACATGGGTTAAATCAGTGAGAACAATCCGGACTGAATCGGAGGGACCCTTGGAGTGCTTTTTAAAGAAAAGGGGGGGGGGGGGGTGAAATGTTGTCATCTACAAAGCACAGGAAATATCATTCAATTGTACTGTTGGTTTTATGTAATTGTGATTGCTATTATTTTTCTTAATTATTATTTTTTGTTCAACTTGTAAAGGTTATAGGACCAGATCTATAGTGTTCTAAAGACACACACAGACCAGTGACTGTGGTCTTCAAAGCATCACTTTTACTGGTCGTGACGGCTGTCACCCAACCTTCCCTCTATCCCATGAGATGTTTTTTTTTCTCTTTTTATGCAGTTTTGTATTTTCTATTTTTTTGTTTTTTTTTTTTTCCATTTTCCGCAACATCTTCTACTTGAAGTATTTATTTGTTTATTTCTTTATACAAAGGCCAAAGGTCATGCTATTAGTGACAGGGTCAGTTGCAGGAGACGCCATATAGCCCAGCCTGTAGTCAAAAAACAGGAAGTCAACGAGAAAAGACGGATGATGGGAGGTAGGAAGTCGAGGGTCGGGGGAGCGTAAAGGTCGGGCGGGTCTGAGGATAAATAAATTAATTCATAAATTAATGACAATTAAAAGTATACGCTTCTTGCACAATAATATTAATAGGTTCTTGTTATTGTAACCTAGTGTTTCTAGCGCTATTCCCAAACCCACCTTTCAGAAGGTTGGCACTGATATGACACTTAGAGAAATTGACTTGGCTAAGAGGCCTCGTAACAGCTGGGGTGATACAGAGCGCTGTGGTCCCGCCTCCAAATGCACGCAGCCAATGAGAGCGCTGGCGTGCCTGAGTGACAGACCTGCCCCTTGGGAGGATTTCCATCCACGAGTTAAAAATTGAACAAGCTGATATGCTGCGATCCTGTGTGTGTGTCCTCAAATAATAATAATTAAAAAAAAAAAAAAAAACACTTTTTTTCTTTTTTTTTTCATCCCTAAAACATCAAATAGCTGAACAGAACTGACAGGATTACCGTATAAACCCAGTCCCATGGACCAAAGTAAGCGATACATCAAAAACCCAGTACTTCACCTGAATTTGCTACCGTAAGTCTTTACATCTACCATTGACACCAAAACCATTGTGACCGATTCCATTGTTGTAATTCTCATTGTATCATTATCAAAATCACCTAATATTTTCAGGCAAAAGGTGCCCAGGTTATAGTCCCCTTGCTGATACTCACGAAATAAATATACATACAATTAACAAGTAAACATTAAAAAAAAAAGACACAAAAGAAGACACATTTCCTTTATGTAAAATAAAATGTCTGTTTTGTTAAAATAAGAAGACACTGCAAGTGGGGGGGGGGGGGGGGGGGATAAGACCAAAAACCTAAGCTGTCCTAAAACTATTATGGGCTGGGTTTCCATAAGACATCCGTTCTGTTGGCAGCTCTTTGAGATAAACTAAAAACATTATTATATATATATATTTATATATGTATGCCTTTCTTAAAATTATCATTATTATTTACCAACTTGCATTTTCAATAATAATCATAACCAAACAAGTTGAGCGAGGGAGGGGGGGCGGTCAGTACAAGCCGCATCCTCGCAGGTTGTTGGCGATGATGATGTCGGTGACGGCATCGAACACCACCTGGATGTTGCCCGTGTCTGTGGCACACGTCATGTGACAGTAGATCTCCTTGTTGGGTGAGCGGTTCTTGCTCTCGAACTGTGCTTGGATGTAAGCAGCCGCGTCCTCGTAGGTGTTGGGGCCTGGATAGAGGAGGAGGGAGAGAGGGAAGGGAGGGGGGTTAAGTCCTGTTTCCATGGGAGAGATTCTACTCTCTGCTTGGGGGGGTTGGAAAATGCCCAGTATGAATGACTGGAGCACATGCCACCCAGAGCGACGTTTTCACAATCTCTTTAATTATTACATAAAAATGTATCTAACTGACTGAATTTCACGTGATTAATATGACTGCTAATATCATTAAATACCTTTCATAAATGTTTCATTTTTTCTACAATTATAGTATATCATTTCTGCTATGGGGAGTAAAGGTGTCATGTGACTGTTGGCGTGAGTAGGGGCTGAGTGCACCGGTGACGCCCAAGACCCGACCGTCTGCTCAGACCGCGTCACACGGAAAGGTTCTGGAAAGCAGCTTAAATATCCTGACAACAGCAGGCTGCATTAGTGTCATTGTGAGGCAGGGAGAGCAGCCTGTCATTTAAAGAGTAAAATGCACTTTGAGTATTCAAGCGGCCCCCGGCAGGGCCGGCCCCACCCTTGCAGGGGCCGTCAGAATAATGTGATTAATCTAGTTGTCATTTGTCATCTTCCTTCCTATTCGGACAGGCTGATCAGATGGCGGCGCCCCCTGGTGGCCGCTGTGTCCTTGGCCTGCCCTGGCCCCAGGTTTATGTACGTACAGGTTCATCAGCAGGACTCCATATGGACACATCTGCTCACCCCAACCCTGACGAGTGTTTAACACAGCAAGGCCACAAAAACCAGTGTCATGTTATTATTACAGTGACGCGTCAAAATACCCAAATGCATTAAATATTCAATTATCTTGAAACTTTTTTAATCCAAAAAACGTTTCTCATAATTGTGCTGCATTAAATATATAGCCATAATATTTAAATTGTGGCACGTCATATAAACAAAAAATGCTGCATAAATTATTTTAACGCCCGCCAGTACATATGTAAATATTTTTGTGCTGGGACACAAATCTGTTTGAATTGGGCTGCCCCCCCCCCCCAGCGCACCGCACCCCACCCCACCATGCGGCACCCCATCCTCGCTGGGAACACGTGTGGCCTGGACTCCAGTCCGTCCTGCCTTGGCTATGCCTCCCCCCGACCATGTCCACTACGGCACAACCTCCTGCTCACTACCCATAATGCACTGGCTAGACTAGCCAATCAGGGAGCATCCTGTCAGCCTGCTCCTTGGCAGGCCGGCTGGAGCAGCAGGGGAAGCTGGGTGACTGTGTATCCCTCCGCTGCAGTAGGAAGCAGGCCAGTGCGAAGCACCCCCTTCCGGAACATTCTTCAAAGCCTTCCTGAGTGTGTTTGCATTTTCACCGGGGATGGAAAGATGGAAGTCGCTGTGGGTGGCCCCCGCCTCTGTACCCCGCGGCGGTTTTCATGCGGGGGTGCCGACAGGCACTGGGCTCGCTATCTCACTTACCTGTGTACTCGGGAAAACAGATGCTCAGAGGAGACTTCTTGATCTTTTCACCAAACAGGTCTTTCTTGTTGAGGAAGAGAATGATGGAAGTGTCAATGAAGAATTTGTTGTTACAGATGGAATCGAACAGCATAAGAGACTCGTGCATGCGGTTCTGCAGTGGAGAAAAAAACAGAAGGAAATGGAGGGAAAGAGAGAGAGAGAGAGACAGCGGGAGAAAGAGAGAAGATGAAGAGAGAGGGGAAAGGTTAGCACCAGAAATTAAAAATAAAGTAGAACTGGTTAAATCCCAGAGAGAGACTGGCACAGGTCCCAGACAAAGGTCAAAGGTCAGGTCAAGCTCTGGTCAGACAGGACAGTGAAGGTTCAGGGAGCAAAGGGCTGTAATAGTATAGCCTGATGACTCTCTTAAGGGGTGGAGCTCATTATGTCAGTCACATGAGTTCATCCAATGAAAAGGTGTGGCTTATGTCTGCGGTATATAATACTTCCACCCATCAGAAAGGCCCCAAAAAGCCAGCTGGGATTACAGTGGAGAACATGGCACTGCTGTGGTCAAATGTCTGAGAAGAAGGAACAAAGATGCACTGCAAAAAAACACCTCAATAAGTACAGGGTAAGGGTGGCACATCTGTATGAATTATGGGTCCTCTTATGCCCGAAAGAGAGTATGTGGACCATTCACACAGCAGGGTACTGGCTGGATGCTGCAGACTGGCTTCACACGTGCATCTATCCACACACCCTTTTCATTAATTCAGCAGGATACTATAAAAAAACACTAAAACAGGCCTGTAAAATATTAAAGATACTTCTGCTTTAAAAATACATTATAAAGTAAACTAAGGTAACCAGCAAAGAATGAAATCATCACTGACACCATGATGGTGCCTTAGGGAGCTGGAAACATTTCATGTGTGTGTGTGTGTGTGTGTGTGTGTGTGGGTAGCAAGAGAGAACATTCTAGATCTGGGAACACATGCACAAAGACTGCCCTTTACTCTGTTTATTTTTTATAAATGCTGCATGGGCTAAACCAGCTGCTCTGAAATGTGAGGCTCTCTCATGTCTCTCATCCATCCATCCATCCATTCATCCATCACTCGAAGGCCTCTACATAACACGTGCGCCAACACCCACCATTATAAACTGCCTTCCTCACGCTGCACCCTGTGAAAATCTATCGCAGTTCCTGTTTTTGCGTGGGCACACGTTTTGATGTGTGCCGGTTTTGCCGCTCAAACGAGGAAGCAACGTCGCCACCTGCTGGTGTGAGCTGTAGCCACAATGCCAAAGATGGCGGCGGGGGGGGGGGGGGGGGATACGGGAGGCCACAAGAGGGCTGACAGCCACGTCAGCACTGAGCCCAGCATAAGAATCCCTACTCCGCCTTTGCAGGTAATTAAAGGAAATTACCCATCAGCCTTGGGCCCTGTCCCCCGCCCTCTGCCGCGCTCAGCAGAAATGAGGGAGCCGGAGAGTCAGGAGCCCGGCTGCTCAGAGGGGCCAGTGCCGCATTGCCGGGGAGGAGTGCCAGCCCGGGGGGGCGCGAGATTGCGGCGCGCTGTGGCTGTGACAGACGACAGCGCCCCTGAAACTTGCACGGTGTGGCGCTCAGTTTCCTTCAAAATCAATAAAGGCTGACGCGGATCTAACAACCCTTTGTACTACACCAGAGAACGGGGGGGGGGGGGGGGGGCTATATGCAGGTGCCACAGTCCCATTCTAAGGCCCAGAATCCAGGCTTGGTGACTCTGTGGTGTCCTGCCAAGGGGGGGGGGGGGGTCCTGGCTCTGCTGGACGAGCCTGGCAGCGGGGTCAGAACCGCCTTCTGGGAAACGGGCCGCGGAGTCAGGGGGAGACAGGTGCCAGCTCACGTGCCCACGCTGTGGGTCGGGGTCCGTCCTCAGAGCTCACACAGCGACATCATTAACGACGCCCAGGCCCACGCTATGTTTTGCTGTCTAGCTGAACCATTTAACCTATTTTCGCAGCTGGAGTGATTCTCACTGGCGTATCACCTGGGACGGGGACCAACACATCCTGTGTGATCGGTTCATGTTCTGACCTGCTGCGCTCGGTACAGGAGGCGGGTTTCAAAAGGTTCTCTTCCGTATCGTGCCAGTTGCTCCTGGCACGTAAAAAAGAATCGGCTATCGGTTTGCACGTTGTAATGCGAGTGCTCCTTTCTCTAGCCACGTCGCCGAAGGGCCAGATCCCAGAATGGGCGTCCATACATATCCCAACAGCCACATGGGGGCACGTGGGGAGACACCTCCCTGGGGGTAATAAGGTAGAAGGAAGAACAGATAAGAAGGAGGTGGAGACAGAGGGAGAGATTACAGTCGCAAGAGAGAGCGAGATGAAAGGTCTGGCAGATAAGATATGAGAAGAGGAGCAAAGCGGACAAAAGACGGAGAACAGAGGGGTAAAAGGGTGAAGAAAGAGCAGAAGACGAGAGTGAAACCAGTCATCCTGTTATGATAAGACTGACCACTGGAAACATCCCACCTGCACTTGGTTATAATGAACAGCACCCAAAACGGTCTTTAAGACACAGAGGTGGGTGCTGAGCTTCATCACAATTACTGGGAATCATGATGCTCAGGTCTCCTGTGAATGATCTACCTCGATTACAGGTGCTGCTGGTTTATGCTGGATTAGGGCCAAACTCACTGTTTCATGGGCCGGACAACTTCCAGTATCTTTGTTATTCGTGGTTAACTGGGCAAATGAACTTCCTCCGGGGTAAGCAGTCGGCCATTGGGCATGCAAATGACAAACTCTGCACAGCCTGCTGGCTCCCTCCACCTGGCTGGATGAATTACCAACATGCCCTGGAAGACACGCATCCAGAAAGGGCTCTCAGGACCAGCATTCTCCTGACAGGCAGAGACGCAGCCTGTGGCTACTCTAACTCACTGCCTGTCACGGATACCATCAAACTATTTCCTGGTCGGATGCACAAGCTTCTGTGTACAGAAAGCACCCGGTCACCTGACACTTCCAGCTGCACCCGCTAATCCGAAAGGGTTTGACTAATGAGGATCGGAACACCCAGGGCAAGTCCGAAGCTCATGTTTACAAAAACAACCTCAGCGCAGGACTTAGACAAGTGCTGCGATTTTGAGCCAACTGTAAGACAAGCCAGCAACCTTGAAAGTGTATCAGGCATCTGTTGTTTACCCAGATGCCATATTATTGTTTTTTGTAGAGGTCCTAGTCACAGTGCTAGAGTGAGCACATTTAAGCTGACCGGGCCTAACTCATGATTACATGGCCAGGCAGGGGATACATGATATAAATCTGCTGTGATGATAGAACGGGGTGAAATCGGGTGGGGGGGGGGGATCTTCATGCCTCAGGTGAGATGGCACCCCCCGTCACTGCGGTGACTCCTTTGGCCTTCATGTTATGGGACCCACAGTGCATCCATGCAAAGGCGGTAGTTAGAGAGGACGGCCGGGAGGAATGGCCAATTTCAATTAAAAAAACACTTGGGAGGATAAGGAAGAAGAGGGAAGGTTTCTGGGGCAGGGTGAGAATTCTTAGGGGTGAAATCAGAGTGTGCAGTAGGGGCATGGGGCAGACTGGGGGGGCACTTTACAGGGGCCTCTGAATACATTGAAAATACTATCACAAAGACACAAAAATCCTGGAAGTAACCTTAAAAACTATTATGTTTCACAGCGTAACTACAGAATGCTTTTAACTTAGTTATAGTTGTTTTACACGTGCGAGGGCATTTGATGGCCCTGGAGTCGGGTTTTTAAATGGACAGTAATGATTGGTTATAATGGAAAGTGAGAGATGAGTGCGCAGTGGGGCTCTGTGGCTTGGAGTGGAGGCGGGACTTGAGTGGATTGAGGCGCATATGTGGCTCCGCCCACCCCTTCCATGGACAGTAATGATTGGTTATAATGGAAAGTGAGAGTTGAGTGCGCAGTGGGGCTCTGTAGCTTGGAGTGGAGGCGGGACTTGAGTGGATTGAGGCGCATATGTGGCTCCGCCCACCCCTTCCAAGGACAGCCTAAGAGAGTCAAGAGCAGGTAAGCTGAAGCCAATCACACGCAGGCAAAAGGGAGGAGCCCAAAAGGAATCCGTCACCGTAGCAATGCTTATCACGGCCTTACAGTAAAGCCCAAGCAGGCACGCATGCAGATCCACGCGCGTTGTCACGGTGAGTAAAGGAAGCCGCCATACTTCATGTGTACGTGCTGACTGACGCTCTCCTCACCTTATGAAACTGCAAGTCCCTGCAGCAGGAAAACCTGTTTTGTGGGAAAGACTCTGCAACAGGAGAGACGCCTTTCAAGGCATCGCTGACTCTCCACCCCCCCCCCAGAATGACCATGACCATCAGTGTCAGTGTCTAGGTTGCACTGCCCCCTCCCCACAAGCCCTTATTGTAACTGTCAGTCCATGGGTACGGTGTCCAGCTGCCTTGCCTGCCATCTATGTAGCAGTGACTTGAACAGAACATACAATGTACCGCGGACTGATTCACACTGAGGTATTTCTCCTGGGTTTTAATGACAAATATTTGCTTTTAAGGCCTTTAATGAGGACTTACTGTGGCTGTATACTTCAAAATGACATCCGGACAAAACGAAATCAAACACAACGCCGTGGGCAATCTTCCGCATACTCAAAACAATGCTTTCACCTCGTTGGTTCTGTGTCGCGTCACAGCCCTAGAGGGTGCAGACCCACACACAGAGTGTAAATAAACGTACTGTGGCGAGTGTGTGAGTCATTTTAATAACAGAGATGACAGCTCTTTTAAAGAAGAAGTTTGTCTCTTTATTAACAGCCAGTATTGGTTTAATATTAGATGCACCACAGACAAGGAAGCCAACGATTTAAATAACACTGATGGTTACGGTTACGAAACACACGCATTTCACGACCAACGTCACAGAAATGTGACATTCAGTCTTAATAGAAATATACAAATACACATATTAATTTACACTATTTAACGTGTGGTGCGTTGCAAAGCATGCTGGTACCGGCATAATTAGTCTTGCTGACCAACGCCGCGGCATCACATTTATGTCAGCCAATTGGGATCAGAACAAACAAAAAGGTTCGTCTCGGGGACCCTGCATAGGCAGTGCACTGAAACAGTGATCACTGCAGTGATTTCACGTCATACAACATTGTATTGCAAAAATGACGTTCATTCCATTAATTTCGTCTGAAGTTTACGGCCGGACATGCGGTTCATTCGAATACTGAGAGGACTGAATGAATCTGAAGTGCACATGTCTGCTGAATGCTGACCGAACAGGAAGTTGGTTCCTCACAGCAGCTCAGCAGTCAGCCCCAGCAGATGGCATGAGCAGCAGAATGTACTGGGTGCAGAGCCGATGATTCAGCGATCAACAGAGAGACAGCAGACGATGATACCCAACAGAGGTGGACCCTCACTCTGCTAACGGCAAATGGACCCTCACTCTGCTAACAGCAAATGGACCCTCACTCTGCTAACAGCAAATGGACCCTCACTCTGGACCCTCACTCTGCTAACGGCAAATGGACCCTCACTCTGCTAACAGCAAATGGACCCTCACTCTGGACCCTCACTCTGCTAACGGCAAATGGACCCTCACTCTGCTAACAGCAAATGGACCCTCACTCTGGACCCTCACTCTGCTAACGGCAAATGGACCCTCACTCTGCTAACAGCAAATGGACCCTCACTCTGGACCCTCACTCTGCTAACGGCAAATGGACCCTCACTCTGCTAACGGCAAATGGACCCTCACTCTGCTAACAGCAAATGGACCCTCACTCTGGACCCTCATTCTGCTAACGGCAAATGGACCCTCACTCTGGACCCTCACTCTGCTAACAGCAAATGGACCTTCAAACTGAACCCTCACTCTGTAAATGGCAAATGGACCCTCACTTTGCTAAAAGAAAATGGACCCTCACTCTACTAATGGCAAAAGGACCTTCAATCTGGACCCTCCCTGTGCTAATGGCAAATACACCCTCACTCTGATAATGGTAAATGGACCCTCACTGTGGTTTAGACACAACTTAAGGGTTTATAAAAGCCGCTCAGTAACATTGTGTGAAGGGCAGGTATGCAGTAGATTTTGCTAAAAAGGGCACTAATCTGTGAAGATGCCAGGAGTCTGCATGTCCCTGGGCAGCTGACTAACAGGCAGGATGGTGTCAGGAATCAGGGTGTGTGTCACTGTCTGGCAGAATGCTTATCTGACATTATCAATGTTTCTAAAATTAAAAAATCCAAATGTAAACGAGGTCAAAATCTGTACAGCCCTTCAGAGAGGGCCGTACATCTCAAGAAGATTCATTTCTCAAACACAAATTGTCCCCCAGTCATGATATTTCCATCTACCAGCTCTCATGCTACCCTTCCCTTACTAATTCCTGCTGCTTCTCTGTGCAGATTCATAACAAGGAACAAGGAAAATGAGAAATTAAAAATGGGAAGCAGATAATGATGTACCGCGTCTCCTGATATGAGCAAACGGGGACACGCCGGGCAACTTTCTGGGTTCTTCCAGGACACTTGGAGCCGTCTCCGGTGGGCTGGTCGTCACGGGCTCGCGGCCCCACCCCATCCCAACACAGTCTGTGTCTGCCCTCCCACGCTGATTATTATAACACCCCCAGTTGTCGTCTTGATACCCGGTGATTCCAAAGAGCTGTACTTTGAACTGCGACAGGAGGACATCTGGTAAACGAGAGCCATAGAGGCAGACCCTGATGGTGTACATGGGGGCACGCGCGTGTGCATGGTGTTTTTGTGTGTCTTGATGTGCAGCTGTACACTTTTTCGTGACACAAGCCCCACACGTTTACCGGCATCTTTCTGTTATATGCATTGCGAGTGTGTCGTCACTGTGTTACCGGAGTTTGCTGCAGGAATCTTTCCCACATCTTCGGTCCCTGACCTTCCGCCGTGTCCCATGGTCTGTACCGTGCGGCACAGCACCCCCAACCCCCACGCTTTGGTCACAGTACCTATACCTCGCGTGGGCAGCCCCCGGGGATGACTCACCGTGGTCTCATCTTCATGCAGCACTTGGTCATAGCCACTCAGGGCCACGCAGAAGATGATGGCTGTCACGTCCTCGAAGCAGTGGATCCACTTCTTCCTCTCTGACCTCTGACCTCCGACATCAAACAGCCTGAAGGCACATGGTATTGGATTCATGGTTTCTTCCACCAGCATCGGAACTGTCAGCTCAATAAAATGACTAACTGGCTCCAAATATTAAAATCGACCACCTGAGTCAAAATGTATCATTAAAAACAACAGCTAAATTGAAGCAGGATGATTTAATGGTCTCCTTATGGATGTTAATCCAATTCTGCCCTCATTATCTAACTATGATCTACATTTAAAGTTCACAGTTTAAACTCTAACTCTCTCAGTCATCCTACTGCCTTATATTCACAAACATAACATGTCTGAATACTTCCCAAACTTTTCAAACTGCAATTTTCTCTTTAGTTGATAATTAAGCTCATATATTAACTTATAATGACACACATTAAAGTCACTTTTTCTCCCACAGGGGTCTACAGATCCACCCGTTAATGCGACAGAATAATTCAGGTTTAGTTCATTAGAGGATAGATCTCTGCTCTAGAGTCCAACTGCAGGGTTTTTTCTGGGGACTGTCAATGTCTTTGAGCCCAATGGGAGCTGCAGCCCCACAGCATCAGCCAATAACATCACAGTGTGTCACCCGGTCTGTGCTGCAATGTCCCCACAGACAGGATGTCAATCTTAGGGTCTAGTCAAGGTGAGTTTTCCAGAAGAAGGATACGGCTGCTCTCCTTCCAGGCTCAGATTTAGTTTGGGAGTCTGGGAACCTGGACTCAGTGCCGGATATCGCGGATGTGGAATCCGTGGAACACAGCCATTCTCTCACTTTCTTAGAATTGGGGGGGTGACCCGCCACATTTGGGTCCAGATGGCGGAAATCCATTAGTGCAGCGAGCGGCGGCCTGATATATGAACGTGAGGGGTCCTTCCTGGACCATTAGCCCCCTGCCTACATCCCCCACGGAAGTCTGGGCCAACATCTGGAACTCACTCAGAACCTCAAAGGCTGTAGTGGGGGTGGGAGGGGGCCGTGGAGGCCGGAGTCCTACCTGAAGTGCAGATTCTTGAAGGTGAAATGAGTTTCTACAATGCCCGTGGTCTTGACTCGGGTCCTGAGAATGTCCTGTTCTGTGGGCTGGTAGTCTGCGGCGCCGATCCGGTCTAGACTGTCTAGGTAGCTGGGGAGCGAAAGATAAAAATAGAGGGAAAGAGTGAGAAGAAAAGAAAAAAGATTAGGTCAAGATCAGAGAATACGCTGATGTTCTTTGTACACGTCAGCTATGGGGAGAACGTTCCAGACAGCAGAATGGAAGATATCGGACCAGCACGAAATATTCCGTGAAAAAGAGAGCGGCAGCCGACTGAAACGAATGACACACCAGCATGGCTTAGCACTGAAGAATAAACTACAATCTCCGCCAACCAATGCTGGGCTTGCAGCTTGATATAAAAACTGACATGTACCCCTGACAGAACTAAAAATGGTGAAACGATAACATACAGAGGTCTGCATTAAAATATGCGCAGACACTAACAAATCAGAGATAATCTGATGTTTTTAACCTGAGTAATTGAAAGCGTGACCTTACTTGCTGTTATCCTATGGAAACGTCAATGTGTTACCCGTCTGTGCCAGGAAGGCAAAACGACATCAGCATAGAAAGTACCACAGCCCCCCCCCAGCCTGCGGAGGCTGCCCGCCCCA
This sequence comes from Paramormyrops kingsleyae, assembly GCF_048594095.1. Classification (NCBI taxonomy): domain Eukaryota; kingdom Metazoa; phylum Chordata; class Actinopteri; order Osteoglossiformes; family Mormyridae; genus Paramormyrops; species Paramormyrops kingsleyae. The sequence goes on from NC_132809.1 coordinate 30,905,977, forward strand.
AAGGGATAAGCAAGATCATCCATCTTCTAACTGCTTATCCTGGTTAGGATTGCGGGGGCTGGGGCCCTTCCACAGGGGAGGGGTACATCCTGGACAGGAGGTCAGGCCATGGCCGGGACACAGACACAGTGACACACTCTGGGCAGTGCACAGATACCAGATATGCGTCTTGGGACTGCAGAAGAGAAGCAGTGTTCCCTGCGGAAGCCCTGATGACTCCGGTTGGGGGTGGGATTCAAACCCCAAGCCCTGGAGGAGTGCGGCGACGCTGCAGCCCCGCAGCCATGACGATACACATCTGCCATCCCTTCTAATGAGGTCCCGGGTCCCGGCGAAGTCCAGGGGACGCTCCAGGAGTGCCGACGATGCACGCAAACAGACCATTGTGTCTTTTCCCAGAATGCTCAGCATTCCCTGGTTATGCACAATTAAAACTACCAAGGCTTGCAATTATTTGGGTCTCCCCTGAAAACAGGGACACGCTTCTTCATTTGTGCCCCCAAATTTGGCATTAACAGTGGGGGGAAAAGATAGATGGGGGAGGAAGGGCCAGAGAATATTGTAAGTAATCAGCTTTTTGCCTCCCCCCCAGCTTGGCTTCAACGATTACAAAGTGTGCTATTGGAGACTGAGGTGAGCTCACTGGAGCCCCCTGTCTGTGGAAGCTGCTGTCCAGATGGGGGCGCTGAAGAGGCCTGCCGTGCCGTGTTTGGGTGTCCGGAGCAGAGCCTGTCTTCTTAGGGCTTGCTGACGTTTCATTTCTGTCGTGTCACCTTTGACCTTTGACACCTTCACATGGGCTTGCGGGCATCTCAGCCACGGGTTGACCTTCCATGTCCCACTGCTCCCGCTCTCCCGTCGCTGGGGAGGGTGCGCTGACTGAAGCGGATCGGCACGTGGGCGGCTCCGTGTGTGAATTTGGGCTGCCTGAGAGTTCCAGTCGACCCGAAACAGTGACCTGTGTGATGCAGGATCCACCCAGTGCATTTACTGGCTAATGAAAACAAACCAGTCACTTTGTCCAGGGGGGTGACGCCTCATATCCCAGTACCTGCACTGACAGCTCCAGCCCTCATGGTGACACACAAGGGGACAGACACATATCCGCACATACTTCTCCGTCAGACACACCCTGCGGTGTAAACCGTACGGCAGCCCCCAGTGGCCGTGCCCGGTACTCACTATTGAGCGGAGTCGTTGAGCTGGTACTCGCGGGCGCGGCTGAAGCACTCCTGGATGCCGGAGTCGGCCCAGAGGCGCATCATGGCGGAGAGCAGCTCGGGGGAGTAGGGCTCCGTGTCCTCCATGCGGCTCACCACGTCACACACCATCTTGGCGTCAGCCTGCCGATCGGGGGGGGGGGGGCCGTTAGGGCTGTGACACAGCAGACCATACCGAACACTCAACACGCTGGTGGATAAGCGCTTCCTGTGCTTGCAAACTCAGCAGAGACTCCCCCATACGGACAGCAGAGGGCGCTCCCGGGCCCTCGCTCACAGTTTATGCAAATCCCAGATACAGAAACTGTTTTGCTTACATTTACATTAAAGACACTTAAGTGCGCATTGCATGATGGTTGTTCTAAACTACCTGTCATTTTCCGCACGCTGCACAGGGCCGAGGATGATTGTGATGAAGAGCCCATCTGAGTTGGGGTGTAATGAACAGCCAGACCTGTCCCACTCAGACTGGCCCAGGCCCATCCCTGGTGGCCATGTGACACCTGTCAGATTAGAGTCTGCAGTCTCTTACGCCATGGATCAGGGTCGATTGCGATTGGTAGACCCCTCCACCAACCAGCATTGTCTCCGCCCCCAACAGATAGGGGTCGGGCGAATGAGGGGGAAGAGATTAAAATCCGAATACTGGAGGGTCATGCAAAAATGGTGCAAGGCCTGTCTGCCCACACACACACACACACTGCTCTTATTCAGCAGACAGCTTGACAATGGGGGGGTCAGAGAATCAGAGGGTGGGGGCGATCAGTGAAGCACAAATGAAACCACCGGGAAACCAAAGCAAACTGTACAGAGTGAAAGTGAGAGAGGCAGGCGGACAGCGGACAGTCGTCACTGTCACCTTAGGTCCCCAGCAGGGCTCCGCGGGAAGCGGCACCACGGAGATGCCGATCCAGCCAGGCGGACACTCCCCCATCGGGCGTGCCCTCCTCCCCAGGCGCGGTCGGTGCTGTAAAGGCGGTGGCACCCCCCTTAAAGAGGCCCTCTGTCGCCTCTGCGTTTATCAGCATGTAGCCGCACCTGCGGCCTGTTTGCACGCTCGAGAGCCGGCCGCTCCGGGGACATCCCGAGCGCCTCTCTGTTTTAATCAAAGACGCTGCGGTCGCTAATTAAACTGCACAACGCAACTGAAAGTATCTTGCATATAAAAAAAAAACCCTATACTTTTAATGCTGTTATTTTAAATTTTACAGTAAGACACAGAGCACCCACCCTTGATGGATACAAGGCAGAGTCACGATCAGCTCATACACCCTTCATTTATAGCATGACTGCCCCCTCGCTAAACTGGCTAAATCTGACTGGACTCATGCCCAGAAAATGTCACTGCACCCATGCCCCTGGCCACACGCAGTGAAGCCCCCACAGTGCACGCTGCCCCGTCCACAGAGCATTCCCCAAAGATCTATATTAATATGTATATTAATGTTATTGTATTATGCTGATATTCTTCCCGAATTTCATGCCAGGTGGCATCTCCACATTCACTGCTCATGCAGCACCAGTCACGGTGCCCCCTGCTGGACTGAAGGGCATATTAACATACCAGTGTCCCTCCACTTGCTGACTAGCATGTAAAACAAGCTTTTCTTTTGCCCCGTGGCCATCGCAGACATGCAAAATACCCTCGGAATACAGACACATTGTAGTGTGAAAAATGCAGCACATTGTCACCACCTAGTGCGTGTTGATGGGAACTGTCGTCAATGTTAACAAATTTACTGAAGAATCTAAAAATAACTTTTAGTGACATTTTAGAACATTTAGTTCTAAGAGTCTTTAAACAGTCTAAGTAATGAAAACATACAGGCTTTAACACAGGTAACATGGTTACAGTAGCAAAACAATGTAAACACGGTTGGAGTTAGTTGAACGTTCATTAAAGGTAACAAATGGCATATTTTAAACTGGAAATACGACACAAGGTGTTGCACAAGTGTGCACTGCGCACCTCATTCTACCCACCATGTGGGTAAGACTCTCTCCTGTACTGTTAACTCATTGCTATAGTGTGACACCAGTATTATGCCAATAAGATCAATCTAATCTCAGGTTTTCGTGTGCAACACAAAAGTGGTTTGTCAGGGCTTCTAAATCAGCATTCATCCGAGGTTTTCAACAGGAATCAGCTTCAGTCACCAAAGTTAATTCGCCCTTATGAATAAAGGACGAGCGAAGCCAAGACCCAAGCAGCTGTCTGTCATCTCAGACCAGCCACACTTTTACCCACATGTTACGTTATTAATCATCTCTAATAAACATTAATATGTAATGTAATTTAAAATGTTTATATGCTATTAGTTACAATAGGAGCTAAGAATTTTATCAGTAGTAAATGTTAGCATTCAGATTTTTTATTTTTGGTTCCCTCTACACACCTACAGAGCACAAACAGCCGCTATTAGCACCCGAGAGACACGTCATACATTCAATTAATCCCCTAAATCTGGAACTCATTAGAAACGTTACGAGATGCGTTTCCACCCCGAAAAGTACATAAAAGGAGCTCTGGGCGTTGTCTCCTAAACCTGACCTTGTGGCATTTCGGTGGCAGACCGTCCCGTGACCACAGACAGTCTCTCTGTCTCGGTAATCGGTGTGGTCCCGGCAAATCGATGTGCCGACGGCCGTGACCGCCGTGTGATAGATGGGGACATCTCGACCAGCCGAAGCGGGCGGCAGATTGTGGTAACAATCAGGAGGTTGGTGATGGAGACTCTCTGAATAACACTGCAATATGACTGATTCGTACAGACTGCTGTGGAAAACCACCATTACACCCAGCTGCACAGATTTATGGTTTTTACTTGAGAAGCATTATACAGAGGTACCATATTTTATGTATACTGTTTTATTATAATCTAGCTACATGCAACATTTCACAAAGATCCATCCATCCATCTTGCGTAATCAATGGCCCAGGGCAGGGTCGTGGTGAGCCTGGAGCCTATTAGGAAAGACAGGACTGGTAGAGATGCCAGGGAAGATACGTACATGCTAAGCGAAAATCTGAGACTCGCCACAGGACATGGGGAGAGCCTGCAAAGTCCACTCACAGAGTGCTTCAAACACCAAGCCTGGAATTGTCAGACTGTAGTGCTATTTACAGCCACGCTGGATAGCAGAATTTCCAGTGACAATCTCCTGCTGTAACAAAAATGAGAAGATTATCAATTATCGGCGGCATAAGTAAGGGTCCTACTCTGACAAGCAATTCTTGCATTTTCCTTCCTACTACCTCTAATACAGCACTGGAGAAGAGGTCAGGCTAAGTGAGCAAGCATGAACGTTGCACACTCATTCAAGTCCTACGTTCCACACTGGACCAGACTAAAGCCCAGTAACTGAAGACGTCACAGCTCAAACAGAGAGAGACTTGGATCTTTTTCCCCTCCTGCGGTTGGCTCTTGACGACAGTGTCTCAGTTCAACCCTCCAAAAGGGGAAGTGTATCCTGGCGACAAAACCCCTATCTATTGTCGTCCCACGGGGGGGGGAGCAGAAGATGCCTGAAACTGAAATACTGCGGCAGTAACAGACAGTGAGTGCTGCTCTCTGTTCCGGAAGAAAAAAACATCTCTGACTGGATTCCTGGATGAGAACAACTCACCCATACTAACACCTGGACACTGGATTTTCTTATAGTTTTGATTTTGGTCAAACAATTGCATTACTGTTCTCCCTGATGGGAGACAGGGAGCCCCACCCTTCCTGGTTCTGCTCCATGGAGAACACAGCAAGCAGACAGGGAGCCCCACCCTTCCTGGTTCTGCTCCATGGAGAACACAGCAAGTAGACAGGGAGCCCCACCCTTCCTGGTTCTGCTCCATGGAGAACACAGCAAGTACACAGGGAGCCCCACCCTTCCTGGTTCTGCTCCATGGAGAACACAGCAAGTACACAGGGAGCCCCACCCTTCCTGGTTCTGCTCCATGGAGAACACAGCAAGTAGACAGGGAGCCCCACCCTTCCTGGTTCTGCTCCATGGAGAACACAGCAAGTAGACAGGGAGCCCCACCCTTCCTGGTTCTGCTACATGCAGAACACAGCAAGTAGACAGGGAGCCCCACCCTTCCTGGTTCTGCTCCATGGAGAACACAGCAAGTAGACAGGGAGCCCCACCCTTCCTGGTTCCTGGTTCTGCTCCATAAAGAACACAGCAAGCAGACAGGGAGCTCCACCCTTCCTGGTTCCTGGTTCTGCTCCCTGGAGAACACAGAAAGTATAGACAGAGTCCCACCCATCCTGGTTCCTGGTTCTGCTCCCTGGAGAACACAGCAAGCAGACAGGGAGCCCCACCCTTCCTGGTTCTGCTCCCTGGAGAACACAGCAAGCAGACAGGGAGCCCCACCCTTCCTGGTTCTACTGGTTGAAAAGCACAGGGAACTCCACCCTTCTTGCCCCCTAGGGACAGTGCAATTAAATCATCCCTAGGAGCTATAAGGCTGACATGGAGGAAATCCATCACCAGCAGACACACACAGCTCGCTCTGTGCCCCCCCCCCCCCAGCTCGCTCTGTGCCCCCCCCCCCCCCAGCTCGCTCTGTGCCCCCCCCCCCCAGCTCGCTCTGTGCCCCCCCCCCAGCTCGCTCTGTGTCCCCCCCATGCTCCATCAGACAAGGCCTTCCCGTCTCTTTTTGTCTGTATGCCTTCACTAAGAGGTTTGTTGTGTCATGACATCTTATCCTTAGTTTTTAGCAATAATTAAATCTGATTGAAATCACCGTCTCCCTGCCTTCCTTCTTTCCCCCTCCCTCTGTCACTTCATCATCTTCTTTCCCTGTGCCTCTTTCGCAGGTCACTCCTTCTCTCTCGCCCCCTCTCCTATCTGCTACACCACATGACTGCTGGATCTGGTTGCTATGGTTACCAGGCCCTTCCTGGGGAATGTGCTTGTAGTCAGACGTTCTTTTTTGCTCTCTCTCTCTCGTTTTGTCTCTCCCTCTGCCATCCCTGTTCCTCCCTCCCATCGAGGCCAATGAATTATTGATCTGATGAAATATTAACTGTTATTGTGCTTTCCTGCCGGACGCTCCAGTTGCACGCTAATTGGCGTTAGCCACTGAGCACAAGGATTCAGTTCCTGATCTAGATTGATGACAGGGATACGTCCACTTAGCAGGCAGTAATGGGGGACCACACCCCACCCACGATGGAGGGGCTTCCCATCGGCACATGTGCTGCTTCTTTGGGGTCTCCTTCAAGCGGCACCTTCTCAGCTAAAAAAGCAACGGCCGTCTGGAAACTTCAAATCTGTCAGATTCCCTGGGAATCACAGAGGTACTGATAGTCACTGGAAAGGTATCACAGAGGTACTGATGGTCACTGGAAAGGTATCACAGAGGTACTGATAGTCACTGTAAAGGTATCACAGAGGTACTGATAGTCACTGTAAAGGTATCACAGAGGTACTGATAGTCACTGTAAAGGTATCACAGAGGTACTGATAGTCACTGTAAAGGTATCACAGAGGTACTGATAGTCATTGGAAAGGTATCACAGAGGTACTGATGGTCACTGGAAAGGTATCACAGAGGTACTGATAGTCACTGGAAAGGTATCACAGAGGTACTGATAGTCACTGGAAAGGTATCACAGAGGTACTGATGGTCACTGGAAAGGTATCACAGAGGTACTGATAGTCACTGGAAAGGTATCACAGAGGTACTGATAGTCACTGGAAGGGTATCACAGAGGTACTGATAGTCACTGGAAAGGTATCACAGAGTTACTGATAGTCACTGGAAAGGTATCGTGGTCCCTGCAGTAAAGTCAGGAAAACGAGTCAGAATGAATAAAATGAAGAAAGACCAGGTCAGAAAGGACCACGTGAGAGTGGGATGAGTAATAAAACAATGGAAAAAGTCCAGTGTTGGGGGGGTGTCTATTTTTTCCCCATTTCACTGCAGAAAATAAATTTCTGACCACCTCTCACCTCGCTCCCCCAACCCCTGCCACCCTCTGTAAAAGTGAAGCCGCAATCTGTTCTGGTCATATGAGAGTCCTCTCTGTAGATAGCGTGTAACATGTAGCGAGGAGTTTATAATGGAAACACGTCAGGCAGTTTCGGTACAGCGTGAGGTCAGTGCAGGATATCCTGCACCCGTGAAGCAGCCTGTTAGCAGAAACACCAGCATAACACACACAGACACACACACAGACACACACACAGACACACACACAGACACACACACAGGGCACAGTAATGGACTGTGGCTATGGGCCTCTCCCTGTACCTCCACTCAGATAATGTAATCTGCAATGTACTTTAGTGTTAAATTAAATATAGATGCCCACAAATGGGAGCAGGGAGATGGCTTCCCCCACAGGAAGCTGGGGGGCATCGCTTACATAGAGGCAGCTCTGCACCACCCCAGGGCACAAGCTCACCCGCGTGCAGGCCTTCCGCAGGCCATCGCCTGGCTATTGTGAGAGCTCCTCACCCAGCGTGAGCCCCCCCCCCCCCCGAAACGGCGTAAAAAGCTCACGCGTCTTCGCCCTCCCTGCTCGGGGTGCTCAGCTCTCTGCACGGCACCATTAAATCGGCTATTAAACAGAGTGTGTTTGGCGCCTTCTGTACCGAGTCGTTAAGTGAGGACCTTGGGAGGCACAGAGGAGTCACAAGGAGGACCAGGGAGGGGCTGAGACCACCACACCACCACGCTCATTAGCCTGGGGGGCCATCGCCCTGGGTAAACCTGGGGGGGGGGGCACCGCGTTCGCCAACCCTGGGGTGGGGGGCACCTCACTCGCCGGCCTGAGGGCAGGGGGGCCACTGCTCCTGCCGACTCTGGAGGGGCCACCGTCTTTGCCAGCCTGGGGGGGCACCTCGCTCTGGCCTGAGTATATATCCTGTTACACGCCGTATGAGCTCCACCCTCTGAAAGCCACAAGCCGGTGACATTACAGTCCATTTCAGATCTGTTCTGAAGGTGAAGGAGGATGTGGGTCAGGCGCTGTCACCAAGGGGGGGGGGGGAGTGTCATTATAAAAGTGATCCTGGCCTGCAATTACATTATTACAGAGATGCAAAATGTAAGGTGACAGAGAATGAAATGGAGCAATTTCTCTAATAGTGAAGCGAGCCTGTGTGGGAGGCATCTGCCCGCCCGCTCCGTGAAGCACACACACACACACACACACACGCACACGCACACACACACACAGGCACACACACACACAGGCACACACACACAAACACACACACACAAACACACACACACAAACGCACGCACTTGTAGGGTAAACATATCCTTATGGGGACCACTCATTCACACGCACACACACACACACGCACACATACTTACATATATACAGATACATACACACACACACATACTTACATACATACGGATACACACACACACATACTTACATACATACGGATACACACACACACACACATACATACATACGGATACACACACACACACATACTTACATACATACACATACATACACACACACACACACATACTTACATACATACGGATACATACACATACATAAGCATGCACACTGAGATTTGGGTAAGAGTCAGAGGACACTAAAAGACAATAAATTCTTCCTGTCTCCCTCCCTTCATTATTCCCTCTCTTCCTTCCTCCCTCTTTTTCCCTCCTTCCACAGGTCCTGGGCTTGGGGATCTGGCCTGTCTATGGAGGCCTGCCATTGTATTGCAGTATGGTCCGCCTGGCCTGTCTATGGAGGCCTGCCATTGTATTGCAGTATGCACTGCACTGCTGGCTCAGTGCCAGCCTCTCTCTCTTCACACTTGCTTTATTTTTAGCGCCCCCCACCATCCTACCCCCCCCGACGCACCCTGCCCCCCCCGACGCACCCTGCCCCCCCCGACGCACCCTGCCCCCCCCCGACGCACCCTGCCCCCCCCGACGCACCCTGCCCCCCCCGACGCACCCTGCCCCCACTCCCCAGGATGAAGGGGGGCATCGAAGGCCGTGATGCTGATGACAGTCTCCCCACCTTTTAATAGGTGTCGGTGCAGTGAGCCTGGAGTCACTCTCACACCCCCCCGGGCAACGGACAGACAGCCGAAACCAGTGAGCATGGTGGTGCTTGTGGTGGGGTGCGGGTGGAACAGCCAGCCGCTGTTCCCAAAGCCTCCCCGCTCCGGCATGCTAGAAGAATACCCACCCCCTTTCCTTCCATGGGTTGTTTTTCAAAACCCCCAAATCTATGCTCCCCACCCCCCAGGGGCATCCTGGCACGCCGCAGACAGGTGCTACGAGGAGCCCCCAGAGGGCTGGCGATCACATCAAGAGCAGGTGGTGAAAAACAAACAGAATCAGCACTGGGGAGGCAAGACAGGCCCCGACAGGGCCCTGCACAGCAATTAGGCACCAGGATTCTGCCTAGCCAGGCGGAAGGGACATGGCTGCGGGGGGGGCACCACCCCGGGCCTGTGGGTGCCACAGCACCATGCTACCCTGGCACCGCTGAGTTAGTGGTCCCGGCTAAATGGATGGTACTGGTGGGAGGACTTGATTGGGTTAGGGTGCAAGGTGTGGGAATAACCCAGGTTGGGGTGGCAGCTGATGGCAGGGCACATACACCCTTCAGACACACATTCACGCCTATGGGCAATTTGGCAGCTCGAGGATAGGGTCCAGTCCCCTGCAAACCTGCACAGGCCAGGCAGACAAGAAAATGCATGGATGAATGAAGGGATCAAATTAGATCCCATACAGAAAGGATGAGCCCAAGTGGACTAGGAGGAAATGGGCGTGGCCAGATGGGGTGGGATGTGCTAATGCCGTCCCCCCCCCCACACAGCTCGGCCTTGATCAGAAAAAAAGGATAAATTAACTCAAAGATCTTTCAGTCAGATCTCAAGAGTGCAGGAGTGTCCCCCGTGCCGAAACAGATCACGATAAGGTCAACTTGGTCTAACCCTAATGCTTAATTGCCCAGGCAGGCGTGTCCAGAGACTTATTAAAGGAGAAAGCTGTAAAGGAGTATTATTGTTTATAAAGTCACTTTATTCCTGCACTAACACCTTGCAACAGGATGGAGTTGCCATGGTAACCACCTGCAATGTAAATGTGTTTTGGAAAAAAAATCACTGGCACCAAGGGAATTATTTAACAGAGTCGGTGAAACGACACAGACTGGCAATTAAAAAACAGTGAAGATTTTGGGAATATTGTCAGATGGGAACCTTTGAAACGAACAACACCTCAAAGTGAAAAGCTAAACGTTTGCCAGGAGTCAAGACTCAACCTTCCAGTTGTGCTTTTGATGAAAATGGAAGGAAAACACAATGAATTTAGTCACTGAGGATGACGTGGTGGGACCCATCTCCTCAGCTTCAGGGATGCAGCCTCACACAGACGCACAGTGTCTGCTGAGGCTCTGACGGCAACTCCAGCGATCACCGGGAGGAAGCTGCAGCCTCGAGTCTGAGACGACAACACGAGAAGCAAGGAATCCAGAGAGGAGTGTGGGGGGGTCAGTAAGAAGGCCTGGAGTCACCGTGACGACTCACACGTACACATGGCAGCAATCAGGCGGCAAACGGGCATGAAAACACAAATCAGCTCAGATGTTTTCATGTCAGTAGCTGCCACCTTACCTGACCTTGGCAGCCAAGGTGAAACAGAACCAGGCGCCTGCCTTAAAGGCTTTTAGGTGAGACCTCCTTCTATCTCCACGGGCATTTGGATACAGAAGCACTGGGCCGCAGGGCCGCTGCTGACCAAGGGCTGACGCAGCGTTTCCCCACAGCCCGCTGGCCGCGCCGTGCCGCTGCTGACGGACAGAGACGGCGCTCCGGTGCCCGGCAACAGGCAAAAGACGGACACGTCACACACACGTGCGTCACCGGCAGGCTCCGCCTACCACTATCGCCATCGTGCTGGCGTAGAAGCGATAACAGGGCGCATGGATGAGGACTCGCATACGTGCAGACAGCCCCCTCCCCGTCATAAACCCAATTAGGGTGTCGCCGAGAGAGGCTTTAACGCGGAACGGCCCTGCGTAGCGCACACAAAAATAGCAAAACAAAAAAAAAACACAAAAGAGAGGCATATCGAGGGCCCCTGCGATCACACAAGCTGTCCGTAAGCCCGGCGAGCATCAACAGCGCACTGTCGCTATGGCGACTGGCCGTTCCTTAGCAGCAGAACGCAGTGTATGGAAAAATGAAAGGAAACGGAGCCCAGGAGGGAATAAAGTGTCCTTAGCTGGGAAAACAAGAGGCCTGAGTGACTGGCACAATGCTGGGTGCAGGGTCGGCTCGCGCTGGAACAATCAGGACCAGTCTGTGACCTGAATGGACCCATTAATGCCCAAGCTAAACAAACACGTTCCCGGGCTCGGACCGGCCGCGACGCCGCACCATGGAAACGGGCCCCTTGACTGATCCGTGCGCGTGATACTCCGTGCCAAGCAGCGCCGGCTAAGCGCTGCATTATCAGGGGGCATGTAGCCTAATGCTAACGCAGCAACAGACAGCGCGGGGACCTGCGTGAGCCGGGGGTTGCTGGCTTATATGCTGGATGACACCTGAGTATAGTGCTACCCTGCATGGCTGCAGTACAACACCCAGCTCGCTGCGGGCCGCGCCTCCTGGCCCTCCACACGCCAGGCTGGCTTCCAAACTAATCCCGGAGGTTTAAATCCACCTTTCTGTCAGAGCAGGAAAGGCAGAGCCCCCGTCGCCATAGCAACCAGACAACCCCTCTCCGAACGCTTCGCGGTGACGACACACACAGCCGTTTCGTTTCCAGCAAGCCGCTCTTACGTCACATCGGGCTCAAGTTCCACTCCAGGGTCCCGCTACTGGTTCACATGTGACTCAGACTCGTCTGGCAGCAGAGCTCGGCGTTGATCCCCAGAGCTGACGGATCTCCGGGGCTGACGGATCTACGGGGCAGACGGATCTCCGGGGCAGACGGATCTCCAGGGCAGACGGATCTCCGGGGCTGACGGATCTACGGGGCAGACGGATCTTCGGAGCTGACGGATCTACGGGGCAGACGGATCTACGGGGCAAAAGGATCTCTGGAGCTGACGGATCTACGGGGCAGATGGATCTCCAGAGCTGACGGATCTACGGGGCTGACGGATCTACGGGGCAGACGGATCTCCGGAGCTTACAGATCTCCGGGGCAGACGGATCTCCGGAGCTGACGGATCTACAGGGCAGACGGATCTATGGGGCAGACGGATCTCTGGAGCTGATGGATCTACGGGGCAGACGGATCTCCGGAGCTGACGGATCTACGGGGCAGACGGATCTACGGAGCTGAAGGATCTCCGGGGCAGACGGATTTCCGGAGCTGACGGATCTACGGGGCAGACGGATCTACGGGGCTGACTCCCTGCAGACTCCCTCCTAATTAAACCCCTTCCTTTTCCTGCTGGATAGAGCCATACGCCCTCATTGTTTGAAGAGCGCATCCATGACTAAGGTCTTCCTCAACACTGTTCGCTGATTGGCCATTCAGTCCCATCCATCTTTGGTGAGAGGGGCTTGTTCATGCCTCTCTCAAATCCCTGGGTGGTCGAGGCAAGAGGTCGGGGCACGAGGTGCTAATACTGATGGGGGCCGTGCATCAAACCAGGCTCGGCAACTGGATGGCGGATCGAGTGGGACTGGAGCAGGGCCTGCTGGGAAACCCTGCCGTCTTTACTGTGGCCCCCCCTGCTGTTACATCCCGATGGCTTAGGGAAATGCACGACCCCCCCTACCCCCACCCCAGACACACACATGGCAGTATCCCGGAAACAGCCCACAGTTCACAGAGAGCCCCTAACACGTTCATATGCGCGCCCGCGCAGCAGAAGTGCATGTCACACACCCACTTGTGTGGGGGGGGGGGCAGGAGTCCTGCTTTCCATCTGCAGACAGGGGGAGAGATGAATGTAAACGGCGGGTGCATTAGTGGGACCGTGACCGCGGGGACTCACCCGGAGTGGCGTGAATCAGATATCCCGATTTCCACGGACTTGCTCAGGTCCCAGTGGAAGTGGCACATCTACAGCAACGAGCCTCAGCAGAAAATTCCACGGAAGAGAGAAACCACAAGGCAGCTGGTCTCACTGGAATCCAGTGACTCTGTCCTCAACCTGAAGAGTCTTTTTATCTTTCCTGTCATGATTCTGAGCTCCGGGAAAAGGGCACTGGTACCCAATGACCCACTTACTCCGTGTTTCTGTTTGACTGCCGGTGGAGGCAACTTCAGCTCCTGCGGCAGAGATTCACACTCAGATCAAGGGAATAACAGCGAGATCAAATATAACCGTCGCCACGGCGCGCCACCTTTTCCCAGATCCGGCTAAAATAAGCAGAGTCTTCTAGACCTTTTTAATTGGGGCCGCAAGTGCTGAAGGGAGGAATGAGACTTTGAAACCTGCCTGCAAGTCAGCTGAGTAACAATGGAAAACAGCAGGCATGGACTGACAGCATGCGATATTCCCTTCCACTGCATTCCAGATTCCTGTTTTCTTGCATCACTAGTTGCAAATCTTCTTAATTGGGAGTTGCAAAACAGTTGGAAAAAAACAGTGGAAAAAAAAACTGATTATTATTTTATGAGACTGCCTTTCCCTGTTTCTTTGACATCCCCATACTCATTCTACACAAGAAGGGCAGCGCCCAATCACCACCTGTCTGATTCTGACATCTACCCAGATGTGGCAAACGTCATGCAGGAGGTAGTGACACCCACCCACACCATGGGCTGTGTGGGGGTCACCTGACCTTGGCGTGTGCTCTCTGAGATTTCACCTACATTTGCATATAATCATTCGAACCATTTCAGTTGCAAAGTCCCGATTGCTTGGAGCTGTAATTGAATTCAATCCACAAGGCGCCAAAGGAATATTAAGCCATTTAGGTTCAGGGTTTTAACCTTTCCTTCCAATCTTTTCATTCTGGGCACCTGTTACAGCATGAGGCCTGTATCACAAAGTGAGATTTGTATTGGCTAGATAACTTGTCGGATTTAAGGTAGTCTGGGTTAAATGTAAGAAAGATCAGGTTCATTTAAACCGGGACACCTTAAATCCAACAAGTTATCTAGCTAACCAACAAATCTCACTTTGTGACAGAGGCTCCTGGTCTCTGCGTAACACCCGATCTGCTTTGACCTGGAGTAAGACCTAGGCATCATTCACCTGAGAAAACATCAGCAAATATAAGCCACGTGAGCCGGGATGTGGGGTTAGTTACAGGGGAATCCTGATAAGCCCGACTTTTTAAAATCAATACAGGTACATGGAGTAAGGGAACAAATAACCATTATTACATCCAGGCTATATGCTAATAGCAGCGCTGATGTGGATGGTGATTAACCCTCTCAAGGCAGGCGTTGCTGATTTGCAACAGTTAAAAACTAACTACCTTATTACCCCAGATACATATTTTATGAGTTTTTTTTACTCAAAAGTACCACTGCAGGTCTTGGTTGTCCTTTAGTAACAAAAACTCAGTTTGAGCCTGAAAGGGTTAAATGTCATTTCAATGATAGCCAACTGTGACGCACCGCATGGCGCATGGCGCATGGCGTCTGTCCTCAGACGGTGAGGGGGGATTTATTCTATGGGAAGAGGTTAAAAATAATGTTGAATAAAAGCCCCAGAAGGAGGCCCACGTGGCCCTGGCCCGCTGGGGGCCCGGAGACGCTCGGACGTGCACCGACGCCCTCTTTTCGAGGGCCGGGGAGGTATTGCCTACATCAGCCGTCCTGGGAACCTCAGCGGAGGCAAGGCTGAAATGGGTCAATTGCAGAAATAATTATCTCCCGGAATCAAGCGCAAGAATGGAACGGAAGTCTGCAAATTCAAAGCCACCAGCCCCCCCCCCCCCCCCCCCCCAGGAGAAGAACTAGGGATCCCGGATCTTTAGAGGTACAGAAGAATGTGATTCTCATCCTGGTCCTCAGGAATCCTCGGACGCTCCACGTTCCTGCTCCCTCCCAGCCTCCTGTAGCAATAACATGGACAGTCGGGAGTCCCCAAGAATCACTGGAATGGACCAAACTAGAAGGTGTGTAGAGCTTGGGGGTCCTGTGTATGAGGTGGGACAGATGCCCACTGGTTCAGGCCCATTATGGGGGTGGGGGGGGGGGTATAATGAGGGAGCGCCCTTGGCAGGCAAGGAGGGCAGCAAAATCACCAGGGACCCCTGACAGCAAACATTAATCAAGCTGACTGAGACCCCGATAGGTAAATGCTTGAGTCTCAAGATGGACCTGCTGTAGTGCTGTGACACCTACCCTCCAAAGAGCAAAAGTACCACTGCAGTCCTGTACTGGAGAAGTGGACATAGGATGGATGGATGGATGGATGGATGGTTGGCTATAAAAAGCTGTAGAGTCACTATGGAAATGTCAGTTCAATAAAATATGCATGTAATGCAGTTCCTATAGCATAACAATGAAACGATTGTGGGTTTGAATCCCAGGAGCGCATTTAAATCCTAACCATAACCTCTGCTGCAGGATGGTTTGGATAAACACATCAGGTTAATGTAAATTATGTATGTTACAAAGAGCAGCTTCATACTGCTTCCCATCTGATTTGTAGCATTTTGTATTTTTTTCGAATAGATTTTTTTCCCAGATTCCTGCTAGAATGAACCTGAGATACACCAACAATTTTAATTTGTTTGTCTGCAAGGTGATTGAACCTACAAGGGGATAATGAGGGCCAGCTGTCTGATTGAGGTAAATGCGAGGGTCCTCTTCGAAATGGGCCAATCCAGGATAAATCTGAGCAGTGAAGTGTAAGGATGTCAGAGATGCCATGATTCCGTGCTATTGTTGAATATAACTGGCAAAAAATGCTGAAACTGTAGCAAATATCCCAAAATCCTGTATGACCAGAGATGGAAAATCAAAAAACACATAACAAACAGGGGCCCCAGAAAGACAGAATTGACCCTGGACAAACACAAATGGCACAAAGTGGCAGAGATGAAGTCTGTCACTCACTATGGGGACCCAGCAAGTTTGTCACATGGCTGCCCAAAACCACCAGCCTGATCCCTGAAGTTCTCAAAAAGCACTCCATGGTCAAAAGCAGAGTGGGGACCGTTTCTATGGCTTTTCATCCCAAGTCATATCAGTAAGGAACTGATCACTACATTTTAGAGAAGCTCATACTGGTGGATAAAGCATGGAACCACAGGGTCATAGTTTGATCTCCCTTAGATTTGCTGCAACAGGACATCACTGAAGGAACCATTAAGTCATGAAGCCATATAGTCTTCAATAAGATGGCACCCGGCATCAGCTTAGACACTACGGTGAACCAGAAGACACAAGTGTCACGGACGTTGGATTATCCATCCATCCATGCATCCCACCAAGGGTTTCAGGGGAGGTCAGGAGCCCATCCTAGGCAGCACAGGGAACAAGGCAGGGGTGCGCCCATCACAGGACACGCGGGTGGGTTTAGTGATGCCACTTAGCTCAAGTGCACATCTTTGGACTGTGGGAGGAAAGCGGGCTGGCTGGAGGCGTCCCGCACGACACGAGGAGAGCTTAGGGACTCCACAGACACCGAGTGGTGGTGGCATTCGAAGAGCCAACCCTGGAGGTGCGAGGAGCGAGGAGACCCCCGCTGAGGCCCCGTACCACCTACCCCAGCACCACAGACCAACAAAAGAGAAAGATAGTTTGAGCCCGGCCCAGTTATCGTGTGTACCGAAACCACGCCGAAGTTATGTCAGAAGCCCCAAAGTGTGCAGTGGCGGCGTGCGAATTCGCAGATGCAATGGAACGGCTTCTATATGCAGCCAAGTTTCTTTTGCAGCAGTGCAGGGCTGAAAATAGGTACCAAGAGCACACTAGGGCATCCATCAGCGCTGAACCTGGCTTTCCCAGATAGGGAGTGGGTTCTACACGAGTGTCTCTACCACACAATCCAAAGCTCAGGTCCACAGGCAACGGTCCTGGATGAATATATTATACCATTCAGGGGCAGGAATATACACACCTGCAGTATTGTGGACATATACAGTATATATTACACCGTGCGGACATTTTGTCCCCAGAGTATGATAAAAACCTGTTATTTTGACATTGTGGGGACCATTTTTCCAGTCCCCACAAGAGAAAACTCAATTTAATAAAAAAAATATGTGACTGCAATCAAAAAACTAAAAATCTTGCATTTTGTGTGGTTATTTATGGTTAGGGTTTAAGGGTTTAAGGTTGGGATTGTTGAGATTGGGGTTTTGCCCATAGAAATGGATGAACGGTCCCCACAGAAACATGAATACAAACATGTGCATGTGTGTCTCAATCCTTCATTTACTCTGCAGAAAGTGGTCAGAACACAGCTCAGCTACACCTTCCTACACACATTCACGTTTTCCATCACTTCCCTCCATCTCCTCCCTCCATCCGGGCCATCCTTGCAATTCGTCCCGCCTCTCATACGCAAAGTTCCCAGTGAACCCCAACGGGACCCAATGCATCCAGTGGCCCCGCGGAACCCACCGGAAAAAGGATGTCGTGTCTCCTGCCGCCTGGGTATAGAAAAGTACATTAACCTAGAGCTGCGGGCAATCCGTCTGCCCGGCCGCCGCACGCCTCGTCGGGAATTAGCGATGGCGGCCAGACGGGTGTGGTGAAGTACTCACACAGACACACACACACACACACACAGAAAGGAGGATAGAGTGAGCCCAAAAGAGACAACACAGCGGAACAAAGGAAGAGACCCAAGAGTAGGATTATGACTCCAGGCATGAGCAGGACTGTTGTCTTACCCGCTACTGTCCCCTGCTAACCCCCCTCTACATCAGTCCACCCCCATCTCCACTATCCTCTCTAATCAATATGGAGGCACTTAAGGAAGATGAATAAGAATCTTACTGCATATGGCCAACGGCCTTAATGTCGTCTCCAGTGGACCAGGGGGAGGGTCCCATTCATATATACATATACATGAACAAGCATAATAACCCTTTCTGGTCCACTGCATGCCCTCCGGGGAGGAAGTCCCATTTTAACCTTTCATTATTAATCTCAAGATAGACGTAGCATTTTATCGCGTGAATAATTCAAAGGCACAGGCGCGTCTCTGGTTTCTTGGCGTGAGGCCGTCGCCAGTCCCGCTCTCCGCGGCGAGTTCGGCTCGCGCCGGAAACCTGCAAATTGAGCCACTCGCCTCTCGATTTAATTTTCGTCTGAAAGGGGGTCATCGTGACTCGTGCTGAAATACATCAGCCATTGCTGGGGCTATTTATCTGTTATGGCGAGCTATTAATAAGTGCAGGACGGTTCCTTTATTTAGCATTCCTGTTAATTAGTGAAACTTTATGTGAATAAGTTTGCCAATTGGTAAATCAGAGTTTCAAAATAGCCCATAGTGTGTGTATGTGTGTGCCCTGCGATGGATTGGCATCCTGTCCTGGGTGCACCCCAGCCTTGTGCCCTGTGCTGCCTGATATAGGCATCACCCAACCCCCCCCCCCCCCCCCCCTCCCAGGATAAGTGACCATGATAAGCAGTTGGAAGATAGATGTATTTCTGTCAGAGACACCCAGATTGTGGCAGTACTAAGAATCATGTGCATTCAGACACACAGATATGCAGACTAACACGGTTAGGTGCTGCCTTGATCGGTCATCTTGGGTAATCAATTTCATGGCAACAAAACCAAAAAGCAAGTCTGTGACAAGAGAACTGGCTCCTTGTGGGGTATTTTACTCATGGGGGTGTTCCACAAAAGCACCCAGGGAGCCCCCAAAACGGCAGTGCCTGAAGAGGAGCCTGCACTCGCTGCGGCACGCGACATGCCATCACACAGGCTCCTCAGAGGACGGAGTGCCGGCCCGGCACAGCGGGCACAGATGGCACATCGTGACACTGCCAAGGTGTGGTTATATACAAAGTGCCTAGGAAAAGGGCCGGGCTGCTACAGACAGCTGAAGGTGAGAGCTGAGCTACTGTAGGGCACCCCTGGGGGGCGCTCCAGATACACAGAGAGACAGACAGGAAAGACAGGTATACACCCTCACACAGACAGGCAGACAGGTCTATATAAGGTATAGATCTTCACACAGACACACGGACAGGTCCACAGCCTCACACAGACAGGCAGACAGGTCTATATAAGGTATAAATCTTCACACAGACACACGGACAGGTACACAGCCTCACACAGACAGGCAGACAGGTCTATATAAGGTATAAATCTTCACACAGACACACGGACAGGTACACAGCCTCACACAGACAGGCAGACAGGTCTATATAAGGTATAAATCTTCACACAGACACACGGACAGGTACATAGCCTCACACAGACAGGCAGACAGGTCTATATAAGGTATAAATCTTCACACAGACACACAGACAGGTACATAGCCTCACACAGACAGGCAGACAGGTCTATATAAGGTATAAATCTTCACACAGACACACAGACAGGTACATAGCCTCACACAGACAGGCAGACAGGTCTATATAAGGTATAAATCTTCACACAGACAGGCAGACAGGTACATAGCCTCACACAGACAGGCAGACAGGTCTATATAAGGTATAAATCTTCACACAGACACACGGACAGGTACACAGCCTCACACAGACAGGCAGACAGGTCTATATAAGGTATAAATCTTCACACAGACACACAGACAGGTACATAGCCTCACACAGACAGGCAGACAGGTCTATATAAGGTATAAATCTTCACACAGACACACAGACAGGTACATAGCCTCACACAGACAGGCAGACAGGTCTATATAAGGTATAAATCTTCACACAGACACACGGACAGGTACATAGCCTCACACAGACAGGCAGACGGGTATCTACCCTAACACACATACTAATGCTGGCGATATAAATTCTAAATTCTAGTGTGTGTGTGTGTGTGTGTATGTGACCTACTATGCAAAAGTATAATTCTAAATGAAAACAACTCCTTGCTCGAGTCAGACTCTCATACGGTGATGTTTGTGCTGCAGGATGTCATGAAGCAGTATGTAGCAGCATACATGGCAGTTCTGTGAAACCAGATGGAGAGCCACGTTAAAAAGCGCATTTAATACTCCTGCCCATTTAATACTCCTGCCCATTTAATACTCCTGCCCAAGGTGTTACGTATATTACACTCACAAGAAATCACTCTCCTGGCTAAAACAACAGGAACCAGACCCAAGAAGGCCTCACTCCTTCCAGAGGTGTGGAGTATTTTTAATGTTCATTTGGACTTGACAGTGTGCAGAAAACAAGAATTCTGTCACCAGGGGCAAGGGGGGAAATTGATATGGCAGCCAGTGTGTGTCTCCTTTCCCAGAATGCACTGGTTCCTCCCATGGGCCACTAATTGGCCAGGCAACAGTTCAGACCTTGCGGTGTCTTCGGCTGTTAAGCACGGCGCACACTCACACACAGCAAAGCAACGCGTTTCCACTTGAGCTTATTTGCATACATAAAAATAACCCACCTCTAAACCCAAGGTTAGGAGCCATTTTAATTCGCCGAAAGAGTCATTATGAATTAGCCGCACGGCAATCACGCCGCATTCAGATATGCATGAATTTGCACTAAATAAATATTTAAAGGACACGAAAAAAAAATAATAACTCACACCAGAAAAAGTCTTGACAAAAATAGGCAGCTTGCGGGTCGTAAAAGTATCACGCCATATGTGCATGTACGCAGAGGGATTCGGGTCTTCTGTTTGGGCCATACCGATTGGTATGAGCAGTACTGCAGAAGCGAGAACCTCAGGCAGGCGTGCGGCGATGCGCTGACCGATGGCGGCCGTGATGCAGGCTGGCGGGGAGAAGCCCCTGGGTGTTTGGGCCCCTCTATCTGTGATGTCATCGCCAGGACTATATCACCATTATCTCGTGCTCTCTCTTTGTGCCACACTCGCTCCTGAGCCGAGTACCCTTTGCGGCAACGGTGGCTGCCATGGCGACGGGGAGGGCGGGATGTATTTTTCTCCTCCGGTGTATCTCTCTCCTCAGTTCAGCGTGCCAGCGGCACACTGGCATTGCCAGCCCATTCCTCGCCGTATATGGTGGCGTAACGCCTTGTTTACCCCATGTTGGCCAGCAGGTGGCGCTATGGAGCAGATCAAATATTTATAAGTTGAGATAACTAAAAGGGGCCACACATGTGGGTGGGGTGGGGAGGAGGGGACGGTGCCTCCCCAGCAGCCCGGGGGGGGGGGGGGCAGCCTGAATCACCTACCTTCCTTCTAACCTTCAATTAGTGGCTTCAGACCACACGGGGTATCGATTAGGCAGTAAATGCCAGCACGGTGCTTGCACGCTGGCAAGGGGCACGGGCGCGGGGGGTATTCCTCAGCCTTGTGAATTATTCAGGCCTGATCGCTAATTGCGGACTGGAGAGGAGAGGGTGCAGCAGCGGCAGAGCGATCCAGCTGGGGGGGGGGCATGACGACATTGGCCAGCTTACATAAAGGCGGTTTGAAACTAAAAAAAGCCCCCCAAATCCTTTTTTAACAAACAGTCGGAGAGGCCGGCGGTAACTGAATCTATTACATTTACGCTCTTGGCAAGGCTGTTAAGAATGAAAACAAAATTCAAAACAAAATGTAAATGTCCAATAAACAAGGGCCATTACTACCAACCCCCCATGACCCTTGCGCTGTGCTGTTAGCCAACCAGCAGTAACTGGGATCTAGATGCTAGGAGGACTGAATGATGGATAAAACCAATACAGGTTTTAGTGTAATCCAGACAGCGCTCTGTTCGATGGACATCGACGAGCCAAATGCGCTGCACTGTAAAAAGTAATTTAGGGCAGTGGCAGGGTTAGGCTTGGTGCTGCTGGTCTGGAAACCACTTGAGGGACCTCAAGCTGCCATCAAATTATAAACAGGGAAATAAGTGGAGGTGGAGTGGAGACAATCCCTCAGGGGAATTTCACACAGGACTACGAAGGTTTGGCCTCTTCAAGTACTCATTTATAAAACCGGTTCAGTGGGTTTCTCTTAGATATGTATGAACAGACTAAAAGCTTCAATCCCAGATTTTCCTGCTCCTAACAATATTTTCCATGACTCCCCAAAGCATAATTCCGCAAACCCACGCACTCCACTGTGAAAGATTTAGCTTCTTGTGTTTTAAAAGGGGCTGATCTGAATCAGAAGGAATGATCTGAAGGGGCCTTTAAAAGCATCTGGCTCAGAAAATGGCATTATAAAATGTAAACTAAAGGGGAAAAAAGAGAATCTGGAATGATCTGAGTTAGTCTGGCTCTTACTGTACCTGCAGTAGAAGGACTATTAATTAGAACAGGGCTAACTTCCGTGTGATCGGCAGAGACCTCTGTGACACACTTGTGCTGAAGTAGAGAAAGATCTGAAACAAACAAGGCAACACGTACACACACCCCGACACCGGCCTACACACAGCTCATCTGGCGGTAGGGCTTTGGCACTGCTCACACGGCAGCAAGTGACAGAATGATGTTAACGCTGCAGGGCATGCTGGGATATAATGTGATGGTTACACATAGTCACAGCAACCACTGCTGAGGAACCGTCCAAGTCTACTTTGCTGTTATATTACTTACAGAACAACTTACAGCAACCTGCCTACTGTACTGCTTACAGAGTACCCTACACCAATGTGCCTACTACACCATACTATTCTATACTATACTATACTATACTATACTACAGTGTATTGTACTTCAGCCTTCCTACTATATTACTTACCATACTACTTAGAGTGTATCCTATATCAACTTGCTTTCTATATAACTTAGTTTATCTACATCAACCTGTCTACTATATTATAGTGTACTCTACGCCAACCTGCTTACTATGTTACTTAAAGTGTATCCTACATCAACTTGCTTGCTAAAAAACTTGTGGCATACCCTATGTCATCCCTCCTCCAGTAAACCATGCTGCAAGCAGTCTCATTCGGCTAAATCACCTAGCTGGTCCCCGTTTTCCTTGAGCGAATATATAGATATTAATAGGTATTCTTATGGATGCTTGTAATTATCCTGTGCTAGTTGCTGGTCATGCTCTTGGCCCTCTGGCGACTTTACTGTTATTAGCTATAAAAAGTCGTCGCACAGAGCTGGCCACCTTCACCCAGTGTGGGCTCAGCCATGCTCCTCTGACCATCTGCTAAGCTGCACTTCCGGATCTCCGACTTGCTCCCCGAGGGGAGGATGAAAGGCGGACATGAAGGCTCAGCTGAAGCGCTGAGTAAAACCACAAGCACCATCCATCGAGGCCGGAAGGCCACATTAGGCAAGAGTGACGCTGAGGGCGCGGCCGGTGAGGGCCACAGTGCTGCTGCGGTCATGGAGACGCTGACCAACGGTTTGACGGATCCGGCTCAACGGAGGTCAAAGCTAGAGACTAAGAGCTGAAAAGATAAGCATTGGGCTTCACCACAGTTATGAAGTTGAATGACAGCTTATTGTTTCTGATATTATAATTACACATTACATCGATTGCTCCAGAAATACCTGTACTACCCCAAAACCACCACATGTTCTCTAAACGTCATTAATGTTACATTTTCTGCTGTAGAAATCAGAGGAGTTGTTTATACCAAAACACCCTTTACAGACTGCTGGAAAAACATGACCCCAACAAGTGCCCCGTTAACAATTACCCCCAAGGGGTTCAACTGGCTGAGAGATACACACACGGTGTGAAAGGTGCTTCTACACAAGGGGTCACTGTCTCTACATGCACCATTCACTCATCCCTCACTCTTACATCTTCCTTCTTGCAGATGCATCAAATACTGATGGTATTTTTGTGGTCTGCCCTTGCGCCAGACCACAAACAGACCACACCCACTTCTTCTGACAAGAAGCTAGATCAGCACTGTTTCGCCTCCTGGCCCCTCGGAGCCAATGACCCCATAGCAGTTTTGCCCTGTGCGTAGCTGTGCATTCTAGAAGTTTCCTCAGGTCCTACAGATACTGTAATTATGCAGTGAAGAAAAGGGTAATTGCGGAAAAGACAAACTCTTGCAGCAAAGCATTATTCCACAAGAACTTTAAGCTCTGCCCTGAGGCATGCTGGGACACATGCTTAGAGGACAGACTCCTTCTGAGGTTGAAGGAAGTGGCAGGGCCAAAATTCCTCCAAACCGCTCAGGATCCGGTCCAGGAGATGGGTAGCTGGATACTCAGGAAGTCTGTTAGTGCTGTTGTGGTATTGCTGGTATTTTTTAAAAAATGGTTCATTGAGGTTCTACAGTACATATCAATGATCAGTGACGTCTGCTTTCCTGGTACAACATAAAACAATTGTGCCTGCACCAGATTAAGCTATTAATAAAGGCCAACATGTGGTCATTTTACCCTTCATTGGTACATCAGCATAATAAATACCGATGTACTTTTGCTTAACTCATACCCCAGTTAGGTGGTGAAGTGGTTCCGCAGACTCCCCATGAAACTTCTAGAAACTACCT
Source organism: Paramormyrops kingsleyae (assembly GCF_048594095.1). Taxonomy (NCBI): domain Eukaryota; kingdom Metazoa; phylum Chordata; class Actinopteri; order Osteoglossiformes; family Mormyridae; genus Paramormyrops; species Paramormyrops kingsleyae. The sequence goes on from NC_132809.1 coordinate 30,930,630, forward strand.
GCTTAGGTGGCATGAACAGAGCTGAGCTCGACAAAAATAATGAAAACGGACAACAAACTGTCTCTCTGGTGACTGCTGGCCGATCACCAGGAGTCTAGGAATAACTTCCCCATGTTTCCCAGTATTGGCAAAAACTCTGTGAGAATTAGCCCTTGGAAATATACTTTCATAAACTTGATTGACAAGTACACTGCCAACATTGTGTACCTGGTAAACACACCATCCTGCCAGTAAGAAAGGCTGTATTACGGGATGCAGAAGGAGTCTCAGGACAGTGGCTTTCTGTACTGTAATGATGCTTTATCACTGAAACTCCTGCCACAAAATGGAGAAGTAATGGATCAAAATTGAAAGTGCAATCAAGGTGTGGTTTTCTCTTGCACATGAGAATATTTCACCTACAAGCCACATGCAGAAACCCTTCCTGAACGAACCCTTTTCGAATTTGTGACCCGTGGCAATCAGAGACTGTTAGAGTCACCTTCAGCTGCTAATAAACAGAAACGTAATCGATAACACCTTGAGGTCGGCTTGTTTTCGCTCCTTGGTTCCGGAAGCTAAAACCGGTGGTTGTGTAAGAGATCTGTGTGTCTTTGTGAAGGGCAGGTGTCTGTCCATCAATCTGAGTCAGAATGAAAACTGTGTGTATGCGTGTGTGTGTGTGTGTGTGTGTGTGTGAGCGTGCACGTGTGTGTGTGTGTGTGTGTGTGTGTGTAATGTTGAGCCTTGTTGTCGGTGTCAGGTTAGAGATTAGGGTTGCAAGAGTAGGTCCCATAGGGAGTGTGTTTTAAAAGGGGCTAAACCAATAGCAGTCGTTCGTCTTTACATATCCCATCTTTCTCTCCTATGAGACACACACATCTACCGGTGTCAGCAACATATGGGGTCAAAGTGCAGGGCCGGCCATACTTCCAGTGTCCCTTTAACAACTGGGGTTAAGGGTCTTGCTCAAAGACCCAACACTGATATGATCACCCCGCCAGCCATGGAATTGGAACCTGCTCCCTGTCTCCATCACTCAGCCCCTGTTTCTGGAGTAATTTGGCAAGCTGGGGGTTTAATCGTATATCGAAGATGGAGCAGGGGGGGCGTCGGGGGGCGTGTGGCTCCATGGCCCCAAACTGCCATCCCCGAGTTCGAGATGAAACACCTACTTCCTGCATTGCGTGGCTCCAATGAATCACCGATTGCTGGTAGAACATCATCAGTATCATCATCGAAATCATTAAAAGTGAAATCTAAAATGCCACTGCTAGGGTGAATCTAGGTCACAGCTCCCAGAAACTTCTGCTCCACGTCCGCCCCCCCCCCCCCCCGACCATAAATATTTTATAGGGCTGTCTAGGCAGAAAGTGGGCAGATGAGTGAAATCTGGGCGGAGACCACCAAAGATGTTGCAGCTGTCATTCAGCAAACGGCAGACTATAATCTACGTGTCGCACATCTCTGTTTAGGCTGAGCATGATGTTTGTTTGGGTGCATGTGTGGTTATGGGCGGCTGCCTCAACACCTCATGCGTAGGACCTCAGTGTGGAACGGGCGAAACACGGCGAGCAGAGCAGCAGCAAAGAGGAGCACGATCTCCCCTCACACAGCACTCGCAGCGTGCAGTCACGGGGCAGGGAAATGCTCCTCTTCCATTCCACCTCCCGCCCATCAAGCTCCTCCCAATCGAAGGCCAACAAGCCAGAAATCATTGTTTTTATTCTTTAGAAAATCTATAATTCCTACTGGACCATGAGACTGGAGCAGACAGATACACACAGTCATACAGAAAAACACAACACAGGCCTGTCTACAGACCCGGCAGGATCCTGACATTCATTCCCCCAAGAGCTGACTCACAGATGTACCAATGCGGCCCCCTGCATGGACTTGGACCCAGAACCGTTCCGTGGGCCTGGATGAAGGTATACACATAGAATACTTTGTTCCTCTCTGTAGGAATTCTCCTCAGTGTGTCCATGTGTATGTAGAGGAACTAAGAGCTTAATGTGAAAGAACATGTGGTGAAAACAATGAGTGTAGGTGTCTCTAAGGCACACAGGCAGAGGGTAGAACCTAGAATCGCTGCTTCTAGAACCAGAACACAGAACCAAGGCATAATTTAAAAGACTTAACCCAAGGGACCCAAGGGGGCATGTAGTGGGCTATAGTTTCGTGGCACTGCCAGCAGATGTTCTAGAACAAGTCTAACCCTCACCACAGCACGGTTTCTAGCTGGTTCCGCCCCTTACTGGGTTTGAGTGGGCTCTGCTGTGGCCTGAGGAAACTCAAGATGAGAGCCGTCAGTGAGCTAACACGGTTGTACTACTGTGAAACCCCATCCGAGGTGGTGGAACCTCGGCACCACCTCCCGGGGGGGAATGCGAAGCCGCAGACGAAAACAAGTGAGCAATCAAACGGCAAAGTGGCACGACGCGAGTGTGTCACTGGCCACTAACGAAGTCCTCCTCACCCACGGTGGGTCACGGAACGCCAGCCATTAGCGCAGGCGCTCCAGCCATTTATCAGCGTTCCACTCATTAGAGCACAGGTGTCAGACTCCAGTCCTGGGGGGCCGGAACCCTAAACATTTTTGGGTTTCCCCTCGTTTAACACACCTGATTCAACTTCTTGTGCTAATTACCACATAGCTGTTGAGCTGAATCATTTGTAATGGAACAGGGAAAGAACTAAGCTACACAGGGCTCCGGCCCCCCAGGACTGCAGTTTGACACCCCTGCATTAGAGACAGAACTACATTGGTGGAAAATCTGCAGCAAGTTTGGCATCCATTTCCCCCAGAAATCAGTCTGGACAGTGCAGAGAGAGGTGCTCGGAGGCCACTCCCACCACAGGGAGGAGCATCTGGTAGGGGCAGGGCCACGCCCACCAGAGGGCGGAGCCTCTGGTAGGGGCAGGGCCACACCCACCAGAGGGAGGAGCATCTGGTACGGGCAGGGCCACGCCCACCAGAGAGCGGAGTGTCTGGTAGGGGCAGGGTCACACCCACCAGAGGGCGGAGTGTCTGGCAGGGGCAAGGCCACGCCCACCAGAGGGAGGAGTGTCTGGTAGGGGCAGGGTCACACCCACCAGAGGGCGGAGTGTCTGGTAGGGGCAGGGCCACGTTTACACACAGCAACATGCAGGTATAAAGCAGACTAAATTAATGCAGAAAATATGAAGAGGGCTTGCTACAACACCTACACAGGCAGAAACCTGGCATGGTGGTGGGTAAAGCTATGGCTATGGGCTATGGAGTCTGTGTGGGGTGTTTACATGTTCTTGCCACATGTGCATGCATTTCCTACAGGTACTCCAGTTTCCTCCCACTCCCCAAAAACAAGATTATCTGAAACGGTATCTCTACTGTGTACATGTGGGCCCACTGCGCCCTGGGATGGGCTCCAGGTTCTACGTGATCCTCCCCAGGATAAGTGCTTATGGTTGGATGCTGCAAGCTGTCTTAGGTTCTGTGAGAGTAGCCCCTCCTACAGAACAGCTCTCAGCCCTAACAGACACGTTCCCACACCACAGGCCTTGCCTGCAGTCTATAAATGTTTAGTCTGTCTGACCCACATGCTCCCTAGCTTAATTTGCTCCCAAAATTCCCCAGCAGAAGATACCCTTCCATAGGTCGTGTTGACAATATCTCCCCAGTAGGGGTGGGCGGTACACCGGTGTCATAGTCATTACCTGTGTGATTGTCTGCCGCAAAATGGATTTACACTGTAGCGGAACACCGCGAGAATTCAACATTATAATTATACAACAGCCTATTCATAAAAAATAAAGCATTTTATTTTCGTCAAGGCTTCATTTGTAATCTAAATACTAAGTCCTTAAATAGTATATGTAACCGGTTTATCTGCGTTGCGTAATTTGTTACTAAATGCACTCCAACGCAGTGCTGAAAATGAATAAATTCAAAATGAACAGATTTTTGTAATTTTACACATTAAACAAAAACAACCTGGTTCCATATATAGCAGCAAATTAAGAAGTAAAACATATTCTCTAAATCAGCATATATATGCGCAGCTGTATTCATGCAAGATGCATGGTAAACGTTACCGTCCTTTACCCATACCAATGAATGTCCAACTTCTTTAACCTCCAAGCAAGACGTACGCAGCCATTTTGTTTGCACTAATGTGTCATTCGTGTTAATAACAGCAGCAAATCTAACGCCCTCAACCAAAAAGCCGTAATGTCCCTAAAAGACTGGCTGCTCCGTCCTGAAACCGTAAAGCTGAAAAGTTTTTTATAAAATGTTGGATAAATAGCCGTAGTTTATTGGTGATTTCATGTTCGTCAAAGTTTGCGTTTTTTAACAACTGCATGAAGTAATGTTATTTCTATACGAAGCAACTCAGGTGAAAAGAAAAACATTCATTTTCAGGGCTGTCAGCTCTCACGCATCGGGCGTGACGCTCAGGCTTTCAGACTCACGCTCATGCAAGAAATCTTACGGCAAATTTATATTATTCCATTATAAACCTAAAATTAGCTACATCAAAAGCGTCAGGGTAGTTTGTAAACCCTACAGACTATTTAGAAGGTAATAAAACAATTACATACATGTAAATGCGTGTGCATGTGTGTGCGAATGTGTCTCAAATGTAAAATTTCCATGCAGCCTGCTGACCAAAGCTGGCAATCCTGCGTTTAATTTGAAATGAACTGTAAAATGTGCTGTTTTCGGCTGAAGCAGCTTGTTGCTCCAAAAACTATAAAAATATGAGAAAACATTAGCTATGACACTTTTTATATCTTTTCAAAATAAGACTGCCCATACCCATCTGTAATGGCAATTAAAATGTACTTAATATATCATAAAATGTTTTTTTAATTTACATAAAGGGACAAGACATGCTACTCCTCCCAAAACTTGCAAAAAAGAAATACCGTGATATAATACCGTCACCACCCAAAAAGTGAAAAATACCGTGATAATAATCGTAGGTCATATCGCCCACTGCTACTCCCCAGCTTCGAGGGGCGCATGCACGCCGCTCAGCTTCCAGCCAGCCAGCACCCCAAACGCCAGGACATTCTTCAGCTGTGGCTCGAATCGCTACGCCACACTCTGGGGTCAAATCAGCAGCATGACCGTTTAAAACTCTTTGCTCTCCTAACCCCCTTTTTTACAGACACATTACCCCCCCCCCCCCAAGCATCACTGCCAGTGATCACCTATAGGACTGACCGGCCGACCCCGAGCTCCTCTGCCTCTCCTGCCCCAATGTACATCACTGGCAACAGGCACTGCAACACAAGCCTCTTGATTCGGCCTAGAATCAAGCTCTACTAACGGGGAATCCGCAAGGGGGCCCATTATGACTGGGCGGCCGCACCAAAGATGGGATGAAAATCCAACCCATAAGGTGGTATGTCTTTCGGAGCATTGGCTGTATCTGCTTCTACCGTGGTCTTGCTATAGCGTAGGACTGAAGACGGCCTGGAAGGCTTCATCAGACCTATACTAGACTACACTAGATGTGTAAAAACACACATTAGCTTACAAATGCACGATATATCAATAAACATTTCTGTATTGGCAAATGCTCAAAAAAAAAGAGATGATTTTGGCATCAATGTCAAATCTTGGTCAATATTGCCGGTTGATATTTAAACTTCAGTCAATATTCAAAGTTAGCAGCAGCAGAACTAAAGACATAACTGTTAAAATAATGGAGACAATGCAATTTTCTGCAGCAGCGGATGACGAATTTTGCTGGCTCATTCACTTAGAATCTAGCTACAATCTCCCAAGTCGGACCTGCTTCTCTGACATCGCACCAGCCGCATGATAAGATCATGGCATCTTAATAAGTAACCTCACTGACATTGGTTTCAATACTACAGATCTGTGGAGCGCAGAGCTTAGTGACGATATCGGCAATATCATACAAAAATATATCAGTGATTGTACTGGCCAAAATTTCCACATCTGTCCACCAATACATTTGGGATGTCATATCTGTAAAATTACAACATTTGGCAACCTTTACTGTATCTATTATCATAATATAAAGAAAATTCCTGAAAAGCAGGTCACGCCCAATTCAAATACAACTAATCTCATCCTCTTCAAAAAGATGTGTATTGGATATAATACATGCTTCAGAACTGTGAGCAAAAAACACCTCTGTCCAAAAATAGAACGTGTGAAAACAGGCTCATCTTGGCAGTGAGACGCAGTGCACTGGGGAGAGCAAAGGATTATGGGAAACTAAACGGCAGCAGTTGATGTCTGGGATGTTGAGCAACGTAGCAGCATCTTCCTGGACATGGTGAACATGGCGTACAGTACGTTACAGCTGTCCCCCCCCCCGCGCTCCGTGTATACCACAGGCAGTCACATGTCTGGGAGGAACTGGAATTGACCAATGCTGTCCCAGGGGTCCCGAGGTAACATCTCCTGCTGAATGTCACATTCTTCTTCCGCAAAACAGCTGGGTGAAATCACCTACCCCAGTCTCTCTCTCTGTCTTTCTCTCATTCCTCTATCCGCCCCTTGTCTCCTCCTCCTCTCCATTTACTTCCGACTCCCCTCCCTCCACCCCCCCCCGTTCTCAGAGAATGCCGGTGCGCTCTGAAGGCACACAGCTCCAGTCTTTATCTGATGAATCAGCACTCGAGGTGTCTATCCGCAGCCACACTCAGAGGCGAAGTGGCTGGTCGCTGGCCTGCTCGGGGGAGCACGCCCACACTAAAGCGGCAGAGTCCAGCAGGTATTCGTCTATCGACCTCACGCTGCTCTTTGGCTCTGCTTATGCTCCGTAACCAAGTCCTCTGCCTCTTAAGCAAAGGTGTAAACTGGAAGCCTGCTTCCCACGGATTCCTCCCGGCCGCTAAGTACTAAATTTGGACGTGTGATTTCCCGTGCCTCTCCATCCGACACAAGGCCTGCAAGCTCAGCTACAGAGCCTTGGCTTGGTCAGCCAGCCGGGGGAATCCAAGGGCAGCTCCCTTATGGATCACACTACTAAGGGTAACTGGAGTGATGTGCAAGAATAGCAGCCCATAGGTGTCAAGTGAGGTTCAGTGACATCATAAGTATGTGTCTGGGTTGGCAGCAGCGCATATCGAGAGAGCAAATGCGTCACATTTGAACTTGGGTAAGTAAAAAAGTGCAAAAAGCGTTAAGCAAAGGCACCTGACCCATGCTTTGTGCAAAGTGATTAAGTAAAGCGCAAAAAAAAAAAAACAGAGCTCTTGAGAAAGCAGTGATTTTTGCATCCTGCCAACTCGAGGCCACGTTCCACAGAAGAAAATGACTGCGGCATTAGCAGAGCGCTAGCATTAATACCGTGTTAGCATTAGCAGAGCGCTAGCATTAATACCGTGTTAGCATTAGCAGAGCGCTAGCATTAATACCGTGTTAGCATTAGCAGAGCGCTAGCATTAACACCATGTTAGTATTAGCAGAGCGCTAACATTAGTACTGTGTTAGCATTAGCAGAGTGTCGGCATTAGCAGTTTTAGAGCTAGCGGGGCGTTAGCATTAGCAGTAGCAGGCTGTTACCATTAGCAGGGCATTAGCGCTAGCAGGGTGTTAGTGTTACCAGAGTATTAGCATTAGCACTGGGCAGTGGAGCAGCTGATCACGAGCCCTACTCTGCAGACCCCACAGGCAGTGCTTCTGAGGTTCACACTGGAGATACAAGGACAGACAATCAGCTCAGTCAGGGGGGTGACGCACAATCAGACCTAAGGGAGGGCTCTGTTGTCATGAAGAAACGATTCAGAAGCCTCCGGACAGCTCCCGCGACAGTATGGTGCACACTGCGTCATTACCCCTCCAACACCCCTGGCATGTAGCATAATGAAAATACCAGAAATATTCCTGCATAAATCTTTCATTATTTAGTGTGATTTCTGCAGTTTATCACCTTAGCGACCACCTCTGGCCTCATCAGGAAGCATCGAACGCAAGGATAATGACGCGAGTCACGTATGGATATTCTCTGCTGGGACAGGATGGCGTCACCCAGGTAAGTTACAGCGACAGACTGCCTGGAAGGGGAAACAGCCAGTTCGCCCTAAAAAAGGTCTGCATGTACAGTAGCCCTGCACTTACAGAGGGGTGTGCTGGCTAGTCAATATTTTAATTAATACGGTGAAAATCCATCCAAATATGACGATGGGAACGAACAGGTTTTCAAGTCAAACCTGACAGGTAAGGAGCCCATTAAATGCCTCAGTGAAATATTCTGTCTCTTTGGCATTAATTTAAAAACCGATGATTAGGCAGCATCATCTTCCTCTCTCACAAGTGGGGCTGGAGTGCAACCAAAAACTGCATATTCAGTCCAACACAAGGCAAAGTACATTTGCAGAGTAACGGTGAAGAACACCGCAAGCCCCACCCCTAACCCCTTTGGCACCACCTCTGCCTCGGATCACATGACCCCCAAGAGCCACACGACAAATGACATTTTACCCCGAAGTTCACCTCCTGTGATCAACCCGACAAAAATAAAACATTTTTATGCAAGGATGTTCAAACCCCATATACACAAAGGACACAAAGCAGGATGTACAACTGGGATGAAGCAGAAGACTGAATTAAAGCGTTTTTTCACAGAAATAATTAAAAGGTCAGGCCTTGTGAGGGTTACCACAGCATAACCTCCTGTGCATTTGCACAAAATCCAGCATTATTCAGGCTGTAGTCAAAAATAACCTTTGATACAAATCCGTTAAACTACGTCATTTCCATATTTATTGTCACTTAAAATGTAAATGATCATGCTCTTTTATATGGTTCACATGATGCTATCACTGCCACTGAGGTATATTAATAAGCCATTAAAAGGTCAGTATGTGTTTTTAACATTCTTTTGATAACCACTTCAATGTGGGTACATGTATTACAAACAAGTAAAGCTGGAATGTGCTTTTCCCTTAAAGAAACTGATTCATTGTATTACTACTGACTGAACTACTTACAGAGGCATCTGGCAGACAGACAGGAAACCGTTTGAAATAAAACTTCACTTCATAGATCATAGATCTGACAGTGGCAAAATATATTTTTGAATATTCATACGTGCACATGCAAATGCCACGCATCGAAACTACTTTCAAACAGTCAGAAAATATTTGTTCTCTCAGGTCAATAGGACCCAAATGCCTGAAACGAAAATGACCTTCAGAAAGTTAAGCTGAAATCCATACCTGCCAACCTGGGAGACTCCTTCAAAGCACACCAGCCTCGCATCGATAGCCTCTCATGTCTGTGGGGTCGCGGTGCCCCCCCCCGGTCCTGGGCCAATAGCACACAGCGGCCTCAGCGGCGATGGGCGTCCGAGGCAGCGTTTAATAAAGCACCTACACGAAACGTGATCTAGCCAAAGAGCTGAACAGCGCAGCTGGTTAGCCATGGTGGCGGGGGGGTGGCAAACCCGGGACCCACCCTATGTGTTGGAGGGCGGTGTGGCTCAGTCGGGTTAATATGCTGTCCCTGTCATTAAAAGGTCACCGGTTCAAATCCCAAAGCATGCGGAGTGATTTGACGGTTGGAACCTTGAGCAAGGTCCTCAGCCCTAAGTTGCCCCAGGGACTGTCTGACCCGGCTTTCCCCTAAAAATGCCTGTCGCTTTTAATGAGAGCGTCTGCTAAATAAGCCAATAAGGCAGCCCCGTCACGTGTGCTCGTCTGCAGCTGTGTTGTCCTTTGTAGCAGTCTGCTTGTTTACTGTGCCACTGTCATTATGAGGAACCAGCGTCTCCCTGAGTCATCCCCTCCCCCCTCACCCCAGGAAAAGCACCCACGGTACGTCCCTCTGCCTGTGGAGGATGGTGCCCTTTATACCTGGGGCAGGGGGGGGGGGGGTCCACAATGTCAATAGGGACAGAGCTGGTGCCTGACTGGGTGCCAACTGCCTCCTGGCATAGTGACGCCACTGCTCACACCTAATGAGGCTGGGTTGGAATGGCAAGGGAGGAGGGTGCTCTCCCCTTCCGATTTTACTGCGGTAACACCAGACCGGAGCCTCCCTGCAGCTGTTACTGCGGTAACACCAGACCGGGCCTCCCTACAGCTTTTACTGCGGTAACACCAGACCGGAGCCTCCCTACAGCTTTTACTGCGGTAACACCAGACCGGAGCCTCCCTACAGCTTTTACTGCGGTAACACCAGACCGGAGCCTCCCTACAGCTTTTACTGCGGTAACACCAGACCGGAGCCTCCCTACAGCTTTTACTGCGGTAACACCAGACCGGAGCCTCCCTACAGCTTTTACTGCGGTAACACCAGACCGGAGCCTCCCTACAGCTTTCACTGCGGTAACACCAGACCGGGCCTCCCTGCAGCTTTTACTGCGGTAACACCAGACCGGGGCCTCCCTGCAGCTTTTACTGCGGTAACACCAGACCGGGGCCTCCCTGCAGCTTTTACTGCGGTAACACCAGACCTGGGCCTTCCTACAGCTGTTACTGCGGTAACACCAGGCCTGGGCCTCCCTGCAGCTTTTTCTGCGGTAACACCAGACCTGGCCTTCCTACAGCTTTTACTGCGGTAACACCAGACCTGGGCCTCCCTGCAGCTGTTACTGTGGTAACACCAGACCTGGGCCTCCCTACAGCTGTTACTGCGGTAACACCAGACCTGGGCCTCCCTGCAGCTTTTACTGCGGTAACACCAGACCTGGGCCTTCCTACAGCTTTTACTGCGGTAACACCAGACCTGGGCCTCCCTACAGCTGTTACTGCGGTAACACCAGGCCTGGGCCTCCCTGCAGCTTTTACTGCGGTAACACCAGGCCTGGGCCTCCCTGCAGCTTTTACTGCGGTAACACCAGACCTGGGCCTCCCTACAGCTGTTACTGCGGTAACACCAGACCTGGCCTTCCTACAGCTTTTACTGCGGTAACACCAGACCTGGGCCTCCCTACAGCTGTTACTGCGGTAACACCAGGCCTGGGCCTCCCTGCAGCTGTTACTGCGGTAACACCAGACCGGGGCCTCCCTACAGCTGTTACTGCGGTAACACCAGACCGGGGTCTCCCTACAGCTGTTACTGCGGTAACACCAGGCCTGGGCCTCCCTGCAGCTTTTACTGCGGTAACACCAGACCTGGCCTTCCTACAGCTTTTACTGCGGTAACACCAGACCGGGGCCTCCCTGCAGCTGTTACTGCGGTAACACCAGACCGGGGTCTCCCTACAGCTTTTACTGCGGTAACACCAGACCGGGGCCTCCCTACAGCTGTTACTGTGGTAACACCAGGCCTGGGCCTCCCTGCAGCTTTTACTGCAGTAACACCAGGTCTGGGCCTCCCATTCCCCCTCAGCCTGTAAGTATGTACTAACGTGCTTCATTATCTCTTTGTGTGTGATGTGCGCTTGCATTGCTACGTTCCATCAGGCCGCCGGCTCAGTTTCTGAAAGGGGTTTTGCCTCTCTCTTCCTCTTCCCGGCCAAAAGGACCCTTTCTCCTTGCTAATTCCCACGCAGGCCTCCGTTTTGTCCTTCCTACGTGAATTAGCATATGCATAGCGGTCAGTCTCTGTCAGCCATTGCCGGATCTGAGCTCTGCGGCGCTACGTGAGTCCTCGGTCATGCAGCCAAGGGGTGCTACGGAAGCCATTCGCGGGCCGGTCTTTGTCCAATGGGGCTCGCTATGTTCAGCTCAGGAGGAATTCTCTCGGGGTCTGATAAAGGAAGGAACGGGACAGGAATGCCAGCACTACTGGCTGTACTGGTGGAGTTTAGAGAATGAGAGGTGGCAGAAGACGACCGGGAATACACACCGGGGCGCTAATATTTACTCTCAGGTGACACAAATGGGTGAATTTCAAATCATAAATATAATGGAACACAAGTCTACTGAAGACAAGGGACACCCACAAGGGCACATAAAAACAGTCAAGGTTAAAGAGTAAATGATACCGATTACAAGAGGAAACAAAAAAACCACAAGTGTGAGTGTTTGAATCTCGGTTTCCCTCCGGATGCTAGAGCATTTTCGAGGTCTGTAAGCTCTCCTCACATAAGTGACATTCCTGACTGAGGGCAGGCCTGCGGAATGTATCAGAAGGGAGGCAAGACTCTGGGTGGCCATGGCAACAGGCCAGAGTGCCAGAGATATATCAAAGGCAGTGTCGACAGGGCCCCGCTGAGGGATGAGAAGGCGAGGCGGCGAGAGGGAGGAAGACAAAACGGGAACGGCATGAGAGTGGAAAGAGACAGTTAGCGGAGGGGGAGGGCAGCAAAACTGCACTGCTATGCTGTTTGAAGACGGCAGTATGGATGGCAGGCCGGGCTCAGGGGTCTGAAGATGGCAGTACGGATGGCAGGCCGGGCTCAGGGGTCTGAAGATGGCAGTACGGATGGCAGGCCGGGCTCAGGGGTCTGAAGATGGCAGTACGGATGGCAGGCCGGGCTCAGGGGTCTAAAACGGGTAGTACGGATGGCAGGCCGGGCTCAGGGGTCTGAAGATGGCAGTACGGATGGCAGGCCGGGCTCAGTGGTCTGAAGATGGCAGTACGGATGGCAGGCCGGGCTCAGGGGTCTGAAGATGGCAGTACGGATGGCAGGCCGGGCTCAGGGGTCTGAAGATGGCAGTACGGATGGCAGGCCGGGCTCAGGGGTCTGAAGCTGGCAGTACGGATGGCAGGCCGGGCTCAGGGGTCTGAAGATGGCAGTACGGATGGCAGGCCGGGCTCAGGGGTCTGAAGATGGCAGTACGGATGGCAGGCCGGGCTCAGGGGTCTGAAGATGGCAGTACGGATGGCAGGCCGGGCTCAGGGGTCTGAAGATGGCAGTACGGATGGCAGGCCGGGCTCAGGGGTCTAAAACGGGTAGTACGGATGGCAGGCCGGGCTCAGGGGTCTAAAACGGGTAGTACGGATGGCAGGCCGGGCTCAGGGGTCTAAAACGGGTAGTACGGATGGCAGACCGAGCAGAGGTCTTAAAGCTACACTGTGAATCACTGTTTACTAATCCCTGGTGGACTGTAAAAGGGGGAGGGTGGCTTCATGCCCCAGTGCCGAGATGCATTAGCCAGGCCTGTCAACCAGATCAGGAGACGGGGGAGAGTCACGCCCCTCTGTACCTGCACGTACCTGCGCACATGACAGCCCCCCGAAAGAAAGGATGGAAATTCCCACGTCAGTGTGAACCTTGTTCACCTGTCATGAACAACACAGCATGTTTTCCCTAACTCTTCACCCTCCTCATCAGCCATCCCCAGACTCCCGTTTGTCTGTCATGTTCTGCTACCCCTCTCCAGACCTCTGTCACTGTCTTCTGTGTGACTAAGGGAAAGACAATTAGCTGTCAGCAGACATTGATCTCTGCCAACTTGGCCACACCTAACTCCTAAATGGGCCAAAGGGTCAGTGTGACACATTCGGTAATCCTCTCCGCTCCTGATTGGATAACACACTCCCCTCCCCCACCCATCTCCTCAGGCCTTCAGTTGCTCATGCATAGCTGCTCCCTGCATGCAGGTGTAACTGGACAGTGAATGTTTTAGCTGGAGGAACAGACAACCTTACAATCGGTGCCAATAACACATCTGATACCACTGAAACAGACTTGATCCAAATGAAATGACTTCTGATGAAGGCTGGAGGGCTGAGTCTCATAACAGCAGTTAAACATCGATGGGGGCAGGAAGTTGCTCGGGTTCCTCAGCATGCAGTGCATCATGGGAGTGCATCCTCAGTAATCACTGTCTGCGATCGCCACGCTATCTGACTGAGGCGAGAGTGTGATGATACTCTCAGCGTCGTCATTTCGTGAGAGGCGGTCGGCTTAGCGGCACATGTGCCGCCGTCTTCACGGGGCACGATGTGAATAGCGCTTCGGTTCCAGGTCACCTTGAACGCACAGCAGCCACGCAGCTAGCCACCGGAAAGGGGAATTTGCATACGGATTTGTTCAAGTCGTTTTGTGGCGGCTATGTGGCTACAGCTGTACAAGCCCTAATCCCAACCCAGCAGCGCCCCTAACCTTAACCCTAATCCCAACCCAGCAGCGCCCCTAACCCTAATCCCAACCCAGCAGCGCCCCTAACCCTAATCCCAACCCAGCAGCGCCCCTAACCCTAATCCCAACCCAGCAGCGCCCCTAACCCTAATGCTTTATAGAGACACTCAATTTAATGTGCTCAATGCTCCACTTTCTGCGGCTCCTCATACTCTGACCTCCAAACAACGGCTGTTATGTAAGTAAATAGAAATAGCAGTAATAACATTGCGTGGAAAAAAACCCAGCATTATTAAAGTGTTCCTTTAATTAATTCCCACAGCGGCAGTGCTGAAATCACAACTATTAAATCAAAGCAATTTCACATTTTGTGTTTTATGCATTTTATGAATTTTTGAACTTCCTGGCGTTATTCCTATATCCTGTATTCCTTACAGTGAATGTGGCCTCAATAATACAACAAATCATCCATCTATTTTCTATTCTGACTGTCCAGTCGAAGGCCACGATCATAATTATATATGAATTAAGCGCATTTGCATATTTATAAAGGGTAACAGGTGATTATCAAAGACATTTAGCGCAGACGAATCCCCATGAGGCTGATCTGCAGGCCCCCACGCACGCATTACTGCGTACAGTGATTCTGCAGGCTTTAAAAACCATTCATGCAGTCCTGCATTGTTGGGGGGACATTCCTGCTGGGCGTATAACAATGCTAAGAAAAAGTGCAGGAGGGGTGACGATTCTGACACTGTTCAGAGCCTGTCAGGTTGTTTTGATTTTCTCCACTTGACATGGACCAGAACTCGAGAAAAAGAGTCTGTGCAGCACGTCTGTGCGTGTGTAGGTCTGAGTGTATGTATGCGTGTGTAGGTCTGTGTGTATGTCTGTGCAGCATGTCTGTGCGTGTGTAGGTCTGAGTGTATGTATGCGTGTGTAGGTCTGTGTGTATGTCTGTGTGTATGTATGCGTGTGTAGGTCTGTGTGTATGTATGCGTGTGTAGGTCTGTGTGTATGTATGCGTGTGTAGGTCTGTGTGTATGTCTGTGTGTATGTATGCGTGTGTAGGTCTGTGTGTATGTATTTGTGTGTAGGTCTGTGTGTATGTATTTGTGTGTATGTCTGTGTGTATGTATGCGTGTGTAGGTCTGTGTGTATGTATTTGTGTGTAGGTCTGTGTGTATGTATGCGTGTGTAGGTCTGTGTGTATGTATGCATGTGTAGGTCTGTGTGTACAGTATGTATGCGTGTGTAGGTCTGTGTGTATGTATTTGTGTGTAGGTCTGTGTGTATGTATGCATGTGTAGGTCTGTGTGTATGTATGCGTGTGTAGGTCTGTGTGTATGTATTTGTGTGTAGGTCTGTGTGTATGTATGTGTGTGCGCTCTTGTGTGTGTATATATTCGTGTGTGTACGTGTTTTTGTAATTATTACTTTGTGGGGACCAGATTTCCCCATAATGTGATAAAAACCTGTAACTTTTTTTACCTAAAAGGGACCTTTTTCGGTCACCACAAGGATACCCGCAATTATACAAAAATCTGTAAATGCAATCAAAAATCTTGCAAAAAGTATTTTTTTTGGTTACTTATGGTTTAGGTTAGGGCTGGGTAGGGGATAAGGTTGTCGACGATGTTGGGATTAGAGTTATGCCCATAGAAATGAATGGAGAGTCCATGTGTGTATGTGTATGTGCGGGCATGCACATGTGTGTGTATGTATGGGCGTGCACATGTGTGTGTATGTATGGGCGTGCACATGTGTGTGTATGTATGGGCGTGCACATGTGTGTGTAAGTATAGGTGTGTACGTGTGTGTGTGTGTGTGTGTGTATGTATGGGTGTGCACATGTGTGCGTGTGTGTATGTGTGGGCGTGCATGTGTGTGTGTGTATGTGTGGGCGTGCACATGTGTGTGTATGTATAGGTGTGCACGTGTGTGTGTGTATGTATGGGCGTGCACATGTGTGTGTATGTATAGGTGTGTACGTGTGTGTCTGTATGTATGGGCATGCACATGTGAGTGTGCATGTATGTGCGGGCGTGCACGTGTGTGTGTGTATGTGTGGGCGTGCACATGTGTGTGTGTGTGTGTGTGGGTGTGCACGTGTGTGTGGGCGTGCACGTGTGTGTGTGCGGGCGTGCACGTGTGTGTGTGTGTGTGTGGGCGTGCACATGTGTGTGTGTATATGTGCGGGCGTGTACGTGTGTGTGCGGGCGTGCACATGTGTGTGTGTGTGTGTGTGTGTGTATGTATGGGCGTGCACATGTGTGTGTGGACGTGTGCACACCTGGGAATAAACCATTCCAGTATGATTGTAACTGCGTGTGCCCAACCCTCTGGGGTACGTGACTGATCATTTACAGATATGAGAATCTGGGTTTATGTGTGGCATGGGAATGAAGATGATCGATCTGCTGTGATACGACTTTAAATTAAATTATTGTCAATAAACAGTCCTGGGTTAAGGAGCTGAATCTGACTGACCGATTCTGTTATTCTGATACTTACAGCCGTCAGTCACACTGCGCTGTATCGATTCTACATAGCTGACCGGAGTTACAGTATGTGGATGAGCGGCCAGCTACGCGTCCCTGGGTCAGATGCAAAGCGCAGAGACACTTACTTTCCTCTCCTTGTCCCCGTACTCCAAGCCCAGCGTGTCCATGGCACGCACGATGGCCGCCAGGGACTGGATGGTGTTGCTGAAGACCACGGGTTTGTACTGCTTCACGTCATCCCCAGAAAAGCCGTCCTCGTGGATGATCCTGCCAAAACACGGCAGGTCAGATGGACATGCTCCTCAGGAACGTCATTTTATCCACCCAGCACACAAGTAGCAGAATTTCACCCCTCCCCCATATGTGCACCTTCACCTCTGCTCTCCCTGCCAAACTGCAAATATGACGAGGTTTTGTAAGCAGGGTCACAAGACTCCAGTGTACGACTGATTAGCATTTAGATTATTTACATGCGACTAACATGGAGGGCCACCTCTGTGTGATTCCTTTATTGCAGGGTTGATCTCTGACCCTCTTTCAGATCCCTCAAATGCCAACTGACCTTGGAGGGGCAGAGGGGCTGGGTCATGCTACAATGTGTAATGCTGATGGTGGAGAAATCGACAATGTCAAGGAAGGCAGCAACTGCCATGTTATGTAAATTGAACACAATCCCTGCAGCTGCCAGCTTGCGGCCACTGCATTGCAGGCCAGCTTATGTACATTTACACATTTTACAGAGCGATTTTGCACATTAACATGCCTCAAATTGCTCTCGATCATACTTCATCCTCCCATACGCTGTCTTAACAGATTAAATTCACAGATTTGAAATGTACCGCAGTATTTTATCGGTTAAAACTGGCAAGAAATGACGCAAATCGTTCCTTCTCTTGAGCCACAAAACGTGACCACGGCTGCCACCGGTCACACACGCTGGGGGAAGGTCACAGTCTCGTGTGTGGCGTCGCCTCTCAGACGACGGCCCGCCCAGGTGCGTGACAGGGGCGAGCGTTTCGGCCACATCCCCAGCCGGCCGGCCGGCGTCGTAATCGGCCACATTCCCAGCCGGCCGGCCGGCGTCGTAAACACACGCGACGCTCTCGCAGACCACTGCTTTCAGCCTGAACACACATCACTATGAAGGAACCAGGGACCACTGGGCAGCTACAGGGTCACACACAACCTGTGCGAGGCTCAGCGAGTGCAGGAAAGCAGTGCACAGGTACAAACCCGGAGCCTTCCGCAGACCACGCAGAACCTCCCAGGGCCTTCCGCAGACCACGCAGAACCTCCCAGGGCCTTCCGCAGACCACGCAGAACCTCCCAGGGCCTTCCGCAGACCACGCAGAACCTCCCAGGGCCTTCCGCAGACCACACAGAACCTCCCGGTGCCTTCTGCAAGCGTGTTGGCCCATCGCTCACAGATCTCTGCTGGGGACAGGTGCAAGTCTATTGTTTTGGTCGTTGCGTTTATCGTCACGGCAGTGCATTCCCCCCCCCCCCCCCCACCCCCACCCCCACCCCCACCTACACGCTTGAGTAATGAGAGCCCCGTAAACACCTGGACTAAGTCGACTCATTAAAATGTTGCGCACCACCCTCTCAATCCCGTGAAGAATTTTGACGCGCCACTCAGCGATAAATACTCAGCGTTTGCTTAGGGCCTGTCAGATGTCGGGCGGTTTATCCTGTCACCAGCCAGAGGACGTTGAGTATCTTTAATAATGCGGCCTGGAGAGTGCGCAGGAAATCCAGGCTCACGAGCGCCGCTGGGCTGCTCAAATGTCACCGGGAGACCCACATGGAACAGCAATCGGAGCCGAACGAGCAGAGCCGGCGCCAGACTGTAACCCACTTCCCAGCTGCGCTGGGCTTGATGGTGTTTTCTGCTGATTCTCCTCCACGCCCCCTCACCCGCCGCTCCTCGCAGTCGCCTTGGTAACACTGTGGCCCTGACCATGACATCGCCACGGATCTTCCTCCTAATTGCATCTTTCACCAGTGCTCATCACCTGGAAGCTTGTTACCATGGACAGAAAACACGCCATCAAAAACGCCAAGCTGTTTTCACTCAGAGAGCTGCTAAGTTATTCATATGATGATAATCGTTTTGAGATATCAATACAGACGTTCTGTGTCTACTAAAAAAGCGAGAACATGTGAAAAGTCAGTCTCTCAGCTGACGGCTTGCGGTCACCCAGCAGGATGTGGGTACGAGAGTCTCAAGCAATCTCCCTTCATGTCTAAAGAGCACAAGAGAGGAAGCTCCCCCCCACCAAAAGCAATCTCCTCTTAGGCAAAGCTGTCATGTCAAGATGTCCAGTCTAATGTGTCTATCAGTGTCAGCCATCTACTGTGTCTGTGTTCAAGTATACTTTATCTAGGGCATCTGTCTGTCTGTCTCTCTGCATGATGTACCTAATCTACCGTGTCCATGAACAAGTATACTTTATCTACCGTGCCTGTGTGCCTGCGCGGTATATATAATCTACCAAGTCTCTGTGTTTATTCTCCTGAGTCTCACCATCCCTGAATTTTATTTACTGAGTTTGTGTTTCTATGCATATGTGTCCATAACCCATATCTATATCTATAGTGAATCCTCTCTAACTCCAGCCTACTGCATCTCTAGATGACCTGTATGATTTATTCGCTCACTCTGTAGCTGATCTGGTGCCACCTGAGAACCTCATGTCTCCAGCAGTTCAGACCTCTCCTTCTCCTCCCCATTTCACCTTCCTTCCCTTATTGTATGGTTCCCATGGCATCACGTTGGCATGGCAACTGCAGTGTGACATTATAGGAACGTTACGGGACCTGGAGCTGTCATATGACAGGTCGACCCTGGATGGGGCAAGGCTGACTCAGGGCAAAGTCCAGTGGGCACAGCTGGGGCGGAACCATTCATACCAGTGTAGGGCCCGGTGTCAGGCTAAGTGGTTAGTATCAAAGACCCAGATTCTGCACACTTTGAACTCCTGGCCAGCACCTTCTAACATCGTCATACTGATATTCAGTAGGTAACATGGATGATCTCAGCGAATTCCCAGGGACGCTCTGCAGTGATATCCTGGGCTCCGCCCATGAAATGCCCGTATTCACCCCCCTGGTTCTCGTTTAGCTCCACCCAAAACCCACAGTACCACACAGAAGACCCAGGGAAGCAGAGAATGAGGTTCATTAACGTCTCCCCTCCATGACTCTGCAAGCTTGACATGGGGATACTCATCAGCTGACGAGTGGCTAGAGGCAGAGAGCAGGAAGGCATGCTTGGGGGGGGGGGGGGGGGGGTGACGGAATCAGCTTTTCGCAGCCCGCATGTTAACGGACGCTTCACCTTCAGCGATTCTCATTGGGCCCCCCTGCCTCCTCTAAGCCGGTTCTGCTGGACTGTCCTGGGCTCCGGTTCCCGTTTTTGGGCCGAGGGCGAATTGAACCATAACGGCTGTAAGCAGCTGAGGGATGCTGGGCCTTTAGGCCTGTCTGCTGCTCTCCTGAGAGACAGACTTCTCTGTTTTCAGCAGTATCGGCCGCAGAAAGACAACAGGACCCAAAGAGGTTGCGCATCGGCTCTCCGTGTCCATGAAAATTCCCCGTGGCTCTTTTGCCACAAACACCTTGCACCTCTTCCACGCTGTTGACTGTTTAAACCATTATGGGTTCAGCTGTATTTTTGGCTGCGTTGTTACATAAAAACCAGGAAGGGGGCACAGGGTATGTAGAAATACAGTTTGCCAACCGGAACATGGCACGTACACCCAGGGCTGCACGTGCATGAACACACAAACGCACACACACACACACACACACACACACAAACCCAGATGACCAGCCTACACTGATAACTTCTTGAAGAAGCACATGACTGGATACTTTGTCCTGACAATGTTACAGAGTATGGCTGCTGTCATCACTCCCCCCCCCCCCCACAAACTAACTCTCTGCCCTCTTAATGGGAGGGGGGGCAGGAGGGCTATTTTTAGGCTTGATAATCAACATAAGGGAAACTGTCACGCAATCAGATGGGACAGCAGGTCATACATATCTGAATAGTGGACTAGTAGCCAACAAACCACTTTCTTTTTGTTACACAAATCAAAATAGGTGAATCTTATAGTAATGTAATGAATTAGGATCTAATCAGAATTTGCCAATCAAGCAAGGATTTTGAATGACAGACAATTAAGCCTCACGCTATATGTACAGTGTATGTGCGTGATGGAAGCCAGTCAGCTTGATGGTAAAAGTGTATGATTTTCTGCTGGACGTGGCCTCTGTGACTTTCCTCTAAGGGTCCAGCGGAAGTCAGCAAGCAAACTGGGACTCCACTTGCCACGGTATTGTTTTTCTGTATCAGAGAGAGAGCATGTTCATACATGTTACAGCCTGTAAACTTGGGCAAAACACACTTACAGTACAGTGCGTTCTCCGGTAAAATCCTAAAAATAAAAATAATTTTCCTAAATTACTCTTAATATGCCCATACTTTCTTAATAAGGAATTATATACCATCGATATTGTGTAAAACTATGGATGAGAAAAAAAATTCAGAGCCTTTCTTAAATTAGGATTAAAAGGTACAGAAAAAACCCCTTTTGCTGACCCATGAAAACATTTTTTGTTGACCAGTGTTATGCAAAATACCCGTGTTTTAGACATTTTACAATAATTATAGCAAAACTGACCGTTTCTCAAAAACCTTTTTTTAAGTGATTTCTGTATCACAAAATCTATCTGGCACACCAAAAATTACAAAAGAAACAAAAGCCTAGTAAATTAGCATAATACTATACAGTACATAAATCCATCTATCAATCCATTTTCTAAACATAAATTATTGAGGCGAGGGTCATGCTGTTCTAACTTAAATGGTAAACTGATAAAACCAAACATATCAAAGAACTCTGCAATTCCTGCTACGTCTGAGCTGTACTGGACCTCGTTATTCGGTTAGGTGCAAACCATCGTTTGGCAAAATCAAATGCAATTTTCCACACAGCAGCTGAAATTAGAAGAACATAAACAAGACTGTCAATAAGAATCAAGTACAGATTTCATGAAACATAGGCTTTTAAATGTGCCGGTCAGTGTTAATACGATGCAAGAGCAGCCAACAGCCTTGCTGTTAAACACTGGACTTTCTAATTAATAATTAAAAGCGGGGATTAATTTTAGCACAACATCCGAGGGCAGCAGTTAATGTTTCGTTTTATTTGGAGTAGAGGGAGCGTGAGAGAATGACAGGGAGACAGCAGCGATCCCGGCCACGTACTCAGCGGGCCGGCCAGCTGCCCGAGAAGGTGGCACGCAGTGAGATTCTGCAGCGCGTCGGCAGCCTCGCGCTCCGACAGGCTACTTGTAGCGGCTAGCGCTAATTTTAACCGCTTATCTAAGTTTTACTAAGCATTATCTCCCCGTTCTCTGCCTAAAAGCAGGGCCTGAGATGAATTTACTGGAGGGTTCATTGCCGTGCCATCACGATGCCGGGACACCTGTTTCGGAATTCTAGCCCGGGACTGCAGGTCGTCGCTAACGTCGGGCAGTAAAGTTTCCAATAAAACATGCTTCTAGTAAAACGTCCCAGTTCATAAACTGTGAGGCGTGTGCACGCGTCTGGCAGACGAGGTACATAATTTAACAATAATGCAATTAGCACCGTCCATTAGCTGCCAGCCAAAATCTGGACCTCACTTTGCCCCAAAGAGAGCAGTTGATTAATCCCAGAGCCTGGACACAGCCCCCCACCCCCCTACTCTCTGCCGACGCCATCCTCTAGGAGAGAATGCTGAGTGGTACTATCCGTCATTACTGTGTCTGCAGAGACTCCGGAAAGGGGAGGGTCGCCGTTAGCAACGACCGAAGGGCTTGGAGTTATGGCCTGGAAGTGTCACAATGCAGAAGAGCCAGATAAGAGGCATTTTCAACCACCATACAGACCATAAGAGACGCCTCCATGATGGAGTAGGTAAAGAGGAGCATACACAAAGCCAGCGATTTTAATCTGCCGCTCCAGTGGGCCTGCTGGGCGCAGGGATGCTGGGATTTCTTTCACAAGTACAAAGCAAATTAAACAACGCCTTCCCCGAGAAGCGTAATTAAGATACCCGCTCACACAGGGGAAAATCCCACTTCACGAGCTCGGGAAATTAACAAGCCTCTCTGTGACCGGCGCGCCCATGAAAGCGCCCTGCTGGGGCGTCATGAAGGCGGAACGCCAAGAGAGGGGCGGAGACTGCTGCTGTAAATCACAGCCGGTTGGTGGGGGAGCTCCGGGAGGGGGTGGGACCTTCGGGGAGCTGCTCAGTAGCCGATTTTCCATTGGGTATATTTCTGCATGTGGGTGAGCCGCACGTGACTCTGGAACGTCACCTTCTGCCTGTGATGAGTAACAGGTTCCTCTGCGATGATACGGCTGATGATACATAAAGTGATCACGACCCTATTAAAGACCCTGCATAAATGCATGACAATGGCAGCATAACAGCTAATGCGACAATACTAACGGCCCTGATGGCTGATGGCTGCACCTTAATCAGACGACCTCATACCACCTAGGAACACTTAACAAAAACACAACTAAGATACAACATTTCTTATTCATAACGGCCTGTTCCTTTAAAGCCATCAAACCATCACTGTAGTCTGAACCTAACATTTTGTCACAGGTACCAACAAACATGGAACAGCGAGAAGCAGATTATCCATCCTGCCTTTGTCCCTTCGGGCCCCACCCCGCAGGGTGAGGATAGCCAATCTCATACTCCATTGAATCTAATATTGTAGAACACCCCCTCCAGCATCATCATAAGATATCAAAGCACCTTTGGTGGCATAAGCCAGCCCCATAACTCCTCACAGACAGGTTACAGACCATTCCATCTGCCGCTAAAATTAACAATTAATTAAAAGCGGTGCGCCCCGAGCATTAATTTACAGCAGGAGTGCCCCCCCCCCCGAGCTGCCCCGAGGGCCCTGGGGCCACTGGGAGTGCAGCAACACGAAGACCAATTTGCTCCAGCACCAGGTAAAGGTTATGCTGTAGCGCTGTGTAAACACCGTCACAACCTGCAGCAATTAGTGCCCTTCAGGAAGAAGGAAACGGGGCGCGGGATCTCACGGGCACGGTGCTGCGGGATCTGACGGGTGCGGTGCTGCGGGATCTGACGAGTGTAGTGCGGTGGGATCGGGCGTGGTGTGGCGGGATCGGATGCGGTGCGGCGGAATCTGACAGGCGCGGTGTGGCGGGATCTCACGGGCACGGTGCTGCGGGATCTGACGGGCGCGGTGCGGCGGGATCTGATGGGCGTGGTGGCATGGGATCTCATGGGTGCGGTGGCGTGGGATCTCACGGGCGCGGTGTGGCGGGATCGGACAGGCGCGGTGTGGTGGGATCTGATAGGCACGGTGGTGTGGGATCTCATGGGCGTGGTGCCGTGGGATCAGACGTGGTGCGGCGGGATCTGACAGGTGCGGTGCGGCGGGATCTGACGGGTGCGGTGCGGCGGGATCTGACGGGCGTGGTGGCGTGGGATCTCACGGGCGCGGTGTGGCGGGATCGGATGTGGTGCAGCGGGATCTGACGGGCGTGGTGTGGCGGGATCGGATGCGGTGCGGCGGAATCTGACAGGCGCGGTGTGGCGGGATCTCACGGGCACAGTGGGATCTGACGGGCGCGGTGGGATCTCACTGGCGAGGTGGGATCTCACGGGCACGGTGGGATCTCACAGGCGCCGGTGGCATGGGATCTCACGGGCGCGGTGCGGCGGGATCTGACGGGTGCGGTGGGATCTGACGGGCACGGTGGGATCTGACGGGCGCGGTGGCGTGGGATCTCATGGGCGTGGTGCCGTGGGATCAGACGTGGTGCGGCGGGATCTGACAGGTGCGGTGCGGCGGGATCTGACGGGTGCGGTGCGGCGGGATCTGACGGGCGTGGTGGCGTGGGATCTCACGGGCGCGGTGTGGCTGGATCGGATGTGGTGCAGCGGGATCTGACGGGCGTGGTGTGGCGGGATCGGATGCGGTGCGGCGGAATCTGACAGGCGCGGTGTGGCGGGATCTCACGGGCACAGTGGGATCTGACGGGCGCGGTGGGATCTCACGGGCACGGTGGGATCTCACAGGCGCCGGTGGCATGGGATCTCACGGGCGCGGTGCGGCGGGATCTGACGGGTGCGGTGGGATCTGACGGGCACGGTGGGATCTGATGGGCGCGGTGGCGTGGGATCTCACAGGCGCAGTGGCATGGGATCTCATGGGCGCGGTGCCGTGGGATCTCACGGGCGCAGTGTGGCGGGATATGTTTCGCCCCCAGAATCCCCAATACTTGCCTGCGGCCCCCCAGTTTAATTTTTTTACCCTCATATTCAGTTTTTGTCCCCTTCCTGCACCCATCTGTCAGTGTTTATAGCTGATTTTTTTTATTGTCTCAGGAAGGCCTAAACCTAACCATCAATGTAACACTCAGTCACACGGTCCCGTCCGCTCTCTTGTACTAGCATTGATGATCTTTACGTTCCCCTTCTTGGCTGAGGAAGCCCAGGGAATGACAATGGTGTCCTCTAGAGATTTTACTGAGGGGCAGGGGTCACCCAGCCCCCAGCCTGCCCAAGTGCGGATCAGCTCAGAGTCCAAACATGAGCTCACGGCTCAACAGATGTCTTTTGTTCTCTGGCAACCCAGTTGCCCGCGAGCTTCCCTGTGTAATGGGCAAAGCTACAGACCTGTACGCTAACTGTTTAAGGTTCTAGTCCTAGTATAGACTGGGCTGTTGTGCCTTTGAGAAAGGTACTTAACCGGAACAGTTCTAATAAGGCATCCCGGTACATAAATACATAAAACCTGTAAGTTAAGGATAAAAGGATGCAGGTGATGCTAATCTGTCTTAATCAGAGAGATGTAAGGAAAGCAGCTCTTTGGAGGTAAATGGACATAATTCTTTACTAATCCCCACCATGGTGTGGAGGGTATCCAGGGTCAGAGGTCAGAGAGGCTCAGAGGGCTGCGTCACCCTGATTTTATGATCTCATGTGTCTGTTAAATGCAGGGTGGCCAATCTTATCCGCAAAGGGCCGGTGTGTATGCGGGTTTTCGCTGCAACTCCCTAATTAGATTACTAATTAGAGGACTGATTGGCTGAAGAGTCCTCACACCTGGGTATGAACAACTGACCTACAGGTTATCCCAGAAACCTGCATACACACCGGCCCTTTGCGGATAAGATTGGCCACCCCTGGCTTAATGGAAATCCATCATTCCTGCACTTCCTCATCGTCTATTCATGTCTATTCAAGTTTTGAGATGGTACATCCCGCCTTTTGTACTGTACACAGTTAACTTCCTTCGTAAACAGGTCCCTGGTTCCTTAAGTGCTGTCCTCTTTCCTGCACTCCCCTCGTTGAGAACCCCAGCAGTGCAGAGCTTTCCAGCCAGCTGTCTCCCGTCGGTCCTCTTATCTGACATCACATCACACAATGGCCCTTCATCGCACTTTTTAAACTCATGAAGAGGTTAAAGAAGAGATCTGTCCTGAGGGGCAAGTGCCTGTTTCGCGTGAGCTGTCGCTTCTGGCTGGAGATCTGATTGGCTGGTGACATGATTGGCTGGAGATCTGATTGGCTGATGATCTGATTGGCCAGAGATCTGATTGGCCGATGAGCTGTCGTGTTTCTCTTGCACCCAGACCCAGTGCTGTGCCCCCCCCCCCAACCGCTCCTCACTGCACCAGGAACAAAGTGGCCTTTCAGCAGACTGATGTGAAGAGTGCCAAGCAGCGACTGCCCCGCTGCTCACACTCACGGCCTTCCTGGGGCCAGAGACGCGCACAGATGGTAATGGGGGAGGGGGCGTCGGCCCTGAGTGTCTCAATATGTGTGTGTGGAGTGAGGGTGCGTGACAGCGCGTGCGGCTCGGAGAGATACCGCGAGCGACAGTCCAGGTGGTACTCTGAGGGTTCGCCGTAACACACATTAGATACCCCATCCCAGGAGTGCGGCACACCATCGCATCCCATGGGGATATAATCCAAAATTATCTATTTTGCCGACGTCTGACCTCTCGTGAATTTTGGGACCCAGGTGGCCAGCGAAGGCGGAGTGAGGGAGTGGTAAAATTAGATTTCAGAGCGGATGACAGCCGGAGAGAGGGAGAGAGAGAGAGAGTGAGCGAAAAGTGTGTGAACCGTGGGCCCAGGGTGCCGTAAAGCTGGCAGACTGTGTGTCAGCACTGTCGCCGAGCACAGAGACGGGCTGAGGCTCAGCCGGGCCGGCCGCTGCACCGCGCAGCTAGGAATCATCTTCAGCATCCGTGACTCAGCAGCAACACACCACCGTCCCTTGCGACCCCCCCCCTCCCAACGGGCCACACGATGGAGACGTACCGAAATCGCTGCCTATGCGAACATGGACTTCCCATGTGCCAGGGAGCAGCAGTGGAGCTGTAACACACCTCAAAGCCCCGCCCCCAGTCACTGACAGCTGGCTGCAGTGGGGAGACCTAATTAAATAACTCACCACCCACGCACTACCACCCAGTCGTGTGATTATCCCACCCAATGACTAACCCCCCAGTAATGACTCCCACACTACCACACTGTCTAGTGATTATCCCACTCAATGACTAACCTGCCCAGTAAATACACCTATACTGTATTTACACCCTGCCCAGTAGTGGGAAAACTAAGGAGAAGATAATGCCACATTCCATTTGAACTGGGAATTTTCTGTGTTCTTAGTCAGAAATTTCAACTTGAATGTCCCCTGAAGTTGGAATTCTGACTTGGAAAGTCGGAGGAATCTACACAACCCTAAACTCTGAATTCAAGATGGCTGCACCCGTCATCAACAGAAGTGAAAGCTGTAGTTACATACTGTCTGTTAGTACTTACATATTATTTGTGTCTCATTAAATCGGTCATATGAAAAGCAATGTCCAACATCTATCTGTGTACTTGTTACTATAGTGTTTGTATGCGTTGTTATTAGGTAGTATCCCTAACAATGGCTAACAACAAACCTGGCTAGAACTGGTTCTGCTAAATAGCTTTCCAACTACTTGTAGCGAATCACGGTTATCTCGGGAGTGACATCATTCTCCAGAGACAAATGGCAACAGTAGAGGAACAGGAGTGACAGGACAAGGACACAGACTATGCCTGTTAGAGACAGAGACAGAGGGCTGGAGAAGGTAAGGCCGCTCATCCTATAGGGAAGCCAACCAGGAAAGCAGTCAGGCACCACTAGAACAACCTGGAACGTTACATCTTTCCAAAAACTTGAGAGATATTGTGGACACCATGGCAGCAACCTGGAATGTGAATCTCTTCAAAAACCCAAGACGGTTGTGAACGTCATGGCAACAAACTGGAATGTGGAGATCTCTCCAAAAACTCCAGAGAGTTATGAATACCATGGCAACCACCTGGAATATGGCTGTCTCTCCAAAGACCTAGGCAGGTTGTGAACAGCAGCAAATTCAAACGTGGACATCTCTCCCAAAAACCTGAGAGGACTATACACGACATAGCAAAAAGCTGGAGTGGAAAATCTCTCCTAAAGCCCAAGCGGGTTGTGAACACCATGGCAACAAGCTGCAATGTGGATACCTCTCCAAAAAACTCAAGAGGGTTTTAAACACCATGGTAAGAAATTGAAACGTGGACGTCTCTCCAAAAGCATGAGCAGGTTGTGAGTACCATGGCAACAAGCTGCAATGTGGACATTTCTTCAAAAACTTGAGAGGACTGTGAATACCATGGCAACAATCTGGCACGTGGACATCTCTCGGAAAGCTTGAGAAGGTTGCGAACACCATGGCAACAAGCTGGATTGTGAACATCTCTCCAGCAGTCAGAAAATATAAACATCACTCCAATAAGCCGGACCATGAACACTGCCATGGACGTACGTCCAAGAAGCCCAGAAGTCTCTCTTGTTCTTCCCTTCAGACGTGCCCATGGAAACACAAGCATCCTCGGAGAAAAACAGCCCCGTCGCACACTCACCCAAGTGGCTACAGAACAGCGCACAGGGCCGGGAGAGGCACCAATCAGCATCTCCTTAATTCTGAGGTCCTCACAAAAAAAAACAGGACCATTAAAGGAGGAGTTGTTCCAGATTCCATTAGCGCTGGTTCTGTCCATCTCCTCCCCACCGGTGGTGGTGAGTGTTCCTCACAGAGCTAATGAGATTTTCATTCAAGCAACAAATAAGAAAAGAACGGGGGGAGGACTGGTACATAAAAAGCATGATGTGCCCAAGCCAGAGAGACACTGCCTGTTAAGAGTCTTTGCTTGTTTAGCGGATGGCGCTTGGCTTGCCCAGAGGGAGCGAGAGCGAGAGAGGGAGGGAAAGAGGGAAGGAAGAGGGTGGGGGGAGAGAGAAGGAGGGTGACAAGGAGGGAAACCAGAAGCCAGATGGAGAGGGAAAGAGAGAAGGAGGCATGGAGAGAAAGAAGGGGATGGATGGAGGATAGCAGGGAGGTGTGAACAGAAAAACAGAGAGGCAGACAGAGAAGAAAAGGAGGGAGAGATGGAAGTAGAAAGAGAAGAGAGGAAGACAGGAAGGTAGGGACAGAGGGAGGGAGAAAAGGAAAGAGATACAGAGTGAGGGTTTTGCATGAGGCCCCCCTGCACCCCAGCCACCGCAGGCCAGGACACCGAGTCCCCACAACGGCCTCCCCAGCCACCGCAGGCCAGGACACCGAGTCCCCACAACGGCCTCCCCAGCCACCGCAGGCCAGGACACCGAGTCCCCACAACGGCCTCCCCAGCCACCGCAGGCCAGGACACCGAGTCCCCACAACGCCCTCCCCAGCCACTGCAGGCCAGGACACCGAGTCCCCCCAACGGCCTCCCCAGCACACGCTGCACCAGCAGCACCAGGGTCCTCCACCAAGGGGCAGCGTCAGGGCCTGCAACTGGACAAGACGGGGGCATCAGCAAGTCAAACTGGCGACCACATGTCCAACCGGCACCCTGGGCTCCCGGCATATCGCCGCCCTGTCTGTGGCTCCCACATATACAGGGGGGGGGCATATTTTGACCAGGGCACCAGGAGTCAGAACACACTAAGCTCCTGTTAAAACGGACTACAGAACCTGACAGGTTTGACGTAATCAGCCAGGGAATAATTTCTTCTGCATTTTGTAACATTGTAACATGTACAGTGCATATTCTTAGAATATATCCATCCATTCATCTATTCAAACTGAGGGGAACCTATGGTGAGCACAGGGTCGGAAGCAGGAGACATAGTAGATGTTGACTATGTTCTGGTTTTTGTAATGGGATAAGAATAGGCTTGTTTTCTGAAACACATTTGCATTCTGTCATCTTGAATGTTCAGCTAAAGCAAGACCAGCTCCAGGTATGAGCATAAGGTGCTGAGTCCGCGGTCTACCCAGAGTGAGCCATGCTGTGCGTGAGTCTCCACCCCCCACCCGGCCAAGCTGACCTTCCAGAAGGGAGCACATGAGGAGATGGGCTCTGACCCCACACACCTCTGGCTGTGGAGGAACCGTCTTCACGGCACGATCAATGAGAAGTGAAGAGACCCGTGTCCCTCAGAGGTGGCAGAGGCTGTCTCCCTAAGCCTCCCAAACCCCCCATGCAAACGCAACAGGTATGATGAAGACAACCAGGAGCTTAGCCCTCGGGGGGGCGGAAGGCCAAGAAATCCAGCCTTATTAATGACGTTCAAGCAGGTCTGACGTCCCTATTGGCGATTCAGTAAATGCGATGTCTTCTTCTGAATTATGTATATATTCGTATAACTATAACAACTTACTCAAGCTGCACTCTAGAGTCTGTCAAGCATGGCAGAGTACCACCTGGTATGGGCGCCAGCCCATAATATTAAATGTGTATGCTCTAGAGTGAGTAATTTTCAAATCATTTGGGAGTGAGAGAATGTAATTAGCCGATTCACACTAGGTCTAGGTGCGTTCCGTGGCACCCAGACCGCCGGGCTGAACACATCTGCCCTGTCGATTTTTGTCCATCTGTGACCCTCTGACTCATCTCCCCAGTGCCGGCTACGGGATTCTGCAATTGCGTATTCGGCGTGATAGGAACAATCTTCTACAAAGTTGAATGAGACAACCGAACGAAAACAAAGCCGTCTCACATTACCCCGGAGTGGGAGTTCTTCGGCGACGAAAACCCAAACAGCAACATCCTATCTTCGTGACACAGCAGTGTATGATGTTAGCAGAACACTACGTCTCTATAAGTGCAGGGATTGAATGGGAAACCTTGTAGTAAAAGCATCAGACCTCAAACTGGAACATTGTCATTGTGTGAGATCATTCAGCTGAAGCGTCTTTTAATTAAACCGAACAACTTCACTGAAGCTTTTGGTCCAAATTGGGGCTCTAACGAGGCTACCGGAAATTAGCATTGCTTTATCTCCGAATCTCTACATATCCCGTAAAAACGACCCTCCATCAGAACCCAGCACAGGTGCGCGGCATCGTTAAAAACGCTTTCATCAGATGAAGAGGCGTTGGATCACTGGACCAGTTAATGGAGTATAAGACTGATTGGTGATGGTGAGGGCAAGCATGATGTAGGCTTATTGGGATGGGCAGTCCCACAGGAACACAGACATGCAGAATGCAATCTGCAAAGGCTCCACTTAGTGGGAACATAAAAACTATGCCTATTAACACCTAAGTAATGGCTGAGCCAATCAAGTGACTGTATTGTGTTGCTAGGAGACTATGAGCATTGGGTCAGCTGAGATGAAATCAGGGGCTCCAGCGTTTTTTATTGCATGTACTGCATATCAGGGGCGCTTCTAGGATTTTTTATGGTGGGGGACATTAGAGAGGACATAATTCAAACGGAGGGGCTAACCTTATCGTTAGCTTGTCATTAGCGAATCATATGTTTTGAATCAATGAGTGACAGAGGAGGAGGCAGTCCAGCGGCCAATTAGCTTTCAGCTGGGGCCAGTGTGCACCTGTAGTCCCACCTGTGTATATCCCCTTGCTATATAGCAAAAAGTATGTTGTAATGGGTACAAAAGATGCCACCAGAGCAGGGTTATGCACAAGGTGACAGCTTTTACCATGCCACGTGACCTTACGAGCTGGGAACCTTTCAGAAGGGACAGTATGACATCCTGTCAGTTCCTGGGGTACACATTAGACATGTAGGATTAGGAAGAACTGGAAAATGATGCTATCCCAAAGGGTCCCCAAGGCTAAAGGTTTCATTTTATTGTGCATGCACACAATGGCAATAAAGTTGACTTTGAAGGATGAGCACCAGGAACCACCAGAGAAGGTGCCCGGTCCACATGCCCTTTCTCCAGACCAATATCATTTTTTTAAGTATTGGTTCATGAATACTCAGAGTGACTCGCGTAGATTTCCTTATCTCGCTTTCTCAGAATCACAGTGTTGCCTTTCATGAATTATTTACAGTGACTCACAAAGCAGAACACTAAAGACAAAGTACAAGAGCAAGGCAGACAGTTTCCGCCGTGGTCGGCTGCCATTAGGGCCTCGTAATCATTGTGCATTCTCCCTCACACACTTGCTCACGGCCACGAGGCACTCTGCGGTCTGCAAGAGCAACTGGGCCTCTGTGACACCGGGACACTCTGAGATCACAGATAATATTTGTTTGCATTAATTTTAAAAGCACCCATTTCCCTTCACCAGTGTATCAAGACAAAGAAAGTCAGATTTAAATTAACTTAAATTACAAAAGTGGAGTTAAAATAATGAAAAAAAGACCAAGGGGGCTTGTTTGTTAAGGCATGTTTATAAATGGCATGAGCAATTCAGTCATTCTTAATTCATAGTAAAACATTTTCTGACTATAGAGAGTTATATATGCAGTAATATTTATAAAATTACTATTTTCTGAAACACTAAAAAGAGGGATATTCGATTGGGGAAGTAATTTTTTTTTATTGTTTCCTAGCAGTTTTTAGTAATCGTATAATTCCACAATACTAGGTTGTTAAATTCACGGTTGTGACGTGTTATGTGAGACTAAAGCACACAAGCACGCACTACTGGCATGCGCACACACTTATGGAGGAGCATGCAGATGCTGAAACAATCCAAGACACCAGCGTGACCTTTATCCGTGCTGTAGGTAGCTGACATGCTTGTTCGCGTTTCAGTGGCCTCCTCCGATGGCTTTAAGCTTTCATTAAAATCACCTCTCCGCTCTTCGGGTATTGATTTCGGGCTCAGTGACTAGAGACCGCCAATCTCCCTCGCATTAAAATTCCAGGGTAGGTTCCATCGAAAATATATTATATAAGGACTGCGTACCTATGCGTGAGTGAAGACAAGCTGAAGTGAATGCCGATTTAGCCTCCTCGCATCCACAGTAAGAACTCCTCAGACACACAGGCCGTTGTTCCAGAAACTCATCCTATAATGCATCTGAAGAGATCCTTCTGTATGTTACAAAAATTCAAACAGGTAAATTCATACAAAAGCTCTAAAAGCTCACCCTAAATGTGCTATTAATGGCCCAATATGTTTATGATACTTAATGGAGGGAACAACAGACCAGCGAGAGCAGACCTACTGGCTGTGAGCTCTGTAGCAAGTCTGCTGGTACCCAGTTCACAGAGCACATTACAACCATCCATGATGAACTTCAATTTAAATGAAACCCGGGAACAGAGGTGAACACAGTGACTTGTACCCGTACACATGCTCGTCTCGGGATAACGCAACAAAACAACTCTGGCCGGGTTCAGCTGACGAGAACATCGCAGAACAACGATCAGGGTGCTGGACTTTACACCTGACAGCCACGGATCCTGCAGACTGGTTATCTATTAACGCCCTCGAGTTGACTGAGTAACCTATATACGGAGAGGACATAACCACACAGACCACACAGACCACACCGAACAAGCGGGGGTCTGAGAGCCGCTGCGTTCAACGGCGATCCTCACTGCCAACGCCAGAGCTCCATTTTTAAATGCGCTGGCCCCCTTAACTTGATACTACACTTCAATAAACTTAAGAAAAAAAAAAGGTGTCGAGAAGAGTGCAAAAACCGGAGCTTCCACCGAGTGCTTACGCGAGGCGTCTACCCTGTACGTAATAACAGAATAACAACAACAAGAGGAGGACAGCAGCCTTCCCAGTGACAAGGTCCCCGAGGAAAGAGTCTAACCAGCAGCTCCAAGCCACTCGTCACACCAGAGACGTAGTTTCACAGGTTCCTATCAGAAACTTATAAACGCCGTCTATTACCTTCAGAAATAAACCCGCGGCTTCATCTAAGCACCTTATTTGGTTGACTATTGTTGTTAAAAAAGATACAAAAGAACAGAAGAAAAAAACTGCAAAAACCGTGACGTCTTCCCATATGACAAAAACTAGCCATCAATTTTCAGTAACTCTTAGCAACACGAATTGTACATTTCGCACATTCCGTCACCCTTATACTGCAAATAGGTAATTTTAACTAATTCAGTTATACATCCTTATATGTACAATTATATATTCCTGCTATACTTTGTTCCAAGCTTTCTGTACTATCCTGTTCCTCTACCCCAAAAGTAAAAGATTCCCATAACAGCACCACTGTACACATCACAAGTGACGACCCCCCCCTCCCCCCAACCACATGAAAATGTGTTTTGCATAAACAGTGTAGGGGTGACATGCATGTTTGGAGTTTGCATGTTCTCCTCAGGTTATACGGGTTTCCAACAGGTAATCTGGCTTCCTCCCGCAGTGCAAGACTAACTGGTATGTCTAAATTGCCCATAGCGTGTGTGTGTGTGTCCACTGAAAGACTAGCATCGCAGCCTTATGCCCCCTCCCTATGACACTGACCAGGATAAGCAGTTACATGATGGAAGGATGGATGGATGGATGGACGGATGTATGGATGGAAGGATACACAGTGCATATATTCTGGAAATCTCATCTTTTTTAAAGGGTATCCATCTGTATGTACGTTGAGCACTGAGCTATGCAAGGATGAAGCCAGCCAGAATGTGAATAGCACTGCATCGCCTTGACAAGGCCCATTACAGCACAGAAAAATACTTACATATAATAATACAGACCGACTGCAACACCAGCTTATTTCTTGCTTTCGCGATTTAAACCACAAAATATCAAGTGCAAATCACGCGTTTAACCTTAATTCAGCACACGGTGATTCGTGGCCGCGAATATCTTTTCATTTTGTTCCAATTTCTCCCTCTTTTTTGTACTGCACTCACAGTCCGTCTGAGTGGGAAATCCGTTTCGGGATTTCTGAGTGAAAGCGCGAAGCCTATCAGTAAACCGAACAGGCCCGAGCATTTCCGAAGAACAACGAATGAGTACAGGTTCAGTTGGGCGCTGTCCACCATCAAAAGCGCCTGAAATTCTGTAATCCGACAATCAGATCTCGTTATAGCTGAAGGTTCCCGGTACCACCTGATATCTCCGCACAAAGTGTGCACGAAAACCCTGAATTGGTGCACCGAAAAATCGATATGCATGCAAAGAATCTGATTCTGAACTGGTTTGTGAAGAAGCCTTTCCGAAAATGGCAACGATCCAGCAAGTCTGGGAGCTGAAAGGCGTTTCTTCTCCTGGTGTCTGAAACCCCAGTCTGTTTCCCTTCATTTAATATCAGGTGTTTAAATCGGACGGCACTGAAAGCACCCATAAAGCCTGCAAATAAATGGGCCTCAAAATCCGACGGTCGTGATTTTCTGACATTTCAGCTTCAGACAGTTTTGCAGACATCTGTAGATGAATGCAGCAAATACAACGGGAAAATGTACTGTTCTGCAAAGAGCTTACACGGCAGCATAAGTTTAACGGTTATCCTCGGTAAATATGTGTTATTCGGAAATACAATATTGTCAGAATCCATCATTTAACTGTATCTGGGCAGGCAAAAAAGGGAGTGACTTGGGCGTGCAACGTGAAAATTAAAATGGCTGTAAAACTAGAGGTGGTTCGGGTGGTACACCAGGCGCTACTTTGCATTCAAATACATATGAAATTAGGAAAATACAATTTTAAACGTAATTATTCTTTCCCCCCCCCCCCCCCCCCCCCCACCAAATGTTAAGCGAAGCTCGTCCAGATTTTACTGCTGTTTGAAAAGCATGAATCTCCAGTGAGAGGCAGCTCGGATCGCATGTTCTCCGCCTGCGTTAAATCCGTAGGATCTTCTAAATTAAATGGCAGAGCGTCAACCCCAAAACCCCGCGTCAAGAGATCAAACACCGAGGGGCAAGGTACAGCTCAGGGAGATAAAAGCATGGCATTAAGATTAATTGGAAGAGGTGAATTTTAATGGCACTCTGCTGGGACGCAGACGACACCCGGTTGGCGTTCTGGTCGTTAACGGGCTCCGGATGGACGGCAATCCGCACCGGCTTACGGGGTTTCATTTTCAGCACCATTACAGTGAACAGCACATATTCCCGCTGTCACCCTCTGCTGCTCTCCTTAAACGGCAGGACTCAAAAACATGATCCGCCGACATGTATGCGGCGCCGCCAAAGAATAATTCTTGGAGAATATGGCGGATCCTAGTATTCACCATCCAAACTACGAAGGGACAGCAAGGGGGAGGGGGCGGGGGCGACACAAGCCCACATTAAAGGCGAAAAGACACTTAACCCAAAACACTTACTTCATCTGTTTGACGATGGTACTTTTGCCCGATTCACCTGCCCCTGTTAAACAAAAAAAAAAAGAAAGAAAAAAACGATGCAAGCATTAGGATTGTTGGTGCAAGATTTGCTCGCACTAATAGCACTTGTAAAATCCTGCCTTATTTATTGCTGCTGTTGATAGGCGGTGGTGTAATGCAAGAGAGTGCAAACCGGTGTATTATGCTGCATGACAGCCGGGGAGGCAGCGTCTGGAGACGGAGCCGAGTCGCCAGTTCCTCCTTACCTAGCAGGAGTAATTTCACGTCTTTTGCAGCAGTGATTCCATCTTCCTTCAGGTTTTTCTCGATCGCTTTGCTCCTGTCCAAAGCCGCCCTCTCCTCAGCGCTCAGTGTACATCCCATGGTTAGGCGACCCTCGGCTCTTCTCTTTCTCCAAAATATACGAAGTTAAAAACGGGTAATCCTTTTTTCCCTTCCTTTTTCTTCCCTGTCCCCTTTCTCGGACGCGTTCGCTCGTTCTCTCTCGCTCTCTCTCTCTCCCTCTCTCTCTCTACCGCTCTCTTTCCCCCTCTCTCGCTCTGTCACACGGCGACTAGCTAAAGCATTAAAACCCGGTCGACTGCAAATGGAGAGGCTTTGGAGGAGGGCGTATATCCGCGGCTGTCTCGGCTTTGGAAGGGCGGCTGCGCTCGGCTTTCGGGCTGGTGGTCTCTACTGGGCGGCGGCGATGGCTGCGGGCGATCGCATCGTTCGGCTCGCGCACAATGGAGGGGAAGGAGGGCGCGTGCAGCGGCTGGGAAAGCTGGGCACTTACTGACAGCGCCGCTGACGTCAAGCCCATGTGAACCGGCGAGCCCGAACCAGCATCCTCACCGCGCGCCCATGCACGCGTCCGAAAAGCGCTGCACGCGCGCGCGGTGCGAATAACTGTTACTTTAGCACAGACGGGAACCTGGTCGTAATGTGGCTCTTCTGTGCGCAGTGAACGGGATTTTACTTTTAAAACATCTGCTTTTGCTCTGAAAAAAATAATACCTGTCAATATATTAAGACTGACTTCGAACAGCCCGAACGTAACAGCTACACATGCATGCTTACAATAATAGCAAGGTGTGGCCTTCTTCATGAATATAGGCAGATGTAGTATTGGTGATATTTGTCATCATTAAATGTGACAAAAATGTGTTATTTATATTAGTATAATAATAACACCACATTTCGTATTAAGCCCTGTTTAAAATAAAATTCAAATACTTAAGAATGTTTTGTTTATTTTAGTTATTTTTCTCTATTTAAAATATGTCAGTAGTTGTTCTTTATGCATTACCAATATATCTAGCATTTTAATGCATTTCTAATGTGTTTAGTTTTTCAGTTCCATTTTGTCAGTTCCACAAGGCAGGATGACTTTTGGCCAAGTTGAGCAATTTTTTTCATTTTCCAAGGATATTTCTTGCATCTGAGAATTAAACTGGCTGTTGTTACTTTTACTTGCCTCTGTCTGCTTATCTGATGGTCAGGATCACGGGGTGCTACACACACACACACACTCACACACACACATGCCCATAGGGTGGTCTTCCCTGCTCTCCCCTCTCTGGAGAACTAACTCACATTCATAAATATCCGAAGGCTTGACTATTGATCATGTTGCAGTAACTGGGCCAGACTGTTCTCACGCTGAATAGACTTTTTAAAATGGCGTTCACAGCCTTGCCCCAGGTGAGCTTTTTCTCTGGATTATACATGACTTTAGTGTTCCATCTGAGTCCACCACATGACTAATGTCCTTACTCTGTGTTCACGAAGGGGAATTACTTTGGCCGTTAAGTACAGTGGAACTGCCTGCCATCTTTACAAATCGGATCACATCTATAAAAAATGGGGCAGACTTTCTAAACCTAAAGTAGCGAGATTGAGGCAAATGCACCTATTTATCAACAGAAGTAATAAAGGTGTGTGTCCCCCAACTGTGTCCTGACACAGGCAGGAATCCTCTGATGCCCACGGTGATTCAAAACGCAATTCATAAAACCAAATTACGATCAGCGAACCTGTAACAGTTTTGGAGATTGAATTACATACATTAATATTAATGAGCGGCCTGCCTGACCCCGCCTCCCAGCACAGAGGGGCGCGTTGCTGTGTGATCACAGGGGATGATGAAATTTGATTAATATCCCATGAGCATGTATACGGAAGAATCACATTCTCAGATGTAGTGGCTGGTATTTCCCCACATTATGGGGTTATTTGAGGTTACATGGTCTCAAACTTCATAATCTATCTAAAGCTTTATGGGAGTACTGGGGGGGGGGGGGGGGGTATCCATCCCAGTCAGGGATATAGGGGCCTGAAGCCTATCTGAAGCAACACAGGGCAGGGGTACAATCTGGACGGGACACCAGCCTGTCATAGACCGGGCCACTTCTAGCTATAGGCAAAATAGACAGTTGCCTAGGGCCCCCCCCCAATTACCTGCATTGTGAAGGAAGTGAAATGATCATCATTTTTTTTTGGTGGGGGGCCCTCCCAAGTAAAGCTTTGCCTGGAGCCCCCGAGAGGGTAGAGCGAGCCCAGATCATTAGGCAGATACATGCAGACCAAGAGTGATGCTCTGTGGGAGATTTACAAGGTCAGTTAGCTTCAATTATCTGCATGTCTTTGGACTGGCAGAGGGAACCAGACATGGGAAGAACATCCAAATTCCACACACGCAGAGCAGAACTGGGATTCAGGCTCCCCAGCGGAGCAGGCGCTGGGCGACACTCCCGCTCACTCAGCCTCCTTTCCAAATTGCCGTTCTTGGCACCTTGTTTCTTGGATTATGTTACCTCAGAGTGATAGCTCACTTAGAGAGCCAAGTCACACAGGAACACGTTTACTGATTGCATGCTCCCTGTTTGATGCTCTTACTCTATTTACATTTCTCCTTAGTTCAGGTTTCAGATAAATAACTGTAAATATAAATCATATGTGCATGTATATGTAAGAAATACGCTCTGAAGTACTGTGTAGTGCGGTACAAAGGAACGATTGATTTAAGAATCTGAACGCCCCCTCCGCCCTGTTAAACAGAAATCATTTTAGGTGCTCAGTGCAGATTATCAGGCATTAAGTCATATTTTGTAACACTATTAAACACACACACACACACACACACACACACACACAGACCCTTTCTGTTTTGCTGAATTCACAAGCTAAAATAAGCAGGACACAGCACTGTGCTGCTGGAAAACACTTACTCAGATGGGCATATGACATTTTTCAGATCTGAGGGACAACAGCCCTGCTTTGCAGCATCCTAATTGTTTTGTTTGCTCAACAAAGAGCTCTGTGTCAAACAAGCACATGAGATATGAGCCAGTCTGCCTTCGATCCAGTGAAAGTGTCACTGAGGGTCCCTGTGTGGTCGGCCTAATCTGCTACGAAAGCACCCCCCCACTCTCGGTAAATGAAATCCAGGGCAACTGCGACCCCACCTCTCAAACACAAGTACAGAATTAGGCATCCCTGTCAGAACGAGGCCCCCGCAGCGAGGGAGGGGCAGTGCTGCTTTGGTAGGTGAGGCCCTTTCTGACTGCCTAAATAGAAAGGAGAAAGAAAAGATAAAGAGCATCTAATATGACCTGAGGGACAGGAAAGGGCACCAGACGCCTCAGATGTGAGGTCGCCTCACACACATCGGACTGCGGGATCTGCTTGGTCAATTTTTTATCCAGAATAACACACCATTCAAACTAAAAAATTACACAATATTATAAATTCCACTCCTCTTTCTCCTTCTGTTATTTTTATTTTTAATGTTCTATGAAAACAGCGCGGACTCCAACTATAGGCAGAGTAGCAGCTGCCTGGGGCCCCTGAAAATGTAACTGCAGACCCCGTTTGTATGTATGTATATTATGATGCTAATAATTGTAGCAGACATGTCACTCAGTTTTACCCCATGTATTTAAGTAGATGTTTCAGTGGGGCAATTAAGAATAAGGACTTCATCATCATGATGCTCTAGGGGGCTAGAGCAGAGGCCACCTGGGGTTTGAACCGGCGACGCTCTGAGACGGCGGGCTGTCGTGGGAGCACCTGAGGTGTGACTCAGTCACATCCTCGTGAATGTGCACCAGGATCAGTGAGTAGTAGCCATGTGATGTGCAGAGATACATCTTGTTTTTGAGAACGTGCAAGCTTGGAGTTTTTTATTAGTATCTTTGCTACACCTTATTAAAGAACCAACATTCTTAATAATGAGTTTAATATGTTTACAGAACAGCAATGCAGTACTTTATTTATTATATATAACTTTCCCTTACAGGTCAATCCAAATAATAGGTGCATGATGCACCAGAGAGCATCAACAGACATATGTAATTATTATCTTCATTAAATCATGTGCAATGTTGATTCCTTTGTGATGTGAAATATGGGTATAATATCCAAATACAAGGAAAACATTATGAAACATAATAGAGTAGCGATTTAATAAACAGCAGATACATTTTTAATGCAGTCAACATAATTGCATCCTATACAGACAAAAACTGTAAAGAAAGTCATGAAGAGTTCAGAACTTACATGTGCTCAGAAGAAAATAGTTCCTTTTTCAATATTGTGAAGGCTTTTATAGTCATCAAGTTCAGGAGAGGCTTGATTCTCCATGTCGAGGTCAAAAATAGGCATGATTTAGATTTCAAATATTTTAACTTGAAATTTCAGACAACCTGTTATAGAGGAACATAGTGTCCTTGAAGGGGTGTAGGGTTTGATGGCACCTTGTGGGTACGGCGATGTTGTTTCCTTGGAAACCTAGCCAATCCCCAGGTCTTGAACTTGATACTTGCTTCAGTTGGCAGCCAATGGAGGAAGACCTGACAGGGGGAGATGTGAGCATTTGGGGAGGTTGAAAACATCTTGTGCAGCAGAACTCTGGGTTAGGTGGAGAAATATACCGTGGCATGTCAGGAGCCCAGCCAGGAAGGAGCTGCAGAAGGTTGGGTGAGGAATGACTACAGTCTGGGACAAGCAACTTGGCCGACACCTTTGCGAGCAACGGGTGGATCCATCAATTATGAATCTGTTGGACCAGCTTGCAGCTGTTATGTGGAGGTAAGGTTTTTGTCAACATAACGCCAAAGTGTTTGACAGTTGTTGATGATGCTACTATTGAGTTATTTAGTGTAATGGTGAATCCACGACGAAATGATGGACTGGTGGGGATATGGAGAATCTCAGGCTGTGACAGCTTGAACCGTGGACTCCGACTGACCTGACAACGCACCAGACTGAAGACGTTCTCACATCCTGCTCTCTTTTGTTTCTGACAGGACAGTTTGTTTACTGCTCTGATCCTTTCAGGTTCCCAGCTCGGAACTCTAAGGTGACATGTTTAAAGCGAGATTTTTGGGTGAATTTAATTGTAAAATTAGTGTTCAGATGGATTTTAAAGCTATGCAATTTACAGCAAAAGGTGAATGACAATTTGCGGTTTGTAACAGAGATGCACTGTCATTCTTATTGTGTTTGTTCTTACTTTTCCATTACAAGCTATCATTTAAGACACAGCATGATGGCTGATGACTAGTTTCTGTTGGAATTGTGAACTCATTGTGCCGATGTTCAACTGCTATTGTATATCACTATCTAACACATCACTGGCAACCGTGATCAACAGTGTGGTCAACATTTGTGCATTCACAATTTTCCAAAGTGTCACATATTAATTTTCCTCTTTTATCTTTGAAAACCTTTCCTAGATGCACTGTCAAGTATTGTGTAACATATCATATTTCAGAATATGCATTATAGAATTTTGTTGATCGATTGGGAGAAACTCAGCTCAGAATCTATGAAAATCAAGACTTGATAGCTTCAAAGATAAATTTCTGTGCTGTTCCATACCCTTATATGGTAATTATTTATATTATTTCCTGTTGCTGTCAGGGGTGTGTACAGGGCAGGGGTCACAGGGGGACTGGCCCCAGCTGAAAGCTGATTGGCCCCCTGGAGTGCCCTCTCACTGATCCAAAACATATCATTGGCTAATGATAAGGTTGGTCCCTCTGTATTTTGAGACCTTTGTAAACGTTAAACTTATAGCCCAGAGTGGCCACTATGGATGTGGCCTCTGTCACGGCTCTGCACATTTATCCTGGCTTTCAGTCATACTCCTGCCACTCAGACCAATCACCTTCCTCTGAGAGGCAGTGAGGTCAGTGATGTCACAGCTGCCCCCTCCCCCCCAAGGCAGCGGAGTGAGATGTGCCTCACAAAGTCGACTGGACCTTCCTGTTCCATTTCACACTGTACAGCATTAAAACAGAAAAGAAGAGACTTCAAATAATGGCAAAGATTTGCAAAGTTTTGTTTTCAAAGACTAGATAGATAGATAGATAGATAGATAGACAGAGTCAGAAGTGAAATACCAGAAGTGACATACCTGTTAATGCTTTAGAGTGATTCAGACACATATAATGTGACTGCAGTGACAGCAGTAGCATGGCCCAAAGGAAATCCACACTAACCCTAATCAATTGAAACCCAAACCGTGCAGCTTGGCCTATTTGGGCCATCGCTACACCTTACTTTTTAAGCCCCTAATCTATTCTGCTATTTGCTCCAGCTGCCAGGAAGATCAAAAATAAAGCAGCAGACAATAAGCACTTTGGATTTTTCCAGGCCGGTGCGGCTCTGTGTCTGTGCTGCTGAGGCTGGGCTGGAAAGGCCAGGAGGAACACGGTGGCTCCATGCCCAGGCGGGGCTCACAGCCTGCGCACCGCACAGCCGAAGGGAGCGCCGCAGGAACACCGGCCGTGAAGTGAAGAGAGATACGGAAACACAGAGCGAATCTGTCCGGACCACAGTCCTCCAAGGACGAGAGATGTGTGACCTTAAACCCACCACTTAGCATTCATAAGAGTGGCCAGTAGGAGATAGGCATTGGGGGGGGGAGAGATGGAGAGGCAGGGGAATAGTGAGGGAGATGGGAGAGGCAAGGATCCGGAAGACACATGATTCTAGCGGCTGGCGTGATGCTGGGAGAGTCAGTGAATGTGTCTAATGGGCTGATCGGGGGAACCTGTTTCTCCAGCTGGAAATCTAATTTACAGAAACCTGGAGCCCTAGGGTTTCCACAGGCCAGAAGCCGCTGTCCCAGTTTCCATGCAAGGTTCAGTTTGTTGTTACAACAACAATTAGGCATATCCCTCAAAAATGCAATGGGCGGGGTCTCTGTTCTCCAAACTGCCAAACCCTAGTTCCTGAGTTCATTTCTACCACCAGACATGCACTGTGACGCACAGTACAGGTACAGCGCTGAACTCAGAGAGATTTGAAAAGCGCAAACGATGAGCTCGGCTTAGCCTTGCATTAGCTCATCAGCAAAACCCAGCACTTGAAATGCATGCATCAGATTCACCATCCATCCTCTGAGCTGTCATTTGCTCAAACACCAAAGCGGTGAAAATGAAAGCAGGATTGGAATAAAGAGGAAGTTAAGCTGGAAGAGGGGAAGTATTGAAAACAGAAAATAAGCGGCGTTCATCATAGGTCTCGCTCTGCACCTTGGCCGGCCATGCCTGCCCTGCAGCCCATTCCTCCGCACAGGCTCTCAGGGACAGGCAGTTCTTGGCAGGGGCTCTTTCTGGGAAATGGCCACTCGATCCTCTTTATTCTAACAGTAATGCACGTAGATTATCCCTAATGTGGCATCGCCGTGAACATACACTAATGACTGCCTGGGCGGGCGAACAGAACTTGCAGCAGTGTGACGGACTGGAGGTGCACAGCCCAGGGCAGGGTGCCAGCCGGGCAGGGGGTGATGGGGTGGGGCCATGCGGCACAAGACATAGGATGGAGGGCAGTAGGGTGGAAAGTGGGAAGCTCTGGGTATGGAATGAGAAGCAGGGGGAGATGAAAAGTGGGGC
Organism: Paramormyrops kingsleyae; assembly: GCF_048594095.1. Lineage (NCBI taxonomy): Eukaryota > Metazoa > Chordata > Actinopteri > Osteoglossiformes > Mormyridae > Paramormyrops > Paramormyrops kingsleyae. Next base: position 30,974,599 of record NC_132809.1, read on the forward strand.
GGCGGTGGGGTGGGGGAGTGATATGCAGAGAGCCAGTGGCATTTCATCATCATCAACGTATAGCATTTATACCCAACATTCATTTTAATGCATCTGATATGGCAGCCAGGATCTCACATGCATCAGGACCTATACTGCATGTGAAGCCAACCGATCAACAGCTACTGCACAGAGAGCCACACCCATCAACAGCTACTGCACAGAGAGCCACACCCATCAACAGTTACTGTACAGAGAGCCACACCCATCAACAGCTACTGTACAGAGAGCCACACCCATCAACAGCTACTGTACAGAGAACCACACCCATCAACAGTTACTGTACAGAGAGCCACACCCATCAACAGCTACTGCGCAGAGAGCCACACCCATCAACAGCTACTGCACAGAGAGCCACACCCATCAACAGTTACTGCACAGAGAGCCACACCCATCAACAGCTACTGCGCAGAGAGCCACACCCATCAACAGTTACTGCACAGAGAGCCACACCCATCAATAGTTACTGTACAGAGAGCCACACCCATCAACAGCTACTGCGCAGAGAGCCACACCCATCAACAGCTACTGCGCAGAGAGCCACACCCATCAACAGTTACTGCACAGAGAGCCACACCCATCAACAGTTACTGCACAGAGAGCCACACCCATCAACAGTTACTGTACAGAGAGCCACACCCATCAACAGCTACTGCACAGAGAGCCACACCCATCAACTTCTACTTCTACTGCACTGATCAGCATCTGCTTAATGTGTAGCCTGACCCATTAACAGATACTTGATGTGAAGCCACATCCACCAATAGATACTGCATGATGATGACTTGAATGTAACACTGACTACACATGACATCAGGGTAATATCATAGAAGAAATGCAGATGATGCATTCTTCTGCAACCCACTAGAGGATTTTAAAATGCTTGAGGATGACTTTGTCAGTCGAAGGGGATAATGATATACATACAGTATCAATCAGCAATCAACTGAAGGTTCATTCCATACCATTTTAAGTGTAGCCAGATGATATTCATTAGAAAATTAAATTGTCTACTGTTTCACTGAATCCTGGAAAATCCTTTTTGCAAGTAAGGAAAAAAAAATGTTTTTTTTAATGGATGCAAATATTTCACTATAAGCAGCACTTTACTTAGGTTTTAGCATTTTTGGGCAAAAGCATATTTTTTCTGGGTGTCAAAGTTTTTAGTCTTGGCTAATGTGCAGTGGAGGGTGCACGATGAGGGGGCAGTTTGGGGCAGGTGTGGAATGAGGGGGCAGTTTGGCATGAAGTCACTCCAGCAGACAAATCACACAGCTCAAGTACAAACTAATTCTAGCATCTCAAAGACAAACTAAATTTCTAATTTAAACAGAGCCCTAATGAGAATGACAGACATTTAGTACAGGGTTTGTAAAGGTGACCAGCATCGAGTACAAGGTGAAGAGCTACAGTGGGGAAATGATGGAGGTAAATATCCATAAGTGTCAGAGTTTGGGGCTCTGGGTTCCTGTCACCATGTGGATCTCTGGGTTCCTGTCACCATGTGGATCTCTGGGTTCCTGTCACCATGTGGATCTCTGGGTTCCTGTCACCATGTAAATCTCTGGGTTCCTGTCACCATGTGAATCTCTGGGTTCCTGTCACCATGTGGATCTCTGGGTTCCTGTCACCATGTGAATCTCTGGGTTCCTGTCACCATGTGGATCTCTGGGTTCCTGTCACCATGTGAATCTCTGGGTTCCTGTCACCATGTGAATCTCTGGGTTCCTGTCACCATGTGGATCTCTGGGTTCCTGTCACCATGTGGATCTCCGTGTAACTGGCCCTCTTGCCCCACACCTGCCTGGAAGGTCAGTGTCAATTTTAACAAACAATTTAAGCTGAAATTCCAGGTCCACTAGTAAGTTACCTCACCCTGATGTCTGGTGACTGCGGACTGCTCTCAAACATTCAGTCCTGAGCAGAAAATTCCAGCAATAACACACTCATATATAATGTTGCTCTCAGTTGTACTGTAGATGTGCTCATGTTTGTTTTGTAGCTTGTTCTGCTTTGCGTGTCTGTATTTCATCCCTTGGTTCACCAAAATTCAGCTGCTGGCTTTTAAATACAAAAAGGATGACAAAGAATGGAATTAAAGCAGTGAACGTTTTAAAATGCACTGCTAATGGAGTGTATTAGCATGCAGGACTTCCAAAATGACTAGCTTCATAAGTCATTAGTGTCACAGCCTTAAAAATTATTAGCATTAGCGAGCTAAGCTCCAATGTAGATCCAAATTTTACATAATTTTCGTCTTGCTATCTGATGCCAAATAGCACAGTTCACACTGACACAAAGGCAGAAGTATTTTTAGGACCATTACAGTAATGATATTACTGGACAATTGTAGGATAGGCTTGAAAGAGTATCCGGAGATACTGTGGATCCAATCTCTGATGAAGACGGAGCTGTAAAAGCCAGCATTTAAGCAAGGCGCTGGCAGTCATGTGACACTGCTGCCGAAGAGCGTGACGGCAAGAACCACAGGCATCTGGCAGAGTCACACTCGCAGGGGACAGGGGCGACCTTAAGCCATCATACGTCATCACTTCCTGAGTGCATTATTTACTATCAATGGGCTGCACACCTTGTCACTAAAAAAATCAAATTAAGTCAACAAACAGAATCCACGATGAGCTCCCTAACCAGAGCAGTGACTCTCTGCCAGCTGGGATTCTGAAAATCTACCTAGAATCATCCCTGTTAACTCAAGTCACTGGTGGTTTTGCTATGTGAAAATGTTTCCTCCATATATGACAAGCTGATATGCACACGCCGGTATTTATCACAAGGAGCACTTTGGCCCATTTGCAGACCTGCGTTTGAAACACAGATGTTCAGCTTTATCACACAGGAAGGAGAAACAAACTGCCCTCAGTGCAACAGCAACTGAAGCAGTGTTTTGCAGCAATGCAGTTCTCTCGCCTTTGGTATAACCCACACTTTCGTTTCTGCTCAGCATTCATTTTTATTTTGGTCGATGGGGATTTCCACCTGAAAACCACTATCTCACATTGCTGAAGAGCCCATGACGGCCTAGATGGCCAACCAAAATATGTCCTGGGAATGGAGGCCCTGCACCACCTCACATCCCCAGGAGCCATTTAGGTTCCCAGTGTTAAACAGGGCTAATAGAGATTTCAGTTTAAGCAGTTGACCAATATTGGGTTTTACATCTTTCAGTTACTCTGCTTGCTTTTATACAACTTAGTTTCTGAAATGAACATTCAGGTTTTGAGCCTGTGGTCTTCATTAATATGCCTGGAAAACTCGAAACACTGAACACCGTTACATTGTTGCGATATTAACTTTAAGAGATCAATCTCCTCTTCCTGTTTTTGGCCTTGAAACTTCTGTTGCCTATGACCCATTGATTAATTGTTTTTTATTATTATTATTATTTTTATTTTTTTTAATGAGATAACATCACCGTCACACCCCCCATGAAGTCAGCACATTAAGATGTCAGACACCTGGCCAGGTGATTAGATCTAGATAGTAAATGGTTTTCAAATTACACACATACAAGCTACGAAAGATTTATTTTTGATACAAGCAATAAATCAAGTAAACTTTAAATTGGACTGTGTCCATTTGAAAATGTTACCAGGCCAATGTATAATAGCGGCTTAAGTTTTTCATTGCGTACAGCCAATTCACATATTATTTTCACTTAGAAAACACAACAAATGACCTATAAACCTATCCGATGGCCCTCTCAAGGAACTCTGCCCCAGATCTAATTTCCTCCTCCTTTCCACTACTTTTTATAAACTAATCTCTCTAGAAGTCACCTGCTGAACTCCTTTACTTTCACACATGCACACGTGAGGAAGGCAATGTCTGGAGGAGAGGAAAAAAATAGTTAACTGTTACTCCTAGTAGATCGGAAGTCACATGTTCCCCTGGTCTTCAGGACGAGGCACCTTGAAGGAAGTCACAGGGTTCCGCGGCCTGTCCGTGTCCCCATTCCAGCCTGGGTTCCTCGTCTCCACACGCCCGTCTTTCCACACTCTGTTCTCGCTGCTCTTCATTCCTGATGGATTTCATCCAGCAGCCGTGGCTAATGTTAGGGGGCCCCCCGTGAAGAACCTGGACCTTATTGTTGGCTAAGTGCGTGTTTTAAAACAGAGTGTCCTAATGACATTACAGGGGTGAATCTGAGATCCAGGCAGGCAAAGATAGAGAGGGGGAGCAGGGTCAAAGGTCAGAGTTATCACCAAGCCAGTGTGTGTGTGTGTGTGTGTGTGCAGATCCGGTTTATATTACATTTTGCGGCCCAAATGTCCCCCACAATGCACTAAAAACCTGTTTTTTGATGTTGTGGGGACCATTTTACCATTTTCAGGTCCCCACAAAGATCTGTGAATGCAATAAAAAAAAAAAAAATGCCAAAGGTCTCGTATTTCGTTTGGTTATATTGTATGGATAAGGCTGGGGCTGGATAGGGGTTAAGGTTGTCATGTTGGGATTAGAGTTTTTCCCATAGAAATAAATGGAGAGTCCCCACAAAGATATAATTACAAACCTGTGTGTGCGTGTGAGTATATATATACCCACACATATTTATGCGCACATATATATATATGTATATATGTAGGCGTGGCATGCCTTATATGTGTGCAATATATATAATACAAAGGAAGTCAGTTCCTTCACCAAAGCAGAAAGACATCGGGCACAATCCCGCTGCCCCCAGACACAGTGCGGGATGGGGCTCTGTGAGCTGCCATTACTGCCGGCTGTTTACAGTGGTGTCGCAGCCGTGTTTGGGCTCCGCACGGCATCATTTATTTTTTTAAAATCATTCCATAAAAGGTATGGAAAGACCATGTGGCACAGCAGTGATTTTATTGAACACTTGAGAAGCTTGCTAATCCCATAGGCATGGTAGGCTTAATGAGAGCAGGGCGACGACCTGGAAAGAGACCAGCGATGTTTCTGTTCAGTGGGAACAGTCGAAACTCATGAGGGAGAACGAAGGACCTGTGAATGCCAGGTCTATAAGAGTCTATGAACACATTCATAACACCTTACAATGCAGTCATAAAGTATTATAAACATAGATATAATCATTTATAACACATTATATCCATGTTTATTATGCATTATGACTGCCTTATGAAGCTCTCATTTATAATGTACTATCAGTACCTTTATAATGCAGTACAAAGCAACCTTAAGTCTTATACGGACCATTATAATGCATTATGAAGGTATCTAAACTGCATTATAGATGTGAGCTTCATTGGACCATATGCAGTATTATAATCAACACTATAATACCTGATATGACTCTCAATAGAAGATGCTTTATTAGTTCTAATACTGCTTTATAATGTTTTAATAATGCCTTATTAATTCTTATGCCAACCATAATAAAGGAATCGTGAAGGAATCTATGATGCATTATAGATGATATTCAAGCAAAATGTTACCAAAAGGATTATAATGGCACAACCAGCCCTTTTTGAACATTCCCAAAAATTAAATTGTTTAAATGTCCTGATGTGTCCCCCGCATTTGTTACACAACTAGTCTGAGAATAATACAACAAAATATGTGTCTGGTTTTTGCATTGTGTTCAAATAAACAGAAGTGTGATTTGCTGCTGGAGAGGAGAGGAGAATATGCCTGGGCATGTGTGCTTTAGCACGCTGTGAGGTGATTTGATTAAAAGGTACGTGCATCCTGCCCAGTGTGTCCCCTGCCAGGTGTTCACCTCAACCCTGTACTGGAGAAATGGTCACAGAAGAGGGATGAGTAATTAAAAGGTGAAGGTCTGCGTGCAAACAAAATCATGGCGTTCCTGAAAACAGTAACATTATTGTGTCAAACCAAAATTATAAGATAAAAAGAACCCACTGCTGTGAAAACCAGTCAGAGAAAACCCCCTCACCACCATAATCCCATAAATCCTTTCAAAATATGGACATTTAAATACTCTCCAATCCCAGGGAACACTCGATGAACGTGTCATCAAGAGACAGAAACGGAATGACGGGGACAAAACAAAGATCAGGACAAGGGCTGCATAGAGGGACAGCTTGTAACCAGGACTCCACACTGCAGTTTGATGAATTTGCCCATGTGACGTGCTCTCGGTGACGGATGTACAAAAAAGGCCATTTCCCTGTGTAACTCATGAATTTACCATTACAAGATGGTGACGTGCGGGTGGGCATCATATGACACAGCGAAAGCAGACCGGCACTCCCAGCCCGCCAGCGTTCTCCCGTCAGCGGCGTGGCATGGATTTGGGGTGCCAGGAAAGAACAGCAACTGAAAATGGTGTTTTCTAGACAGGATGTCGGAAGGTTTTCCTATGGATTCTGGGAATCGCCCCAGTAACCCATAAGCAAATACCAGCAGTCGGTTTAACACTGCAGTGATTCAGCATCTCACCAATAACCCTCCTGAAAATAAAGCCAGCGAGATCGGGCACATCTCTGTGAGCCGGGAACCCATCGCCGGCTCCGGAAAATTAACTGCCAGATGTTGCTTTTCCATAACCTTTGCTGCCCACTTTAATGTCACTCACAGCCTGTGTCGCGTGTTCGACTGGTGCTGGGATCCACCCACACTGTATTCATATTTAATACCTTGGAAAACAACGGAAAAACACTTCAAGTAAATGTTTTCCCCCTCACCCTCCAAATGACCGTACGGAAATCTATATACGGAGAAAAGGAATGGAGCCCCTTGCACAGAGCACGTGTTCACGGTGTCCTCCATACGTCTCGACTTCTCTATCCATCGCCACATCAAATGAAGAGGGACAAAGGGGACGTGGTGAGGCTTTGAAGTCCCTTTGGACGCCGTGGCTGCTCCTGCACATCCTCTGTGAGCACGTTTAGGAGGGGGCACCAACCAAGCTCCATGGGACACCAGGAAGTGCTTCGGGGGGGGTGTGGGTTATACTTAAGAGCCGTTACTTAAATAATGCATGCGAGAGTGGGGGGAGTCGGACAGACATGCACCCAAAGTGTCCTGCCAGCACACTCCTAAATAAAACATGGCTTTCTCCCATTGGTGACAGCAGGTTAAAGCATTTTTAACTGAATAAATGTGGCACATGAGGACAAATTGTGTATATAAATAAATACTCCACATCTACAGGTACAGGATCTATACAATGTGTAAATACATCAAAGTCCACATCAATCCAGATTTACTACATGCTCAAATATTCATTTACCAACCCATCATAAATAACTTATGCAGTGCGAGGGTGTAATGATAGTTATATGCATTATAGTGTGTGTGTGTGTGTGTGTGTATATATATATATATATATATATATATAAATTTACCAAACAAAGATGGCTGAGAAAAAGAAAGAAAGAACAGAGAGCATTTGAGTGCCTAATGTTTCTTGCAAAGGAAATGAAGGAAAATATACTGCATGGATTTTTGTCCATGGTGTTAAATCCATAACTCCAACAGAAAAAATCTGTATCGGTTAAAGATTAAAAAAAAACCTCTGTGTACACAGCAGGAAAAAGAAAATGAAGACTAATTGGGAGCTAAAGTGTGTTTATAAAAGGAGCTGCAGCATCATGCGGGCAGGAAGCAGTAATGGGTCACATGACCAGAATTCCATCCCATGAGCCTCAGTTTGCCGTCACTGCAGTTTAGCATTGGGATGAGTGGCAAAGATCATTCTATGTGCTCCTTCCTAATTCCTGCCATGACCTGCTGGACCATTAGGGAGCCTAAGGCAGGGAGGGGTTTCCTTAAAGCAGGGACCACCAAATGAGCTGGGGGCCCCTACTGCTAATGCGTGATTTTATAAATAACTAAGCCCCAAGGACCAGGGCGGGGTGGGAGTTCCCCATTAAATTTTTTTTGCTCTGATGATGGTGCTGTTGTGTGACACTGAAGAATTAGGCTACTCTGATGAAGTTATAGTGTGTGTGTGTATATATATATATATATATATATATAAGTTGTTAAGCCTTGTTAGCAATACCAAATGAATACGACACATTATGTGCTATTTTGGGCATGCAAACACTGCAGGAACATGTCCGCAGATAGATGTTTCTGCAGATCCCACCTTCAAAGACCCTTGCTTACGCTGTACTGCAGTAAAATTGCCACGTTCCATAAATCCTTCTGTCCTGTCGAATGAACTTCATCATTATCGAGGGCTTCTCAATCAATTGTATTGACCCAACAAGAAATAATAATATTCTGTTCATCAATAAAGGAATGTCAAACCATAATCCGGCACAATTCCTTTCAGTTCATTTTGACTTCACTAAATTAAGTCTGTCTGGCAGTTAACAGATCGATGTCTGTTAGAAAGAACAGAACATATGCATGTTAGTGACCCAGTGAGCAGTAAAGACCCCAGGTAAATGGCCCGACTTTTACGCCACGCTAATCCAGTCTGTACCAGCTTCGCCGCACAGATTCTCTGCGAGGTGCATTAAATAAAGGCTGTTGTGACAGAAATGGTCGCCGTTGCCTGATATTGATTGACTCCCAGGGTGAAAAGCTTATAATGTTTTCAGAGCTTGTAGTCAGAATGCATTATTCTGAGATGCTCCATTTCATTTCATTTGTGTGCTGTGTAGCACCTTTAGACCTCTCTCACCATGCTTGGTAATTTCACCTTAAAATCTTTCACCTGGATAGACCGCACTGTGCAGTGGAGTTACAGAAAGACAGAGGTCAGCCCTGATTAGGAGGTTGTGAGGAAGTAATAGAAATCGGCGTCTGGCGTAACGAGCCACAATGAGTGAGCAACTTCGGCTTGGGGATTTTCCCAAATTGTATACTTAGAAAGTGAGTCATACCGAAATAGGGAGCCCGGGGTGTTCAAGGAGAGAACATAGTCAACCAGCCAGGGTGAGTCAGGGTGTTGGAGGCTGATGAAGCATTTTTTGAAGAAGACACAGCACAACAAGGCTGTAGACATTAGCCCATCAGCTGGAGTGTTGTGACTCAGGTCAGACTCATTTCTACCACATAGGAAGCCTGCTTGATGTCCATCAAAACCATCTGAGACCAGACACACCTTAGCTACTAGGTGCTACATCTGAGACTCGGAAACCAGGGATGACTTCCCAGCTCACCGCAGTGACAGGCTGCAAACAGCAACCACTCTATAATATATATGACAAAGGAATTTATTATATTTATAAAAGGCCCTCAATTCATCAACGCTGAACACATACAAGCACAACACGCACAAATAAATACTTCCATAAGACTTACGCCATTCGCTAATGGACCGTGTACTTACTGAGATTAGTATCATGGTCTACTGAAAATGATTATACCCCTAAACAAATCGAATGCTGCTTAGGATATGCTTTTAACATTATTAATGGCGGGATCATAACCTCGCAGAGGCACAGGTGATTGCGACAGTCTAATAAACGAATCCATGATCCCAATCAGCTCCTGGTGGTCTTTTGGGCTCCGATGGGAAACGGGGCTCTGAGCTCCCAACATTTCTGCTGTTGCTTTACTGTTTGGTCCAGGTGTGCTGGTCTAGAAGGTAGTCACAGAACCAGGAAGTATGATCCAGGACACAGGTCTCCAACTACAGTCCTGCAGAGCCCAGCTCTGCAAAGTTACTTCTCTGCCTGTTCCACCACACCTGATTCAACTGAAGAAATGGGTGGAAATGATCAGAGATGTGGAATCAGGTGTTAAATGTAGGGAACCTCAAAAACGTGCAGGGCTGGGGCCCTCCAGGACTGGAGTTGGAGACCCCCAATCCAGACTACATGCATCTATAGTTGTTTTTTTTTCTTTTTGAACAATAAACCATCATAAACCCTTAACCATGACCGGCTGAACACTGAACCCAAAGAGAGCCACAACCATAATCTGAATATACAGTCTGGGTCATGTGACCACTGAAATGGTCCTGGTCCGGCTGCAGTCACGAATGGGCTTCAAAAAGCAGGAGACGCCACTCAGCTGCCTGCTTGCAGTCATATGAAGCAGCGGCGTGGAGCCTGCTTGTGTGCATATCTCCCTCTCCCATCTGTCCCACTTCCCTCCCTCCTACCACCATGTTCTCTCTTTCCTCCATCTGTTCTGCCCTCTTTTGTTCATTCAAATTTTCTTTTCCATGTAACAGCAATCATGAGCCCACTGTCAAGCGACTAGGAAACAAAGACTTCCTGCATGTGCTCACTATACTGTATGAGGGTATGTAACCAAATCAAACAAGGTTCAAAATCAGGAAATGGAACTGGAGTTGGAATTAAAATGTCTCTGAAGTTCGAATTCAATTCCAACTCTGTTCCCCATAGTTTTTTCTTCCAATCCCAACTCCAGTTCCATTTCCTGATTTGCATTGGAATTGATGAATGCATTCTGGAATGGTCCCAACCCTGCAATCAAATCCACCTCCAGATTCAACCTCCATGTCAGTCTTCCTAATTCCACTCTCGAGGACTCAGGACAGTGAATATTATTCTTTTTAACACACATCCATTTCAACCAGTGGTGTAATTATCAAGCCCTTAGCGATCAGATGAAGTTGACTGTAAAATTATCTTGTTCTGAACATTGGTGCACACTCACCCTCTGTACAAAATGTGGCACACAGTGGGCTAGGCCACATCCCCCCACTACCTAAGCCAGTCATGTGACCCTTTCTACCTCTGCCAGTCATGTGACCCTTTCATGTTTGTTCTCTTTAGTCCACACAGGTACAGTTAAAAAGGCATATTTGAAGCCCCCCTGGCCTAAAAGAACCCAGGCTTGATGGGGTGTTTGGAGATGCTGTGTGGCTCAGCAGGTTAGGCTACTGCGCTTGTGATCAGAAGATTGCTGGTTTAAATCCCAGCATCAGCAGAGTGATGTCATCATTCAGCCCTTGAGTGAGGCCCTTAACCTTAATTGCATCAGGGCCTGTCTGACCCTGATTTCTTAATTGCATTTCGCTTTGGAATAAAGCATCTGCTAATGAAATGTACCTTTTCTGTCATTCAGAAGGCGTTTCAGATCCTGTACAGGGGGAAAAAAAAGCAGCTGAAAGATGAATGATGCTTGAGGTTGGCGATACTTCTCAAAAATAAACTCTCAATGGAAAGCTTCAAATTAGCCCCCCGTGTCTCACAAGCTTTAAAATAAACTTTCTTGTGATATTCACACTGCAGAAATTTTAATTAAACGCCTGTGACAGATGTGCTTAAGGTTAGGGAATGCTTAGCTGGCGGCTGCAGCAGTATCGGCCCTCCGAGCGAAGGCGCATCACGCTTGCCGATCTCCTGCTGTGCACCAAGATATTTTACACTCCTGCTTTGCACATACAGAAACCCTCCAAAACATGAGAGGGTGTGTGCAGGGCAGGGGGGGGGGAATGCAGTGCCTCATCTTTATTCCACTTCCAACATGCTTATGAAGCCCCAAATCTCTGAAGAGCCCTTGGAATCAGAAAACGAGGAGCTTCTCAGATTGGATCTCGCATGAAGCTGCCCGGTATCCGCACCCTGACAGAGCCTCTGCCAACACAGCGTCGAGTCGCCCGCTCCCCAACATCCTCATGGCGGCCCTATCTGAAAGGCGGCAGGTTTAATAACTCCAAAAATAGAGCCACAGCTATTTTTAAACTACAGGCACACACCTCCATCAAAAATAAAACGGGACAATTAAAAACACAACAACATGACATTATTAAATCCCATTTTACTCGGAACATACTTCATGATTTTAAGTGCTCTGACAATTCACAATTCAGAACTGGAACATGGAGGATAAAAAAAATGTAAAAACATTCAGAGAGACCATCACGTGATACCCTTTGGAATTCATTGATCAGGATTTGTTCACCGCTCATTAATGGGAAACGGAAATACAAAAATGAGAAAACAGGAAAGAAGAACTGGAGGATAAAACAGAGCGAGGAGTGAAATCTGAACTGTCTTTTTGGTAAAACTAGTTTGGTCACCATTGTGGGTCTGGTCCAAATCCCTCCCTCCCTCCCACACACACACGCACACATGCACACACACACACACACACACACACACACACACACACACACACACACACACACGCACACACACGCACACACACAAAAAGACGTAATTGATCGGAATGGGACCGCTCACTCCCTGGACTGGATTTCCAGCATGATCTCAGCAATGCCGACCAGCTTGGTCTCCTCCAGGGCCTTGATCAGCCGGCCCAGCTTGGCGTTCCTCCCTTCGGCCTGGATGAACCGGCTGAGCAGCTGGTAGGCCTGTTCGTAGATGCCCTCGCGCTCGTACTCGAAGGCCAGGTTGTCGATGGTGGGGCCCTTCAGCGCCCGGCACGTCTTCTGCAGCGCACGGCCGACCTGTTTCCAGTCCCGCCCGATGTTGGTGGCGAAGCGCTGGTGGTCGGTCGGTGTCAGCTGGCGATCGACTGAAAAGCATGTTTTTAAAAAGATTCAGTAAAAGTGCCTCTCTAAAGGATCAAGGCTCTATAGTACAAAAAAATATATATTTACCGGTATCCTAGAAGTAGGTAGCAACAGGCCAACATATTGACTGGAGCAAAACTCACCCAGACTACAGATTCAACTGATCATTTTTCTGTCCATATGTCACATTTAAATATTTTTAAATACGTTTATTTTTCCAGGAAAATAAAGGATATTTTTACTGTTGCTGTTTCTTTCAAAAATCTCACTGAAATTAAAGTCAAGATCTCAACGGTTTGACGAGAAATACTGGTCAATTTCACTCTCAATTATCTCACAGAAGGCTACAAGAGACCCGCTACACTTGGTTACGTTTTTCAGGAAACTCAAAGCAAAATGAGAGCGAGCTTCCCACCCATCAGGTGAAGGAGCATCCCAGCAGCTGTATCTTAAAAACAGTTCAAGAAAATGATTCGAATTTTTTTGTGTCTTTAATAGCATAAAAATAAATCATTCTGACTTATTAAATCTAACCTGGGTCGATTTTCAATTTTTAGCTGCAGGTCCAATAGATGACCACTAGGATACATTATTTAAATAGCAATTATATAAGTGAGATCATCAGATGATGGCAGATTCCAGTTTTCTCTCTCATTTACATTCTTATTATACAGTAAAATGACACCCATATGCTAAATAAATGAGCTGTTTTGCAATTCTGCCATGGTGTTAACGCAGTCAGAACCACACATTCCCCTGAACATCTTACCAAACAACTTCTTCTGGAACGTGAAGCAGTTACTAGGCACAGCAGGAGCTTCTGGTCTCGACACTTGAGACGGGAAGCTGTTGGATGAGTCCCGGTCACCTATGGTCAAGTTTAGCAGCTGCTTCTCTAGCTGGGACACTTCATCATCCCGTAGGCGGACGGGCTGCCAAAAGACCAATGATGTCACTTCCGCATGTCAGTATAACCTGCAGATTACATCATGATGCTAGGACCAGGACTGGGGACCCCAGTCCAACAGTGGTCAGCTGCCTTCTCTGTATGTTGCCTAGCAACAATGTCTTAGCGACACAAATATTTCAAGTGGACGCAGTCACAGTGTGTGCAGGCTTTCTGATAAATCGCTGTTTTGATAACAGCTGTCTAAATATATCTTACATAAATGTCTGTAGAACGCGATTAAGGAAGGGAAAATATTTGTAGCACTAGTAGAGAGATAAAATACCTCCTAGAGGGAGATGGACGATGCATCAGCACAGGACACACATTACACCCTCAGTCAGCGCAGTGGAACGGGACACACATTACACCCTCGCTCAGCGCAGTGGAACGGGACACACATTACACCCTCGCTCAGCGCAGTGGAACGGGACACACATTACACCCTCGCTCAGCGCAGTGGAACGGGACACACATTACACCCTCGCTCAGCGCAGTGGAAAGGGACACACATTACACCCTTGCTCAGCGCAGTGGAACGGGACACACATTACACCCTTGCTCAGCGCAGTGGAACGGGACACACATTGCACCCTCAGTCAGCGCAGTGGAATGGGACACACATTACACCCTCGCTCAGCGCAGTGGAAAGGGACACACAATACACCCTTGCTCAGCGCAGTGGAACGGGACACACATTACACCCTCGCTCAGCGCAGTGGAAAGGGACACACATTACACCCTTGCTCAGCGCAGTGGAACGGGACACACATTACACCCTCGCTCAGCGCAGTGGAACGGGACACACATTACACCCTCGCTCAGCGCAGTGGAAAGGGACACACATTACACCCTTGCTCAGCGCAGTGGAACGGGACACACATTGCACCCTCAGTCAGCGCAGTGGAATGGGACACACATTACACCCTCGCTCAGCGCAGTGGAAAGGGACACACAATACACCCTTGCTCAGCGCAGTGGAACGGGACACACATTACACCCTCACTCAGCGCAGTGGAATGCTCTTACCAGAGAGATTTAATTGCAGTTACTTCTGCAGATTGTGTTAAAACTGCTGCACTTCTTGGACTCCTATGACTCTTTACCTATTAAGTTACACATCAACACAATGGTTCCCAGGCTCGCATTTGGCCTGCGGATTACCTGTGGATTGCTAGCCAGATGACAGCTCTGTCCCCTCACCTGTAAGGAGTGAATGTAGGAGAGGCAGAGATCCTGGTTGGTAAGACACAGATCCAAGACGTTCTCCCCAGCCTTCAGTTGAGTCTCCACTCTAAAGTCCTCTGAGACAGAGAGGATCCGCAGGGTGTGCTGCGTGAAAGCCTGGCTGACGGCAGCAGTGGCGTAGCTCTCCAGGAACTGTCGGCATGTCACCTTGCTCATAAATTTCAGCTCAATGCCCAGGAGAGGGTCTGCATCGTGCAGCTTCAGGATCTCGTATCCTTGAAGACCCCCAGCAGTGTCTGTAGCATGCAAAGAAGTGTAGAAAAACAGATCAGCATTCTGCTCTTTAAACAGTAATCAAAATCAAAACTGCACTACTTTAGGTAAGAGGTCTGGTTTGGCACATTAAATTAACAATCAATGCCACTTAGCACCACCTACAGGCAAGGATGACCAACCACACTCATAACCATTGACAATAAAAAGGCCAGGGAAATTGGAGGAAAAGTCCCACTACCATGCCTCAAACAAGATGACAATGCTAGACCCAGTGAATTTTATCCATAAGTACAAAACATGGTGAACACCATAAAGAACATCTTAACAACTTCGCTATAATGCCAAAACTTCAGCCATTCAAAGTGAATTTATCACAAAGAAAATATGCACCTCCACATTTTTAAATTCCAACCATTTAAAAATCTACTGCACAATTTAACATATTATAGTAAAACTGCAGTATTCCAGGAATTCATGAATTTCTGCAAACTTCTGGCTACCTAGAAGGGGAGCAAGTCCAAGTACAGAGACAAGTGACCCTTATCTAATGCAGCCAGTGTCCCAGACCTTGTCCAAGGGAACTATATTTCCATTAGCGAGGTGCTTCATTGCTCTTAAAACCTTTAACCTAATTACTGAGTGGATCCACCTACTGGACAGAGTAATTCAGCCGTTTCACATGAACCTCACAGCTCTGTCAAACAATCCTGCTGCTGGAACTGAACCAGAATACTTCCGCAGCACCCTAACATCAATCTTTGACAGTGTATCAGAGCATACTTCAAAAAGCTCATTATGAGATCTGCTGAATTTCGCATTGGGGAAGCAGGCATTGTACTTACTAACATTCTTTTGTTCAAAGTAACTACAATTTATTTCTGTTTGCACGGACATAGTTTTAAGCACCTTGGTTCAAAAGCCATACATGTGGCCAGATGACTGATGGATTATGAGTCTGGATTAATCACTGTGGCACCTGTGTGACTAACATACATCCCAAAATAAATCACTGAAACATCACTGCATGTTTTACAGCAATCCATAAAGGAGTAGAAGGTATTTAAAACCAAGAGTGATTCAAAGAAATCTACAGCTGTGCAACTATCAATCTTAAATCAGAATACTACACTGCGTAAAGTGTAACGCTGCACTGTTGTGGTTCAGATCTGTGGTATCAGACTGTCAGTCTCTCTGCTACCCACCTGAAAGCGTCAGCTTGATGACTTTGAAAAGACTATATTTATTCTGCGGATCCTTGTACAATGCCGGCAAGTTCACCTTTGGGCAAGCAGATTTCACGAAGAGGAATGCACACCCCAACCACACACCATCCACACTCTTGGAGCTCATTTTCTGAAACAAGAGCACAGGATATTAAAACCAAACATTCCCTTGAAAAATCTTTCGTATAATACCTCTTATTCTACCTCCGACCCCTTACAGTCCTGATGTTTTGTTGTTACCTTTCCTTCAGGTGTTTCCATCGTCTGAGCATCACTGTCAGGTGACTTTAGCTGCCACAGTTGTTCTTACAGCTGCATGACCCCCAGCTGAAAAACATTAAGCTATATATATATATATATATATATATATATATACACACACACACACATATACACATATATACATACATATATATACACACATACATACATACATATATATATATATATATATATATATATAAAGCTAAACTCAACCCAGACAAAAAGAACTTCTAAACTCGTTGTCAGGTATTTATAACACACTTACAACATTCTTTTTATCCTTGAGTAACCCCCCAACATCTTTGCGCCAAACTTACACATCCTCAGCGTTTTACTTATTTCACAGACCAAAGCTTCCTCCAAGCCTGGCCAAAACAGTTTCAGTTATAAATTTCTAATAGATGCACATGTCTTTATGACAAAACGAAAGCAAATAGGGTTCTAATCAGGAAACAAACACAATGTTTGTTGTGTGATACGTACAGTACAAGAGCGTTTCAATCGGCGTACTTGAAGTAAAAGAAACAGCAGTACAATAAAATCCTACATCGACATTTTGAGAATATGCGGATTAAAAAAATAAAGAGAAAAGGACAGTAACTTTACACACAGCTGCTTTTCGTTAACCCACAAACATATAGGTATCCGGAGTAGCCCGTCTGAAGCACAGGAAACGGGTGAAGGGCCGACACGAAGATCTCGGAGAACGAAGTACCTAGGCGGCGGGTTAAAGCGCAGGTCCCCGCTGTCACCAAGCTCAGCCGCCATACGACCACACTCGCGGCTCCAATCTCAGGCGTCAGTAATTTCACCTTACGATAC
Source organism: Paramormyrops kingsleyae (assembly GCF_048594095.1). Classification (NCBI taxonomy): domain Eukaryota; kingdom Metazoa; phylum Chordata; class Actinopteri; order Osteoglossiformes; family Mormyridae; genus Paramormyrops; species Paramormyrops kingsleyae. The sequence goes on from NC_132809.1 coordinate 30,991,736, forward strand.
TAAAACTACCCAAAATGCGCCGAGCCGTCCTAAGACACGTTATGAGACAACACTGTAAAAAGTAAGTTTTCTTCTGAACTAGGCTTCAGATATTAAAAGCAGCTTTCTTACGAACTGGGCGTAGTTTTGTCCGTTAAACATGTTTTTGTAAGATTTTTTTCCCACTAACCTTCACACCCTGTAAGTAACACTTTAACCTAAGCTAATTAGCTAATTTTAGTAGTCAACGGTCGTTTCTCTAATGTAACCATCATTCAAAGCCCTCTGCGGTACGAGATTTTTATCGTTTTATTATGTGACTTACTTACCATACACATTTGTGTCAATAAACAGCATTCAACTTATTACTGAACATGCATAAGTTCTGTAGGCTAGTTAGAAGAGATCCGATTGGATAAAATGAACTTTGTACATATCACGTGGTTCGTACGGAGAATCGCTTGGGCTTCTGATTGGTTACCGGACAACATTTTCTTACTGACGTAAAAGGAAAAACTTTCATTTTGATTTACATTGTTACGATGAATTTGATATAGGTAGCCTACTAAACATTTTACAGCTCATTTGTTTTAATGCACACGGTGGCTGACGTATACATCGTCACTACAGATGTTATTCAAAAGGTTGCCGTGAACCGGTCAGACTGTTAATACATTACAAAGAGATGCGGAATTGTTTTCCGCATGACTTGGTACTTAGACGCATTTAGTCGCAGTTATACTAATAGATGCTTTCCCACCGATGTTCTGGCACCTAATTAGAGGTTCTGGTGCCGAGTTCCTGGTGTCGACCTACAATTTGGCAGAGTTCCTACGGTGGAGACGTGACAGAAATTCCTGATTCGTGAAAAAAAGTCCCTGCGGTGCGAAATGACCAAAACACTCCGTTTCGGCTGTGAAATGAAGTTTCCTGAAGAAGTCCTCGCCAACATATTCTCCTACCTCCCGTTAAGGGACAGGTACAACTCTTCCTTAGTCTGTAAGCCATGGGCCCAGGCGATGAACTACCCTTCTGTCTGGTATTACACCGAAGTCAGGTTAGTGAATTTGCTATTAACTGTATGTTTTGTACATTGGCAGATATTTATAGACTACCTTTTATGAAAATTGTATTTTATTTTTCAGAAGACAAAAATAAAAAAACCAGATAAATTCAAAACCACGTCATTTTAAGTGAGTTTTAAAAAATAGTCCTCTATCCTGCCTACACTCAGAGTTAATCTCTATTTTTGGTATATTTTAGGGGCTTAACAAATTTGTATATATTTTAAAAGTCTGTTTTAAAAAGTACTGCTTGTACAAAAACCATCCATCTTTTAATGACTAACCACGGAAACCCTAAAGCCATATCCCAGCCAGCATGGGGCACAGTCTGGATGGGATTCCAGTCCATCACAAGGCACATACACACTCACAGGACAATTTACAGATGCCAGTCAGCCCAACTGCATATTTGGCCTGCAGAAGGAATGCAACAACCCTGACGGAGAAAGAACACGCACATGAACACACATACTAAGCAAAGACGGGACTCAGATCCCTAACCCTGGAGGTGTGAGACAACAGTGCTACCCGCTGAGCCGCCCCCAGCCCCCAGCCCCCAGAAAACACTACTTAAAAAAATCTTGTCACACAGGTTTACTGAGAGTTTAATTGTGTAGAGACGTGAATTTTAAAATAAAGAGGAAAGTGTTAAAACTTGTCTAACAGCCACATACGTACATAATAGTGGCCCAGTGTTGCTGGGGTGCAGCACTGCATGTTGACCTCTTTTAACTTACTTACTATTTTATGTGAATTCTGAGATGTTTCATGTATAATGATACTTTATTGATCCTCTGGCAAACTGACCCACAGACATGACTATTCTACTGAGGCTGGGCTTGAACCAGCAACCTTCAGATTAGAGGTATAGCAGTTTAGCCCCCTAAGCCACACACTTAAGTCATCTGCAGTTGTACTGCGCACTATGCCAAGACAAATTTCTTATAAGAATGAACTTATATGGCCAATAAATTTTATTCTTTCATTCAATCATTCACTCAGGTAATTCCAAACTACAGGGGAATCTACAGCAATATTTCCCAACTCGGTCCTCTGGGACCCATGAGTCCACATTGTTGTTCCCTCCTAGCTCCAAGAAATGTGGACTGTCTAGGGACCTCCAAGGAGCGGTTGTGAAAAAAATATCTAGAGAATATCAGCTCACCTTAAAGATTTTGTCTTTGGGTATTTCATACCTGCTTTATTTCAGCAGATGTGAGACTGGAGCTGAAGACCACGGCCTTCAGCATTTCTGCCACCTACTGGGGATGGTCAAGCACCTGAAAATCATCGTCTGTCAACTGAAGGATGTGGCGAACCGGGACATGGCGCTGCGAGTGTTGAGCCAGGCAACAGACCAGAGCAACCGGCTCCAGAAACTGAGCGTATCCTGCATGGGTGAATTTCCCCTGTTCTACTCCGGTGAAGACATTCTCCATGGCATAGAAGCCGTGCTGCTTAACGAGGCCAGTGGCCTGTCACTCAGGGAGGTTGATTTCAGGGACATGCCCTTCACTCTGAGCGACCAGCTGATCAGGAACATCGCCCAGCGAAGCCCTGACCTGCAGAGGATATACATCAACAATCAGGCTCTGGTGTGCAACGTGACTGTGAACACGATCCAGCAGCTGCTGGTGTCCTGCCCCAAGGTCCAGGTCCTGGGGGCTTTCTATGCCAGTCTGTCAGAGAAGGTCCTCAGTGAGTTACTCTTACCTGGAAGAGCTCCATTCAAGCTTCTGGAGCTGTATTGCGAGCGGTCTGACAAGTATGTGCCGGCTATTTCCAATGGATTCTGGGAGGTCTTGCACAAGAGACACCCTTCCCTGTCGGTAAACGTTATCCTCAACCACACTCTGCCCGCCAAGAAGTTCCTGAAGATTCTACAGCCGAGCATCCCCATACGTGACCTGGAGCTGCTTACCTACACATACCTGGTGAACGAGGTCAACTTTGTGGCCGCCAGCTACGGGACAACCCTCGAGAAGCTCGTGCTGCAGACAACCTCATCTGCAGAGCTTGACCTAGCGCTGGTGGGCCTGGCCTCCAGTTGCCCGCACCTGAGGGAGATCCACTGCTACTGCGTGGTGACCCAGGGCGTGGTGCAGGCCTTCTGCACCAAGTGTCCACACCTGTGGAGGTACACGCTAAAGACACGCAAGGAGCCACACCCCTGGACTTGTACAGTGATCAAGTGACATGAAGGATGACCCCAAAATGAAAGTTTACTTCAGATCATTGGTTGCCAACCCAGCTAACATCTTGCAGAAGCCCTGCATTCACAGTACAAATAAAAACTACAAACATTGTAACCATAAGAGACTTCATTTGATACTGGGATTTATATAGAAAATTTAATTTGGGAACTAAATGTAAATCAAATTTTATTGTATGGTGAAACACCATCTACTATTGGTTTCATGCTGTTCTGTAAACTACAATCAAATCATTTCACTGTTGACTGCATGATCCTCTGCAGTTTATAACTAAACACTGTTTGCTGTTGACTGCAGAATGTACTGTAATCTATAGTCAGACACTTGTGTTGACTTGATTTTGCACTGTAGTCTGTAGTCAAACAGTGTTTGGTGTTGACTGCAGATTGTACTGTAATCTATAGTCAGACACTGGTGCTGACAAGGAAGCTTCTTAATCTATGCACAAAAGCAGATTTTATTATGATTGCTACTGTGTTTTTGCACTATGCAAATAAATTTCCTTCTTTCCTTGTCTTCGGTTGATGTAATTGTTATAGTTCATTGAAGTGTGATGAAGTGTGCCTTGGTTTAATTATTAATAATCATTAATTATCGATTAGGGTAAAGGATGACCTGAAATTGGAATGAATTTCCCGCATATGTTCACAGTCAGCCCCCCCCCCCCCTTGACTAATACGGAAGCTTGAGGGGAAGCGAAGTCCGTAGACCTCATCACATTCAGAGTTACTGCCAATGTGTTTCTCTTACAGTTCATTTTTTAGCAAAGTAAGGAAATTGCAGGTTTGTCTCCATTTACACAGCAGACAGTTTTGTTGTGACTCTGGCTCCCTTTCTAAACAATACAGCAGAAGTGCCCCTTCTGAGACTTGAACCTGCTACCTTTGTAAGGTGTATAAGCTCTACATCAGTGTTTCTCATCCCAGTCCTCAGGGAACCCTGGACGTTCCACGTTTTTGCTCCCTCCCAGCTCCCAGCCAATCAGGAACACCAAATACCTGGTACAGGTGCGCTGGGAGCTGAGAGGTAGCAAAAACGTGGACTGTCCGGGGGGGTTCCCCGAGGACTGGGTTGGGAAACACTGCCCTAAAGTACTGAAAGTGGCCCTGATGCCCCTATCAGGAACGTGTGACTATGTACGCCCCCATGGCAAGCCCTCCTGACAGCTTAGGCTAGGCACCTGGGTGGCTAAAATGACCCCATCCGACGCAGGCTGAGCTCGTGAGAGCCTGACTCACTGAGCAGGAATCTCGGGTTAAATGTGGGGTCTCATGTTCGACGCCCTCAGCAGCCTGCAGCCCCTCCGGCACCCAGTCCCATCCTGGCGGGCTCATGCACGAGTGAGTATGCGCCATTGTACCAAGTGTGCGTGACTCAGGGCCATTATTCCCAGCTTTGAGCTGGCCAGCATTGTGCGCCCCCGGGGGCCCCATTGTTGTGCTGACGCCGGCCAGCAGGGCCAGGGAGGGGGGCGATACGGCGGAGTGACTGGGTCGGCACAAGCCTCAGTCAGCTCTGGCACAGCCCAGTGGGCGACAAGATGGACTAGGAGCGTCCGGCGGACCCTAGGCATTCCGCGGCAGAACGCGCACAGCGGTCGCATAGCGCATCTGCGCCCCCCTCCGAACGGCCTGCAAGCCACAGCAGAACCATGCAGGAGACCCCCGGATCAGTCGGAATGGATGGGAGCCACAGCAGAACCATGCAGGAGTCCCCCGGATCAGTCGGAATGGACGGCAGCTACAGCAGAACCATGCAGGAGTCCCCCGGATCAGTCGGAATGGACGGCAGCTACAGCAGCAATGTCCCAGCCTTCCTCACTAAACTCTGGACCCTGGTAGAGGACCCGGAGACGAGTCACCTCATCTGCTGGAGCACAGTGGGTATCTGACCCGAGTTCTGGCTGCGACTGTCTCACTTTACTTTGGTTAGATCCCAATAGCAGCTTCTGCTAACAAATTCAATATATTATTCTGCTTTATCTAGCTATATCTGGCTAGATCTAAAAGAGATGAATATTTGAGCTAGTCCTGCTTCCGTATCCATGTACTGAGCCTAGATACTCTCACAGGCTATGTACTAGGGATGGATCAGCCTAGGAAGGACTGGGAGAAAGTTTAAATTTTTTTAAGTATAGTGGCACGAATAACGCAGGATGAACATTCAGGTCAAGGTTTACTTGTTAAAAATTTGAGGATTCTGGCTGGGGTTTGAGGTGAAATATACCTTATTTTCACAAGATTTTCATTGCAGTGGATACAGGTGTTTGTTCTTATAAAAACTGCCAAAATGATACATTCGTTTCAAGTAACGAAATCCCGATTTAATAAGACAAAGTATGCGAACAATGATTAATATATAAAAAAATCCTTTTGTCTTTTATCGCTTGTGTTTTAATATTTTAATATTATTTTCTAAATATTTAGAAAACCATGTTATATGCTATTTTTATTTAAAATACACGTGTGTTTACACAATGTACCTGCCTCAGTGCTGGTTTATCCGCTTAAAGTAAACAGTAAGAAACTTGACAACATGATATTAAAAGGTAGGCGGCAACAAATATGATATAAGCTTTTTTCATGCCGTAACTCAGGCAAATAGACGGTCGTCTCTGCGTCCATGAGCAAGGCTCACTCTGTAGTACCTGGTGAGCATTTCTTTTCATCACTTTATTCCAATAAGAGGAAAAATAATTTCATAATGTCATTACAGTCACAGTATACTGTTTTTGTTAACGATAAATAATGCACTGCTCTCTGTTCGTAAACATGGGGGAAAGGCTGCAGAACAATTATTTTTGTATAATAGAGAGCACAAATATGAAATATTAGACTATATTTGGCTTTCTGAGAACATGCAACTAAAAGATTATAGATATTGCTGTCATCCATGAAAGTAGAAGTGCAATGTATTGTGATTTAGGGATAAAATGCAAGCAATGAAGAATACCTTAGAGGAAAGAGATTGTTGACATGTGATAGGAAAGATCAATGACAACACTTCAGCATGACGCTGCACAATGGAAAGAGACACTGGGTTCACCAGTGCATACAGGCACAGTTTAACCATAACCACAGTGTGTACAGTTTACTCACCTGTCCATTGATCTAGGCTGCCCAAACCAAGCAACACAAAAACAGACGGGAACAATAGCTGTGCCGTGTTTGTACATTATTATTTGAATCAAATGAAGGGAGATCATCAGCAATGTATACAATGCTCCTATTAAGAATAATACAGTACATCTCCCCATATTTTTCTTCCCAGTTTCTTAACATCTGCTTTTAGAAGAACATTTAGTCCAGCTACACGGTACTACTTGGTTCTACCCGGCCAGATGTTCCACTGAAACTCACTATCTTCAAACTCCTGAGTGCTGAAATAACAAGCGTCTCTGAATCTCTTCAATTTGTTCTCTTCCCCAGACCGGCACTAGTTTCCACGTGTTTGATCAGGGAAGGTTTGCCAAAGAGGTTCTACCCAAGTACTTTAAACATAACAATATGGCCAGCTTTGTGCGTCAGCTTAACATGTGTGAGTACCAGTCTTTAAAGGATTTTAACAAGGGAGTCATGGCAGTGATTTGACACAGATGCAGAAATGTGTCCGTACACTGCAGCCTGTCAAGTGGACAGTTTGTGTGCTAGAGTTTTTATTTGTGTGCTAATTATGGTTTAAAACCGTTTGTGATTAGCATCCCATGATGATTGTCAATGCACAGTGATCGCTCAGCTTATACTGTACCTCGCAGATGGCTTTAGGAAAGTGGTGAACATCGAGCAGAGTGGTCTGGTGAAGCCCGAGAGGGACGACACAGAGTTTCAGCACCTCTACTTTCTGCAGGGCCATGAGCACCTGCTGGAGCACATCAAGAGGAAGGTATGTCGGCGTCCAGAAGGAGGCAAATGGGAACGAAAGTAGAAGCAGGCAGCCATGAATAAAAATCACAGCGAGGTGAATGAAAATATAGATATGCACAGACCAAGTTGCAGACCCACTCGCTTGTATAAATGCTCAGGCAGGATCGCTGACACATGCGAATAAGCAAGACGAATCTCTCACCAGTTTGTCAATACAGGCCACAGTCTCAGTGTGCCCCCCCTCCCCCCTCGGGTACACGTAGGTGTCCATTGTGAAGAGCGAGGAGACCAAGGTCCGTCAGGAGGATCTGAGCAAGCTGCTGTACGAGGTGCAGGTGCTGCGTACCCAGCAGGAGAGCATGCAGTGTCAGATGCAGGACGTGAAGCAGTAAGTGCAGCTTAGAGTTTGCACGTTCTCTCCGCGTCACACAGGCATGCAGTTTGGCTAACTGGTGCTTTTAAATTACCCATAAAGTATGCAGTTGGGCAGCCAGCTGACCTTGGAGCCACAGAGCTCTTTTCCTCCCTACTTGGGAGTGTTTGGTTTCTCTCCTTCATTGTCATCTGGCTTTCTGTCTTTCATTTATTATTATTATTTCTTTTTCCCTGTTTTGTAATATTCTGTATAAATGATGTAGGAATGTATTACAACACACCATTTCTGGTGACTCCGTTGTGAAAGGCGCTATATAACATTGAATTGAATTGAATTAAACTGAAGTGAAGTGAAGTGCAGTGTGTATATGCCCTGTGATGGCCTGGCATTCTGTCCAGAGCATATCCCAGCCTGGTACCCTGGTGCTGGTAGTAGATGTTGTAGATGTTGTAGAAGAGAGATAGAGACAGATACACACACATGGTGCTGGTTGGAGATGTTGTAGATGTTGTAGAGGAGAGATAGAGATAGAGACAGATACACACACATGGTGCTGGTTGTAGATGTTGTAGAGGAGAGATAGAGACAGATACACACACATAAATGCATCAAAGAGGAATCACACCATCCCGGTGCAGTGGCTACTGCTACAAATCTGCATAAATTGCAGTGGTCTGGCCCACTGTGTTTCCCCAGTCAACAGAACAATCAACCCCCCTGAAAACTGGGTCAGGTGAATCCAGTCAGGTGGTCACTCAGGACAGGTAGCTCAGGTGAACCGTTTGTATGCTGCTGTTCTAGAATCAGGTGGTAATCACGCTGAGTCCACATGGAGATTTGACACGCCCCGCTCACACAGATGGGGCTATTTTTGGAAACCTGGGCATAGCTACAAAATAGCGCCATTAAAGTTTTGCAGACAGTAATATTTTATGAGCATTATTATTTAACAGCACTAGAGGTCTTGGATGATGAATCCTAAATGCACAAAGCAGCAGAAATTCAGTGTTTTATTTCATCATTTAAATTTTCATTGCAAAACATATATTTATTGATATTTCTGTATTATATAGAGCATGGCACCCGTCTTGCGGATCACCAGACGCCTTCCACCTGACAACACAATGAATCAGATGCATGAGAAGGATCTGTCCCCCCCACCCTTCCTGTCCCCTCCAGACAAGCACTCAGCAAGGACTCTTCATATTCAGATACACATAGACACACAATTAAGAGAGAGATGGATGCTGAAGGGGATAGCAAAGACATGGGAAGTGTGGATCTGGAGAGAAGTGGAAGCAGAGTCAGCCATAGCAAGTTACTGTATTGATAGGAGAGCGACTTCCAGACAGACACTCAGACGACAGAGTGACAGAGAGCTCCAAAGAGCAGGGACCGGGACCTCGGCAGTAATTGGTGCGACTGATGTGTTTTTGTAGCCAGAACGAAGTACTGTGGAGAGAGGTGGTGTCTCTGAGGCAGAACTTCACGCAGCAGCAGAAGGTCATGAACAAGGTGAGGAGACTGGGCCTCCAGTCCACCAGTTAGAAAGCTGTTGCTTCTCCATCCTTGCTTACACTTCCTGCTTTGATTTCCTTGACTTGGCAGAAATCATGATGGTTTCATTGTTCATCTCTGATTATTGCAATATCTTGTGTCTGTTTTGCAAGAACATTTGTTTTATCTTTTGTTGTGCAATTGTGCTGACAAGTTTATGTTTGAAAGAGCAGGACAATGTGATTTGGTGTGTTAGCGTATGTCTCTGCTGCTGAATCATTTCTGTGGCACCAACTTCCTGTCTGCCCATGTGTGGCAGCATATGTATGTGTGTGGTTTACTTCCTTGGCCTTGATTAACTCTTTTGGGTTTCCCATCATGCTCTTGGCTTGTCAGCTGATCCAGTTCCTGTTCACTCAGATGCAATCGAACTTGCCGAACAGTGTTGCGATGAAGAGGAAGCTGTGAGTACATCGCTGGGCTCCTGTACACACACACAGACACACGCATACACATGCACACACACACACACAGACGTGCGAAAGCCCAATCCAGCTGGACAAGGTCAGCTGACGAGCCGTGGCGAGCATGAATGGGCCGCAGTGCTGAGTCAGACCTGCTGACTGTTCCCTCCCCTCGCGACCCACTGAACCTGGGGCACGCGACCCTCCATCCTAATGTGCCCTGTCAGCATAGGTGAGCAGGGGGGGTTAAGCCTCAGTGGGGGCCTGCATCTCACGCTCCAGGGCCCTGGAGTAAAGCTCAGCTACCGCTCTGGCTGAGTTCAATACAGCATATTCTGCACAGTTTATAAAAAGCCAGCCAGGGGAAAAGTCTTACATCAAAAAGTCATGCCGACACTCCTAACCCTAACCCTAACCCTAATCCTAACCCTAAACCCAACCCTAACACTCACACCTCCACGGTTGTGGATAATTATCCTGCCTGTGGTCTTTGTGCGTTTTCTCTGCTTTGCTTTTCTACTGCTTCCCTCCTATTGTCCAAATACATGCATTTAGACAAATTGGTGTCTCTGAATTGCCCATAGTGTGTATGTATGTGCCCTGTGATGGACTGGCATCACCTCCATGGTGTTTTTCTCTTTTGGGTTTATTGTTGCCTGGAACAGGCTCCAGGCCTCCGCTGTGACTCTGTATTAAACAAGTGGATGGATGGATGGATATTTGATGATGTTCTCTGCTTCTACTGCTCTTATTTGCAAAATTACAGATTTTAACTGACTATTTACCTGAGATATGTCCCAGCCAGTGTTGGAATTCCAAAAGCTCAGGCCTACAAAGGTACACATTCAGTCAAGTTATGATAAGATGCTCTGGAAAGCAAAAAAACGGTGGCATGCGGATCGAGCTGACTGCCCCCCCCCCCCCCCCCCCCCCTTACTTACTTGTCATCCACTTGGCAAAGCACAGGGATTGGACTGTCACAGTAAATTTAGCACTGAGTTAATAAAGTCTTTTATTACCCCTTGACAGGTACCGCAGAGTGAAAACCTGTCAGTATGTCACTCAGTATAGCATTAAAAAAAATAAAGCTCAACATTTGTCACAGTTAGGATTTTCCGCTAAAAAGTGTCAGTTTTCTGAAACATTACGAATATAGCTATGTATACCATGAAATGATTTTGGTTCGTCTCTTTGCCTCTGAGACCTTTGATGCTAGATGATGGACCCAGCAGCCCCCCAGTCTCCAAGTATGGCCACAATCTTCTCATGGAGCCTTTACAAGAGCCCTACTATATCCACCCTGTAAGTTCTCCTGCCAGCGTATCTCACACTGTCCCTGGAGATAATACTGAGATTTCTAAGGGACTCCACCTCACACTCTGCCATTAACATTTGACATGTGTTCATTCTTTTGTTGGAGCCATCAAATCCCATCAGTCAAGGAAAGCCTAACCAACCAGAGGGCAAAATAACCTCTGGAACTTCCAGCATCTTTAACACCGCATCTTTTCTGAAGCCTTCTGCTGAAACTAGCCAATGTTCTGGCCAGGGCTTGCTAGCTGGAGGACCATTCATATCAGGTGTTACTGAGATGTCGCAGTCCAGTGCAATGAATATGCCAGGAGAGCAGTTACGGTGAGAAGACTGAATGTGGAGAAAATTTCAGTGCAGTGTCCTTAAGTTCTCCAGTGACACTAAGAAACATCTGGTCCACCATGGTTTCTGCTTTGATCTTAGCATGTAAACTTGCCATAATTTAACACTGAAAGCTCAGTTAAAATTAACTGTGTCTTATTCTGTGAGACGAACAAATGCAAAGGAATAGGATCCCACAGATGAGCTGATCTCTGCCAGTGCAGGGGGACATGCCAGATGCTGATCAAGGAGGAGCCAATGAGCCCTGGGGTTCACGCACGAGGCGAAGGAATCCCATTCGCTGACCCCCCCGTTCTGCCTGTTGCCATGGTGCAGTCCATCCTGGAGGGTCATGGTCCTGGAGTTGGGGAGAAGAGAGGCAGAAGACAACTGGAGAGGTCAGATGGTACTGGGGCTTATACTGACACACCGCACTCACACTCTTATATACACACTCCCAAATATGCCAGCACACACTGTACAGAACGTTAAAAATGCTAGACGAGTCATGTCATGATGTTATAGAAGTTGTCTCTGATGCCCTCTAGAGGTATAAATAGGCCCTGCAATTATACTGCGGCAAGGGCTGAGTTTGTGTAAGCAGGCAAATTGCAGTCTGGGTTTGCATGCTCAGAGGGTTGAGAACACTAACTGTGTGCTCCCTTAAGGTCAGAGATCCAGAACAACGTGGAGAGCATGGACATGAGTTTGGAGGAGTTACAACTGCTCCTCAGGACGCATCAGCAGGGCATGGATCCCACAGGCACTGTGGACGTGAGTGAAACCAAACATGGTGTTTTCCTGTCTGCAAAAACAGAAAAAAGCACCACAAAGTAAACTGACTAGGCACTGACTCTGCCCATTTTACCTAACAGCCATTTAATTCCAACCTTCCTTTGAGTGAATGGAACTTCACAGACGTAGAGGCCAACTTGAAATCCGTGAGTAACTGGCTAGGTACTTTGTAGTTGCCCTGATTGGTGTATAAAAGCAGTACAGCAGTCTGCAGTACTTGAAGCTGATGTATATGATAGTTGCCTTTCAATCTAAACAATCAGTAATTTCTTTAATCTGATTTAGCCCTTCCTCTCATCACTGTGATTAAGTGTCTTGAAACACCAGCATGGTCTAAATAGATTGCAGCTTAACTTAAATTTCAGAATAGCAGGATTACTAACAGAACAATATATTTTATAGACAGTTTTTAAAATGAAATTGTCCAGGGTTGAATGCTTAGTGGCAGTCAACATTTAACGATGGTTTAGGTCAGTGTTTGCAAGTCCAGTCCATGGGCATCCACAGATGGTCCACGTTTTTGCATCCCCGATGGCCAGATTGGGAAACACTGGCTTAGGTGATGAGCTCATGATAAGTTCTGGAATCTCTTGCTCCATTTCAGTACATGTTTCAACAGCAAGATCCAGACATGTTCAGCAGTGGAGGCGGTGAGGGACAGTGAAGACTTGAGGGAAGCGACTGAATGGGTTCCGGCTGCAATGTACAGAGGTACGGCTCATAACATAGGACATTGTAATTAAGTGAAAAAAGAGTGATGGAATTTTATCAGCAAGTACAGCCTGAGAAAATCACCAGGTAAATATCTGTTTTTATGTCAGTTTATGAACGGCCATCAGTCATCTTCTTCCCAGTACAAACATATCCTACACTGCCTGGCCAAAAAAAAAGTCGTCATTTCGATTTTTCGTTGGACCGCCTTTAGCTTTGATTATGGCCCACATTTGTCATGACATCGTTTCCACAGGCTTCTGCAATGTCTCACCCTTTATTTTCATCCAATTTGCATTCATTTCTCACTGAGATCCTGTATTGACAAGTGAGTTGAACCACTCCGTAAAGCCTCCTTCAGCACATCCCAAAGACCTTCAATGAGGTTACAGTCAACTCTGTGGTGACCAAGTCACGCCTGAAAATGATTCCTCAATTTCCTGAACCATTCATTGACAATTTGAACCCAATGAATGTTGGCATTCTTGTCCTGGCCATGCCAACAGGGAAGAAAACAACCAACTGATGATGGATGGAGGTGTAACCTGGTCATTCAGTAGGTTCAGGTACTCAGCTGACTTCACCTTTATTGCTGCATAACGTAGCTGAGCTGTAATAATGATCCAGTCATTGGCTTTTAAGTATTTACTGATATAAATTCAAATGGCAACTTTTTTTTTGGCTGGGCAGCGTATTGTACTGCTGGAAAGCGCTTGTGTAAACCAAACATAATCCTGCAAAGGATGTGAAACACATTTAAGGAATTAAATGATTATATACTCAAACCACTATACTAGTAAGTCACTGTTTTTAAAGATTTCTGACTAGTTCCTCGTTTAATTTAATGTCTTATTTACACAGAACACCTGGAAGAGAATATTAGAGGAAATGTCACAGGAGATCTGGAGGTTGACATTTGTGAATGTTGCAGAACAGCTGGACCTGACCTGACTGGGAGGATTGGCATTGTTCAGAACCACATTTTCCCACCTGCCATTAAGGATGTTTTCATCTTCTGAGTCATAAAGTTTTGCAGAATCCATCAGGAAAACACGACAACACCTTATAATTTGAGGATGCAGAGTGTTGGTGTCTGGGAGATCGCACCATGCTGCTGCCTGATTTCCAGGCGGATGGTGGATCAATCTAAGCCTACAGGACTAGAATGCGGGAAGAACTCAGCAAGGACTCCAACTGGAAGGCTGAAATCCAACAAGAGCCTTATGCATCACACCATTTCATAAATGGCACTATATCATATTCCGGAGAGGTCTCGTATTGACCTAATTTAGTCAGGTCATGCTTGCTGTTAGAATGGTGAGAATCAAACCACATAGGCTACCATTGTACAGGGAGGTAGATATTAACTGAAGTTGATTCATGTCTTCATGGCTCAAGTTCTGATGCACCTTTTTATAACACTGCAAGTGGAACTGATGGGACTTTGATTTTAATTTGTACTGAATGGATTTATACTTTTTCCTGGGAAACGTTTGTTTCATAGTATATATTTCGATATATAATTTTTTTGTTTATAGTGTTGGCACCTAATGTAAAAGGTTTGACTTTTTGATTTTGAAGACACTATATTTTATGTCTGTATTTGCTCAATTTTTTCCTTTATCATTGGTGCCCTGCAGAGGAACTTTGAAATATTTACTGCTTGTCATACTGGAGTTCATGATATACTGCTTTACTGTATATATTTTAGAGTGACATATGTTAAAACACTGATAGATCGTTTCACCATGTCCATTCACGAAAAACTTCTCTAGGGCAGCGCTTCCCAATCCGGTCCTCGGGACCCCTAGACCACCATAACCCCAGACCACCATACCCCTAGACCACCATAACCCCAGGCCACCATACCCCTAGACCCCCATAACCCCAGACCACCATACCCCTAGACCACCATAACCCCAGACCACCATACCCCTAGACCACCATAACCCCAGACCACCATACCCCTAGACCATCATAACCCCAGACCCCCATAACCCCAGACCACCATACCCCTAGACCACGATAACCCCAGACCACCATAACCCCAGACCACCATACCCCTAGACCACCATAACCCCAGACCACCATACCCCTAGACCCCCATAACCCCAGACCACCATAACCCCAGACCCCCCTACAGCTTTTGCTTCCTCCCAGCTCCCTTCTGAAACAGGATTGGGAAACACTGCACTAAGAAATTTCTCTGACCAGCTGTCAGAAAGTAGACATCAGGTAGAAAAGAGCCCATCACTCCCTATCTTCCATCTCAGTAAAGATGATACATGTTTGTGCACCTCGGTACAGCCTGGACCAGGTGAGGCGAACTGTGAGAGTACAAAACGTGGCCTCAGAAATCTGACTGGAGAGGAAATCTCTTCTCAAATGAGCATTCAGAGGTGGATAGTTCCGGTTTAGAAAGTAAAAATTCAGACCAAGACTTTGTTTCAACCAATTGAGTACTCTGTGACTGTGACTATAACTGGTGGGTTGAAACTAAATCTTGGTCTGGATTTTTACTTTTTGGATCTGAACTATCCACCTCTGTGAGCATTGTTGCTATTGTTGATTTCTCCTTATTTTAGTCATGGCCACCAGACTAATCTCACCTCTTACAGTCTACCATTCCAGAACCCTGAATACACCCTATGACAAACACAGGCTCTTTTGTCATGGTTACTGATCTTCGGGAGGGTGGAGTTGTTTTGGAATGCAAGACCAAGGGTTGATGTATTCAGACTTATTTGTAGCAACCTAGCGAGGAGAAGGAGTTTTTTATTCTGAGATGTTACACTGAATTGTGACCATTGTCAGACTGAGAAATGGTTGCAATGAGAGGAATTCAGCCGACGTTGCACATATTCTACTACAGGGTAGTCATATTTATGTTAGAAATGGTTTGCTGCTGAATATGTATGAGTGTATTACATATGCACACACATACATATACACACACACATACATATGCACACACACATATGCACACACATACATATACACACACACATACATATGCACACACACATATGCACACACATACAGTACATATGCACACACACATATGCACACACATACATATGCACATATATACACACACATACATATGCACACACATACATATGCACACATTTGTATAGCTTACATTTTTGATAAAAGTAACAATGTACGGTGTCAAGCAGAGTTTCTGCTGTACTATAATACTAAGATCTCACTGTTTGGAGACCTGTAAATTGTTCACTTTGTCACTTTATGACTACAAACAAATAAAAAAAATCCCAGAAAATAGCGCTTCATTCATAGCTTTCACTCACGTCACACCCAGTATTTCTTAGTTTGTGTTATTGATTTAAAAATGGAACATTGTGCAATGCAGTACATTTGAGTTCTTACTCTGATGCAATATGAGAATGACCACTGGAATGTATGGAATGAAGTAATTGCTTCACTGGACTGTACACACAAAGGAAATGTGGCAATGAGAAAAATTGCACTAGGAATGCTGATACTGTAAAATAATACTTTTTACGGTTTCAAAAAAAGAAGAATGCTTTACGGGATCGCCAGTTACATACCAAAGTTGTGTTTATCTTCACTGGTAATAAATGAACAAATGAATAAATGGGGAAAAAAACTAACTTGTTCAGGCCTGATGATTTTGAAACGGCACATTTGTAATTTGCAAACTTACGTCATGCCCTCATTCATTACGGTACCACTACATCCTGTAGGGACACTGTAGGGTCATTCAGACCGATGGCACATGAGTCAATAATAAAGACAAGCTTCTGCAACACCATGTAGCCACTGGTGGGTTTACTGGGCAGTAATTCAAAAAATACAGCTTTGACCAGCTCCATCCTGTTTGACCTCCTCTACAGTAAACCACATGACCATTGTCCTCAAAGGGGAGATCTTCCTGACAGAGAGGGTCCATTTATTCATAATAGACAAAAGAGAAATCGTAGAAATGTCTCCGGACAGGGCCGTCCTCCAGGGACTGGGAACTCCTGTGATTCACATGCTTGATGAACCTGAGCGTCTCCTTGTCCCTGTAGACCAACCCAAGGGCGTTGTCCTCTGGGGACACCGTGAGGAGCTAAAACCCACAGCAGACAGCAAGAAAAAGCACATTGGGGCACCTTGCTCTCTGATAATACCTGTCCCTGTAGCAGGGATTCAGACCTCACCTCCTCATCTTCTCCGCTGGCGATGTACGACGTGAATCCTCCAAGGTCAGACTGCCAATCTGCAACAACACGCCGGAAGAAGTTTCCATCTGTAAGCTACTTCACTTAAACCTGCTCCTTTAATCCACCTTCATTCATCAGCTGAACTTTCCCTCATCTGTCTCCAAATTACTCATTCCCCAAACTCAGTTTCCGAGAAGTCAGTGGTATCAGCAATATCACAAAAAAAAGAAACGGTACCAATTTGTACCATTGCTTGACACTGGGGCTGTACCATCAAGGGTCCGCCAATTGTTCCATTAACTGTAGGTAATAATACCTTTTAAGGTACAGAAATGCACTCTGAGGAACATCCCCAAGGTTGAAACATTAATGTACCATCAATAGTACAAAAATGCTCCTCATAGTCAATTTCTGTATCTTAATAGGTACAGTTACCTACAGCTAAGGGTACAACTGGCATCCCTAAGGGTACAGCCCCAGTGACAAGCAAAGGTACAAACTGGTACCCTTTTTACTGACAGTGAATATCAGGTCACTACTGCCAGTTCCCTTGAAATGAAACTATCTGTCCCACCTAAATGGGTCCAGTTGAACAGGGCAACTCCGCAAACAGCTAATCTCTATGTCTATTATATGCTATCCTAACTAATGACAGCTGGGGGTGCAGTGGCTAAGGACAGCTACTGGTAGCCTGAAGGTTGCCTCTTAATGTTCCTGGAGGTAGAATGCAGTGCTCACTCTCGCAGCCACAGTAAAGCAGCAGGTCCAGGGCGAACTCCATGTTATCCAGGTCTGTGTCATGGATGAGGGTGTAGTCCCCCGTTCCCCAGCGGCGCAGTTCCCCTCTGCACACTGGAGTGCTAGGCTCTGGGTCAACGAAGCACAGAGGTCAAAGGTCAACGGACAGCCGACAGGGCCTGAAAACCAGAGGTGTCCTCATCAGTGGTGGCTCACCCTTGCTTTTCCTCTCATTTCGCTTGCCGCACTGCTGTTCCGGTGCTGCTGCTTCGAGGGACCTAGTCGATCCTGCCGCACAGTCCTGCTCTTCCTCCTCCTCCTCCTCATCGTCACTCCCAGGTGCCAGAAAGTGCAGTTTGAGGCCCGTGAAGTTGGATAGTAACAGGAAGAAGGCCTCGGAAGACAGGAGCTCCCAGCACGTGCTCACGCACGGGGGAAGGGCCTGGAGCTCAGCCCGTTCGTAGTTCCTGCAACCCAATTCGTAGGACGATGCACCAATCAGAAAATCCCACACAAAATTTGACCAATAAGATTCTTTGTGACTGACGCATATAATGTAGTAACGGATTACTTAACAGGCTATTCTGGAACATAGGAATCTCCCAAAACGGCAGAATCTATCTGGGAACACTGCGAAAGGCATTGTGGGAAGGTGAGTGGAGTTCACCTCTTATTGGGAGGGCCCCTTCTGGTCCACTGGATCTCAGTCTTCTTCAGGGCTTCATTCACTTCTTTAAACTTGTCTTCCTGTAAAGAATTCCCATTAGCCGTGTAGGAGACCAGTCCGAGACCAACTCCGCTACCGTGAAGGTGCAGCGATGACCGTCATCAGGCCCACCACTGACCTTGAGGAAGTTTTTGAGGAGGATCTCAGAGCTCTCCTCAAACTCCTCCTGCATCTGTGCCTGGTAGGCCATGTCCAGGTACACAGGGTTCACCCATTCCAGCAGCAGCTCCTCCTGAAGAAGATCAGATCCAAAAGCACTGTGAGTGGACATAAAAAGTTCTTCACGTCTTGTTTTACTCTTCATTTATACACATTGTCTCTGATCATCACGAAACTCTTCAAATCCTTTATTCCAGTGTTTTTCAATCTGGTCCTTGGGGACCCACAGAGAGTTTAGCAGGGAACTTAGAGGGAGCAAAAACATGGACCGACTGTGGGTCCCTGAGAACCGGATTGGGAGACACTGATTTAGACAAATGATTCTCAACCCGGTCCTCAGGAATCCCCAGACAGTCCATGATTTTGCTCCCTCCCAGCTGCAAAAAAGTAGCCTCACCGGCATTCATTAGCGGAATGACGTTACATTGTTTTTCATCTCGGTGTGCCAGATTTTATAATGATAAAAAAAAGTCACAGCCCAGTTTGAATAGGACACTTTGAGACCCTTGCTCTGAGGTAAACAGGCCTGGAGATGGAACCAGGGAAGGGCAGCCCATCCAGCAGCCTCCACTTACATCGCGAGGGAGGTGCGGGTTCCGGGGGATGGCTGGCTCCACATAACGGGGAGGTCGCTCCAAAGGTGTGCCGTGAAACCAGCCGCTCATCGACAGGCGACACTTGTCTTCTGAGATTACCTCGGCCACCTGTGTGGCAGGAGAGCAAAAGCACAGGTAAGTCACCCGCAGAGAAAGCACAACCGCAGAGAGAGCACACCTACTGCGGCTGCCCGTGTTTTAACTTAGGTCACAGTCAAATATTGTGGTCTACACAAAATAAACCTTCTTTCAAAAGACTTTTCCACATCTGTTAGTTTCGGGTTTGTCTCACGACAGTCTGGATAGGTGTCTCATTTGAAGGATTTTAGATCTTCCATGAAAATGCAACGTTTTCACCTCAAATTGGGTCTGTGTTTATTGTCAGGTGAAGAGCAGTATACCCCTACCTGGTGAAAAGAGACAGGAGAGACCTCAAAGAAAATCAGTGTGTTCCACTGGGGGACCAAAGACTTCACAACGTCCTTGGGCTGGTAGTTCTCTAAAAACAACCAGAGACGAGAAGATCGGCCCCTGCTAGCGAGACAGACCGCCATCCATCCTGTGATGGGTGACACCAGCGAGACTGAATATAGAAGAGTGTCTTTATGGTACTGACCATCCACACTGTAAAGGTCCAGAGTCCCCCCATCACTAGCCTCCCAGGGGGGGACGAGGTAGAAGATGAAAGCCACCCTCCTGCCCTCTAGTTCGTCATCGTGACACAGCAGCACATCTGTAGGTTTACGAAAGTGGTTGATACAACCCAACAGCTACATGAAGGGGGAACTGACTGCATTACAGGAACCCCTATCCATCACGTTCCAGATCAACTATAAAAGTTCCACTTCACATTAAATGATTAGTTTGACGGGCAATTTGTTTAAGGAACAATTCTTATACAAATTTTATTCTACTGAAGCCAAGCATGTTAAGTGATTTGGTGGAATCACTTACAATAGGGACATTGAAGGAATGTTAATATGTGAATGAAAAACGGGCTCACCTGGGACAGGAAATATTCTATGTTTAGATATTAAGGAAAATAGCAACAAATAATACATGAAAAGCTGTATATAGCATGTATATAATTCAGTATAGCACAGGAATCAGTACTGAAGAAAGTACACAGTGTCTGTTTTTAGAAGACACCATCTCTCAGACGTAACGTCAGAGTAAAAGGTGATGCTGTGGAAAACAATGTATCCTCGTGAATTCACAGCAAGGGGAAGGTTCTGCGTATCGTGAGGAACCACTCACCTGTGTACTCATACTTGGCACAGGAAACGTCCACCACAGGCTCCAGCTCTGTGTCCAGCACATCGCTGAGCCAGTGGCGAAACTGGTCAAAGATCACAGTTCTGCATAAGGGCAAGAGTTTCCCCTGTGATACAACGATCACATGGCCTAACTTGACATATCAATAATCTGGCTACAGAGATACTATATATTTTAACATGGATATACATTGTCTGCGCTTTTCTCCAGTGATCATGTCTTGCTGTAGCAATGCGGACATTAAAACACAATAGCTGGTCTAAACTGAATTGTTAATACAGAAGGTCAGGTCAGGTCGGGAAGTGTGCATTGGTACAGTGCGCTGCCACACCCACTGTACAGCGAAACATCTTGGGATCCCAGTTGGTGACCCCCCCAGGCCAACATGGGATCCAGTCCCACTCTCCGGAATTGGCCAAGGACCCAAGGACTCTCCAAAAAAACACAGTATCAAATGAGCACAGTCTTTGGCTCAGGCCATACAGCAAAACAGGGAGCACCAGGACTCTAAAGACTTGGACTTTCATCCTCCTACAAAGATATTGGGAGCACAACACACCCCCCTTCCTTCCCTGAATGTGGAATGACAAGCATATAACACTGTTACCAAAACAGTCATGCACACATCATTTGAAGGTACACGTACCTTAACCCAGGTATGTGCGCACCCTTCCTCTGCTTCAGGTCATCCGACTGCCAAGAAAGTGTTCAAAACACTAACAACACTATCACTATCAGCCTTAAATGAACCACCCTCCGACAATGAAAAAGCAGTAAAGTGTATTATAGACTTTATTATTATATACTTTGTTATAATATTCTTAGTCAGGCTGCTGTGTAACGCAGTTTCCCCGTTTACCTGTTTGAATTTGTACAGGTCGTTGGATTTCTCATGAAAATTTAAAGCCAGAAGCTCCTTCTGTAGATTCTCCAGGAAACCCTCGTTCTGAATGAAGTTATTCAGCACGCAGTGCGGGAAGGGTTGACAGTCCAGCACCAAGCCGCCTGTAAGGCAACCGTCATGCTGCTTGTGAACCACCAGTGAGAGGCTAGCCGTTTCTTTTAATCGATTTTAGTAATTTTTATATTGACATACTTCAACGCTTAACGTTGGTCTTTATCGGTTATCAATGTCAGTATTACAGACGAATTTTTACTACGGGCTTTTTTGGCAGTTCTGAAGCTAGCCAGCTAATAAACTGACCATGTGAGAAGGGTTTCCTCCTGTGCCAGGCTTCCTTCACTTTTTCTTTTATATCTGCATCCTGGATTATTCCCGAGATTTCCGCGTTCTCCTCTCTTTTCTCTTTTTTCTTCCCTCCTGCAGCTGTTCCATCACTTTTCTTGCGTTTCGAAGTCATAACATACGATGAACAACGTGCTAAACAAGCTCAAGTCGCGGAAATTTTGCGTAATCAACATTAAAAAAAAAAAAAAAAAAAAACTACGTGTCCCACAATCCTTTATGGCGTCGCCTGAAATAGCGTGTATACCAACAGGCTTATGTGTAACATTTTACGTTGAGAAAATCGGCGTTAAGTTGAACATTAATCGCATACATGATTAAAATTATGGTTTAAAAAACCTCTGAAAATAAACATTTTTGCACGACGATTTTACTCATACAAGTAATTCCCTTGTATATTTATTTGAACGCACGTAAAACGGCCCCTTGTTTTTTTAACCACTAGTCAAATAAGGAAAATAATGTTTATTCATTATTCTAAACTGCTCTCGTAAACATTTGCCCACAAATTCAGATCAATGTTTACAAACTTTTCACACAAACATAAGATGTCTTTACCAAAAGACATTTATTATTTTTAAAAATTGAAGTTTACAAATAAAAACACAACAGGACATTTTTATTTACTAAACAACTGTACTCTCCAAAACGAAAATAAAGACAAACACAGTACTTAAAAGAAAAAAAATTTAAAACAAAAAGCATACATTTGTAATTCAGTACATGTAAATCACATTTTCCAAATCAAATTCACCGGTAGCGAACATCTTGACAAAGACATCTTGTTTCTGCAGTTTTACTTGGCTGCCCGCTGTAAGTTCACAAAGTCCATGCATGATGTACGATGACGGCACCACTGTTCACACCACTCAGTTGTAAATAAAGTTGAACCTACAAATGCCAAATACATTTTCACTACAACTGCACACATATCTCATTGCCACATTATTATGCTTGCATATAGTTGTTTGGATGACATTCAGAAACTTATGGGCTTTACATTTTTAATGGCTTTATACTATATTATAGGTTATACTAAGAAGTTAAGGTTAAACACCCTTTGTTCTGCTGAATTTTGAACTGAGCATAGGGCCGCCAGCCACCCGCTTAACCAGGAACTCTTGGCTGCCTTCCTGTTCCACATTTTGAAAAGAAGCAAATACAAAATGAACATGTCTCACCTGCTCAGGAGCTGTGGGAGACTGGATATGATTGGTCCATAGCCGGGGGCGTTGTCATACAGCTCGAACAGGGGAGCCGCCACCAGCTTGTAGTTCTTAGGAACTGCAAAGAGGGCTGCAGCATGCACACACAGGCACACACACATATACGTACACACATACACAGTCAGAAACACATCCACAGTCATAACATCTGCTTACACACAAGTATTTCTTACCAAAAATATCAAAGTGGACATTTTAATTTTTGCATTCGTTTTGATTTATTGATTCATTTTAAAGATTTTATGTAGATAAAGATCAAGCAATTTTCCATAAGTGTGTAATGAAAATGGGTAATCATAAGCACAGCTGTAAAAAATGGGAATGACTATCACCAGTCAGAGAGCTGTGTTATCAGTGCCAGCATGAAACTGAAAAGGCACAAATGTGCTTTCAAAATGAAATTCAATGACTATTTCTGAATGATGATCATCTTCATATTTAACCACTAAACATAACCGTGCACTAAGGTACACAATCCCACCCGTGTTCAGCCAACACGGTATGGGAAAAGGACCAGAGGTGCTTACCTTTCTCTTGCAGCTGGACCAGGAACAGCTTTTTATGCTCTTTGGGCTTGGTGATGTGAGCTGGAATGTAAGGGTACTGAGGGGGGGGGGGTCAGGGGTCAAAGGTCAAAGGTCAAACAAGATCAGTGGTTTCAAGAAGCAATATCACAACTACCCTCAGATCACAAAGATGGCAGCTTTCACATTACACATGGCATCATGTGATATGTTTGGAAAAATAAACTGTTGCTCCAATATTCTTCATTTTGTTCTAAAACTACAGCTACAGTTTAATGGTACCAAGGAGAATTAATCTTTCCTAAAACGGATCCATTTTCCTGTAATTTACAGGAAACACATTGCCACCATCGCTGACCATCTTCTGTTATCTCCGCCGGACATGGTGCAGGTTAGTACTGTACTGAGCCACTTTGTTCAGAACCAGCAGATGGAAACACAGGCAGCTTACAAGATTTAGGCAAAATCCTAGATTTGGGTTGTTAGAAAAGAAGCAGAATGGGGGAATTCGGTCATGTGCTTTGTGAGCTGCCCAGCATTTACCTGTGGGGGTTCGAAGTTCGGCCTCCACCAATTCCCAATGCAGTCGTCAATAACCCAGTCCTGCTTCACCCCATCCTGACGTCCCAGAATCTGGAGACAGACAATTCTGACACTAAGCGCCATGATTCAAATCATCCATGCAACTAGCCACGTAAATAACTGGGAGCCATTGCAGATTGTGATTTATTCACTGGGATAACACCTGTGAGGCAATTTTACCTGTGCTCTGAGAAATGTACCCACTGAAACAACAACACAAAGTTACACCCAAATCCTCCTCCCGTCACAGCTAAGCAGTGTCAGTACCTCTGTCATCAGTCGCTTCAACCCTTCCACTTCATCTTCACCGGGGTTCAGCTCTCCACCGGGTCTGCAGTGCAAAACACATACTTCAGGCAAAAAAAAAAAGCCTGAATGCCACCAAGAGCATTTTTATGCAGAAGATAAGTTGTTGAACATCCTTCAAAAATTATGCACAATTCAGTATTAATTTCACAGGCATAAACATACATGAAACTTTCACCTTAAACTAACCATTATCATTAACCAGTATTTTGAGAATCGGTTTTTGCCGTTTGTATGTATTTTGACCATTCATATTTTCGTTCAGATACTATTTCCACAACAGTGCGGCCAAGCATAGTCCTAAAATTCCCAAGAAGTAACCATCTTACAAAGACAGTAACTAAGTCGCGCCAAATAAAGTGCATTTCAGCGCGGTCCCACACCGACTCACAGCTTAAAGAAAGTGGTTCCCAGCTGCAGCAGCAGGACGTGCGGCAGTCTGTGTTCATGCACAATCAGGACGCCCTCCACTGTCCTCCTCATGCCGATTTTCTCGAACTCCTCCCGCATCCGCTGGAAACGCGCCGCGACCGAGCTGTCTTTCTCATAGAGAGGTTCCTTCGTGCCGAACGTGTAGTTGGTCAGGGGGTACCTGGGAAAAGCAAAACACCGTCAGGTCGCCCCAAAACCTCTGCGAAATAATGTCGGACTGACTTCAGGAGAAGGAGGCAGGCAAAGAAACCGAACATAACAAACCAGAGGCATATAATCACTATATTAAATAAAGTAACATCTCACTTACAAGTTAATGGTCCTTTCCAGCGTGAGCGGTTTTGTTGGGGTGCTTATGTATTTGTTCCCGAATTGATTCACTCCACGCGGCCAACCGGTTGATGATCGGTTGGGTGGCACGACAGACATGATGGAAACTCACGTAACCAGATCAGGAACAAACTGCAACACTAGCTTTATCTGCTTGCTCTCAACCCAGTCAGTGTGTAATCAACACTCACCGGAGAGTACAAATTTGTATAAAATCATAACACTTCCCTCCTTCTATCAAGAGCCTCCACATCCGGGTCACAATTCAATACTCTTCCGGTTTACAACAGTTTTTTTTACGACAACATGTGTCGATTTAAGGCTTATATTGGGTGAATCGCAATACAAAGAACGTAAAGACTGTACTTGTAGTCTTAAATAATAATAATAATAATACATTTTATTTATAGAGCGCTTTTCTAGGTACTCAAAGACGCTTTACATAGAGATTGGAGATACAATAAAGTTAAAATATGCATTAAAAACACTTGTATAAGACTTGGCAAGATCGGTTTTGCTAACTTGTCTTCCAAGAACGAATTTGTTTTCTGTATTTATTTTACACTTGGCCTACTTATGTATATTCCAACTATCCATCATATTACCGTATACAGTCATCCCACGCCATTTCCCGCTTCGACTTTCGCGGCTTCACTCTATCGCGGTTTTTTCAAATAGGCCTACATTTATTCATTAAAAAGTTGATAGTGAAAATGATACAGCGCGCGCTCGGTTGTCTGAGTCAATTATACAGCTCTGTATTACAATAAAAATTTAAATTACGGTACGTATGGACTGTAGGCCTATGTATTCGAGCACCCCCCGCAAATCCTTTAATGCCATGTGCAGCCGAATAATAAAGAATGCTACTTTGCGGAAATTCATTTAACGCGGTAGAGTCTGGAACGGATTAACCGCGATAAACGAGGGACGACTGTATTGGTCAGAGTCGTAGTTTAATATATATTTTCAGTAGTCATATAAAAAAATCTCGTGCTCTAAAAATAACTGAGGTTGTATTGCTGCCCTGTGATGGGTTGGCGCCCCATCCTGGGTTGTTCCCTACCTTGCACCCGTAGCCTGTGGGACAGGCTCTGGACACCCCACGACCCTGAATAAGACAGTCACAGAAGATGGATGGATGGATGAAGTCGTATTGTAAGGTTTGATCATTATTTGCATTGTTAGTTATTTCAACTGAAATAGAAACGGCCACGATTCTTTAGTTCTTTGTTAAATTACATATGGAATGACTGCAAAAAATAGATTTTAAATCATATGATCTTTCCCTATGAATTTGTTAGCTGACATTATTGTCCATTACCTGGATAACAGTTCCTTCCTCCAAAAGGAAATTCTCTATGGCATGAACCCGACAAGGAACTTAAATACTCTTTAGGCATTCTGGTCCATGTTGACATGATTGCATCATGTAAGTTCTCCAGATTTATTGACTGCATGTTCATGGAGCAAATGTCCCTTTCCATTCCACCCGAAATGTGTTCTGTTGGATCTAGATCTGATGACTGGGGCTCTGTGTCATGGCATGTTGTCCTGCTGGAAGTAGCCATTAGAAGCTGGGTAAATTGCATCCATAAAGTTATGCACATGGTCAGCAACAACACCCACGTAGGCTGTGGTATGTAAATGCTGCTGAATTGGATTGAGGGGAGGGCAGTGTTTACCAAGAAAAGATTTTCCACATTATTACACCACTGCCACCTGGAACTTATGACACAACACAGATGGGGTCCATGGATTCAAGCTGTTTAAAGCAAATTCTGACCATTCCACCTAAATGTCACAGCTAGGGGTAGAATTATTCCAGTAAATTTATGGACGGTTTCCATGAAAATTTTACCATGGGAATTTTGTGAATTTATGAGGCACCACCGACTGCTTGTCATTCTGGAGAACATAGTTTTGTACCTACTTTTGTTTTTATACATTTCACCACTTACAAGGCCGGGCTGTGGTGAGTTCATACACCATTAAATTGTAAAAGTGAACATGTAACAATGAATCAGCGACCCAGTAATACATCAAGGTGGCTAATGGATGAGCCAAAATAGATTAGCTAGTTAGCTAGCTAGCTTTACTCATTCAAGGCCCTGATACTGATTCCAGCAATAATCCAAATTTTCCAAACATCAGATGCCTCTGAATGCAACTGTTTCTTTTTCTGCAACACACACACACACACAAATCCGCAACAGGCTCACAAATGTGGTGGAGGTGGAGAAACTGGTGGCAATCTGGGCACACCATTAAGACCCCCACCTATCCAACGCCGCAGTTGAAGTGAACAGTGACTCCGGTTCTTGTGTACTGCTGTCTTAGAAACTTTGAGCCTGGAGCAGCTTGTCTCGCAGTTTAACCTTCTGCCAGCAGAACCAAGATAAAACCAGGATTTAACAATACAGATTTGTTTAAAAAAATAGAGTGGTGTCTTAATTTATTTCCATGGCTAAGAACGATGTCATAAGACTTCCTTCCTTCTCGAAGGACAAGATTCTGTTTCTCTGATGTTTCTTTCCTGTAACATTCTGTCATTTTCAGGATGTTGTACCATGTGCCTAAGCCTGATCTATTTATTAATATGATTACGATTTTTTTTCACTTCATCCTGTAGCTCAGTAAAAAGAGCGTCCTGCTAAGCACTCTAATGGTTGTTAGTTCAAGTCCCAGGGATCGCTTGTAATTTGTAACTATTCCCTCTACTGTACATTGCTTTTGATAAAAGCATTAGTGTATGTAATGCATTTAGAAAGTATTAGAAATGTCTTTAGCATAACACATTAAAATGATAAAAATGTAGACCAAGGCTTTGTTTTACAATGCTTTCTTTAATTAGGAAACATTAACGAGGTAACAATAAATAATACAGTACTATAATGGTATTTTTTCATTAAAAATGTTTATTATTTTATTATTGCAATAGAAGACATGCTACATGATATGAAGCAGATAGGTTAACATATAATCATTTAATGGCAATTTAACATTAGTATCACTCTTACTGATAATTATATGGTGTTTTAGGTGATGTTATTAGAGAGAATAGTAATCTTTTCACTTTATGTGTCACGGTTAATAAGAGAAGTCACCCCCTTCAAAAATGTTAAGGACCATAAAAATACATTTCACTTTCTACGTATTATTTACGCTCAAATAACACTGTTGTGGTTCTATGACAATAATCAGATGATTACAAAAAAAAACAAAAATTTAAATCTCTTAAATCATTGTCATGATTGTTACAATGTCATTATTAATATGATTCCGATATTGTATAGACGGAACAAATAAAAAATAAATGCATAAACACTGAAATATTTGAAAAGAAAAAAATGAGCTGAATATTACAGCAATGGTGAGAATTTGCTTTAGCATTTTAATACTGTAATCCTTACCAGGAATATTGGTTAGGAAATGGATTTAAATAATAGAGTTCATAAAATGAACACTGCAAATGAGCATGACGAACTGTATATTTAAGTAAACTGTGTTATCTTGGACTACGTTGATTGGGTGGACTGCTCCGTCTTTTTGTTACGTTTCCGGAAAGCAAAGGCATAGAGAAAGGGATTCACACAGCTGTTGATGAACGTCAGTGCCTGAGTGACTGCCCAGCCGATCTCGCAGATGTTGTTCAGGTACTCGGACTTCAGCAGGAGGCCACAGATGCCCATGATATTGACAACGTGAAGAGGACACCACAGGACGAAGAAGGTCACAACAATACTTGTCACCAGTTTGGTCAACCTGGGGCTGCTGAAGAAAGCAGTATCATTTACCTTATGATGAAGACATCCATAAGAAGTGACCAGGATGGTGAAAGGGACGATGAAGCCCCATAATGTCTCCATGCATTTAGCGAACACCTTTTCCCCCACTGAGCTGAATTTCCAACGGCAACGCATCTCCTCCCCAACCACATCTCCTAGCACAAGGGCTGGACAAGCCAGGACCCCTGACAGCCCCCACAGAGAAGCCAGTAATATCCTCTCCCCAGCCCCACGAAGCTTCATCCACTGCCTGGTGTAGAGGACTGCCAGGTACCTCTGTACGCTCATCAGGGTGACCGTCAGCACGCTGCAATACAGGCTGCCGATGACCAAGAAAGAGAAGAATCTGCAGGCCTTGACACCTAGCACCCAGCCAAACAGCCAACTGTGGATCCACACAGGCAGCGTGACGAGGGACAGGAGATCAGCCATGGCCAAGTTCAGCACCAGTTTCAGGGTGAAGTTCTTGTCGCCTCTCCCGAACTTGCGAGCTATCACCAAGACAACTCCCATGTTACCGCAGATGCCCACCAAGCAACAGAGGCCCACAATCGTGCATGGGCCGACGTTGCCCTTGTTGAAGATGGTGTGGTTGGAGCTTGAGGAGTTAAGCGACAGCATGGTGTGTAAGCAGCCTCACAATATAGCGCTGCTCCCTTAGAATGAGGCTTATTTATCACAAGGTGTTGTGAAATACACTTTCTTCCCTTTATGAAATTCCCCTTATATCAAGCTGAGACTTCCCACCAGGAGGGGTGGGTTGGGGTGGGGGGTGTCTCACTTTGATAAAAAGGGAAGTTCGTAAAGGAAAGAAAGAAAAGACACTCCTAAATAAGCTGAAAATTTATTCTACTTTCAGACAAATAGCAGAGAATATTTTGAATGAAACAAAATAGCCCTCTATGTTGCAAACTTTTACAGGATTGCCAAATTTGGTGTCACGATTCGCAGAAACATGGCAGAGAATTAAGAGTCCAGGGAGTCAGGGCAACGTAGGGTTTATTGTGGGGGGGGGGGGGGGGGGGGTAGGGACACTTGAGAACACGGAACAACAGACATGAATAAGTAACTGACATTAATGAACGGACTGGGGAAACTCACACAGAAAATGCACTTAAATACATAACAGCAATTAACAAAACTAATACGGGGATTCCAATTAACACAACAGCTATAATAACACGGGGATTCCAGGGCATGATATTTAGTCAGCTGGCTGGAGCGAGATTTCCAATTCGAGATAAGTATGCACATGCATTTTATTACCTTGTAAATATTCCGTAAGGTTTGCAAACTGCCCCAACGCTTTTGACGTAGCTAATTTTAGATTCATAATGAAATAATATAGATTTGCCGCAAGATTTCTTGCGCGAATGTGAGAGAAGGGCAGGTGATGTGCCGAATTCACGGCAGGGGTGCAGAATTCGGCACAACACCTGTTCTACAAGGTCCCCTCCCCCCTAACTTTTCAGTCCCTACAACACTAATCATAAAAAGCAATCGCCACAGCGTCCCGAAGCTGCTCCAGTCACTGAAACAAAAAATACACGGAGAGTAATCTAAATGTAAAAGCAATCTTAGGTCCCCCAAAAACGTAGCTACAGCACAGCGCTAAAACGAGCTCGGCGCCGTTTGCTGTTTGCCTGCATGCAGGTGCGGAGGAGAGGAGCGACAGAGCTGCGCTGCTTCTTATGGTGAAGTGAAATTTGTAATGAATGTAATTTACGTTTAATTACTAGTACATGGCTTGTATGCCAGTGGCGACAATCAGAGTAATATTACCCTAATGTTAGCCAAAAGTAGGTTAAATTCGAAAGTTCAAAGGCGTGATTTCTAGGAGCATTCAATTAACTGGCTGTCGTTTTCGTAAAGACAAAAAGAACTGCAAAGCACTGCAGACATCCCAAGCCTCCCGGAAGTTCCGGGAGTCTCCCGCATATTGAAGTGGCTCCCTGATGCCCGCAAAAGGAATAAAATATCCCGGAAAATAGAGCAAGCAAACAACAGCACACACGGAAGACAGTAGCGCGTGCACAACGGAATGAGCGAGAGAGAGAACGTGCGTATGTGTGGATCCGCGCGTGTGCGCCTGTTCATGTAGCCCGTGCTAGACAGAGAGCATCCTGATTGGTTTACTTAGCAAAATAAGCCAATCAAATTTCAGTGCGGGCGGGCTTTTATTTAAATTCTCGAGGACTGAAGTTATCGGTTCAATGGAGCGTCATGGCAGAAGGAGAGTGCGCCATAAAAGAAAAATATAAAACGCATTTCACCTCAGACACTAGTTAGAAACTTGGTTAGTTGCCAAGGCAGTCATGAAAAGACCAAACTCCTTGAAGACTTTTGTAAAGTAGCAATGGAATATAAATAATGAATTTGCTTAAATAGTCAAAGTATAATGTACTTATATTATTGTCAAAATAATACATAATATTGGCCTTCGTAATTTAGTGTGCTGACTAGAGAAAATTAATTAACAAATAATTATACATATAACCAATGTAGAAATGCTCCCTGAAATGAGTGTTTGCAGGTTGGGGTGTCTGCACTGGTATGTTTGCACTCACACCCTACAGTCTCCACTGGTACCCACTGCTTAAACGTTATGGGTTCAGCTTTTCAGATTGGAAAATTATTTTTAAAAAACATCACCCATGGCAGGTGGCCGTCTGAGGGTGTTTAGCTGTTCTCAACACTGAGAACCAGCATGCAAAAGCACTTTATGTGGACATGCTTGTGAAATGTTCTGCTGCACAGCACAAGCATCGCCTTAAGCTGCCTGTAAAAAAATGTGGTGAGACATGACCAGAGGGGTAGTGCAGCGCCAAAATTATGTTGTTCCTGGTGTCGGTGCAAGAGAAAAATTGAACAGAGGGTATATTTTTCTTAACTGCATGCTAAGTGAAAGAAAAATAGATTGAAGGATAGCTAAGCATAGCTGTATTGTGCTCAGTGAAAGAAAAAATATGTTAAAGATACCTAAACATAGTTTAAAGATGGTAAAATGTAAACTGCATTTTAAACAGCATTCTAAAAAATAAATGTTTAATAAGAAGTAAGTTTTCTTCATTTTCTCAATTGAGGTATGCAAAAAATATTGCTTCTGAAAAAAAGACATTTGCAGTATGCACCACAGCATAATTCTGTAAAATTGCAGCAATGTACTGTATTATATATATTACAGTATTACTGTAAATATTACACTTCTACAATAACATTCTGTATTTTGTAATTACAGTATTGTACTGTATTGTACTCTTTCTGTAAAAATACAGAAAATGGCTGGCAACTCTGCTGCCAGTATTATGCTGTAAATTTACAGTGAAATTTTTTACAGTGTAGCTTTTAGATAAACTGCTTTTGGAACATATTTTTCATATAGCCTATTACTGCAAGAACGCCTGGATGACAGACAGCTGACACTGACGAGATAAAGAGGCTAAAAAATGAATTGAGGTTTGAGCTGAGTGCTGCACTCATGTTTAGGAGCACAGTGCTTGTTAGATGTAATGCAGACTGGAGGACAAAGGCTGAGCATCGAGCACATGTAGCAGGCATTGCAGGAACACCACAAAGACAGAGACCATGCAAAAGTGTAGACGCCCCCTCAGGTGTCCCAGGCCTGCAGCATGCTGATGTCTACAAAATGTACCCCTACCCTACAGGTATATACTTTATACTATATACTTTAACATGGATATACTGTACATTGTCTGCGCTTTTCTCCAGTGATCATGTCTTGCTGTAGCGATGCGGACATTAAAACACAATAGCTGGTCTAAACTGAATTGTTAATACAGAAGGTCAGGTCAGGTCAGGTTGGGAAGTGTGCACTGGTACAGTGCGCTGCCGCACCCACTGTACAGCGAAACATCTTGGGATCCCAGTTGGTGACCCCCCCAGGCCAACATGGGATCCAGTCCCACTCTTCGGAACTGGCCAATTATCTGCCGCCGCCAGGTGTTACGTGGGTGTCCCCTCGGTCTGGTCCAGCCACTTGGATCCTCATTCCCCAGCAATGAGGATCCTGCGAGCCGGATCACCCTCAGGGAAATTTAGAGACCATGTACTCGGGCGTTCGGGTGTTCTCGGCACCAGACGGAAGTCTACGAACGCAAAAGTGACTAATGTAAGTGACGAACATAAGAATAAATCAGAAAGTGATAAGACAAGCGCAGACGGAACATGAAAAATAAATCCGAAATCGCGGGGAATGCTTTTGGATGTTGAATAGCCAAAGATCAGTTTTAAAAACGTTTTAAAATAATTTTAAAAATCGATTCGTTCAGACTTACGGTTTTTTTCACTAAAAAAAACCGAGTTAAAAAGAACGATTCGTTCGCGAATCGGCCATCACTAATGTGTAACATCTTACATTGAGAAAATCTGTGTCCAGTTGAACATTAATCGCATACATGATTTTCACACAAACATATGATGTCTTTACCAAAAGACATTTATTTTAAAAAATTGAAGTTTACAAATAAAAACACAACAGGACATTTTTATTTACTAAACAACTGTACTCTCCCAAAGGAATATAAAAATACAAATACAGTACTTAAAAAATAAAAATAAAACAAAAAGCATACGTTTGCAATTCAGTACATGTAAATCACATTTTCCAAATCAAATTCACCGGTAGCGAACATCTTGACAAAGACATCTTGTTTCTGCAGTTTTACTTGGCTGCCCGCTGTAAGTTCACAAAGTCCTTGCATGATGTACGACGACGGCACCACAGCTCACACCACTCAGTTGTAAATAGGCAAACATTTGATGTATTTGGCGTTTGCTGCTGAACTGGATTGGGGGGGAGGGCAGTGTTTACCAAGAAAAGATTTTCCACATTATTACACCACTGCCACCTGGAACTTATGACACAACACAGATGGATTCAAGCTGTTTAAAGCAAATTCTGATCATTCCACCTAAATGTCACAGCTAGGGGTAGAATTATTCCGGATAAATTTATGGACGGTTTCCATGGAAATTTTACCATGGGAATTTTGTGAATATATGAGGCACCACCGACTGCTTGTCATTCTGGAGAACATAGTTTTGTACCTACTTTTGTTTTTATACATTTCACCACTTACAAGGCCGGGCTGTGGTGAGTTCATACACCATTAAATTGTAAAAGTGAACATGTAACAATGAATCAGCGACCCAGTAATACATCAAGGTGGCTAATGGATGAGCCAAAATAGATTAGCTAGTTAGCTAGCTAGCTTTACTCATTCAAGGCCTTGATACTGATTCCAGCAATAATCGTAGAAATTTTCCAAACATCAGATGCCTCTGAATGCAACTGTCTCTTTTTCTGCAACACACACACACACACACACACACAAATCCGCAACAGGCTCACAAATGTGCTGGAGGTGGAGAAACTGGTGGCAATCTGGGCACACCATTAAGACCCCCACCTATCCAACGCCGCAGCTGAAGTGAACAGTGACTCCAGTTCTTGTGTACTGCTGTCTTAGAAACTTTGAGCCTGGAGCAGCTTGTCTCACAGTTTAACCTTCTGCCAGCAGAACCAAGATAAATCCAGAATTTAACAATACAGATTTGTTTAAAAATATAGAGTGGTCTCTTAATTTATTTCCATGGCTATGTTTGTATTCATTAGTGTCTGCAAGGGAAATGTGTTTCTGTTCCATGAAGTGTTAAGCTAAGTTTAAATGCCTTCAAGATCTCTTGTATGTTTGACAACCGTACACACACTGGAAAATGATCATGGGAAGTTTCCTTCTCTGAAAAATTCCAGAATTTGAATTTCGAGTTGTGGCAGAAATAGAGATTCATCAAGTTTCTCAGTCTTCAGCTGTTCACTTTCAGTGTAACTGTGCCAGCTGTAGTCTCGGTTGGTTGTTCTTGGCTTACAGGAGTGGTCTTTTGTCTGAGTTTGAGTTACTGTATCCTTCCTGTCCGCTCAAACTTGTCCAGTCATTCTCCTCCAACCTCAGTCATCAACAAAACATATCCACCCACAGAACTGCCACTGACAGACTGTTTTTTACACCATTCTCTGTAAACTCTAGAGACAATGGTGCAGAAAAATCCCAGGAGATCAGCAGTTTCTGAATTAAAGTCAGGTCAGAGAAAAAAGTTAAAGTTAAAATAATTAAAAGTTCTGCTTTATCTAAAATTGTGGTACCCTTTAATAGTGCCTTGCAGCCATGAGGAATGAGGACCCACCATGCTGCTATTCAGACATAGGGCAACCAATACAAACAACACTAAAACTAATTAGGACTGAAACAGAAAAGCAGGGGAACACAGAGCTAACTAACAAACCGGGAAGGGGTTTACAGCGAGCGCCATCAACATGGAACACAGGCAAACACACCCTACCATGACTGACAGAGGAAGAGGGTAAGGGCAGGCACAAGTAACGAGGTTAGACAAGGACCAGGTGTGGGCCAATGACAATCTAACATGTAAATCTTGCGTGACAGGCACGCAGACCCTTAAAAGTGGCGTTACTCTCAATCGTTTCGGCCAAAGGGGCAGGTTCCCAGGCTCCCTGAACCCACCCGCACATGCCTGCTCTTTAATAGCCTGCATGAACCACAGTTTGACACCAGAGCAAAAGAACAATGTCAAAAGACTTCCTTCCTTCTCGAAGGACAAGATTCTGTTTCTCTGACGTTTCTTTTCTGTAAGATTGCCTGTTTTGTAATTTTCAGGATGTTGTACCATGTGCCTAAGCCTGATCTATTTATTAATATGATTACGACATTTCTTTTCACTTCATCCTGTAGCTCAGTAAAAAGAGCGTCCTGCTAAGCACTCTAATGGTTGTTAGTTCAAGTCCCAGGGATCGCTTGTAATTTGTAA
The DNA here is from genome assembly GCF_048594095.1 of Paramormyrops kingsleyae. Taxonomy (NCBI): domain Eukaryota; kingdom Metazoa; phylum Chordata; class Actinopteri; order Osteoglossiformes; family Mormyridae; genus Paramormyrops; species Paramormyrops kingsleyae. The sequence continues at coordinate 31,027,298 of NC_132809.1, forward strand.
CTATTCCCTCTACTGTAAATTGCTTTTGATAAAAGCATTAGTGTATGTAATGCATTTAGAAAGTATTAGAAATGTCTTTAGCATAACACATTAAAATGATTAAAATGTAGATCAAGGCTTTGTTTTACAATGCTTTCTTTAATTAGGAAACATTAACGAGGTAACAATAAATAATACAGTACTATAATGGTATTTTTTCATTAAAAATGTTTATTATTTTATTATTGCAATAGAAGACATGCTACATTACCAGTGATATGAAGCAGATAGCAGATACTGATAATTATATGGTGTTTTAGGTGATGTTATCAGAGAGGATAGTAATCTTTTCACTTTATGTGTCACAGTTAATAAGAGAAGTCACCCCCTTCAAAAATGTTAAGGACCATAAAAATACATTTCACTTTCTACGTATTATTTACGCTCAAATAACACTGTTGTGGTTCTATGACAATGGCCTATCAGATGATTACAAAAAAAACAAAAATTTAAATCTCTTAAATCATTGTCATGATTGTTACAATTTCATTATTAATATGATTCCGATATTGTATAGACGGAACAAATAAAAACTAAATGCATAAACACTGAAATATTTGAAAAGAAAAAAATGAGCTGAATATTACAGCAATGGTGAGAATTTGCTTTAGCATTTTAATACTGTAATCCTTACCGGGAATATTGCTTAGGAAATGGATTTAAATAATAGAGTTCATAAAATGAACACTGCAAAGGAGCATGACGAACTGTATATTTAAGTAAACTCTGTTATCTTGGACTGCGTTGATTGCGTGGACTGCTCCGTCTTTTTGTTACGTTTCCGGAAAGCAAAGGCATAGAGAAAGGGATTCACACAGCTGTTGATGAACGTCAGTGCCTGAGTGACTGCCCAGCCGGTCTCGCAGATGTTGTTCAGGTACTCGGACTTCAGCAGGAGGCCACAGATGCCCATGATATTGACAACGTGAAGAGGACACCACAGGACGAAGAAGGTCACAACAATACTTGTCACCAGTTTGGTCAACCTGGGGCTGCTGAAGAAAGCAGTATCATTTACCTTATGATGAAGACATCCATAAGAAGTGACCAGGATGGTGAAAGGGACGATGAAGCCCCATAATGTCTCCATGGATATGGTGAACACCATCTCCCCCACTGAGCTGTATTTCCAACGGCAACGCATCTCCTCCCCAACCACATCTCCTAGCACAAGGGCTGGACAAGCCAGGACCCCTGACAGCCCCCACAGAGAAGCCAGTAATATCCTCTCCCCAGCCCCACGAAGCTTCATCCACTGCCTGGTGTAGAGGACTGCCAGGTACCTCTGTACGCTCATCAGGGTGACCGTCAGCACGCTGCAATACAGGCTGCCGATGATCAAGTAAGAGAAGAATCTGCAGGCCTTGACACCTAGCACCCAGCCAAACAGCCAACTGTGGATCCACACAGGCAGCGTGACGAGGGACAGGAGATCAGCCATGGCCAAGTTCAGCACCAGTTTCAGGGTGAAGTTCTTGTCGCCTCTCCTGAACTTGCGAGCTATCACCATGACAACTCCCATGTTACCGCAGATGCCCACCAAACAACAGAGGCCCACAATCGTGCATGGGCCGATGTTGCCCTTGTTGAAGATGGTGTGGTTGGAGCTTGAGGAGTTAAGCGACAGCATGGTGTGTAAGCAGCCTCACAATATAGCGCTGCTCCCTTAGAATGAGCCTTATTTATCACAAGGTGTTGTGAAATACACTTTCTTCCGTTTATGAACTTCCCCTTTTATCAAGCTGAGACATCACACCACTGGGGGGGAGGGGGTGTCCTCCATAGTACCAAGAAATTAATTTTGTTTCCAGACAAATAGTAGAGAAAATTTTGAATCAGACGGTTGCCCGGGGTTTAATGCCCCTGGTAGGGTCACCCAAGGCAAACAGGTCCTGGGTGAGGAACCAGACGAAGTGCGGCTCAAAAGACCCCTTATGAAGAAAAACATTATGGAAACACGTTTTCCCTTGCCCGGACGCGGGTCACCAGGGGCCCCCCCTGGAGCCAGGCCTGGGGGTGGGGCTCGATGGTGAGTGCCTGGTGGCCAGGCCTATACCCATGGGGCCTGGTCGGGCAAAGCCCGAACAAGGCATGTGGGTCCCCCCTCCAATGGGCTCACCACCCATAGGAGGGGCCATAGGGGTCGGGTGCGTTGTGAGCTGGGCAGTGGCCAAAGGCGGGGACCTTGGCGGTCCGATCTTCGGCTGCAGAAGCCAGCTCTTGGGACATGGAATGTCACATCTCTGATGGGGAAGGAGCCTGAGATGGTGCGCAAGGTTGTGAAGTTCAGCCTGTGGGGAGAGGCGCCGAGCGGGGGTGGGCGTACTTATTGCCCCCTGGCTGGGCACCTGTACATTGTACCCACCCTTTTTAGAGTCCCTGGAAGGGGTGTTGGAGAGTACTCATTCTGGGGACTCTCTTGTTCTGCTGGGGGACTTCAATGCTCATGTGGGCAATGACAGTGATACCTGGAGTGGCGTGATTGGGAGGAACGGCCCCCCCGATCTGAACCCGAGTGGTGTTCTGTTGTTGGACTTCTGTGCTCATCACGGATTGTCCATAATGAACACCATGTTCAGACATAAGGGGGTTCATATGTGCACTTGGCACCAGGACACCCTAGGCCGCAGTTTGATGATCGACTTTGTAGTTGTGTCTTCGGACTTGCGGCCGCATGTCTTGGACACTCGGGTGAAGAGAGGGGCGGAGCTGTCAACTCCTACCTCCGGCAGAACTTCTCCCATGTCCCGGGGGAGGCGGGGGACATTGAGTCCGAATGGGCCATGTTCCGCGCCTCCATTGTGGAGGCGGCTGACCGGAGCTGGTGCCTGTCGCGGCGGCAATCCGCGAACCCGCTGGTGGACACCAGTGGTGAGGGATGCCGTCAAGCTGAAGAAGGAGTCCTATTGGGTCTTTTTAGCCTGTGGGACTCCAGAGGCAGCCGACAGGTACCAGCAGGCCAAGCGGGATGCAGCTTCGGCGGTCGCTGAGGCAAAAACTCGGGTTTGAGAGGAGTTTGGTGAGGCCATGGAAAACGACTTCCGGACGGGAAGTCGTCCACCATCTGGTCCACCATCCGGCGGCTCCGGGTGGGAAAGCAGTGCAACATCAACACTGTTTATGGTGGGGATGGGGTGCTGCTGACCTGAACCCGGGACGTTTTGGGTTGGTGGAGGGAATACTTCGAAGACCTCCTCAATCCCACCGACACGCCTTCCAATGTGGAAGCAGAGTCTGGGGACTTGGGTGTGGACTCCCCTACCTCGGGGACGGAGGTCACTGAGGTGGTAAAAAAGCTCCTCGGTGGCCGAGCCCCGGGGGTGGATGAGATCCGCCCGGACGGAGTTCCTTAAGGCTCTGGATGCTGTGAGGCGGTCCTGGTTGACACGCATCTGCAGCATCAAGTGGACATCGGGGACAGTGCCTCTGGACTGGCAGACCAGGGTGGTGGTCCCCCTCTTTAAGAAGGGGGACCAGAGGGTGTACTCCAACTATAGGGGGATCACACTCCTCAGCCTCCCTGGTAAGGTCTATTCGGGGGTTCTGGAGAGGAGGGTCTGCCGGATTGTTGAACCTCGGATTCAGGAGGAGCAGTGTGGTTTTTGCCCTGGCCGTGGAACAGTGGACCAGCTCTATACTCTCGGCAGGGTTCTGGAGGGTTCATGGGAGTTTGCCCAACCAGTCTACATGTGTTTTGTGGACTTGGAGAAGGCATTCAACCGTGTCCCTCGGGGAGTCCTGTGGGGGGTGCTCCGGGAGTATGGGGTGCCGGGCTTCCTTTTAAGGGCTGTTCAGTCCCTGTATGACTGGTGCCAGAGTCTGGTCCGCATGGGCGGCAATAAGTCGGACTTGTTTCCGGTGAGGGTTGGACTCCATCAGGGCTGCCCTTTGTCACTGATTCTGTTCATAGTTTTTATGGACAGAATTTCTAGGCACAGCCAGGGCGTTGAGGGTGTCCGGTTTGGTGACCTCAGGATTAGCTCTCTGCTTTTTGCAGATGATATGGTCCTGTTGGCCTCATCGGACCTTCGGCTCTCGCTGGGACAGTTCGCAGCCGAGTGGGCTGGGATGAGAATCAGCACCTCCAAATCCGAGACCATGGTCTTCAGCCGGAAAAGGGTAGAATGCTCTCTCTGGGTCGGGGATGGGGTCCTTCCCCAAGTGGAGGAGTTTAAGTATCTCGGTGTCTTGTTCACGAGTGGGGGGACGATGGAGCGGGAGATCGACAGGCGGATCTAATCTAATCTATACTAATACGGTGTTTGACCCCCTTTCGCCTTCAGAACTGCCTTAATTCTACGTGGCATTGATTCAACAAGGTGCTGAAAGCATTCTTTAGAAATGTTGGCCCATATTGATAGTATAGCATCTTGCAGTTCATGGAGATTTGTGGGATGCACATCCAGGGCACGAAGCTCCCGTTCCACCACATCCCAAAGATGCTCTATTGGGTTGAGATCTGGTGACTGTGGGGGCCATTTTAGTACAGTGAACTCATTGTCATGTTCAAGAAACCAATTTGAAATGATTCGAGCTTTGTGACATGGTGCATTATCCTGCTGGAAGTAGCCATCAGAGGATGGGTACATGGTGGTCATAAAGGGATGGACATGGTCAGAAACAATGCTCAGGTAGGCCATGGCATTTAAACGATGCCCAATTGGCACTAAGGGGCCTAAAGTGTGCCAAGAAAACATCCCCCACACCATTACACCACCACCAGCAGCCTGCACAGTGGTAACAAGGCATGATGGATCCATGTTCTCATTCTGTTTACGCCAAATTCTGACTCTACCATTTGAATGTCTCAACAGAAATCGAGACTCATCAGACCAGGCAACATTTTTCCAGTCTTCAACTGTCCAATTTTAAGAACATAAGAACATAAGAACATAAGAACTATACAAACGAGAGGAGGCCATTCGGCCCATCGAGCTCGCTTGGGGAGAACTTAACTAATAGCTCAGAGTTGTTAAAATCTTATCTAGCCCTGATTTAAAGGAACCCAAGGATTCAGCTTGCACTACGTTATCAGGAAGACTATTCCATACTCTGACTACACGCTGTGTAAAGAAGTGCTTCCTTAAATCCAGTTTGAAATGTTCTCCCGCTAATTTCCACCTATGGCCACGAGTTCTTGTATTTGAACTAATGCTGAAGTAACTATTCGGTTGAACAGCATCCAAACCTGTTAGAATCTTATAGACCTGGATCATGTCCCCCCTCAGTCTCCTTTGCTTGAGGCTGAACAGATTTAGCTCAAATAACCTTTCCTCGTATGACATTTTGGTGAGCTCGTGCAAATTGTAGCCTCTTTTTCCTATTTGTAGTGGAGATGAGTGGTACCCGGTGGGGTCTTCTGCTGTTGTAGCCCATCTGCCTCAAGGTTGTGCGTGTTGTGGCTTCACAAATGCTTTGCTGCATACCTCGGTTGTAACGAGTGGTTATTTCAGTCAAAGTTGCTCTTCTATCAGCTTGAATCAGTCGGCCCATTCTCCTCTGACCTCTAGCATCAACAAGGCATTTTCGCCCACAGGACTGCCGCATACTGGATGTTTTTCCCTTTGCACACCATTCTTTGTAAACCCTAGAAATGGTTGTGCGTGAAAATCCCAGTAACTGAGCAGATTGTGAAATACTCAGACCGGCCCGTCTGGCACCAACAACCATGCCACGCTCAAAATTGCTTACATCACCTTTCTTTCCCATTCTGACATTCAGTTTGGAGTTCAGGAGATTGTCTTGACCAGGACCACACCCCTAAATGCATTGAAGCAACTGCCATGTGATTGGTTGATTAGATAATTGCATTAATGAGGAATTGAACAGGTGTTCCTAATAATCCTTTAGGTGAGTGTATAACCAATGTAGAAATGCTCCCTGAAATGAGAGTTTGCAGGTTGGGGTGTCTGCACTGGTATATTTGCACTCACCCTACAACACTGAGAACCAGCGTGCAAAAGCACTTTATGTGGACATCCTTGTGAAATGTTCTGCTGCACAGCACAACTTTCGCCTTAAGCTGTCTGTAAAAAAAAATGTGGTGAGACATGACCAGAGGGGTAGTGCAGAGCCAGCAACATTATGTTGTTCCTGGTGTCGGTGCAAGAGAAAAATTGAACAGACGGTATATTTTTCTTAACTAGCTTTTAGATAAACTGCTTTTGGAACATATTTTTCATATATTACTGCAAGAACGCCTGGATGACAGACAGCTGACACTGACGAGATAAAGAGGCTCAGAAACGAATTGAGGTTTGAGCTGAGTGCTGCACTCATGTTTAGGAGCACAATGCTTGTTAGAAGTAATGCAGACTGGAGGACAGAGGTGTGAGAATCGAGCACATGTAGCAGGCATTGCAGGAACACCACAAAGACACAGGTCATGCAAAAGTGTAGACGCCCCCTCAGGTGTCCCAGGCCTGCAGCATGCTGATGTCTGAAAGATGCAATCTGCAAAAGGCATGTGTGTGTTACAAAGGCACCCCCTACCCTAACCAGTTTGATCTGGTTCAGAGGAGGGGGCGCAAACTGTGAATGTACCCCTTTAAAGGTTATGTTGACCAGAAAATCTTTGGAATATACCACGGGGGTGGCAGCAAGATGGTTGTTCCCTGAGCTCATTAATAAAGCGAAGTCACATACAAAGGCATCCGTCTGTATTGTCATAAATTTCTACCACATCGGATATGAGCACGATAAACTAGGTGCAGTGTGTATTAATATAATATTAAAATTAATATTCGAAAAATGTATTTGTGGATCTTTTACATTTATCTATAGAAGTACAATTGTATTTCTATATGAGAACTCCCACATACGGCTCTCCCATGCCAACCTGCCTAAATCTTTAGAATGTTCTACATCCACCACTGTGTAAGAATCTGAAAGCGTGAGTGTCAAGCCAGATGCTTCAGAGTTGGCAACCCTGATGTTAATGGGAACTTTCAGCAACAGTAACCAACTATGTGCAATTACACAATTTCAAAAATCAGCTGAAAATTTACTCTACTTGGTCAAATTATAGTCAGTGCGCTCTGAAAGCTTTAGAATATCAAAGATAATAACTACATAGAACAAGGGCAGCCTCCTTAGCAAGTCATTGGTCTCTGCTACCTTATTAGACACCAACAGTGCCCAAAAACTTAAAGAATGTCGTTCTCAGTAGACATGATCATGACGCGTCAATGTCAACTTTGGAATGAGGCGCGTGCGTAGCGCTATAATAATAATAATAATAATAATAATAATAATACAACTAATAATAATAATGATAATTACTATTATTGTGTAATAATAATAATAATACTACAATAATAATAATACAACTAATAATAATAATTACTATTATTATTATTATAGGACGCAGGAGATGAACTACTAGCGGGCAGGGGAAGAAAGGAGAAGAAGCCCACACACTCGGGGAATGTATGGAACGATCGATTCGCCGTACACGCATCCTCCCGGTTATTGGGTTATTGTTACGTGGGCTAATTGTTAGGGTTGGGCCGACACTGAATATCGGTATCGAGACTGGTATCAGTGACACCAACCCTGAAAATCACGCAAAGCAGGTTTGTACTATTTTTATTTTATTTTAGGAGGTCCTTTTCTACCTGCGAGTGAAGCGGGGTCGTACCACGTGAGGTTCTGTCTTTTACTACTTGCTAATCACTCATTTTAAAGGGTGTGCACGGTGCTCCCGATTGCCAGTTCGCCCATGCGCCACACTCTTCTATTTCATCAAAAAACATTTTAAGTGTGATGCTTGAGGGAATCGATGCACGATTCAATAATACTGGAGCTATGGTTTGAGTCTCACCACGATGTGGGCAGCAGTGTTAATTGTCGTGGCATTAATCTAAGTATAACTGAGAGTCTTGCAGAAACGTTGTTATATGGTGTTTTGCTCCTGTCAGAATTATTCCTGATAATGACAGGCTGCCTGATCCGACATATCTGAATGTAGAAGATGTTTGCGTTCAATCTGTCCGCATGTGTTTTTAGTGCTGATGGGTGCGGCGGGGACGCCCCCTCTCCTTGCCCACCCGGCAAGACAGTTTTGAAATACGCTGCTGTGTCCGCGTGGAGGCTGTTTGACCAATCACAGGCAGCTAGAGGGCGGGGCTGATGACGCGGCTCCTAAGGCCATGATGCTGGACATCGGTGTTCATCTATACAGTTTATTCCGTTTATTAACAACATAAATAGTAATTATGTCTTTATTTTAAATCTGTTCATTTGATATGGTAAATTTTATGTTCACAAATGCAAATGGACCCCAAAGAAGCCCAATATATGCCAGTTTAAATTGGAGTAGAAATTTTATTTTAATACTTTGGATGGACTAAAAAAAGGGTGGAGTGGTCCCACCTGGTATATTTTTCCTATCGCGTTCGACCAGATGGCCACCAACGAAACAAAACATTATCCATTAATCATCTCGCGATCGAGCAGTCGACCCGACTAGATGAATAGATGTGGTTGTGTTTATTGGACACGGATTATCTATAAATCTGACAGTCTGGGATAATTTAACTGGTGCATCTGCTTTACGGTAGCTTGCGGTTACCTCTGTGTAGTGTGTACTAGGACTCTGTTTCCGTGATCAGAAGGTTCATACCCAGAGGTCTCCCACATGGAAAGTACCTATATGAGGATATATGCGCATATATTAAACCTATATGCAGTATATATGCATATATATGATGATATATATGCTGCATATATGCGTATATATGCCACATATAGGCAAAATTGAGGTGCATATATGTGCATATACAGGCCATATAGGTCTCCTGTATTGCTTCTTTATATCCACATATAAGCCCTATATGTACATACAAGATATGTCTCCTATATAGCTCATGGCAGGATCTGGTCATTTTAGCTCATATCTCACTTTGGCAACTGTCATACATGATGCCTATAGCTCATATTTTCTATTATCAAGGCAATAACTAAGAACTAACTAAAAAAAAAAAATGCAAAAAACTTATGTTTTTTTGTCCCATAATCGGAAGGTTGAGGGTTTGAATTCTGGCTCCTGCAGGTGCACGCTGTCGTTGTGTGACAAGACACTTTCTAAATGTAAATAAAAAATTTAAATTTCTACATTTTGGGCTTTTATTTATGTTGTCTAGCAGCTATGGATTTTAATAATTTTAGTAATAATAATAATTTAATAATAGGTGAACATATATGTGCATATATGTACATATAATATAGGAAACGGCCAATTTTATATACAGTATGTCACATATATTAAAAACCTATATCAAAACCTATATTAAAACATATATGTTTATATAGTTTATTTCCGTGTGGGCTGTAGGGGCGATTTCGACATCCGGCCAAGATCCTATAGTTGCTCTCTCGGAACTGCTTTCTCAGTTGTTTGACACTTCGGATCAGGGTGTCTAAATATGCAAGGTGCTGCTCCATTCTAAGTTCTATTTTAGTTCAGCCCTCTTATGTCGTTTTGTTAAGTGAAAGTCTGCAGTATGGTAGTAAAATGGACTCAGTTGAAAATGCCGCCTCTCACAGTGTAAACGGGGTCGTCTTGGTCGTCTTCTGGATATTTATAATCCCCACCAGACCCATGGTAACAGGTATTTCGCTTTATACAGTCTTGCCAGCTGTGATTGGATTGATTAGGATGGTCAGCTTTGTGGAGTGAGGAGAACAGTTGCACGCAGAATCTATTGAGCCAGGCTTCTGTATGTGTGCTGCGTTTTTCATAACATGTCGGGGTGATCTTTTGCATCAGCTGAAATAAAAGAGAATGCCACCCTAAGGCACCTGAAAACTACTAAAAATAAGAAAAAAAAAATGCAGCACACATAAAGAAGCCAGGCTCGGAAGATTCTGCGTACAACTGTTCCCCTCAGATCCGTGTTACACAGATTGGCCAGCAGATGGCGCCAAGGCTTTAGTGAAGGGGGGCGGGGGGCGGGAAATAAGAAGGCCACACGCCCTCTAGTTCAGCTTGTATTTCTGTTTGGCTGGCAGAGAAAAAGAAGCACAGCATTCAGATGCTGTAGCTCCATTGAGTCGGCGTCATTCTCAAGCATGCAGCAGCATAATGCTTCAAACTCAACCCATTGGACACCTACAGTTAACGTGGCTCCCTGTATTCTCCTAGCACTCTGCTCACTGGTGGGGATTCCTGGCAACTTGCTGGTCATCGTGGCAATCCTGCGGAACATCAGGCAAGCCACGATGACTGTCAGACTAATGCTGAACCTGGCTTTCACAGACCTGCTCTCCCTGTTACTGGTGGTGCCTTGGATTCCGGCATTGCTGGGCGACTGGCCTTACAACGAAGCCTTCTGCAAGCTCTTCTCCTATGCGCTGTACTGCTGCGTGTACATGAGCGTGCTGACAGTCACAGCCATGAGCATGCAGAGATACATACAGGTGGCATACCCCTTGAGGCTGCGTACCTGGAAGAAGAAAAGCACTTTGTTGCTGGGTGGCCTCTGGCTGCTGGCTCTCCTGCTCAGCTCCCCGACCATGTTTCTGAGGAAGCTGGTCCTTGACAACGGACGGCTGAGGTGCCAGCCATGGTACAATTCGAACACGGAGCTGGTAGCACTGCTCATGCTGGAGACGGTCGTGGGATTTGTAGTCCCCAGCGTGCTCATCGGCATCTCCTATGCCAACGTCATCCACAGAGTGAAAAAGATGCCCTTCACCACGAGCCGAAGACTAAGACTAAACCGGCTGGTCATCTGGGTGGTGGCAGCGTTCCTCGCTCTCTGGTTCCCCTCCCATGTGGCCAACATCCTGCACGTCTGTGCTACCCTGGCGCCGTCGGGGAGCACCGCACTGAGGAGCAGTGGGGAACACCTCCGCAACCTGGCAGGGGCGCTCACCTTCTTCAACAGCTGCCTCAATCCCTTCCTGTACGCCCTTGCCTCGCGTAACCTGAGAGGCAGCAGCAGCCTCCTGAAGAAGATGGAGAGGGTCTGGGACTCGAGGCAGCCTGACACGCCCCCCACAGACTCCCGAAAGCCCTCCCTGTGCACCCAGTCTAACCTGCTCGTCGTCCCCAAAGACACCCCAGGTATGAGGAGAGCTCATACACCTGAAGAGTGAGGAGAACATTATGGGAGATGTATATAAAAATACATACAAAAATAGTATGTATTTTATGTATATGTTTATATGTATACATGTTTTATATTGCTTTGATAAATAATACTTGTAGCTATTATGACTTATTTTATTCCATATGATGTAGTCCAAAAATGTATTTATTATAAAAATAACAGTTATATTAAAAAAACTGTTCACAAATAATTCAGTTACTCTGTACTGCATTCAGAGATACCCACCAATAACCCATCTATCCATCGTCCAACCAGTTATCCTGCTCTGAGTGTCTGGGGAGGCAAAGCTTTTCACTAATAATCGTTACTATGTTTAATGCTCATAGTAACTTCTGAATGACTTCTTTTCTAATTGCCAGGGTATACATTATTTTAAATCAGTTTGATGTCAAAATTATATAATATGCATTAAAATGTAAAAAAATAATGTTTTAATTGTTTAAATGTAAGAATGATACAATCATTCTGACTCTTAAAATATAATGCACTCCTGTGATATAATCATCAAATGCTGAATCATTTAAATCTTCTTTGTGAAGACAATATTGTGTTCATACTATTTCAAATGCATACAAAAAAAACTGAAACCATGTTTATTTCCTTTCAAATTAAAAATTTAAACCCCCTTATACAGTGATTCCCCGCCTATCGCGGAAGATGCGTTCCAGAACCATCAGCGATAAATTAAACATTTTTTTAATATAGTTTAAGCCTTAAAATACCCCTCCCACACGCTTTAAACACATGTAAACTTATTAAAACAACACATATGATATGTGGATGTTGGACTAAAGATATAAGTAACATAAAAATACTAATAATAATATGTAATGTGTGTGTATATATATATATGCACATCTCTCTCTCTCTCTGTATACGTATGTAGAATTAAGAACATTTTAATAATGGCGAGCGACGTCCGCGTAACGCTTTCTGACTTTCGAGAACTGTGGTGCGTTGGGGAATAATCCGCAAAATAGTGTAACTGTATTGTTAAATTACAATCTATAGACTGAATACCATCTTGCATCTTTTTGAAGTATTAACTCTCTTGGCCTGCTGATTTCATATCGCCCCGATTATCAATGAATAGCTCAGTGCCACGCAACTGACGGAGCCCTGCGGACCCTGATTGGACGGTTCACGTCACTGGGGATGAAGATGCCCAGCCAGGCAGCTCGCTGTCTACCCAATCAGGCGAGGCTGGATCAGGGCCAGTTTGGGTTTCTCAGGCAGCTCGCTGTCTGCCCAATCAGGCGAGGCTGGATCAGGGCCAGTTTGGGTTTCTCAGGCTGTGCGCTTGTCTTTTTGCACCTTATCAGTGCATCCGTTCCACCCATGTGGTTCACCTCACATACAGGAGGAAGTTAAAACTGAGGTAGGTAGTTAATGCGAACGAACGAATGGATGCCTGTCTGGGTAAAACATGTGTTGTAATTATTTGCATAATTAGCATTTTCATTGTTTATTTGCAGTGGGGAATTGCAATCTATGGTTTCAGTGACCTTTCTGTGAGAAAGTAGGTCAGATGACTATGGCTGGCAATGCCCAGCAATGCATCTTTCATTTCAGCTCGATACCCACAACACGCCCTCGCCTCCCACTATTAAGCTGGTAACCACAAGCAGATGTTAGCAACACCATGAGAACAGTTTTTGTTGTTTGTTTGCGCTGGCTGCACTTTAGAGCACTGGGCTTCAAACCCAGCACCTTCAGTGACTCTCTGGATGCTTGCACTCATAACCAAACGGCTGTGTGCCCCCCCCCCCTGGCCGCATTCCCAGCATGACGAGGCTGTCCCAGTCACCCCAACAGCTTAAATGCCACAGCGAACCTCGTTCAGTAAGATTCAGGCCCACGTCTCCCCAGGAAAGACAACTCGGAGCAGGGGCGTTACCCCCAGGCACCGACGAAGAGACAGCTTACAGTTTGTATTTTTAATGAAAATATATTAAACATATATTTTCCAGTTACTTAATACACAGTATGTCCTTAACATATTTCTTAACATTTTCAAATCTTACAACATATATCTGAGAACAGAATACCAGTACGACAAATACCAGTACGCTCGGGTGCTTATTCTTGTATGCTTTTCTCATTCGCTTCAAACTTACACACAACAACATGTTGTATTCCTCTCCAGGGAGTTTCTGACACATTCTAATGTGTAGAATATTAACAGGGTCTTAAAAAAAAAAAAAAAAAGGTAACAATGAGTGATAAAGTCCTCGTTAGACAAATAAGAGCTGATGCAGGTCCGCTGGCAGGTCCTGCGAGGGACAGGCTGCCCGGCCACGCCTCCTCTGATGCAGGTCCGCTGGCAGGTCCTGCGAGGGACAGGCTGCCCGGCCACGCCTCCTCTGATGCAGGTCCGCTGGCAGGTCCTGCGAGGGACAGGCTGCCCGGCCACGCCTCCTCTGATGCAGGTCCGCTGGCAGGTCCTGCGAGTGCCAGGTTGCCCGGCCACGCCTCCTCTGATGCAGGTCCGCTGGCAGGTCCTGCGAGGGACAGGCTGCCCGGCCACGCCTCCTCTGATGCAGGTCCGCTGGCAGGTCCTGCGAGTGCCAGGTTGCCCGGCCACGCCTCCTCTGATGCAGGTCCGCTGGCAGGTCCTGCGAGTGACAGGCTGCCCGGCCACGCCTCCTCTGATGCAGGTCCGCTGGCAGGTCCTGCGAGGGACAGGCTGCCCGGCCACGCCTCCTCTGATGCAGGTCCGCTGGCAGGTCCTGCGAGTGCCAGGCTGCCTGGCCACGCCTCCTCTGATGCAGGTCCGCTGGCAGGTCCTGCGAGTGCCAGGCTGCCCGGCCACGCCTCCTCTGATGCAGGTCCGCTGGCACAGCATTAGCAATGGTAGCGCAGGAGGGTCTCTGCGCTGTGAATGTGTTTCTTACCCAGATTAGCAGAAACCGGTGCCATGTTTCCTTGTGTGGTGATAGAGAAGACTGTTTATACTCCCCATAATTGCCTAAAGACCCCCCCCCCCCAGGAAGGAGGGACCCCCTGGCCTGCAGGAGGAGGCACCACAGATGTCCAGGGGGGGACTAGGAAACAGGCTGGGGGGTGTGGATTATTGCCACAATGCAGGTCAGAGCGTGGCATGTCTTTGCTGGTGGGGGTTCGAGACGGGGAGCGGTCTGATTGACCCCTGTGCTTCCAAAATGACGATAGGGACCCCCACTACCCCCTAAGCTTCTAGAAAGCCTTGTCTCAGTCAGTCAGGCTCACTGACCTATGTTATCACTCCCCGATCTCATCAGCGGAGCAGAGACTCTATTAAAGCACATGCTATCTGCGTAATTGGGCTCCTTTAATTAGCACGCTGAGCCCGTCTCATGACAATGGCAGACCTGAAGACACTATTACTGGTTTGTCAATGTGGCCCCGCCCCTGTCTTCCGTTCTCCACACCCCGCTGGTCTCTCCTTAGATTGAAGGGGCTTTTCTTTTTCTTTTTTCCCGTAATTTGTCCCGGGGGGGAAACCATATTAAGGATTTCTACATATGTGAGTTAAAAACTGAAACAGCCTTCAGCTCGGTCCTTAATAATAATAATAATAATAATAATAATAATAATAGCAACTATTAAAATTCATATCATTGTAGTTACAGTAAAGCAGTAATGGTGATAATGATCAGTCTAAAAACTACGGTCTCTCTCTGGATCTTCAGTAATGCTGCTTCTGTTACCCGTCCCAAGTGCAGCCTGAGTATTTACACAGATCCATGTACAACTGGCCAGTCTGACAGACATCTTTTTGGAGGAGATTAAAAGCCCAGGAGGCAGTGGTCCGTGGGGGGAGGGGGAAGGGACCAAGGGTGCCCTCACATGGCCGCTAGCTGGGTGAGCACCGTGCGGAAGTGCTGCGTGCGGGTGGCCAGCTCGCGCACGCGTTCCGTCATGTCCCGGGCGGCGCTGGCGGACGGGTACTGCAGAGCTGCCGTCTTGGTGCTCACCACGATGTCTTTGAGCTTCTCGCAGAGCGCGTTGCTGTACTGCGTCACGCGGGCCCGCACCTCCGACGACTTGGCCTGCCGCGCCAGTGTGTCGCCGATGAAGACCAGCTTGTGCGCGCTCAGGATGACAAACTTGCTGTGCGCCACGAAGATCTTGGGTGGCTGGTTTGCACCGATGGCGGAGTAGAAAGCGTCCACGGCATTGGTCAGCGTGGTGATGTTGGCCTCGCACTGTTCCAGGTAGAAGAGCAGCAGCTGGCGGTCGCTGGCGCTGAGCCCCCCCCGTGAAGCGCCATAGTGGGACGGCGGGCTCCAGCCAGATGGGTCGTTGTTGATCGGTCGGCTCACTTCCTGTTCCAACCGCTCAAACTGTTTCAGCTGTGTGAGAGGGGGAGAGGTGTCACCCTTATGAGAGCATTATTTATAGCCCTTATTTATAGCTACACGAATTTGGGGGAACATGCGACAGAGACACAGCATCATACAGACAAACGGACAGATAGGCATCATCATGCACAAGCAGACAGAAGGCTTTCACACAGAGAGATGGCATCTTGCGGCATTATGCAGACAGACGTACAGACGCAGCATTATGCAAAGACAGACACAATAATATGCATAGGCAGAAAAGCAACATTATGCACATAGTCAGACAGAGCATCATTCACAGACACAGTAATGTGCATAGCCAGACGGGCAGAGCATCATGCACAGACACAGTAATGTGCATAGCCAGACGGGCAGAGCATCATGCACAGACAAAGTAATGAGCATAGCCAGACAGGGAGAGCATCATGCACAGACACCGTAATCAGCATAGCCAGACGGGCAGAGCATCATGCACAGACACAGTAATGTGCATAGCCAGATGGGCAGAGCATCATGCACAGACACAGTAATGTGCATAGCCAGACAGGGAGAGCATCATGCACAGACACAGTAATGTGCATAGCCAGATGGGCAGAGCATCATGCACAGACACAGTAATGTGCATAGCCAGACGGGCAGAGCATCATGCACAGACACAGTAATGTGCATAGCCAGACGGGCAGAGCATCATGCACAGACACAGTAATGTGCATAGCCAGACAGGGAGAGCATCATGCACAGACACCGTAATCAGCATAGCCAGACGGGCAGAGCATCATGCACAGACACAGTAATGTGCATAGCCAGATGGGCAGAGCATCATGCACAGACACAGTAATGTGCATAGCCAGACAGGGAGAGCATCATGCACAGACACAGTAATGTGCATAGCCAGATGGGCAGAGCATCATGCACAGACACAGTAATGTGCATAGCCAGACAGGGAGAGCATCATGCACAGACACCGTAATCAGCATAGCCAGATGGGCATAGCATCATGCACAGACACAGTAATGTGCATAGCCAGATGGGCAGAGCATCATGCACAGACACAGTAATGTGCATAGCCAGACAGGGAGAGCATCATGCACAGACACCGTAATCAGCATAGCCAGACGGGCAGAGCATCATGCACAGACACAGTAATGTGCATAGCCAGATGGGCAGAGCATCATGCACAGACACAGTAATGTGCATAGCCAGACAGGGAGAGCATCATGCACAGACACAGTAATGTGCATAGCCAGACGGGCAGAGCATCATGCACAGACACAGTAATGTGCATAGCCAGACGGGCAGAGCATCATGCACAGACACAGTAATGTGCATAGCCAGACAGGGAGAGCATCATGCACAGACACCGTAATCAGCATAGCCAGACGGGCAGAGCATCATGCACAGACACAGTAATGTGCATAGCCAGACGGGCAGAGCATCATGCACAGACACAGTAATGTGCATAGCCAGACAGGGAGAGCATCATGCACAGACACAGTAATGTGCATAGCCAGATGGGCAGAGCATCATGCACAGACACAGTAATGTGCATAGCCAGACAGGGAGAGCATCATGCACAGACACCGTAATCAGCATAGCCAGATGGGCAGAGCATCATGCACAGACACAGTAATGTGCATAGCCAGATGGGCAGAGCATCTTGCACAGACACAGTAATGTGCATAGCCAGACAGGCAGAGCATCATGCACAGACAGCAGACAGACAGACAGACACACCTGCTGCTGCTCCAGCTGGCTTTTGTTTTGTCGGATGATGTTCCCCTTTTCCAGCAACTGCTTTTGGTTTTTCTCAAACTCTTCCTTCCCCTGAAAATGCCACAGGTGTGAAACAGGCATCACCTCAAATGACATTTCACATCCACAAATGCAGACATATGCAAAGACACCACAGGCGCACACACACACAGCACACACACACAGCACACACACACACACACAGCACACACAAAGCACACACACAGCTCACACAGCACACACACAGCACACACACACACACACAGCACACACACACACACACACACAGCACACACACACAGACACACACACACAGCACACACACACAGCACACACACATACACACACACACACACACACAGCACACACACACACACAGCACACACACACACAGCACACACACACAGCACACACACAGCACACACACACACACACAGCACACACACACACACAGCACACACACACAGCACACACACACACAGCACACACACACAGCACACACACACACACACACACAGCACACACACACACACACACACACAGCACACACACACATACACACACAGCACACACACATACACACACAGCACACACACACAGCACACACACACAGCACACACACACACAGCACACACACACACACACACACAGCACACACACATACACACACAGCACACACACACAGCACACACACAGCACACACACACACACACACAGCACACACACACAGCACACACACACACAGCACACACACACACACACAGCACACACACATACACACACAGCACACACACATACACACACAGCACACACACACACACACACACAGCACACACACACATAGCACACACACATACACACACAGCACACACACACACACAGCACACACACACAGCACACACACACACACACACACACACAGCACACACACATACACACACAGCACACACACATACACACACAGCACACACACACAGCACACACACACACACAGCACACACACACACACACAGCACACACACACACACACAGCACACACAGCACACACACACACAGAACTTGGCCAGCACCAACCGCTGTGCCATCCATCCATGCATCCATCCGTCCTTTTGTAACCACTAATCCTATTATTATGGGCCGCAGGGAGTCCAGAGTATATCCTGGAGGCCATAGACACAAGGCAGGGAACAACCCAGGATGGAACGCCAAGAGATCACAGGGCACTCACACACCACTCAAAGCTATGCCGTCAGATGTTATTTAGTATACAGTGAAGGATGTCATTCCTCATATACCCATATAAGCAACAACTTTGTCACGGTTCGTCCTACATTAATAGCCACACGCAGGTATGCAGATATGAAGCCACTCTTAGTATGTCCCCTCCTGCATGACACTGTAAAGCATCATGGGTATGATGCATGCGTGTGGTGACGCGTGGTGTTGGGGTGAGTGTGGGGGGAGGCTGTTACAGGGGGTTAGGGCTCTGCAGTGGGAACATGTAATATCCTCTCAGCCTTCCCCTTGGCCAGTACTGATTAATGGAAGCAACCATTCCCTGTTTATAAGTGCCTGGTGAATTCGCTGGGCTGTATGAAACATTAACCAGAGTGCCATCGACCATGACTCAGGAGCGATACCTGTAAATGCACGTAATCGTAGTCTTCCATCCAGCCTTCCTCCGTGGTGTCATACGGCCTCTCCTGGGACTCCTCCTCTGTCGTGAACTTGGGTGGTGAGGGGAGGGGGCGGGACTGGATATTGGTCCTCTCGGGCAGCCCCGTCTGATAGGCTGAGATGTTATTGTTGTTGCCCGGGGCCTCAACAGGCTGCTGCTTGGCCTTCCTGAACAGCAGCGTGGCATTGCCGTGCAGGAAGGAGGCCAGCTGTTTAGTGTCGTCTGGCACGCCCCGTGAGCACATGACCAGGCGGTCCAGGTCGTCGCCGCCAGGGGGCGGGGCCAGCAGGGCACCCAGGGCCCAGCCCGTGCCTTCCAGCGACTGGCTGTGCTGCAGGAGGCCCTGGTACCCCTCTTCCATCTTGTGGAGCTGCCTGCTCAGCTTGGCCTGCAGCGTGCGGTCGGGTGCCAGGGCGGCGTTGGCCACAGCGCCACGGGCAAACTCCAGCAGCTCCCCGACGGACACCTTCACGCGCTCAACGGCCTGCCGTAGCGCCGGGAGGCTGGCCTCCATCTGCTGGGCGCTGCGCCAGTTCCCGCTGACGAAGGACATCAGCAAGGAGACGGAGCCCTGCACGGCCTGCTGCAGGCGCGCCAGCCGCTCCATGGCCGGCTCCAGCTCCAGGTTCAGGCGGCCCGCGCCGGCCGAGGAGGAGCACGACGACGACTCCTTGACGGGCACCAGGTCCAGGGAGGAGGTGGAGAGATTGCTACGCGTGCTGCCCGTGCTGGAGGCCGAGAGGCGCTTGAAGCTGACACTAAGCTCTTCAGCGCCCCCTGTCGCCGAGGCTGCGTCACGCACTACCTGCGGCGGCACGTCGTACACATAGTCGTCGGCGTCTTCACTGCCGGCCGGTCGCTCGCGTGGGAAGTCGTAGATGTCCTGGGGCCCGCAGGAGACACCAGGCCTCAGGCTGGCCGGGATGTCGTAGACCTCCTGGCCGAGAGCCGGGCCGTCCGAGGGCCACCTGCCCGGCAGAGTGGGGGGCGGCACGTCGTACACGTCCTCAGGGGCCGTGCTGGGACCTGGGGTCTTGCTTTCGGGGCTCGCCGCCTTCACGAAGTGGGGGGGCACGTCATACGTCTCTTCCCTGATGGGGCCGTCTGGCACGTCCTTGCTGACGGAGGGAGGGAAGTCGTACACCTGAGGGGGGGCAGAGAGGCATGACCTGTGAGTGCCTGGGCGAAAGTGGCCGTTCCAGGATTGGGGGGGGGGGGTACAGAGACAAAGTCTAACCGTTTGCTGGGACAGAGCTTGGCTCTTGTCTATGCTGGGCGGAGTGTCATAGATCTCCTGGCCACTGTCTTGCCTTGGGGGTCCCTTCACGGCCATGGGGGGCGTGTCGTACACCTAGAGAGGGGGGAAGAGGGTTAAAATCATCCTCACATGTACACAACAATCACATGGCCCTGGCTGGCAGCCCGGGGACACGCGGCATCTGTCCCAGAGCGGCACGCAGCCAGATATCACTGAATCACGCAGACAGAGCAATTACCCACGACACTGCAGCACCGGCTGCAATTCCTCACGCTGACACTCGGAGGTGCTACAGGCAGCGGAATGACCGGGTTCAATCACGGCAGCTGAATCTGGCCAGTTCAGGAGTGAACCCAAAACCAAGGCGGCTAATTAAATCAAGCTCTCAAGAGCTCATCAGCGTGATTCACTTTAATGAGAAGCTAATGGGGAGGGGCTGTTTTTCTGTCTTAATCTCTAGCCCAGGGGGGGCAATCTTATCCGCAACGGGCCGGTGTGTATGCAGGTTTTTGGGATAACCTGTAGGTCAGCTGTTCATACCCAGGTGTGAGGACTCTTCAGCCAATCAGTCCTCTAATTAGTAATCTAATTAGGGAGCTGCAGCGAAAACCCGCATACACACCGGCCCTTTGCGGATAAGATTGGCTACCCCTGCTCTAGCCGCACCGTCTTACCAGAAAATTCTATCATCCCCTCTCTGCCACCTCGCTCTTGCATGTCTGCTCTGAGTGGGCGAAACGTTCAGGTGCGTGGGGGGGGGATGCTTGACAGCGACATTGATTCCCGCGGCAGGAAGGCCGTGCTTCACACCTCCGGTGAGGAATGGATTTCCTGTCGGTGGGCTGGGTGCGCAGCCCCGGAACGGAGCGGCGGAAGTGGGCCGATGCCCGCTGCAGCTCACTGCACAAGTCTAATATAACGGGGGCTTCTGGTTTGCATCCCTGAGAGGAGACCTGGGCCACGGTGTCAAGGACGTGCAGCAACAGTGACATGACACTTTGTCCTCTGAAGGTGCTTAGGGCTTCAGCAATGCTGGTATAGTGCAGTCCGGGACATTACCCATTCAGTCGTTCATTCATTCATTTATTCATTCAGTTGCCAGTTGGCTTATCAAGCTGACACTTACATATGAATATGAATAGACCATAAATAAATGAAAAGCGACTGCTGGCTTTGCTATCGAGTCCACATTTCATACTCTCGCGAGGGGTCATGTGGGGTTATCTGTCCCCGCAGGATAGCAGAATCTATCCGTGAGCTTGAACACGCAGACACCAGTTCACGGCCCGCACGCGCTGCCGCGCACACGCATTTGCACGCGCACGTACGCAGTCAGCTTCACAGCGATATACATATTCATGCTGAGGCGTGTTCTGCTGATTGAGGCCGTGCGAGATCAATGCAGATCTGCGTGAGGAATACCAAAGACCGACGGGGTGTGCCCTTGTCGAGTGACAGACAGGCTCCCTGGCTGCTCCTTAATCCCCATTAAAATGCATAGAACACCCCCCCCCACCCCATTGAGACTCATGGGTAAAAAGAACCTCAAAGTCACACACCATGAAAAGTTTGCTGCTCCAAGTTGACCAGAAAAATGAAGTAAATCTGTCCCCCAGCCCACACGAGAGATCTTCTCTGCTCCCAGGGATCGAATTGGATCAGGTCGGATCGAATTGGATCAGATTGGATCGAATTGGATCAGATTAGATCCGATCTGATCAATTCAAATCAATTTATTTATCAAAAGCTCAACAGTTCAGCAAACCGTGGTAGATGTACGCAACGAAGTGAGTTTCCCTGAGAACTACCACATATGAATGTGTCATAAATAAATGAAAAGGGTCTGACGGCTTGTTACCGAATCCACCCCAGCCATGAGGCGCCTATGAATATTGGCGTGACCACAAGGCCCTGGCGTTCAGCTGCCTGCCCGCTGCCGGGCACCGGCTAAGCTCTCCACAGAGCAGCCAGCAGGTGGCACAGTGACTAAGGACACACAGGTATATCCAGGATGGATTCCAGGAGCTGTCCCGGCTGTTGTACCCTTGAGAAAGGTGTTTAACGTGAACCAGGCCGGCAGGATATGCAGCTGAATAAATGAGTGGAATCAGCAAGGTGATTTTGGGGGAAAAACTGGCCATTAAAAACCCCCCATCAGACTCAGAAGGGGGATGGAAACAGAGGAGCGCCCCCTATGTCTCCCCATCCGTCTGTGCTACCTCGGGCTCCCCGTCACGGTGGGTTGGGCTCCCTGCCCCCCCCCTCCCTCCTCAGGGCCGCTTTAGGGTGTCGTAGCCCATTTCCCATTTCAAACGGCAAAGTGTGGAAGTACGACTTTTATTGTCATATTAAACACATTGTTTCTCCGAGGCCAAGCTGTGAAAAGCTGCCTCCGGACACAGAAATCTACCCCCAAATGACCCCTCCAAAAAGAGGACTGAAGCTACAGCTCACCCGTGCAGCGAGATCCAAACTGCGCAGCATGAAATATTTATGGGGAATTAAACTCTCTGTGGGAGCAGGACGGCTCTGGACACCTGAGCCAGCAGAAAACAGAGGTGACCTCTGGGTCGACGGGTTCCGGGTCGAAGAACCAGCGACGCCTGAGAGTGTTGAGACAGACCCTGAATGGGCAACACTGCAGTGACTGGGGCATCTTGGGGGAGGCTGGAGCTGAATATCTTTGCCTGCCACCACTTAGGGGTTTGCGAACAGCCGGATGAAAATATCCACTTTTATTATTCATATTAGAATGACCTACTTTGCCCTTGCATCCTCCATGAATCATTAATGCAATTTTTATGACCATATGCAGCCTGCATACACACTGAAGCCCCCCCGGTCCGCTGTATGTATGGAACTCATGGTGCTGTTCTTACCTGCTGGTTGTACTGGTTCCGGGTTGGGGGCACATCATAGATGTCCTGGGATGGTGCGAGATGCCGTGGGACGTCGTACTCGTCTTGCTCCGTCTTCCCCGTTTCATACACGTACACCTGTCCAATTCGAGTGGGCACCACCACCTATGGGGGGTGGGGGGTGGAGGGGGGAGGGAAGATGGAGTCTGTGACCAGCAGGCCCTAGGCAAAGCTTCTCTTGGGAGGCCCTGATTCATGGGCCCCGGGCAACAGCCTGTTCTGCCCATGGCTAGTGGCTAGAGCCGGGCCCTGCCTGTCACGGAGCCTGAGAGAGACTGGAAACCGAGGTGACAGAAGTCCCCGTGATAGTGTGACTGCACCCTGCCCAGCGCTGTTAGTCGTCATGGAAGCACTGACCAGCAGCACGTCGCTATCAGCATTAGCGTGAGTGCTAACCGACAGCACAGTATGGGAGCAGTACAGGCTGCTCACCTTGCATCACCAAGGCCTCCTCACACACATCTACATACCGCTGCTTGGTGGAATTAGCTCACGCCGGCATCCCTGGTTAGCAGAGCAGTCGGTTCCAACACTTTTAGCATTTAGCATTCACCCCCCCCACACTCACTGCATGGGCGCCAAGACCCATCTGTTGATTCGCACTGGCCAGCGCTCCATTCAGGGTCTGAAAGGTGGCCCCAAATTGGTGTCATGGGTCCTGACCTCCTGCTGACGAATGAAGATGAGATATGCAGCAACATCGACTTTCAGCTGCCCAGTATCTCCAAACGCCCACCAGTATGTGACACCACGTCGGTAAACATTACCAGTAAAAAACCCTCAGCCCACTAGCAGATCCATGCCACTACTGTGGAGATAATGCAAGCCATCTTGCACCGTGACTGTGATGTGAATCAAGTGTGAAGAACGGCTTGGGGGGGGGGGGGGGGGTGCAAGAGAAGTGAGACAGGAGGGCAGTGGGACTGATAAGGTGCCGCATTCTGAAATGTCACCACAAGGTTCCAGGAAGACACGTGTGTGACATCACTACGGTGGTCTACTAGTGTGAGGTGTGACCTCCACGGCTCGTTTGCGGTTTCCCGTTCACATTTGGAGGGGTGGGGGGTCTCCATGCTGGGGCGCAGTGCATTATGGGCTGGCAGGAAAAAGCTGTCACACAAAAGTTCTGCGGACTAAACTGCAGCATGAGAAACGACCATCAGGATAACGTACGTGAACGAGGTGGACTGCTGAAAATGTGCCGAGCTCGGCAGCCGGATCCCAGAGGAGCTGTCAGGCCCAATCCCCACCTCCTATCGCCCACCCCTGTAACCCCCCCGTGAGCTGAGACTCCCCTATATCTCAGAAGGGAGGCAATTATCCAAACATCTCACCGGGTCATTTTACTGAAGAAATTCTAATCAAATGTACAACAACAAGGAATCTTTAGCTGAAAACACCTGGTGTCAAGTGGCACTATTCGGGTTACAAGTCCCAAAGGTATCCCAGTTTCCCGCGCGCAATGAGTTGCATTTACCATCATGCAAAAATAATGAAAACGGCAAGGAATGCAAGTTTCCGAGCGACAACCTCGACACAACGTTATTTATTAATGAGGGGGTGGAAGTACACAAAGACCCGCCATTTTCCCTCAAAGTGATCAAAGCTGTTTCATTCGCCAGATAAAACAATGTGACCAGTGATTACACATGGTAATCTGGCTAACGGATCTGGCTATGGCATTTCTGCCTACGCTGCTGATCTGTAGCCATGGAAACCAATAAGAGTGACGGCAGCCCCCATTGCGGGAAGCTCACACAGAACGGTGTGCAGAGCTGGTCCCGGGTACTGTGGGTGAGCATGCAGAGTGCTTCCTCTGCACCCACAGCTCCCCCGGGCTCATGCTCGTCAGCCGAATTAAATGGTGATTGAATTATGGGAGAAAACTGCCCGTGGCCCCGAAGATGTAGCACAGCAGCATGCAGGTCAGGTGACAGATCTGGAGGGAACCCAGCGGGACCAAGCACAGCTGCACGTCAAATGGATCACACATTTGTGCAAACTGTGAAAAGAAATTAATTTCAGCTAGTGCAGGCATGAAGTCACAGCACAGAGGTACATTTCTATGCAGAGCACAGAGCTATGCCTCTACAAAGAGCACAGAGCTACAGCTCAATGGAGAGCACAGAGCTACAACTGTACATAGAGCACAGTGCTACAGCTCTACTCAGGGCACATAGCTATATCTCTATGCAGGGCACAGAGCTACACCTTTATGCAGAGCACAGCGCTACAGCTCTATGTAGAGCACAGTTACAACTATACATGAAGCACAGCACTTCAACTCATAGCACAGAGCTACACTTCAACTCAGAGCACAAGGCTACACCTCTATGTAGAGCACAGAGCTACACCTATGCACAGAGATACACCACTACACAAAGCACGTGGCTACACCTCTATGTAGAGCACAGAGCTACACCTATGCACAGAGATACACCACTACACAAAGCACGTGGCTACACCTCTATGTAGAGCACAGAGCTACACCTATGCACAGAGATACACCACTACACAGAGCACGTGGCTACACCTCTATGTAGAGCACAGAGCTACACCTATGCACAGACATACACCACTACACAGAGCACGTGGCTACACCTCTATGTAGTGCACAGAGCTACACCTATGCACAGACATACACCACTACACAGAGCACGTGGCTACACCTCTATGTAGAGCACAGAGCTACACCTATGCACAGAGATACACCACTACACAGAGCACGTGGCTACACCTCTATGTAGGGCACAGAGCTACACCTATGCATAGAGATACACCACTACACAGAGCACGTGGCTACACCTCTATGTAGCGCACAGACTTACATCTCTACACAGAGCACAGCTATACCTCTATAGAAAGTGACAATGTTATGAACAGAACTGGCAGAAACTATGTTGGACGAGACCCTGGGGTGCTGAACTGGGAACTGCCAGTGAAGTAGAGAAAACAGGGGGCTAAAACAGGAACTGCGTGGGAGAGCTACTTGACTGTGAAGAGACTGTCTACTGGTGAGAGTCAGCATGTTAAACTATCTACCAGTGAGAGTCAGCATGTTAAACTATCTACCAGTGAGAGCCAGAATGTTAAACAATTTACGGGCGAAAGTCAACATGTTAAACTTTCAATGCTTTAAAATATATACTAGTGAGGGACAACACGCTAAACTATCAACACGCTAAACTACCTACCAGTGAGTGCCAGCATGTTAAACAATCTACTTGTAAGACTGAGTAAGTTAAACTTATCTATCGAAGAGAGTCAACACATTAAACTATATACCAGTGAAAGTCAACACCTTCAACTCTCACTTTACAGTATTATATCTGCTATAGCTACCACACCATGAGGGCACATGCCTCATTCTGTGCTAATGAAGTGTCATGATGCTTCAGTATCTGCCCATAATCGGTGTCCCATGACTCACACCACCATCTCCCAATGTGAACAATCAATGGCCGCTCAGAGGGAGCTACAGCTTGATAGGTAATTAAGTCTTCACACTTTAAGTAAACCTGACAACACATTTGCATTAATCTACTCCTCCTGACCACCCCTGCCCCCCCACCCTCACTGGGTGCAATCCTCACAATGCCGCAGCAGAGGGGCCCGATTCCTCCTCCGACAGCCCGGCCCCTCTCACCTCCATCTGGAGAGTCCACAATCCTGGCAGCTTCCGAGGAAAGACGGCGCAGTCAAGAAGGACGAGAGAACCGAAAAGCTCAAGGGGCCTCATTTGTTAACTACTCTCCCATCTCAGCGTGTGTCTGTATCTATCTGCCGTGCTTATTTATGGCTGCCAGGAAAAAGAAGAAAAAAAAATGCTTAATAACCATACAGCTGTAAATCTGGGGAACAGGTGGAGGGCTGACAACTGCATATGTCAGGGATTTAAGGGTTAGCTACTATATTTTCCTTCAGAGACAATAGCAGCGCATTGTCCCAGGCTGACACCCCTGATTCGTCCCTGTCATAAGTCATTACTGCCAACTACTGGGCTTTCATCTTCCTATCACCATGAGACGCCCACCCCCCCTTAGTCCCCACCCCAGTTTGCTAGACCAGCTCCCGGTCTTTACATTCCTCACCCACCCCCCCCCCCCCCCCCAGTAATGGGCCCCATTTGCCACGCTGCCGCGGACACGGTTTAGACGCGCTAACGAATCGGCAGCAGGTGTTTCATTAAATGCTTCCCAGGTCAATGTCTCCTCATCTTCAGTACCAGCACAAACAAGTCGCCTCCAAGCCAGCTCTTCGCCTCACTCCGGCGTCTCACTTCTCTCACCGGTGCACACCTTCACACTAATTTCTGCCGCGTCCGCAGCGATCTCCCTCAGGAGAGCCGGACCGGGAGAGGCGATGGACTCCAGTTAATCTCCGAGCTGACAGTGCAAGTAAGCATTTTAAGCACATAAATATTGCACATTACAACGAACGAGCCCGAAAGGTTCATTAATATTTCATATTTGGGAGGGAGATTATTAACTCGGTGAAGTACACCGAATGAGCGATGACATCAGTACTCAGAGTAAACATCCAAATGCTTTAAGCACAGGGCAGACTGCCGCAGATTGAGGGTCATATCTGCCCGTGTAAAAAAAAGATTTTGTGGATCAATGTACGGTCACGCATGGTCTGTACATGAAGATCCCGCTCACAAGATGCAGGCCTTTCCTGTTCTGTCATGTCTCTTATTATTCCAGGCGATAAGATGGCAGGACCAAATAGGCAGTATATGCCTGAGCCCCCCCCCGCCCCCCCAGAAAGCTTTGATATATTGAGGCCCTTGGTTGGTGAACTAAACAGGTCAGTGACGACTCAAAACAAAGCGGGGTGAAAAGGGACAATTTGGCAGCCATTTCTTTTTCCACGCTTCTGTTTTCTCTCTCTGCTGCAGATGTGCGCGTCCTGGCTGATTTCCCATATTGAAATGAGCACCGTGTGCTCGATTCATACCTCTTGATCCCCGAAACCCCGCTTGCAATTTTAACAAGCCTTCAAGGGGCAAATACGGGATGTGAAATGCAGCAAACGTAAATCCTGCATGCATGGAGAACAAAGGAGATCTGGAGTGTGGGGCTGCTCATCATCTAGTCTGATAAAATAATCTGGCTTAATCTCCTAACCTGGCACCTCAAGTGGAAGAGGCTCCCAGAATAATGTAACAGATTAACTAAAACTACAGGATCCATTATCATAACATTAGCACTTCAAAATGGCTGACTCCCGCTTTCTGCATTTATCTTTAATCTCTTCTAATCAAAATTAAAATGCCCTGGGGAGGGAGAGGGAGTGGAGCACAGCATGAATTACAGATCTGTCTAGCAAGGGTTCCAAGGAAAACTTGATGAGATACAGTGTTGATATTTCCACGCACTGCATGGAATGCATGTAACTAGCGCCCCTGCCCTGTCTGTAGCTCTTAGTTATATAAAAACCACACAGTAGTGGTTGGGCATCTTTAGCTCTAATCTATTTCACTTTGTCGTATAGGGAGGGTTGACAACCCCCAAGCTAAACTATCAATAGCGGGTAAGAAAAGGGAGGTGAACGCTTGAGGGATCTTCTTATCTGTGTTTAAATAGGCTATCAGTGACCCTTGAGTTGGATGGGGAACTGCCCAGGGGTCAGCATTCCAATGGGCCGTGATTATGATGTCACAAAGGAAAGAGGTGTGTCACTTCCAACATTCTATTGAGCTGCAGTGATGTCACAAAGGGACACGGGGATGGAGGGGAGGGGCGATGTCAATAAAGCACCAGAACAATGATGGACTTTGAATGGTACTGAACATCAGTCTTGCACAGCTGTCCCCACGTCATGTTACGGGACACTATAAAACTCCCGATAGGGTGACACTGCAGCAGACTGCAGGCATGAGCCAGACAGCTGTGCCCACACCTCCCCGTGAATCCCAGCAAATGCCACCAGTGCTGGTCCATGAGGTCAAGACACCCTGTCCATCTGTGGAGAAGCTGTATATTTTATAGGTACCACTTGAAAAGGCTTTGCTTATGGGGGAAGAGGAAAACTCATCTTCACAACACCTCTAAGGCAGCCATGTTTCTGCCCAGTCCCCACGGCTCATACCATAAAAACATTGTACATCCAGCTGTTTTCATTATGCTGTCTAGCATGAAAACACCTCTATCTGCCTCATGGAGATTAAGTAACTATCTAACCAATTACAACCCCTCATAGGTTAAGTGCTCTCTGCTAAATCTTGTTAGCAGCTATAATATGTGTGAGTCACCCAAGTGGCCGGGACTCACCCACTACTGTCCCCCAAATGCTCCAGGCTTCTGCTGCTCTGCCCAGCAGCACATTGTGAAAGTGTGACAATGAACAGCAGCATCACGCTTCATCCAGATCTGAACACAACAGGTGAACCGCAGGGGACCGGGGCTCAGGAAGGATGTAGAACCAATAAGGAAGACTCTCGCCTGCCTGTCAACCTTCCTGTGGTCTGCATATGAATCCCCCTACGGCAATCTCCATCCCAGCCACCCATTGCCGGGTGACATCCCATCTGTGGCACAAGCTGTCTCGTCCCCAAGCAGGGGTGGTGGTGGGGGGGGGTTCAGCTCTGAATGGGCAAAGCCATTGTTCTCCGGTGAATGACTTTAGATGGTGAGACTGTTCTCAGGACAGAGATCCATGCTGGTGCCTTGTGTCTGACCTGCACAGAAGGAGAGGAACGCTCTGGCCCCATATCTGAAGAAGCATTATCCGTGACTGACCTCATCAACAGAAGCTAGAGAGCCCTATGAATGTCCTCCATCTGGACCAGGCCGAGCTCTGAAGGTGTAGTAAAGACCCATCTGGATGCATGTTGCTCTGGGTTAGGCGGTTCAGAGGGGTCACCAGGATCGCTGCACCCCGTGGTCGTGGCAGAGGGCACCGTCGGGGTCGAGCCACTGGAGACCCCGAACTGGCACTATAACCTGGGCGGCTGCAGGTGGGCATTCGTCCAGGGCCAGACACTGGGTGACGGAGCTCACAGCAGGGAGACGACGCAGCTGGGGTCAGAGTGCAGTGAGGGGGCATCAGAGGGGGCATCAGAGGGGGCATCAGGCCCAGGCAAGCAGAACGGATTTACAGAGGAACAGAGACACCCGGCTTGTTAATCCTGCCTCCTGAAACCCACCTTCCAGCCGGACTTCTCTATAACAAATTCCTCACATCGCTTCTGGGACTGTGCCCCCCCCCCCCAACTCACCCCCTCCGCTCTATCTCAGTCCCCAGGTTTACCTCAATCCATTTCAACAGACATTATTAGCATGACAAAGGTACGTTTTGATTAAGAAGTGCGTGCTTAGAAACTGCAACAACCTAATGGGAAATAGAGGAAGATTAAAAAACAACAGCAAACAAACAAACGGGGCAATTTGCATCGCAAAAAGGGAAAGAAGTAGCAAAATGCTTCTCGGGGAAAAAAATAACCAAACTATGGGTAAGAGAAGCACTGCATCATTGTTTCCAGTGAAGTATGGCAGACAGCAGCATGCAGCAGCCCTGCCACTGACCTTTGTATTAATAGCATATAATTATGTTTTTTATGATGCAGTTGTTGCTTGGCGTAGATCATTGCTGCTATACCGTAAAGTAATTACAAAACTAATATGTTAACTAACCCTGTTACCAGAGCATCTCTCTCTCTCTCTCTCTCTCACTCACACACACACACACACATACATTTGTATTCATATCTTTGTGGGGACTCTCCATTCATTCCCATGGGCAAAGCCCTAATCCCAACAATGATGACCTCAACGTCAAAAAAACTGGTTATTCTCACGTTGTGGGGATATTTCACAAGGGGAAGAGAATCATTCCAAAGTACTTGCGCAAATGGCAAATACAGGATTTATCATAATTCACTATAACCCCAAACTAATTTATAAAGATGCCGTTAAGAAGCTAAACAACATTAATTATGTAAGCATTTTACCATGCAGATTTCCCCACCAGAAAATGGGGATATTTTCCCCATCGATTCCCACCAGGATCGGAAATGCAGCCTCTCAGTTTTCCGAGGAGCTGCAGTCTATGGGCGGACGGCAAGGGCCTGTTGGGGGGAGGAGGCTCCGTGGCGTGTGGAGGGTAATGGGGACGAGCTCCTTCCCCCCCCCCTCCGCTGCAGGTGTATGTTTACAGCAGCTGACATCTGTGCCAAGGGCAAAACCTCCTTGCAGGAGGGCCCCCGGTCACTGGCCACTCCCACCCCCACAACTGAGAGGGTAATGAAAGGGCCAGAGCAAACCCGGCGTGTTTTAAAGAACTCCACCCCTCGCTCCCTCTCTTGTGGTTTCAGGCAGCAAATTTGTCTTTCTCACCATTATTAGAGCAGAAAATGATATCTTGCAGGTGGTGAAGTAATTACAGCAGGCAGGAAAGCAAGGACATCAAACACATCCACCCTTTACTGACCTACGTACAGAGCTATCAGACACATCCACCCTTTACAGAGCTACATACAGAGCTATCAGACACATCCACCCTTTACAGACCTACGTATAGGGCTATCAGACACATCCACCCTTTACAGACCTACGTACAGAGCTATCAGACACATCCACCCTTTACTGACCTAGGTACAGGCTATCAGACACATCCACCTTTTACAGACCTACGTACAGGGCTATCAGACACATCCACCCTTTACTGACCTACGTACAGGGCTATCAGGCACATCCACCCTTTACTGACCTACGTACAGGGCTATCAGACACATCCACCTTTTACAGACCTACGTACAGGGCTATCAGACACATCCACCCTTTACAGACCTACGTACAGAGCTATCAGACACATCCACCTTTTACAGACCTACGTACAGGGCTATCAGACACATCCACCCTTTACAGAGCTACATACAGAGCTATCAGACACATCCACCCTTTACAGACCTACGTACAGGGCTATCAGACACATCCACCTTTTACAGACCTACGTACAGGGCTATCAGACACATCCACCCTTTACAGACCTACATACAGAGCTATCAGACACATCCACCCTTTACAGACCTACGTACAGGGCTATCAGACATATCCACCCTTTACTGACCTACGTACAGGGCTATCAGACACATCCACCTTTTACAGAGCTACATACAGAGCTATCAGACACATCCACCCTTTACAGACCTACGTACAGGGCTATCAGACACATCCACCTTTTACAGACCTACGTACAGGGCTATCAGACACATCCACCCTTTACTGACCTACGTACAGGGCTATCAGACACATCCACCCTTTACTGACCTACGTACAGGGCTATCAGACACATCCACCCTTTACAGACCTACGTACAGGGCTATCAGACACATCCACCTTTTACAGACCTACGTACAGGGCTATCAGACACATCCACCCTTTACTGACCTACGTACAGGGCTATCAGACACATCCACCCTTTACTGACCTACGTACAGAGCTATCAGACACATTCACCCTTTACAGAGCTACGTACAGAGACATCAAACACCTCCACCATCGACATACAGGGCTATCAAACGCATCCACCCTATACTGACCTATTTACAGGGGTATTAAATATATCCATCATTAACTGCCCTCTTTACTGGGTTATCAGTCACATCCACCCTTGTAGCTGTGGAACATTCCTGCTCAGGGACACATCATAGTGACAGTGACAGGCTTTGCGCAGCTAGAGCTGTCACATCAGCCGAAGGTCCCCCTCAGCCTGTGGGTGCGAACAGGATGGGAAAAGACCCCCCCCCCAGAGGAATTAAAAAGCAAACCTTCCCTGTCATCAAGTTCCTGGGGGTGGGGGCATCTTTTCCCCAGGATCACTGTCCACTTGCTGGAGGGGGGCCAGCAATCCCTGGCAGCCCGCAGGAGGGGTGAGGGGGTGGTATTTACAGAACAGGATGACCTTTGAGGGCAAGCAGCAAATCAAATGAGCTCCATCTGAAAGGGCAAACGCTGCAAAAGACGGCTTTTCATCACCAGATCTGACTGGCAGACTCTGGAGGAGCCGGGGCAGGATTTACACACCTTCCAGGAGCACAGAGAGGGAAGGGCCAAATTCCGCAGAGTTGCTGGACCTGGGTCGCAGCTCAGCATCTCAGGGGATGCATCACTGTTGCGAACTTGAATACCAAAGCCGACAGCAATACGTTCCAAACGCAACACAAAAAACACACAACAATGGTCTCAGCTGCTGGAAGTTAAAAACACATCTGATCAAAGAAGATTTTCCAGTCTTGGTTAATGACAGAGTCAAAGTTCTAGGACATCTGCTGTTTCTCGGGAAAAGCAGCAAACTCCATGGCAGCATTCGTAGTGCTGAGCGTGAGTAATCACAGACCTGTGGCCTGTACTACAAAGTGGGGTTACTGGCTTATCGGGGTAACTTGTCGGATTTAAGGAACCACGGTTTAAATGGACTATATTTTCGTTCACTTACATTTTGCCCAGACTACCTAAAATCCGACAATGAAAGTTTCCCCGATAAGCCAGTAACCCTGCTTCGTAGTACAGGCCACTGGTCACGGCTGCACGAAGAACCGGAGCCCGAGCTCTCAGATGTGCGCTCCTTAAGCACGGAGCATGCACAAAATGTGGACTGACCATTACGAAAATCCCATAATCCTTTGCGTAAAGGGGGGGACTGACCATTAAGAAAATCCCATAATCCTTTGCGACACTAACAACATTAGCTAACATGCGAATGACAAGCTCCTGAAGGGAACGATCACAGGAGTCCCCCTCCTTCCTCGTCATTTATGACCTGCTCCATCCTCAGAGCCCAAGTTTGTGCCTTGGATCATGGATTATGGAAATGCAATGACCCAGGCACACAGTGTCTAGGTGTGGAGGGCATGGTTGAGTTGGTATCCATGACTGGTGCCGTACTCGACCTCCCTCTCCCATGGGCCAGCAGGTCCATATCCCGTCCCCGCAGCATGTTCCTGCCGATAAGCGATCTGCAGATAAGCGCCCCCCCATTCAGGTGCGCCTGGGGTCATACTTCAAAGAGACCAGAGGTTGTACATTAACTCTCCAGGCAGACACCCTGAAAACTATCGCTACTGCCTCTACAAAGAGCAAGGGAAAAAAAACATTTTATCATGAACTGAAAAGAGTGTCATGGAGAGGGACAGGTGGCGATGCGGACCAAAAGTAACCCAACTAAAGGTGCAGGAGATCAAAGGTGCTCCTGAGGGCTGCCAGGGTGCCGATCGCTGAGGGCAGGATCAAACGGAAACCACAACCATAAGGATCTAAGAGGACCACCCGAGTACCAGGCAGGTCTCAGGTATACTGGGAGATCTGCTGGCGTTCAGTTAACGCCCAGGATAGGTGGTAAGGCAGCACCAAGCAAACGTTTCATGACACCGGGGCGACACAAACAGCGGTGGAGTTGAAACAGCTCACGATCGTCAGTGAGTCAGCCCAACCCCCGCACCAGCAGCGTCTTTCACGTTGGAAGAGTGAGCTGGTGTGAAAAGCCTTTCTTTACCTGAAACCCCCACCAAGTCTGCGTTCCCAGCGAACAAAAACCCACTAATTGCGCCATTTCCTGCGCCATTCAGTCAAGTCTGCACCCCCTTCGGAACGGACTTCCTCTCTCGCCGGGTTCCAGCGCATCTGGTGCTCCAGCGTGCCTACTCCACATCCCGCTCGGCGAATGTGGAAGATGGGGGTGCCCAGTCACCTCGGGTTAACAGTCTCGTCATTTAGCATGTTAATTACACAGCCGCTGGCTTTCTGCAGCGGCACCTGGGTCATGTCAGCCATAATGGTGGTCAAATGATGCGGGCTGTGGGGGGGGAACCTGAGGGGTACAGGACGGAATACCGCAGACACGCAAGGGACGAGCGGACCAAAACCGAGGCCAGGGTACAGGGGCGGCTTTGCAGCTTGTGTGGGGCAGCTCCTTCAGTGTCTGCACCTGTTCCACAGCTGATGGGGGGGGGGGCTGGGGGGGTTTTCAATGGCACCTGTTGAGTGGGTGGTGGATCCTTGGAGTTACTCCAAATGCTCCATAATGTCCAACCCCACCTTCTGCCTCCAAACACTTTGCTGAACTCAACCTCACTTCACATGACTAGCTTTGCGTGTGATAGCCCCGCTAGCATCAGCCCTACTCACAATAGCCCCGCTACCATTAGCTCTGCTCACATTAGCCCCGCTACCATTAGCTCTGCTCACATTAGCCCCGCCAGGATTAGCCTTGCTTGCATTAACCATCCTAGCATTAGCCTGGCTCATGCTAACCCTGCTAGCATTACTTCTGCTCACATTAGCCCCACTAGCATTAGCCCAGCTTGCATTAGTCTAGCTCATGTTAGCACCACCCTCAATGGCCCTGCTCGTTGTAGCCCCACTATCGTTATCACTGTTTACTTTGGCCCTTCTAGCGTTAGCCCTGCTTACATTTGCCCCTTTCACTGTTTCGGCCCAGTGTCACAGCCGAGGGACTTCGAGCGTCTTCCTGTACATAATGACCTGCTGACGGTGTGGGGGGCGCAGAATTTAGGGGAAAGCCAAGGGAGGCAGCATCACCCTCCAATGCAGACCAATCGAAGGACATCGATGCCGTTGCCTTGGTAACTGCAAAAGCGATGCCAGTGGTCCAGCGAGGTGGGGCGATGCCATTTGGAGTGGCATGAGTCTGCTGTGAGGAAGGGCAAGCCGAGCCCTGGGTGGCCAGGCAGCAGATAATCGCTGTAGACGGATACGGGTGTGGCATTGACCTCTGACCCTGAGCCTGTCATTCCCCTCTCAGCAGAGACCCTTAATCTCATGATGAGAAATCAGCGGCTAGGCGGGGGGCGGGGGGCGGGGGGAGTAACCAGGCACTCAGTTACAGCGAAAACAGGAAGAGCTGGCGTGCAGATTTAAATTGCACAGGAACCTGACCTGCCACAGCAGTGATGCATTAAAAGCCACGCAGGGAGATGGCAATCTAGAGGCTGACCTGAAAAGTCCTCTTCCTCTCTTGCTTGTCACTACTCCGCCACCACGTTCTGCAAAAGCATAGCACCCTAACTGCCCAGAGTCAGGGGTAATAAACTGCTGTCTGCATCAGTCTGCAACACTATTAATAAAGGATTTCCCAAATTCCACACAGCACTCGCTGGGCCTCCTGTAACGGGAAGTCAGCGCTGTCCTGACCGCACCTGGTCTGTGAGGCTGGAGTGGGGGGGCTCAATGGGTGGCAGTAAGCGGTAAATGTGCGCCATCGTCCGTGTCTGTGCACGCACAGCGGTTATGACATCACATCTGACATTCAGTTGCCGTCGGGGACCAAACTAGATTTGTGCGGTGTGCGGAACAGAGGACTCTGGTGAGAGGGACAGCCATCATGGCTCGAGTCACAGCTGTGTCCCTTGAGTCACCACCCTTATCCCTATGCTTGATTTAACGGCTCCGCTCACACATATGGAGCGGTGGGGGTGAGGGGGGTGTGGCCTCCCTGAGGCCCCTCGTCACAAGACAGGCTTTCCTCCAATCCCAGGGGGCTCGTCCTGATTCATTACAGTGGCAGCCCCGCCCCTACTGCTTCGTCTAGGGCCCTGTGACATCATGGCAGCTCCTAACACCCCCGACCCCCACCCTGCCCGGCCTTGGGGGGGTGGCTGTGAGGGATGGCGTGATGCTCAGAGCATTAAAAACACACAACTGTGATAAAGAGCATCAATCCCCGCCAGCCACCCCCCCGTGAAGCATTGCTGTGTCGGGTCAAGAAGAAAGTCACAGGGCTTCTACACGTGACTCATTCACAAGCAGTCGACTGACTCACAAGTTAACGGCACGTGTCAGAAAATCTGGCCCTGGTGTCACCCAAAGACTTGCCCCCAGCTCTTCTTGTGTGTTTGTCTGACATCTTGGGGGAGGGGTGGTTCTCTGGTTGCTCTGTAGTCTCTCACCTTTCCTGGAGGTTTGGACGAAGTCCAGCTCCTCTTCTCCATGGAAGGGGGGATCTGGTAGATGTCCTGATTTTGACTCATTGAAGGGGGCACCTGGTAAATGTCCTGCCCGTGGCCGGGGCCACCCGTGCCGGGGGGGACCTGGTAGACGTCCTGCTCTGAGGCCTCGTACTGCACCGGGGAGGCTGACTTCTGCAGGGGGCTGGAGCCTTTCGTCAGCCCCTGGTAGAGGCTGTGGGTGGAGGGCTTGCCATGGTTGGGGGGTAGCATGTAGACAGTGTCTGGGATGCCTGGGGCGGGGCCAGGGGAAGGGCTGGGGGTGGGGCTCCCCGCTGGGAAGGCGGGGTGCATGGCTGTGTACTGAGAGGAAGGCAGGGCCTTGGTGTAGGCGCTCGGCTGGGGGGGGGCGAGCTGCCCCGGCTGCTGCTTGTCGTACATCCCCACCAGGATCTTGAGCCGGTTGCCGGGGACGATGCCCTGGCGGCCGTGCAGCGAGCAGAGCCACCAGCCCTCGAGGCCCTGCGTGTCGCGCTCCAGCACCGTCATGATGTCACCCTTACGGAAGGACAGCTCGTCCGGGGACTCGGCCACATTGTCGTACAGGGCCTTGGCCAGCACGTTCTGCGGGGGGGGGGGGAGAAGAGAAAGACACTCAGTCGCTGTTGTCATGACACTTCTGCCAACCGTGTTAAACGCCGGCGGCGACTCTGAGTTTAAACACGTCGATGCGGTCATCGGTTTGCCCCCCTCCCCTGCCCCTCCCCCCGGGGTATGGTGGCACCTCCACACCCCTGACAGAACCTACATGTTTATGTGTCGCAGCACCAGTCCAGCAGCCAGCCCCGGGGGGCAGGAGGAGAGCCGAGGACTTGCAGCGATACCCCCGCAAGCCTCCCCCCCCACCTACAGCCGCCGGGGAGGGGGGGGGGGGGTCGCAGTGACCACTTAATGAGGCCTCTCCGTCCACGGCTTCCATACCTCCCACTAACGACATATTCCCATGCTGTCACTGGCAGTGTTTACAGTGACACTTAAAAGTGGGACATTCAGTCCCGCTCCATGCCTGCCCCCCCGTCTGCCCGCTCAGTGCCCAGACTTCCTGCCAAGCGTGGCCCAAGGCATGGCCGGCAGCTGGACCAGCACCCGCTCAGCCGTGCCGGGCAGTTGGAGGGGGTGTCACCGCACTGCCTTTCCATCCAACGCCACACACGCTGGATAATGGCCCCTGCCCGCCAGCATAGGAGATCCTGAGAGGCAAGGTCGGACATCAGCGCGGCCGGTGTCGCGCGCAAAAACCCGCAGGGCCTCCCGCTGGCCCGCTCTGTCAGCTACCATGACAACTATCATGACAGCGGGCTCGACGGTGGCTGAGTTGCCGGGCAACCGCTGTCAAGATGCACACATGGGGGCACGGGGACACACGCAGACGTGTGCGGTCGGGCTCAGGCGAAGCTGGACACCGCCAGACAGGCACAGACACGGACAGGCACAGACACGGGCAGGCACAGACACGGACAGGCACAGACACGGGCAGGCACAGACACGGACAGGCACAGACACGGGCAGGCACAGACACGGGCAGGCACAGACACGGACAGGCACAGACACGGACAGGCACAGACACGGGCAGGCACAGACACGGGCAGGCACAGACATGGGCAGGCACAGACACGGACAGGCACAGACACGGACAGGCACAGACACGGACAGGCACAGACTGACACAGTGTCACAGGCGAGTGTCGAGAGGAGCTGAGAGTCAGACACTCAGAGAGACACAAGGAGCAGCTGAAGGTGCCCATTGATTGAGCGGCGTTCCCGGCCGTGAGCCAGGCACTGGGAGCAGACAAGGGGGCCCTGATATCTGAAGAAAGGGCCCGACAGCAAGATACAGTCTATACTTACCCAGTACCAGCACCCTGTAAAGCAAATACACAGCAGGGGGCGCTGTGATGAGGACAAAGAGGTTTACAAAGCATCAGGTCATCTGTGGTCTGCTTGCCCCGCCCCTTCTCATCCCCTGCCATGAGTTCATACACTGAGGGGTGTGGCTTCACTGACACTGCATCTGCCTGACAGGCTTTTAACTCTCCTGTCACTCAGGTTTTAGGTTCCTTCAACCCTCCCCCCCACAGCCATCGTGTTGCTCCACACATGGGGGGTTCACACACCATCATAAGAGCTGGAGTGTCACTGTCATGTCACATGGGGGCCAGTTGGGACTTAATGACTGTAAAAGGTCAGTGTTTGTAAAGGAGGGGGGTGAGAGCGTACTGGAGAGAACCAGAATCAGTGAGCTGATGGGCATCACACCCGGGTCACACGGTGGAAAGAATTCCATTGCTATGCTTTCCAGAGATGGCTGTTAACATGGATTAATTTGATTAACTGTCCCGTGACAGACTGGCATCCCATCTCGCCTGTCTGCCCGCATCCATGTGCCCGTGACCCTGTCCAGCATAAAGTGCGGGAAGATGGATGATGAATTAATATGATTAATCTGGAATTTCAGGGGACGCCAGTGACAGACAGTTTTATTGGGGGAGGGGTTGGCACACTGCTCGAACATGTTAATTCTCCATGGTGCTGACCTCCACAACCCTTCCGACTTTCTTTAAACGATTTCACATCGTTCTCCGTGTCGTCCGTCCTCCTCATTAGCATTTTTAATCAGTTCGGAACCACTTCTGCCATCGTTCCTGGGTCTCTCACTCAGAGATTTCAGTGATTTGGGGAAGGACATCGGGGGAGAAATTTACAAATTAACAAATAAAACTCCCCCCATGAGAGAGAACAGGCTGACAGTGGGTCTGCCTGAAGGTGTGTGAAGAAGGAGAAAAGAAAAGACCAGGAGGAAATGAGGGGATGTGTGGCCCACCCACGTCAAGCACACCATCGGCATGGACCAAAGTGCCATGTGCTCAGGACAGATACCATGTGAGTCTGCGCAGTGCATCTTGGGAGGCAGTGCACGGAGGCGGGGCTTGCTGCTCGGTGATGTCATAGCCGCCACTGGGTTGTGGCGTGATACCAGCACTTGGCCAGGAGCTTGTCCTGTGGCCTGGGCACTCAGCAGCAACAGCATCAACATTACTCTGCTGAACCTCATACACGCAACTCCGGGGGGGGCATGCGATAGCCCCCCCCCCCACCTAGCTATCAGCCCGCTGCCACTTGGAGGGAAATTCTTCAAGGCAGAGAGAACAAGCCCTTTCATTAGCATGTATAAGGGGGCAGGGGGGTGTCCGGCAGGGGTTAATAGGACAAACGGGGGGGGTTGTGCCTGGGAGAAAGTTAGTTAGGGGAAGGCTGGGAGAGGGGAGATGGTCAGGAGGAGAGAAGGAGGAGGGGGCAGGTGCAGAGAAACCATGAAACGGAGATTAGATAGATAGATAGATAGATAGATAGATAGATAGATAGATAGATAGATGTATCTACACACGGGTCAGTCAGCCGGGCGAGATATGGGGCGGGGGGTGGGGGGGGGATGATGGCGTCAAGCTTTGTCCCCCTTTCTATTGCAAACCACCCACCCAAACTCCGGTAAAGTCCACGGATGCAGGCAGGTCAGCTGACCCTCACTGGCCCTTATTATGCCTCTTCCTTTAAAGCACGCAGGGCGGGGGGCGGGGGGGGACAATGCCGTCCCGTTAGTCTTTCATTGCCTGCTTTTGTGTCCTGTCCTCCCCCCCCCCCCCTG
Organism: Paramormyrops kingsleyae; assembly: GCF_048594095.1. NCBI lineage: Eukaryota > Metazoa > Chordata > Actinopteri > Osteoglossiformes > Mormyridae > Paramormyrops > Paramormyrops kingsleyae. The sequence continues at coordinate 31,067,990 of NC_132809.1, forward strand.
CCCCTTTCTGAACAAACATCCCACCGTCATTAATGGATTTTATTAGTTCAAGGCAGACGGCCCCCTCCCTTCTGGGGAGCACCTAGCCAGGCCTCGGACACAAAAGGGGCACCAACAAAGGGCCCTGCATGGTGGCCCCGACCCAGCCCGCGATGGGGGGGTGGGGAGGCTGACCGGGAGACGGAACCTCGTTAAGGTGAGACGGGAGGAAGGTTACGGGCTGGCCGAGAGCGTCCATCTGCGGGGCTCCAGCCTTCCAGCCGCCACTCCACTGGACGTCTTTATCAGCTCGGAGGGTGAAGCCCCTTTCGGTGACTCCACACCTCATCCTGTGACACGGGCACAGTGGAATTCCTGCGCTCATTCCAGGGGGGTGGTCCCACAATAATAACACACACACACACACACACACACATACGGCCCAGCTTTGCGTCCCAGAATAATGCTGAGCTCCAGGGCACGGGGGAAGGGGATTAAACACACCGGTTACGACGGGGGAAATTGCTGCAATTCAGCCCAGTGAGTCACCCTCTGTAAGAGTGAAAGTCAAACGCTGACAGCGAGTGTCTCATCCGGGGCGAGGAGCTCACGGGGAGCCCAGGATTCGGCCCAAACTCCATTCGGGTCACATTTAATAAAGTCCCACGCATCTCCATTCCTTTGATTTCCTCCTCAATTAATGAGAAAATCAGAAATAATGCGCAAAACTAACAGGACGTGTCACACAGCATAACCCAAGCCTTCTGTAGGTTAACGGCAAGTACTGAGACATGATGAGTATGCAGACGACCAGGCCCAGGGTAACGGCCGGCCCCCCTCCCCAAAAGAGCTCCCACAATCTGCAGACGTGCCGCAGATCACGGGCCTTTAATCCAATTGCGGGCTGTCTAGGCCCTTGGTGCCGCGTGAGGATTACGCCAGACCCGCCGGCCATCTTGACGCCCGTCTGCGGCCGTCTGTCTGTTTGCGTAAGATAACACAGGGATGCCTTTATAATGGTGGGGCAGCAATCAAGGCGTGTGCGTACCAGTGGAGAGTAGCGGCGTGGCTGCCTGGCACCCCCGCAGCCACCCCCGGCGGGATCAGACCTGTCCTGGAGACACTCATTGCCCCCCCCCTCCCCACCCCTCCGAGATCTGGCACATTCTGCAGCTTTTACACACTTTTCCTGGCTACAGCACATTCCGCGCGTCTCGCAAAACAACTCAATTTGCACTGCGACGAATGGCAGCTAGACAACACAAAAACATGTACCCCCCCCTCAGGAATGCGGAGAACTCAGGCCCCCCCCCTCCCCAAACAAGGCCGTTACTAACCCCAGTGCTGACAGCAGAAAGTCACTTCTGGCTCCGTCTGCCCTCAATGGTGACAAACCCTCTCGTCTGGCGTCCCTCCCCAGCAGGAAGGCCTGGCACCCCCCCAGGGCATGGCCAGGTATCCGCGGCTCAAGGAAAAAGGCGGCAAGAACACACAGCTGCGGGCAACACTGAAGCAGGGGAGCGCCGCTTGGCACACACCCATGTTGCCATGGCGATACCCGCGCACCCGGCCTGAACTAACACCGGCACCTTTGAGGCCACCGCCAGGGTCTGCTGCAGATTCCTGAAGGCCTGCTTCGTGCCAGACGGCCGCGTGTGGGAGCACCAGCACTATGGGTCGCGGACTCCGGTTCACACCCCGGCAGCCGCTGTGACGTGAGGAACGCTAAATGAATCTGTCTAAACACTCGATAATATTGTCTGCTGCAGGACAGGAATCTCCCTGCCCCGCACCGCAATGCGTAACCTCAGGAACACATTCCGGCGGCTTGGCGGAACGCGTGGGCCGAAGAGCCGGGGGGCTTCTGGGAAACCGGAACGCGAGTGTGTCGACGGCACAGCTGATCCGCCCGGCCCGGTGGACAGGGATCTGGAAAGGCTTACGGAGCTCCGTCTGGGCTCTGTTCCCACAGCGACCAGCACTAATGACCAGTCTATTGGACGGATCTGCTAATGGTCTCACAATGCGACCTGGGACAGTCCTGTAGGATCTCCAGTCTCCATCTGTGAGCGATTGAAGGATGATACATTTAACATGAGATCAGTCGTGCTGCCAACACAAGTTCATGTAAGCAAGTGATCCCAAGATCAAGGGCACTGTGTCCTGTCCTGAAGATCCTCAAAGCCGCACAATAACATGACACTCACCAGTCCCCCCCCCCCACCCCCTGCCAGCCATTTTCTGTACCCGCTTCTCCTGTGCAGGATTGTTGGCCAAGTAACCCAGGATGGGGTCCCAACCTGCTGCAGGGCACACACACACACACACACACATACACACACACACATACACAGACACAGACACACACATACACAGACACAGACACACACACAGACACACGCACACACACACACACACACACACAAACACACACACACACACATACACAGACAGACAGACACTCACACATACACAGACACACACACACACACATACACACACTAACGCACACACACACATTTGTTTGGTTTGTAATTATGTCTTTGTGGGGACTCTCCATTCATTTCTATGGGCATAACCCTAATCCCAACATGACGACCTTAACCCCAAACCATAAGTAACCAAACAAAATACAAGACTATTGGCATTTTTTTATTGCACTCACAGATTTTTTTTATAAAATTAAGTTTCTACTTGTGAGGACTGAAAAGCTGTCCCTACAAGGTAAAAAGTTATAGGTTTTTAATCACATTATGGGAAATTTGGGCAAATTGGAAATGCCAATTCACCTTAGCGTGTGTTTGGACCGCGGTTGGAAACCAGAGAAAATGGAGGAAACCCCACGATCACACGGGAAGAACATGGACTACACAGACGGAGCCATGGTGGGGGCTCGAACCCCAGTCCCATAACAGTGCTAACCACTGTGACACCGTGACACCCCTACCCCTTGTACCCCACACTCTGATTCTCTCCACTCCTTCAGCAGTCTCTACCCATGTGCTCATCGACACCCAACAGACAAAGCAGCGTGGCACAGGTGTGAGGATGCAGTTGCCTTGACAACCACAGATCCCTCATCTGAGCTCTTCCTGTCTGTCACTCCAGGTGTCCCGGCGCCACCTTGGCCCCTTATCTACAATGACTCCATCCATCACACTGCGCTGCAGACCAACAGCTCGCTAAAGAAACAAGTGCCCCCGGGCAAGGGTGGGGGTTAGGGCAGGACAGGCAGTTAAACTTTACCACGTGCCCCTAGGCCGTGATGATTAATCTTGAATGGACTGGGGAAGGAATAACAGGGTGGGGAATCCCCTGTCTCATTCCGTGGTGGTTCAGGTCACTGGCTCTTAGCTACAGGTTTGAGAAAGACCGGCCGATCACTCCAAACTCATGGCGAGACCCTGGGGTCGGCCTCGATACACCGTAAAGCGTAAACGTCATGTGAGAAATCTTCAACCACTCCATCCAGAAGTGGCAAGTGGTGATGAATCCACCCTCATGGGCCTGCTGATCACCAAGAATGCGGTCGTGAATTTAGTGAATTTAGTGATCAGTGGTCATTGTCAACACACCACAGCACACAGTGCGCAACAACGAAATGTGTCCTCTGCATTTGACCCATATGTGACTTTCGTGACATAGCAGGGGGCAGCTAATTCAGCGCCCGGGGAGCAGTGCTTGGGGACAGTACCTTGCTCAGGGTACCTCAGTGGTAACTCGTGGGGACTGTCCACCTCTAGTTACCGAATACAGAGAGAGGTCAAATTTGTCATCCATGTGAAAGCACATTCTGACCTGAATGGTGCACAGAAAAATCACCGTGCAGCCAATCCGAATTCCTCTGCTCGTCCATGTCTTTTAACAAGGCTGGAACATGCTGGGGGGTTCATAATATTGGTGCAGCCAATCACAGGCTTCCCAGGCTGAAGTGCAAGTGCAAGTGCAAGTGAGTCCTATTTATCACTCAAAGTAATACAGTTTAACAGGGACAACAGAAGTGAATTAGCCCCTAATTGCAAGGTACTTGATCCCCTGGCTTTGGTCTGCCCTGTTTTAAAGTGATTTGTATTATTAATAATTCATAGTGTTTTCTATTGTGCATCTACTGTGTGATTTGACACTTGATATGTGTAAAATACATAAAAGCAAAAGCAAAACCTTGTACCCCAGTGTCACATGACATTGGTGCTGTTGCTGAAATCTGACACAAGAGCTTTCCTTTCTTCACGACGGCCTCTGACAGGGTTTCTCACAAGCAGCTAATCAAGAGTGTTATTTTGGGGGGGGGGGGGGGGGGGAGCATCACTTGGCACATCACACGGGACGCAGAGGACCCCAAGCTAACTGACATGGATAGCGGCTCTTTGCTAGGGTTACGAGCGAGACGTGCGGGCGCATAAGCGTGAGTACGAGAGGCTCAGCTTCCGAGACGCGGCGATCCGAGCCAGCAAATCAAATCAAATCAAATCCACTTTATTCACCACATCACTTGACACTTGGAAAAAGCACAAATGAGTGAATAACTTGTGCGCAAAGTCCCACAGCAGCAGCGACGAAGCAGTGAAGTGAAAACAAAAAAGGAGAGGAGATGGTGCAGTTGGATTTGGACGAATACAGGAAGTGGGAAGATGCATCATCATATTCATAAATAGTGTACAATAAAGCAATAAAGATTATAAGTACAACAAACAGTCATGTGAATATCAGTATGAATGGTGGGTAGGGATGACAGAACGGGTCATCGACAGTGGTCACTCGACCGGCGCCGGACCACAGGAGGGTTCGGATCCTGGTGTAACCCGGAGTACTGTAAGGTGGGAATGGTGCCGATTACCCTCTGGGATCGGGAGATGGCCGTCACAAGCATGACGGGTACCAGTCAAAGGCGGCGGGCGGACAGGAAGTTCCCACGAGGCAGACGGAGAAGCCGGCACTCCAGACCCCGGGGCACATGCATGTAATAGCTTCTCATCCCTTATTTATTTTTCATTCATTCTTTCACACCGCAAGCTGATAAGCGAAATGGGATTCGTCGACGTTCCTTCTTTTCCCGACGCTAATGACCCTGGCTAAGCAGCCCAGTTGCCCTAGGGCAGATCGAGCAGGAACGGCAGCGACGCAGAGAGATTAAACCGCTACCTGGATAATCGGTTTATTCTCGCCAGCGGGTCTGACCTTGGTTTGCGAGGCTCTCGTCATGAATTTTCCGTTCATTTTCTCCCCCCCCCCCCCGCCGCCTCCTTCTACTTAATTTACCCACGAGCAAAGTACAACAGAGAAACACAAAGTCTATTTACAGAGGCCCACTGCTTTGCGGGTTATTGTGGGGACGCCGTGCTGTCCGATCCGGCCGGCAGCGTTTGCACAAGGCCGCTGTTTGCCCAGCAAGCTCCGTGACGTTAATGACTTGTGAAAGACGCGGGTCGGACTTTCGGCTCTGCGGAGGGCAGGTCAGCCCCCGACCCCGCCTGCATGCGCTCCTGGACATTTGCCGGTCCTGCTCACGATTTTTTTTCCCTCACCAATGTACAGATACTGATGTTTGTCCACCACAAGGAACGTGTCAGTCTCTCATTAAAACAAGAGTCCAATAAAACAAGCTTAATTCATCCATCTTCCGTAATCGCTTGTCAGGGTCATGTGGGCACAAGGCAGGGAAGAACCCAGAATAGGGCACACTAACACCTACGGGCAATTTGGCAACTCCAATTAACCTCAGTATGTTTTTAGACTGTGGGAGGAATGTGGAGGAAACCCCACAGCGACAGGGGTAGAACATGTAAACTCCACACACATGGAGTCACGGCAGAGACGCAAACCCTAGACCCAGAGGTGTGAGGCAACAGTGCTAACCACTGCACCACCACGCCAGTCCCAGGCTTCATCCCAGCCTGCTAAAGGTCTACATGATAAAGTCGGTGGGGAGGCTGGAACAAGGGGGATTCCCAGAAGACAACGTGACAATACCATTAGTCACTTATGCGTCAGGCCTGGTCACACTCGAATTAAAAGACTCATGTCAGTCATCTGCGGTAATCTGAGCCATGAGCTTGGCCTCACTCCCGCGACCTTCTGAGGAACCGGGTTACAAGTCTGCTTACAAAACATATTCCGTCCAATAAAGTGACAGAAAACAACACCAGCTGAAAGGATTTTGTGATTAAGGGTTAGGGTTAGGTTTAGGGGTTAGGGTTAGGGTTAGGAATGGCTGACTTGAAGGCTGTAGACCTTTAAGGAGACAATCTGTTGGATGCTGTAATAAAACACCCATCTATACAAATGCAATAAAAACTGTGACAATCAGTGCAAATAGACTGTAAAAGGAACATGTTATGCAAATACACAACTCCCCTTAACAGCACAGTAACCTTGACGACCTAGTGACGGATCATGGCGCGGGACATTTATGGGATGACCTTGGTTCTCTTAAGTCTTTACCTCTAAATGCCCCTTAACCCACCCCAAAGCCTGCCTCTTCCTGGCACTGACAGTGTTAAGTCTGTTAATAGGGTGACCCCCAGTAAACTGAGGTTATTAAATATTAAACCAGGACATGGACATAAAGTGCCTCTCCTGTACAGGACAAATACATCAGCTACACCCAGCAAACACCCACCTTCACTATAATACTTTTCATTCTTCCTGCATCTTTTGATTTCACCAAGCTCCCATCATTCGCTGCTCCCTTTCCTCATGTGAGCGATGAGCCGTTTTGTCAAATGCTTCACATGAGATTTACTGTATATGGTCATCGTGAACTTTCCGGAAGACACGTCCCAGCCACACGACTTCTATCCATTACACACCCAGGGATAGCAGGACATTCCTGATGACTCCTGATTCCTCCCCACAGGAGCAGTCTGGACAGAACCGGCTAGTTCCCCCAAATACCTGATGCGTGTGTGAGTTCAGCGCAGTGCTAACGCAGTGCCAGCAGTTTCGAACAAAAGCAACGAGCCGTCAGCGGCCAGCTTCCGCCACACTGGCCCACATCTCCCTCTCCCTTCCCTGACGCGGCTACAAGGCTATGGCTCTCTCCTGACTCAGCGCCCCCCGCCCCGGGTGCCTCTATGTTAATAATGCCTTTTAACGGTGCCCCTTGGGCACCCGGGGCTTCACGTCAGAGCCGACCAGCCAAGTTTTGGTCCAGGAGAGACATACGACCCCCGGGAGGCTGCGTTTCCTGGTCTCTCCAGTGTGTTTTTCTGCTTTTGTTTTTCTTTTTTCTCCCCTCTTCTTTCGCTTCCTCATGTAAATTTAATGAGCTGGACGTTTTGACTGAACAAAATAAAACACACGCTACAGCCAGACTTGTAAAAAAAAAAAACAGAAAAAAGTTTGGTAAAAAGTTAGCAGCCATCATCCACCCCCCCGCGCGGACCCACCGCTTCTCCTCCTCCCCTCTTTCCTCTTATCCCTCTTTCTCTCCCTCTATATCAGGGGTATTCAGCGACCCCTGCTTAGTCCATTCATATAACCGTAAGAATGGGACACACACAGGCACGCACACAAAATGACACTCACCAGATAGTTCATTTTCCCCCTTCTTGAGTTTGTGCGACTCCAGATAAGAGTTGGGGGGGTCACGACTCTGTGGAGTAGTCCTTCGTGTGACCACCAGGAATTAAAGCTCCGCCGGAGCTCCAAACAAGCAGCCCTGACAGACCTTAATGCATATTCTCCAGGAGCATTATCTAGCCGGGCAAGAACAGAGTATCCCAGTTCCCTCTCTCTGCCGACGCTCACCGCTGTGACTCTGACGCTCTGAACCTCGCGCCCGCCTCTTTCCTGCTCTCTTCCCTCCTGACCAAGGGGTGGGAGGAATGCGTGGTAATCTTACACTTCTCAGTGCCTGCTCAATCCCAACATGTCTCTCCTGGCCTCTGATTGGACAAGGCCCTCCTTCTTATGCTAATGAGGCTTATCCAATGCCTGCCCAGTTTGTAAGAAACTCGGAGGCCGTTTCTACAGGGAATCTGAAGCTGGGAGATGAATCGCTGTTCACTGGGTTCCCTCTTTTCACTTTTTTCTTCCCCTGTTAGTTAGTTGCTTCATTTGTAGGTATAAATATACTTCTAAAGCAATGATACTTTAAAAAGCAAATATACTTCTAAAGCAATGATATCACCACCAGTTCCGCAACCAATTTTTCTTTCTTCTAGTCTACATACCTTAAAGTAATTAAAGTCATTTAAAGCTTTTCAAAGTAATTACCCTCGTTGATATAGACTTTCCAATGTAGTCCTCCTTATATTAAAACAAGCTTGTGCACTTCTAGATTCTAGTCACAAAGATACGGAAATGTTATCAGTAATATATGCACATGCATTCAGAAAAAACTGAAACTGAAAAATGAAATGTGACACATGGATTTTTAGCAAAACAGGATTTGAACAAAAGCTACCCATCCCATAATTAGTGGCAAATCCACTTGTCACTGGCCAACCCTACAAACTCTGCGTTAAGGTTAAACTATGGGACTGGGAAGTTAAGCTGAGACAGGCGTCCCGCGTAAATCTGGGTCAGCGGCACCAGACTGAGCACATTTGGACTTTGGACTGTGGCAGCGATATGACAGGAGGCCGAAAGTCCTGGAATTGCAGCCTCAGCGGAAGCTGTTATAGGGTATCTGTATCTGCAATGTGCTGTTAGCACAGCGAGCTCTCAGGTCGGCTGGATGGTCAGTGTGGTCGCTCACTTGGTCGATTGGTTTCATGCACCTGGCCTTCTGTGAGTCTGCTTGGAGAGGCTGCGCTGTCTTCTCTCCCCACCCACTCTAAGCAGGTAACAGACCATCAAAACCACCCGAAAGCAAATGTATTTCTGTTACAGGTTATGTAACGTCGGCGTAAGTGAAGCGAAGCACCCAACGTAAGGGTACGAATCAATGAGTTTGTCAGTCAGAGTCTGACCAGGTCACAGGCATCTGGGTACATCTCCAATGCCACATCCACTTAGTGATGCCACTATCTGAGGTCACTCGCCGCAGGCTGTTATGTGGCATAGACCAGAACCGGCTGGGCGTCAGTGAGCAGGCAGTGAGCAGGCAGTGAGCAGGCAGTGAGCACCAGACACAATCCATCAAGTAGCAGAGATGACATCACATCAAAGCGTGCACCCTGGTGCATACACACCCTTCCCCACAAGGTGTCCCCGAACAAAGCACCCCGCTTTCTCTCAGGTAGAGCTGGGGTTCAGCCAAGCAGCATTAGAGAGATCCCAGTTAAACACTGGGTTGGAGACCCGACTCTTCTTACAGAAGTGTATGGGGGAGCTGGATAAACTGCCTTTATATCTCCAAAGGGTTCCTGGATTCTGAATCATGGACCGTGGGCACGTCCCCAAATGGGTACAGTCACACAAATCTATGCCAACATGTCACTCTTCACATGACAGCGACCCTTCAGAGCCTCAGGGTAGGTCCTCCAGAGCCTCGGGGTAGGTCCTCCAGAGCCTCGGGGTAGGTCCTCCAGAACCTCAGGGTAGGTCCTCCAGAGCCTCATCACCTGCCGCTGAGACCTACCCTGACCCACAGCCATTCCCATACCACCCGCATTTCCAATCCTGGTTGACGTTCAGGAACTGACTAATCGACATCAAGCCCCTGCTTGCTCACTATGGCCAACCTGTATGCTGGTGACCAATCCCCAGGTCCTGCTGACGTAATTGGCACTGCGCACACTCTCGCACAAAGACGACGCTCTTCTTGCTGCTAACCACTGGCACTCATGAGGGTGCCCTTGTCTGGAGGGGGGAACAATGGCCCCAAGAACCAGAGGGGGACACAGTTCGTCCAGAACACTGAGTCCATTGTGCTGGACCTACTGGATCAGGCTGCCTGCACATTCCTCACACCTACACGCGGCCTGAACCCCCGTGTCTGCCGGCCCCTCTTCACACTGACCCGCTCACGGCCACCTCTCGCCCCTGGCACGACCAGCCGACCCACTCCCGCCGCCGCCCACGCCCCCACCCACCCGCACACTCGACCTCTGTCCCAACTACGCAGGACAGGCTGCTGAAAACAGTGTCCCCCCCCGTCTCTCATAAGTATGGGCCATTCATCAGGCAATCGGGCCCCCAGCACAAAAAGGCTCTTGAGAATATGAAGATATCAAAATATGGGAATAATTAGTTCCTTTCAAACCAAGGCCTGCATTCTGATTTCCTCTGCTTCCGTGGCACCCCAACGCCAAAGCCTTGCGAGGGTTTCGCACGGGGAGCGAGGGATCTCCGTTTGACGCGACAATTTGTGTCCTCGGGGCTACGGCTTCGCGATTAGAGAAACACGCCACGTTTTTCACATGTAGCCAGCGCCCGGCAGTTTGCTGACATCCTAGAATGCACTGTAACCACAACGCTTCCCTTGCTGTATTAATATGGCAGAAATAACCACAAGAACAACAGGAGGGGGACAATCTGGACTTATAACCTGCTGTAAGTCTGGTTCTTTGAGGAAGGTACTATATACAAATCTTAGGTAAACACACCAATCTATTTTTGGAAGATGCGAGTGCACCCAAACACGGTCACGCCCTGGCCGACATCGTGTGAGTCCTGTGAGCCACCATTCCACCCTGGAAAAGCACCCACACAAACATTCAGGGAACATCTGGGGCTGTGTTCTCACGGGAGATCTAAGAACAATCAAAGAAAGTCAACCTGCATGATAACAAAATGAAGTGCGATATGGGATGGTGTGGAGCGTCTGTCTCTGTATGGACTGTCCTCCTCACTGTCACGAGCCCGTATGGAGTGGCAGCACCAAACTGGAGAGAAGGTGAGCTTCATGCTGTCATTTCAGCCCTTTCAACAAATAACCTCAGAAGGCTGAGGCAGCACCAGAGCATTTCGGGAATGTTAAAACAACTTCCTGTGAAGAGACGCCGGAGGTCACCCACGCTGCCCTCTGGTGATGTCACTCGGGAATCTCCAAGCGCACACAACCCCCCGCCCTGGGTAACAATGTACGTCCTTGTGCGAGGACATCCGGCTCTCTGAGCTGGCACTCGCAAAGCCTGGGATGGACTGTGTATGACGTGGCACATCATCGTATACTAAAAAACAGAAATGCAGGACAACACAGGTACAACACAGGCACAGCAGGGGTACAGCACAGGCACAGCACAGACATGGCACAGGTATAGCATAGGCATGGCACAGACATGGCACAGGTACAGCACAGGTACAGCATAGGCATGGCACAGACATGGCACAGGTAAAGCACAGGCACAGCATAGGCATGGCATAGGTACAGCACAGACATGGCACAGGTACAGCACAGACATGGCATAGGTACAGCATAGGCATGGCACAGGTACAGCACAGACATGGCACAGGTACAGCACAGACATGGCATAGGTACAGCACAGACATGGCACAGGTACAGCACAGACATGGCATAGGTACAGCACAGACATGGCACAGGTACAGCACAAGTACAGCACATGCACAAACTCAACCTAATTATTCCTACATTCATCCAAATGAGATATTAGCTTTTAAGATTCTCCACTCTACGCAGGTACCAAAATAATGTAACAGATCCTCAGTAACAGTAGGTGCAAAGTAGTGCTTTTTGATACTTGGATTTTCACAGCAATTTTTTTATCACAGTTATAAATGTCACATTCCAACTATTCAGCAAAACACATAAAATATAACCTCATACAGATTTGAGACTAAAAAAAGCCACGGTAATTTAATAGCTGATAGAGATAGAGCTTTCATTTGTTGAAACTGTTAACACAAAGTCTGTTACTCTGTTAATTTATAAAGTGCATTTTTCAAATGACTAACAATCCTCTTCCTCACAAATTGTGGTTTACATGATTGAGCACCTACTCCTCCCCATTGCGCTGTTTTAAAACAGCTTCACTATAATTTGGCAAGAAGTTCACGAAATTATCCACATCCCTGGGAAACCGGGGGGAGGGTGAGCTTCCAGTGTAAACAGATGGAATGCTGGGTAAGTGAGCCCCCAGGAATAAAACCTCATTCCCAGACAGCGCGTTTCCACACAGCAACGACCCAGAGACACAGAGGATTCTTATCCACACAAACGCAGGAAAAGCAAGAAAATTCTGCCCCCGTTAATTATAATCTTATCATTTCTCACTATCGCTCCCAACCCTAACAGACAGATTTCTCCAGTTCTATTCCTGAGAAATTGAAGTGAAACCGACAGCTCTGGCGTCTGCCGGCTCTGCCACACTGCAAAATAAACAGCTAGCGTCACACGGACAGCATCACATCACTGTGTCTGCGAATATCTCCATGGTGTTAAGTGACTCACTCACACAACGCTGTAGTGATTGAAAACCTCCATGACATTTACTGACTACATTTGCATTTATTTACATTTATTTATTTAGCAGACGCTTTTGTCTGAAGTGATGTATGCGTGTAGAAGATAATATATTACAGTGTTACATCACTGTGCCTTTGAATATCTTTATAGTGTTAAGTTTTTAGCACTTCTATGGTACTGACTGACTAGATCCGTACTATACTAAGAGAAAACCTCTATGGTATTTACTGACTAGCACCATACTATACTGAGCAAAAACCTCTATGGTATTTACTGACTAGCACCATACTATACTGAGCAAAAACCTCTATGGTATTTACTGACTAGCACCGTACTATACTGAGCAAAAACCTCTACGGTATTTACTGACTATCACCGTACTATACTGAGCAAAAACCTCTACGGTACTTACTGACTAACACTGTACTATACTGAGCAAAAACATCTATGGTATTTACTGACTAACACTGTACTATATTGAATGAAACTCTCTATGGTATTTACTGACTAGCACCATATGATACTGAGCAAAAACCTCTATGGTATTTACTGACTATCACCGTACTATACTGAGCAAAAACCTCTATGGTATTTACTGACTAACACTGTACTATACTGAGCGAAAACATCTATGGTATTTACTGACTAACACTGTACTATATTGAATGAAACTCTCTATGGTATTTACTGACTAGCACCATACTATACTGAGCAAAAACCTCTACGATATTTACTGACTATCACCGTACTATACTGAGCAAAAACCTCTACGGTATTTACTGACTATCATCGTACTATACTGAGCAAAAACCTCTACGGTATTTACTGACTATCACCGTACTATACTGAGCGAAAACCTCTATGGTATTTACTGACTATCACCGTACTATACTGAGCAAAAACCTCTACGGTATTTACTGACTATCACCGTACTATACTGAGCGAAAACCTCTACGGTATTTACTGACTATCACCGTACTATACTGAGCAAAAACCTCTACGGTATTTACTGACTAGCACCGTACTATACTGAGCGAAAACCTCTACGGTATTTACTGACTATCACCGTACTATACTGAGCAAAAACCTCTACGGTATTTACTGACTAGCACCGTACTATACTGAGCGAAAACCTCTATGGTATTTACTGACTATCACCGTACTATACTGAGCAAAAACCTCTACGGTATTTACTGACTAACACTGTACTATATTGAATGAAACTCTCTATGGTATTTACTGACTAGCACCGTACTATACTGAGCGAAAACCTCTATGGTATTTACTGACTAACACTGTACTATACTGATCGAAAACCTCTACGGTATTTACTGACTAGCACGGTGCTTTACTGAGAAAATAGCTTTGTGTTTTGATTGATTACTACAGCTTTATATTGAGCAATCTGCCTCCAATTTGCTCTGTATCTATGCACATACAGACGCGCTCTCACACACAACTTCCTCCCCCACTGTTAGGAATGCAGGAATGCGACCCCCCCCCCACACACACACACTCCATGCTAGCAGGAAGGCGACTTCCTGCTTGCCAGACCCCGTCAAGGTGGCCGAGTCTGATTCACTTCACAGCAATGCAGATCAAGGGTCAAACCCAGCAGCAGGCCACAAACACACGCACGCGCACACGCGCATGCACACACGCACGCACGGACGCACACGCACGCGCACACTGCAGGTGGGGCGAATTCGCCTCAGTCACATCCGTATCGACGGCCCATGCGACGAATCAGAAGCATAACAGCAGCCAGTCTAACAAGCGAACAGTCACTGGCCGCCCCTGAAATAGGATTTTTCGCACGACACGTCACATGCACACGTAACCGAATACGGCGAGACGTCACTGAAAGTGAGCTGAAGTGGTAACACGAGGAAACGTGAGCGCTCTATACTCACAGCATGGTGATTAATACTGACATCCTGGCACCCGTACTCCCCATGTTACATCTCACCCTCCGCATCACTGGCTTTTATTTATTCTTGTGCTCATTTGCACGATGTGTCAGCGACATATAAATGTCAGCCCGCTGATGTTCTTCAGATGCTGGAAAGGTAACGGTGGGTCTGCCTGGCCGTGCACGAGGGTGATGTTGGCCTCTAAGAGATGCATCTCGGTAAAGCTGTTTAAGGGAAACGCATTAATAAGTAGAGCTCACTGTATCTCTTCACTGCTGGACCCTGGTGCAGTGAGGCCTAACTGCCTCCTACCCCGCCTGCTCCGTGTGGTGGCGTGAAGCCAGCCGCCCTCAACCACCCCCCCCCCCCAACCACACCGCTGACCCCTCTGGGGTAAAATTAATTACCCTCCTTAAGTACAAAGTTCCCAGTGGAGTGCTACGGCGATTGAGGCTGTGAAATCTGACACCTCATCGGCAAAGCGGGGAATGTGCCCCCATAACAGCACCCCCCCCCCCCCCCAGGCACTGCAGACACTATGCTGTTGTACGCTATCCAGAGTCTGAGCCAGCACAGCCCCCACCTTTAAACCCAGCCCCCCCCCCCCCCATCAGTTCAGTCTTCTCACATCATTAACAGTCACTGAGAATGGGACTCATTCTCTCTCTCTCTCAGACACACACCCTCTGCCCCCTGCCTCACACATTACTACAAAAACACAATTAGAGCTAACAAACACCAGAGGCAATCAGAGCTGATCTGTTATTAGGCCATTAGCGTCTTTCAGAGCCACAAGGACGGTGAGCCCTACTCTTCCTGCGGACGAGAGCCAATTGAAGAGGCCTCCCCCCCCTTTGTGGAACGAGTCGTAGAGAAAAGGTGAGAGAGGTTGAGAACACAGAAGTCCCCGCCTGGGGAATTGGGCTCTGTTCCAAACAGAGGCTTCACATCGCCAGTGAACCCAGACCGGCCCTTTCCGAGGGCCAGAGACCCACGGCGAGAGAAGGGGCCCAAAGCACCAGCAAGATCTCAGATGGGGGAAAGGGCATCACGTGACCCAGCTGGCTGCGGTCAGGAAGCCACCAGACAGAACCACATCCAGAGGCGTGTAAAGGAGGAAGCAGGCGTCCCTGCAGGGCGGCAGGAAGCGGGAACAGCACACTGAGGCAGGACAGGTTCGGCACATGCACAGCTGGGCAAGGACTCGAACCCATGACCCTGCAACGGAGTCAACTGATGAGCCACTGGACCCCCCCATATTATGGAAAATATGAATCCACAAAGGAGCAAAGACTATCGTGAGAGTAAAGTCAAAAGCTCGTGGGAGTTCTACTGAAGACAGAATGTAAAATGATTGGTTCAGAGAGATAACCAATCAGATTGTAGAGGAGGTGAGTCCAAGCAACTAAAGGAGGTTGGACCAACTAATCAGATATCTTGGTCCTGGCTCCTCTATTTGTTTGGACCCACCTCCTCTACAATCAGATTGGTTATCTCTCTGAACCAATCATTTTCCATTCTGCCCTGAGAACATTTTTGCGCAAGTAAAACTCCCATGAGCAAGTCAAACAGCACTGAGCTGCTGACCGCGACCCTGCATGAGGCTACAGGCTATGCAGCATTACCCGAGCGCCAGGGGTCGCTGCTGTCGTTAGCGTCTAATCCACATAGAGCTTAGATCGGGCCCAAAAAATTAAACCCGACCCTACCCGAGCCCGTGCACCTTGTGTCCGAGCCCGACCCGGTCCGACACATTAACTGTAATTATGAGCCCGAGCCCGATTTAAACCCGACTATTTTTTAATACGTGAGCCGTTGTAACAGACGTTCTCAACTACAATTCTAAGTTGTTTGAACTACAGAAATTAGTTTAGATTTATCTTAATGAAAAATGCAACAAGGACGAAGCATGTAAACTGCATTGTTTGTTTATTCAGAATGGATTTTTGAGACACGTTTAGAAGAAAAGCACGTTTTCACTTATCCAGTTCGCTTGCTGCTGGAACCAGTTTGTGTGCTCGGCATCGAACTTTAAGTAAAGGGTTAAGAAAAAGGTTAAATCCTTCCGTAAGCAGCCAACGAGGTATGTGTTAATTAAGTTTTAGTTAAGTTTGTTGTATTTAGCCATGTAAATGTAAATGCTAACTGAGGTTCGTGTTAACTGTATATGAATTCTCTAAGCTGTCTTTATTGTTATTTATGTTTATATTTCATTTGAATTTCAATGTTTGTTAGCTAATATTGTAAGTAAATGTGCTTGATTTTGTGTTTCCGTATCTGTATTTAGTTCTCACGTCTGCCATGATGGTGATAATAACGAAGCCACTGTCTTTCGAATAAACCGTCGGCTCAGTTAAATGCAAAGGACTCTTGTGCTCGTGTCTTACGGGAGGGAGCTACATTTATAATTATGGCATAGCTCTCCACCCAATTAGGCTAATTAAGTAATGATTTAAAAAAAAAAAAAACACACACAAATGCTTGATCATGGCCCCGCCCAGCCCGGCCCAGCCCGGCCCGGCCCGGCCCGGCCCGAAGATAGTGGCAGGAAATATCGGCCCGACCCGGCCCACGGGTCGGGTCGGGTCGGGTCGGGTCTGGGCTCGGGCTCGGGCAGAGAATCTAAACTCTAAATCCACACTGCGAGAGCATTGTATTTACACAAAGATTGTGTGGCTATTATGGGACAGATGGGCTGGTTGGCATCCCTGGCTGTGCAGCCTTGGGCGAGGTACTTAAATTGTGTCGTTAAAAAAAAAAAACTGTTGGGTGAATGTGTGAAAGATGAAGTATGAAGGCCTCCTTCACGCTGCAAGCAGATGTACAGGTGGATGAAACAGAGTGAGGCAGACGGGGGGGGTGGGGGGGGTGGGGGGGGGTGTGCTACAGGTGCATGCATCACTGCAGACACACCGCCCTCATTGCCCCGCAACAGTGCATGCAGCTAGGGGGCTCTGCTCTGCATTAGTGGATCCAACCAGTGGCTAGAGGTCTTTGATCAGAGATACCATAACCTAAAACCACCTCCCCTCCCATCAGACACAGGCTGCGTGCTTCACAGCATGGGATGGGATTAGGATGGGGGCGGGGCAAAATGCTGTAACAATAAGAGCAGGCATGGTTCAGCGGTAAATGGCGGGGGGGGGGGGGGCAAATCACGACTCTGGAAATGGGAGAGTTGATGGTTAAATCTGGGTCACTGCAAGTTGCCTGGCTTTCCCCAGCTAACTTTACCCCAACAAATCATAATATATACACACGACAGCCATCTGCTCCACTTAGGCCAAGTCTCTGGAGCGGAGCGTCTGCGCAGGCAGCTCCTTAGGCCCTGGGCGAGGGCTGCTCGCACCCAGGGCAGCCCGGAGCGGAGCGTCTGCGCAGGCAGCTCCTTAGGCCCTGGACGAGGGCTGCTCACACCCAGGGCAGCCCGGAGCGGATCGTCTGCGCAGGCAGCTCCTTAGGCCCTGGGCGAGGGCTGCTCGCACCCAGGGCAGCCCGGAGCGGAGCCTCTGCGCAGGCAGCTCCTTAGGCCCTGGACGAGGACTGCTCGCACCCAGGGCAGCCCGGAGCGGAGCATCTGCGCAGGCAGCTCCTTAGGCCCAGGGCGGGGGCTGCTCGCACCCAGGGCAGCCCGGAGCGGAGCATCTGCGCAGGCAGCTCCTTAAGCCCTGGGCGAGTGTTCTGCTCCTCCTGTGCAGTGCAAGTCACTCCCACTATTTGGGTTTCAGGAACGGACGCAGTGACCCAGCTGGCCCAGTTCCCGCGAGCCGCAGCCCCCCCGTTTCCTGCCAAAGTACCCCCTCTCCCACTTAATCGCAGCGAAACGTAGTGGAAAGAGCTGTGTGTGTGTGCCTCCGGAACCACCTGGGAGGAACCGGGTTTGTGGTCTTGGGAAGGTCACAGGCAGGGCACTGCTCTCCTGAGGGGTTAAAGCCCTGCAGTCAGGACACATTTCCCCCCACCGCACCCACGGATGTTTGCTCCACGCCTCCACGGACTCCCCCCTTCACACCATCCCTCACCACCTCTCCGCATCACGTCATCACAAAGCCAAACCAGCTCCCTCTACAGGAGGGGAGGTGGCACCCATTACAGCCAGATCCAGGGGCTAAAGGGAGCAGGTTACTGGGAGAACCTTTTCTGGCCATTTCTGACTGGTCAAATCTGTTCTTTTGTAGAGCTTCCAGAAAAATCTGGCAGGTGTTAGAACAGCTGGCAGGATATGTTGTCGTATGACACCAATGTTCCTGTCAGGACAGGTATGGCAAGAAGGCAGAACATTCACTGTTTTGTGTATATTTTTCATGCATTTTCATAACTCTCTCTCTCTTTCTCTCTCCAGCAAGGCCGTTTAAATGAAGAATGACGACGTCATTGTCATTTCCTTGTGTATTTCGGTAGTTTTCATATCTATCAAAAAGCCCATCCAGCAAATAACACCAGTCTAAAGCCTAAGATGAAACAAGCAGCTAAGATTCTCTCCAGCGTCCCACGTGACTGGGCTGAGGAAGGACGAGAATCACTTCCTCTGCCTGTGTCACACTGAATCACGGGGGCTCGTGCCACAGGACGACGCCCTCAGGTGGGACACACTGCCCGCAAATCCAAAACAAACCCGCGGCAGTTTAAGTGCTGACCATTTAAAACTCATTTCCTTTCTAATGGTACGGTTCACCTAGCGTAACGCGATACTTGCAGCAGGATTAAATCCATAAACAAATGATAAAGATCTAAAATGTTGTGCTTCCATTTGTGGTAAAGATTGGAGAGCAAGTTAAACAAATATTTCTAATAATACTTTTTATTAAAACTTTTTAGGATTATTGAGCTGAGTAAATATTTATTTTTTCCCCAGAACATAAGATCATCTTCCCCTAAGCAGATGTTCTAAGAGCATAGACATTTTTTTATGGTCAGTTAACAAGGTGGGTATCAGGTAGCCACGGTAACAACATCGCCTTCCATCCAGAGGGTGATGTCATGGAGCCAAACACGACTCCAGCGGCAGAGGTGATTCAAAGCTACACGTCCCTCGAGGCCATGATCTTAAAATCCCCGCTTGTCTCTCACAGTTACAGTCTACATGGAGTGACTGACTCATAGAGCTGGGGGGGATGAAAATGCTGGGGGTGGGGTTTATAGACCTGGCTTGAGCCCGGCCCTGGCATGTTTAATCTCCTGTGGGGCTCCGTGTTCATCCCGCACCGCCGAGTTACCAAGGAGACCCACACCCAACAGCTCTGACCCGTCCAGTCCAGCTCTAGATAAGGGGCTCCCAGCAGTACGCTCTGCATTTTTCCATCCTCATCCTGTCATTACAACGTATACACATGATAATCATGCAAGTGCTTCAGTTCTCTCCATGCCGACGGGCTTCATCACGTCTCTGCCAGCACTGCCTTAGTGATAAGCTGAAAATATCTCAACAATCATTAAAAAAACTACCCATCCATCCATTTTCTGTAGCCACTGACCCTGTTCATGGCTGGGGGAGTCCATCGCGGAAGCTAAACGGACAAGGCAGGGAATAATCTGATTCTGCAAAGAGTGGATGTCAGGTATGTACCAAGAGTCTAGCTTTGGTTTCAGCATTGGACCCAATCAGTCCTGAACCCCCTGCCCTAATAAAAACACACAAAACTCCCACAATATTGGTGTCCCTCCTGTTGAAACACAAACCTGCAGCAGTGGCACTCGATGGACAGACACTGCATTCAAGGCAACAGAGAAGGGAAGGGACAGTGTTTAGTGTAGTTTCAAGTTTCAGGTTTTTTTGTTACGTGTTCAGAAGGAACACGGTGACATTCTTTTGTTATAGTTGCGGAGTAGGGCTACAGGGCACAGGACAGACGGCGGTGCGAGACAACACAAGAATGTGCAGGACAAACAGTGCAATATAAGAATGAGTAAACAGATAAGGAAAGCGTACAGACCAGAGCGGGAGTTAAGGAAAGGGTGTGTGTGTGTGGGGGGGGGGGGGTGACTCTGAGGTCACATGGCAATGTAGGACACCTTGGAGTTCCTGAAGTCAAATATAAGAGCCAGTGCACTCCCTATTGCCAGTTTAGAGTCTCCCACCCTCTGACAGCCGGCCAAAAGCATCAGCTGCTGAGTGTTTAACTGTCAGCTAAAATCATGGGCTGTTTGTTGCTCTCTGTTCCTGATATTTTATACCTTTATGGGGAAAGTAATGTTTATATAAATGTTACTTTAAATGCTGGGTGTAATCTGCTTCTCAGCAGTTACTCTCTTGGCTCCTGTTGGGTAAAACCAAGCAGTGATTGGCAGTGTGTGGAAATCCTGCCCACTGCCAGTGTCATAGCCTAATTTCTCCTATTACTATTATTTATGTGCTTGTGCAGTAGGTAATAATTGCAAACTCCCAATGAGAACATCCATTTAGCAGAGGGAAGTGAACTTCTCCAGATCACCCTCTGTTGGCCTCCTGCAGCAGAGCAGCCAAGCACACGGAGACATGCACGACACCTCGGATCAGGGTCGCCGATTGTGCGCCGAGCAGTGAGCGCACAACCAGAACTGGAACGCGGTTTCCCCGAAGGACCATCACGGAGTTCGAGTTTGAGAGAGCTGCTCAGAAGTAGAGTAGGTTAATTGGAAAATAAGACCTCAATGTCACACCAAAAATAACAATCACAATAATAACAGCTCAGGTTCCTTGCTGGGCCGAGTCGACAGACGGAAGCCATTATGCTAGTATAACGTAATCACCTGACACGGAACGTCGGGCTTGGCGTTCTCCATCCGGAGCCAACGGTGTAGGCGGGGCTCGAATGTGAGCGTGGGACCGCCGGGGTTTCCGAAGGGCACTGGCGGCTCAGCTTCCGGAGTCTGCCGATCAGATAGGAGTACTGGGAACGCCTGGGACCCCACAGCAATCTGAGAGCTATTTCACATCAGGTCATTAGTGATTCTCCCACAGAAAAACGGACCACCCTCGTGTGGAGGGGGGGGGAGGCTTAAAAATGACCTGCCAGGGATGGAGGCTGCAAGGTGGGTGGCACAGAGCCCCAACGGCACGCGTACTGCACCCCTATATCCATCAGCCATCAAACTGGACTTGGGGGCACCAGAAGATCACCTGGGCTTATCAGGACCACCAAGGTCGTCCATCGCAGGGAAAGAGAAGAGCTGACAGTGCGGCAGACTCCCACCAAGACGACCCACCCGCAGCAGCAGGAATCGTCACCGTGACGTAAGGACCAGCTGATGGTCCCAGTCGATCCCCTGCCGACTTCCTGCATTCTGCTGGGCACCATCATCACAGAGAAAGTGCCGGTTAATCGGCTCAACATGGAGGCTGTAACATAGGAACGGACTGGAAGACATTTTCCGCAAATTAGGAGTATAATGCCAACATGAACGGTGAACTGTGAACTTATGGACGAGGCACATTGCTGCCTCTCCATGGCCGTCAAACACTCAAATCACTCCAAACAGCACAAACTGCCCAAGTCCCCGACACGCTCGAGCCACGATCACAGCGGCCCGCGGCCAATCAGAGCTGCTGTTTGTGTGAATGCGCATGATTGTGGCCCTTTAGGCTGCCACATATATATATAATGCCTGAGGATGATGAATGTACGCAGGTTTTTCCCTTATATAAGTTCTGTACTGTCCCACACACACACACACACACACACACACACACAGGTCTGTAATTACATCTTTGTGGGGACTCTCCATTGATTTCTATGGGGAAAATTCTAATCCCAACATGAAGACTTTAACCCCTACCCAGCCTTAACCTTATCCAAACCATAAGTAACCAAATAAAATAGGACATTTGCATTTTTAGTTTTTTGATTACATTCACGGATCTTTGTGGGGACCTGAAAAATGGTAAAATGGTCCCCACAACATCAAAAAACAGGTTTTTAGTGCATTGTGGGGGACATTTGGGCCGCAAAATGTAATATAAACCGGATCTGCACACACACACACACACACACACACACACACACACACACACACACACACACAAACACACACACACACACACACACACACACTGGCTCAAACCTAGAGACCCCCACTGAAAGTGCATAAAGACAAAATCTGTTTTCCTGAGCTACTTGCCCCTATCATCAAGACGTTAAAATTGGAGAGCTGATGGGAGAAACAAGGCTTCAAGGGGTTCAAGGAATTAAGCAACTCGCAGGGCCTGGAGGGGATGCCAGAACAGTGGAGGGCTAGTTACTACAGCTAGTTACTACAGCGCCCCTTACTTCCATCAGCTGCGGGTTCCAAAGCCTCTTTTCTTTCGTGGAGATGGTGAGACCAGCCAGACCCATTAAGACTCCTGTAGCTCAACAGGTAGAGCACTATGTTAAAATGCAGGAGTTGTGGGTTCAAATCCCAGAAGAAGAACACACAAATTATAACCAGTGTGTGAAATACAGGGAGTCTGAGTTCGAAACCCTCGATTAACCCATGAGACCCCCTGAAAGCCTCAAAAGCAAAATTTTAAGGGGGTCTCAACATCGGTATCGTGCAACAATAGGGAGATGGGCCCCCCCCCCCCCCCCAAATATTGACGGGTATTTCGCACACTGGTTACAACCTTCTCCTGTACTAGAGGTTGCAATTGGCTAAAGATGACAGACAGAGGAATAAAATATGAGGCTTGGAATCCACAAGGTACTTCATTAACCAAAAAGTCACAACAAACTGGACATACAGTTTACACACTATTCTGTTCCCAAATCCAATGATACATATAAACACATGGCAAGCTGCCATATGCACCTGCTGCTTCTGTGTACGCATATTGACTTATGTTTTATTTAGTTAGCAGATGCTATTATCCAAAATAACATAACACTGGGTCAGTCAGTCCCGGGAGCCGCTGGGGTTAAGGGGCCCCACTGTGAAATTACTCTGCTGACCAGAGGATTCAAACACGCGACCTTGCGATTACAGGCCATCATGCTGTATCACCAAGCAGCACACCACTCCCAGAATGAGACACACTACCTACTGTGGTAACGAGGCAGAACATCGTTCGCGTGACTTTGTTTAAATGTAAGCATTGACAATAGAGTCTCCCTGCCCCACCCAGCCTGTCACACAGGTCTGTTGTTGACAAGTCAGCCAGACTGTACCGGCCCAGCTATCATTACGGGCTTATAACGAACAAAGAACAAGACGGGGAAAGACAGCGCGCATACAGGCCTCATTCCCTTCCTCTGATTGGCTGAGACCCCTATCTTCCTGTATCTCTTGGGCATGGTCATCATGAAGTTACCCACAATGCTCAGGGCCCATAGTTCAGCGGCGTGACGGACAGCAGAGGACACATCGTCTGGCGTGCAGAGCGAGCGGGGGAGATAGAAGGCATAGAAGCCTCTGTCATCCTTCAAAAACCGTGCAGATCTGACTCGCCTGCTTCTGCGCCAGCGCCCCCCCACAAACATTCACCAGCCAACACCCCTGTCACATTTCCCAGAGTCCCCTAATCGCAAGTTCTGGCAAAGCCTCAGCGAAACCGCTTCACCCCACGCCAGACCGCATGCCGGCTATGCTGATGTCATCGCTCGTTAAGTGCCTTAATGATGCTCCTCGCCAACGCTTCAATTAGCGTGCTTGTTTAGCCACCTGCTAACCAAAAGCCGTGCCTCCCCACGCAGGAATGAAAATGGCAGCTGCGTGTGATCCCAGGGAGGGCGGGGGTGCTGCTATCTTAACACAGCGTGTGACGAACGTGCGTAACAGTGCGATTAAACAGGCCACTGAGCACACAGCAGCAGAAGAAAAACATTCGTACTTCAGCCGACCAATCAGAGCTCCGATGGCCGGCAAGCATTGGGACACCATGACTGTCGCCTCCGAACTGCTGTACAGACCCTCCTGCTGCTCGTGCGAAACCCACCCGGCGTCTGCCGCAGGTAAACAGCTCCCTCAATGAGCCGCGCGCCTCGCAGACTGGCTCACCCCCCCCCCCAGTGGACCTGAGGCATCGGGGAGCGCCGCTGTAGAGCCGACCTCTGCAGCGCCGCCCCCCTCAAACGCAGGCCGTTCGGAGTCTGCTCGGGTCGCCCCGTTACCGTCCCACAGCCCGGCTCAGCTGCAGGATGACACCTCTCACTGGGTCAGGGTGGCTCACCTGAGGGGAAGAATTTAATATAACAACCGGACTCAAACAGAGTCATATGAATTGTAAATTCCGAAGGGAGCCTGCACCCTGTTTAAATGTGTTTCGTTAATACATCACATCAATCATAGACAGCATAAATGTAAATCACATCTCATATGAATACAAATATGCTTCAGGAAGGCAGAAGTGTTCATTCCTCAGCTTAGTTGGTTTCGTTCCGGAGAGCAGCCATCTTTACCAGAACTTTCAAAGTGGCTCTTTGCCATTTCTAAAACACAGGAAGAACCCAATGGCTCCAAACCTGTGGAACAGTGTGTTTTAGGTCACCTTGGAGAGGGCCACGGCAGAATGTCCTAAAGCTAGACAGTGACTGTTGGTCTGTCCCCTGCCCAGAACCCCAGAGCATCCCTGGGCCGCAGAGACACCACACCCCCCCCCCCCCCGATCTCCCTGCAGTTTCTTCCCTACCTCCCTTCATCGGGAAATCTCATCTCGGCCTGTTGTCTGCAGATATCAGGAGAAACGCAGACAAAAGCGGAGACCTTCCTCAGGGATGCAGCGGCATGCTCAAGCCTGCAGCTCTGTCACACGTGCAAAATTAGCAAAGAGGTTACGTTTGCAAACGAGCGGCTTTACCGCGAAACAGAAGGGGCCGCACGATTCCATCACCATGCTGAACAAAATCGAACCAAAGCAAGAACGGGGAAAGGATGCATTTATTTGTTTTTTCTACCACTTTCAGGAAGTAGGCCAGGATGCTGGTTATAATATGGTGATTTATTCACAGGAAGAGTGGGACCAGAACAGGGCTACCCTACTTACCATTCCGCTTCTACTGTAGCACAAACCCCACATCATAATGTCCAAATACTGTCAGATAAAAAGTATCTTAATACAAAGTCATGCATAAACATGAGCTACATTTAGATGCATTACCTAAATTAAAAGTAGCCCTGCTACACCAATCCCTGGCTGTACCTCAATGTGGGTTTTTCATTTGCTGGCTACAGAGGAGCGTAACGTCACGGACAGCAGCCAGCAACAAAATCAGCTTTATTTAACGAAAAACACTGGCCCAAAGAGGACATTTTGTTGAATTGCCCAGTGCTAAACGGGTCATTTTGCTGAATCATGGATGTCTGGCTGAAAGCTGACTGTGGTCCTTAGAAAAGGCCTCTGTGTTGTGTCACATGGTGTCACGCCTGGCATGGTGACAGGACCTTCACAGTTTGGCTCGATATGACATGGTATGGAATAGTATGGCCCGGTATGGTTTGATATGTCATGGTATGTTCATATATGGCATGAGATGGCACGATATGGCACAGTATGGCCTGACAGCAGGACGTATGTATTTATGTACAGGACAGAACATTCCAGACACTTTCTGCTGACCTATCTGGCTGCTTTCTTTTTGTGGTGCTTTTGTTTTCACTCGTCGTCCATGAAAAGCAGTCAGAGCGTCTCTGACGTCTGTGCTGGGGCAGTTTATCTTGTCCAGCCGAACGGATATGAGCAAAACAAGAGGCGAGCGCCACGAATCAGGAACAAAAATCTAAATAGAGACTCCTCATGGGCTGAACCAGAGATAAAGTGTTTAACATGTATGATGGGGACTGTATCATGAGTGGTATATGATGAGTGATGTATGATATGTGGTGTATGATGATTGGTATATGAGAGGCTGCGTATGACGGACGGTGTATGATGAGTGGTGTATGATGTGTTATGTATGATGCGTGGTGTATGACAGACTGCATGACAGATGGTGTATGATGAGTGGTGTATGACAGACTGCATGACAGATGGTGTATGATGAGTGGTGTATGACAGACTGCATGACAGATGGTGTATGATGAGTGGTGTATGACAGACTGCATGACAGACGGTGTATGATGATTGGTATATGAGAGGCTGCGTATGACGGACGATGTATGATGAGTGGTGTATGATGTGTTATGTATGATGCGTGGTGTATGACAGACTGTATGACAGATGGTGTATGATGAGTGGTGTATGATGGATGGTGTATTATGAGTGGTGTATGACAGATGGTGTATGATGAGTGGTGTATGACAGATGGTGTATGATGAGTGGTGTATGACAGACTGCATGACAGACGGTGTATGATGTGTTATGTATGATGCATGGTGTATGACAGACTGCATGACAGATGGTGTATGATGAGTGGTGTATGACAGATGGTGTATGATGAGTGGTGTATGACAGATGGTGTATGAAAGGTGGAGTATAACTGGTGGCGTGTGACATGTGGTGTCCGACAAACAGTATTTTTCTGTTGTAAAGTCTGTCCACAACCTCACATGTTTGTTCATTTTGAGAGGTTGAGTTTGGTAAATTCAATCCATATCTGGGGCATCCGAGATCATAAACATGTCAGACATACTGCAGAAATTCTAACACGTTTTGAAGAGGATCGAGCAGAATGCACTGTGATGAACGTTTATGGTGGCCATTTTGTCTGTTTTTCCCCTCCAGCGGTGAGAGAGGAAGAACATGTAGGACACTGCAGAAATCTACAGGAGGAGCAGGAGAGGAAACAGGCGAACCAGCAGGAGGCCAGAAACAATGATGCAGGCAGCTGAACCTCAGCCCCTGGTCCGGGGCAGCATCAGAGAGCAGGCAGACCGCAGACCTGGGTGCAGCAGCAGCGGCCCGGCCCCCCCGGCCCGGGGTCAGCACACTCTCCGCTGCCGCCCTCCCCTTCGGCGCCACCCTGTGACCAAACATGGGATCGTCTGGAAAAACATGCACCGGATGATATCCACCCAGAGGCTTTCGGGCCTTGACCGGGCCTCTCGTTTTCGAGGACACCCCCCCGCCCCAGTGATTCGCAGGCTGTACCAGGAGACAGGAGACATCCTGGCGCTCACTCAAGCGCTGAGGGATACCCAGAGTCACGCACCGCTGGGCCAGGATCCAGACCCACAGCCCCAGAGGTGCGAGGCCACCGTGTTCCTGCAGGGCCACCGTATCTCATTTTTAAAAATGTGAATGATGGTGAATCATTCAAGCATATACGGGGCCACAGACTCGAACCCTCGCCCTCTGCCTATATCCCCGTGTCCCCAAGGTGCTCCACCTAGCCTGCATGTTCCACATCTCCCCCTCCTCTGAGTACATGCTTCATGATCTGCCGTCCCATGTGAACTGATCAGGACAATTCAAAGTCAGGAGTCTGTTATTGTATTAATTTCATTCTATTGTTTTCAGAGTGTATTTAAAGTGATAAAGCACTGAAAACTGATTTTAGGTGGAGCTGAAGGCCACGTCTCAGTTTCCTTATTCTGTTTGTGTTCCTCAGGTGAAGGGTGGCTTTGACACTTTCACGTCGTGGAAACGCTCTCGCCCCGATCCCCCCCCCCCCCATGTACACTAACATTAGGGCCATCTGACTTCCTCTGGCACACGTACTGCTCACCCATTTCGAGGGCATGGGGCCCCGCCCAGCTCATATAAAGAGCCATGGCAACAGGAATGATGGGCGAACAGGAAGGCAGGCAGGGCAGCGACATCCTGACATCCTGTCAGCCGGGGGGAGGAGTGTGGGGCAGCCGCTGCCGCCCAGATAAACGCCGGGCACTTTACCGAAGGTCACGGCGCTGAGATCTCCGCGGCCCAGCAGGTCCAGCAGGCCACTTTCCGCCTTCGATTTTCCAATAAAAGCTCATTGGCGGCGGGAGCTCAGCGTGGCAGGGCACCACCGCTAGACTGAAGGTGGGATTGTCACACCGGTCAGAGCGTTTACTGGGATGGCACTGGTCTGGGCCTAAGCTGTGGGACAGCTGTTATGTAAGGGTCACAGCACGACGAGCCCGGCGTGAAGTAGCGGCTTGGAGTGCATTAACCCACTTATACCAAGGTTACTAGATATATTGCTTACACGTTTGCACCTAAAGGCAGTATTTTCACATTTACGAGCCCGAAAAGCATTTATTAATGAAGTACATTCTTCTGCCAATGATTTAACATTTCCGTTCAGATTCTGACTTTAAACTGTGTTCTGCATCTGGAATGCTAAGTAGCATTAGCTAGTGATGAAGATGATAAGCATGCATTGATTTACTACCATGATACGCCTGGCTGACACTGCGTCACGTGTTGTTAAAGAAAATTAATTAACAGCCTTCTGACCAATCAGATTTGAGAATTCAGCATTTATCCGTAGTAAGAATGCAGGCGAAAGAGGACTGTCATGTCTGCCAAGTGAGGTGCAAGGGACCTTCTGCTGTAGCTGTAAGAGGTAAGCTCAGTCACACTGTGTATCACACCTAATTCAGGTCAGTTTATTTTTACCATAGCCCCAAAGATGAGAGGACATTGCAGATAGACGTCCCTACTTACAATGCATGGGAGCGCATGCCACACGCTTGCATGTTACTTACAATGCATGGGAGCGCATGCCACATGCTTGCATCTTACTTACAATGCATCGGAGCGCATGCCACACGCTTGCATGTTACTTACAATGCATGGGAGCGCATGCCACATGCTTGCATCTTACTTACAATGCATCGGAGCGCATGCCACACGCTTGCATGTTAGTTACAATGCATCGGAGCGCATGCCACACGCTTGCATGTTACAATGCATCGGAGCGCATGCCACACGCTTGCATGTTACAATGCATGGGAGCGCATGCCACACGCTTGCATGTTAGTTACAATGCATGGGAGCGCATGCCACACGCTTGCATGTTACAATGCATGGGAGCGCATGCCACACGCTTGCATGTTACTTACAATGCATTGGAGTGCATGCCACACGCTTGCATGTGCTCTGACACGCGCATCCAGGTCGTGCAGCTGGGTGCACATCACACACGTACGAAGATGGAGGCGGACAGAGAAGCGGGCTGTAGCACAGCTTAGCCTGGCATCCTAGTCGCACCCCCCACCCCCCTCCACCCCCTGCCCCCCCACATCAAGCAATTTCGTCCCTTTTTGCCACGACCTCCTCCCCCCTTCCAGCCCACGCTATGGGCTAGCATATGACGCGTAATCTGCTCGCGCTCAGTGTGACAATGACATCCCCCAGGACGAGCTGCTCTTCACAGCACTCCCAGAAGAAGCACGCACTGGGACAGCTGGCACTGGAGTTATTCAAACTGGGGCATCTCTGGCCAAACACCCCGCCCCCCCAAAACTGACGTACATTATAGCACCTCGTGATTCCTCATTCCTAGACTGTATCACCTCCTGCGATCATATTATACCAACACCTCCTGTACCGTACAGAAGCTGCTTTACAAACACCTATAGTGATTCCTGTACTCTACCAACACCTCAGTATCTGCACCATGGGGAGGTGGAGGGGCTCCCCCAAATTATTCCCTGTGCCCCCCACAAGATGCTCAAAGATCCACAAAACAATTAGCCTACTAACCAGGGGCGTGGCTACAGGTTGACAATTTTTACTGTCACCACATCCCTACCCCCCCGGTTGACACACACTGTCACCACATCCCTACCCCCCCGGTTGACACACACTGTCACCACATCCCTACCTCCCCGGTTGACACACACTGTCACCACATCCCTACCCCCCATGAACACCTTGGGCGTGGCCATCAGATTTGTTTTGGCACCAATACTGAAACACCTCCTCTGAATCCCATACTACACAAACAACTCCTCTGAATCCTGTACTACACAAAAACCTTGCTGAATCCTATACTCCAGAAAGACCTCCTCTGAATCCCGTACTCCACAAACACCTTGCTGAATCCTGTACTGTGAAAACACCTCCCCCAATTCCTTTACTTTACCAGCATCTCCTGTACTCCTCTACCACCTATATTGCCTCCACAATATGAGCTTGGTCTCGGTCCATTTGGCACAGACTGGCCCCCTCGCAGTCACACCACTTCTCTGCACATGCACACTCTCTCGGAAACAGGCGCCGTAATTTTTGTTTCCTGCAGCCTATAGTGTGCTCCCTCTAAACACCGCCGTCCATCACTGTTTACGTCCGCCCTCCCAGTCGCTCTGCGTTCTCATAAGAGGTGCTATCTACTCTGAATGAGGAATAAATTGCTTGCCCTCATAGTTCAGAACCAATTCAGCTGCAGCTCCCAGGGATGGTAGCCAAGCGGATTGAGATGCAAACGACCGAGGCAAGGGAGGCATGACGCCGAGTTTCCAGGAAAGGTCAGCCTGTGGTCTCCAAGCAGGCGCTGGGCGGTGGACAGCGAGGTACGCCCGGCCAGGAGGGCTGCGTGCCTATTGTCAAGCCTAAAAATAATTGAGAACCTTCAAACCTAGATGAAATGGAGCTGTGTGTGTTGATGGACCTACATTGTGTGTGTCGCCATCCCTGGATTCTCCACCCTTGATCCAAAGTCACACCTCAACAGACATGAGAGTTAGAGAGTTAGAATATCTCCTCACGTTTCATCTACTCAACCTGTCACAGTTAATGAGTTCAGCCAGGTCCAACCCCAGTCTCAGATACTGGATATATAAAGGGATACAGGGCATCAGCTGACTTGGGTCTCTACTTGTCCTATGCTCCTTAGGTCTTTACCAAGTACAGTTAACCAACCAGTAGACTTAACAAACAGCTTAAGTTAGCTCATGGAAGTTTTACTTTAACAAAAATGTTCTGAGGGCAGAACAAAAAATGATTGGTTCAGAGAGATCATCAATCAGATTTTGGAGGAGGTGGTCCAGGCAACTAGAGGAAGCGGGACCAACCAATCAGATGTCTTGGTCCCGCCTCCTCTACAATATGATTGGTTATCTCTCTGAACTAATAATTTTTCATTCTGCCCTCAATACATTTTTCCTAAGTAAATCGAGCCTAAAGTTAGCCAGCTGCTGAACTACTGCAGTTATTAATCCATTACAGTGGGCAATCGCCTAATTAAAAAAAAATAATCAGTTTATGAACCACCTACAGCACTGGTTCTGAAGGCCGTCTAGAGGGGAATAAGTGTGTCCATGAAGTCATCTGCAACCTGTGGAACCATAACAGCAATTACCTGCATGACGGATAAGGCAAGAAAACCATTAAGACCATGCTCTCAGCGTGCATGTGTCTTTGGTCTTAGAACAGAGGAAAGAACAAAAACGTCACAGTCCTACAGCATCTCAAAGCATCACATTAACGTTCAGCCCTTCACACACATTAAGTGTGCGGTTTACCAAACTGTGTGTCACTGCATTATGAAATCCACAGGCCTGAGGATATTAAAGCAGAACACTATTTGTGCTTAAAAGTGGCCAGCAACCAGCAACAGTGACTAGACAAAATGGAAATCAGAGCAGGGAAAATATTGCTACAGGGTAAACAGCGTTTATTAACATCACCCCCCACCCGTACTGTGTATACATAAACACGAGCCTCTTCTCCAGGTGGGGAGTTCTGTATAGACACCACCCTGTCTGACACTGGGAATGAAACGCCCTATTTATGGAGGAGAACCAGGTCCAACCATCAGACAGACACAGCCTGAGTTACTTGTGTTATGAGATCCCAGCTAATAAGTATCCTGAAAATTTCGTTTAGGGTCTTAACCGGAAGGTGAATTTCTCGTGCGCATCAATGGGCAAGTGACTGAGGAAATTATATATCATATGAGATAACGGGTTCCTTGAAAAAAAATCCATTATTTGTTGCCCATAAAGCATTTCCCCCCAACTAGCCAGATAATCAAAGACGTCACTGTGTCTCTTTGCGGAAGCCTAATTCTGAATGCAGCATCAATGAGGCTGGATGAACCCACAAAGGTCAGGCCTGAAGATCGATAGAAGCAGCAACATCATCTGGACATCGCCGCCATGTTGTGCTGACTATAATCCCAGCGTTTGCCGTGAAAGGTCCTGCCCCCACCCCCTGATCACATGATCACCGGCCTCCCATGACAAAGAGGCTGAGATGGAGTGATGTGGTATTAGCGCTGCCACCAGCTGCAGGAATGACACATTTCCATTTAATCTCCGGTCAGTTTGATAACATGGGGGGAAGGCAGAGCCATGGCAGCCGTGGGGGCTGTGAAGGGCTGGCGGGAAGGGGGGGGGGTGTACACCACCCACCGGTTATCTGACGGAAATTCTACAGCAATTACAGCACTGAGGACCTGCCCAGGTGAGTGACATACTATAACTTCCAGACACGGTACAGAGACAGACCACAACCGGGACCAAAAGCTGAGACCACATTCTACATCAAACAACCATGAAGACCAAAAAAAGACTGTTTTGTTTTAACCCAACATCCAAACCAGACTTGTGTAGCATGATTAGCTGTTTCTACAGAGCCGTTGACAGCTGGCAGCTTCGAGGGGGGGGGGTTGAAATACAGCACAAAAGAATGTCAGCCATCATTAAATCATCCATTAAACATTGCCCCAAATTTCCTTCTTTTGCTTTATGATTGAGTACTCGTAAAATTCCCATTACATGTATATAGTTTTCCTTGTTTTCATTAAATCCAGCTTTGCGAGAGCCGTTCGAACATGCAATGGTAGTAAGGAATTTATTGCGGGGGACCCAACTTACCAGGATAGCGTTGTTTTTGGAAATACCATCAAAATACTGTATACTGAAGTGTCCAGACAGTGTGACAAATGAGATACTGTCCAAGCCAAATTTGTAGGACATTTTTTTTCCACAACAGGATGTAATGTTACAGGATAAATGAAAAAGCGGTAATAGCAAAGAAATGAATGTGGGCCACGCCGGTGTGTAAGTGTAGCTGAAGCAGAAAGCTGCCGTGGACAGCGGCATCAGTCATGTGACCAGATGTAAACGTTATGTCGTTTGGCTCCTGCATGTGCTTCCCTGCTGCCAACGTGACGCATGGCGCAGCCGCACAGACGCAGTGCCAGCTGTAGGACCCGCTGCTACATCGCCACGGTAACGAGGCAAGCCACCGACTGCCCTCGTCCCCGTGCCACGTGTGTCAGGGTGGCAGAGCGGTGACGGATAAGCGGCCGTTAATGGCATCAGGGCACAGAGAGGCGCATTTGGATGGTGGAAATTAATGAGGGGACAGTGCATGCAGTAAGTACAGGGCAGGATAATTATCCTCACCGCAGTCCGGCAATGCCACCTCGCTAATTTTCTGTGTGTGTGCGGGACCTACCTGTGAGTGTGCAGGACCTATCTGTGACAGTGAGGGACCTGTCTCAGTGTGCGGGACATACCTGTGAGTGTGCGGGACCTACCTGTGAGTGTGCGGGACCTACCTGTGAGTGTGCGGGACCTGTCTGAGTGTGCGGGACCTGTCTGAGTGTGCGGGACCTGTCTGAGTGTGCGGGACCTTCCTGTGAGTGTGCGGGACCTACCTGTGAGTGTGTGGGACCTATCTGTGAGTGTGCGGGACCTGTCTGAGTGTGCGGGACCTGTCTGAGTGTGCGGGACCCACCTGTGAGTGTGTGGGACCTATCTGTGAGTGTGCGGGACCTGTCTGAGTGTGTGGGACCTGTCTGAGTGTGCGGGACCCACCTGTGAGTGTGTGGGACCTATCTGTGAGTGTGCGGGACCACCAATAACTGCCTCCGCTGGAGACTTCCTGCAAAACTCCCTTAAAGTATACAGATGCAATCAAACAGTGCTGCCATGGAAACAGCGAGAGGATATCCTGGTTCAATATGGGGGCCAGTGTGGAGCAGGGTACTCAGTTGGGCAGTGAGGTTTGTAATCACCTGCGGTGCCTCTGGGGAGAGGTGGGGGCGGGGGGGGGGGGTGTGGAGACTGAGATGAGTCCTTCCTGAAGGGGATCAAGGTCTGCAAGTCCCTCTCCTCCAGAAAACCTCCTGAACTGACTGGATAACATTCCCAGCACGCAGGAATACCTGCATCATGCCCAAATTGCCACATTATACAGCTTCATGCATCGGTTCTGGGAAGGAGGGAAGCTGCATTTTCGAGACTGGAACTCCTTCTTCATTCTGCACATTTATAGAGTCGCCCTCCCACATACAAAGCAGGCACATCCTGGTTCTCTCTCACACACACGTAGACACAGCAACTCCCACGCCCCAAGGAGGAAATTCCTTGCTGCTCACACAGAAATGCCCGCCACTGTTGGGGACACAAAGGCACGACTCTGCCCCCGACGGCCCCGGCGTGAGAGCCCTGTCCCGTTGTCCATTGTGTGTACCCAGAGTGAACGGCCGGCACAGTTCAGATGCCCGCTGTCCTCTTCCTCTTCTCCGCTGCAGGACTCAAAGCTCTAAAGCTTCATCCCCACAGAGCCCATTGTTCATTCATGTGTTTCAAAATAGCTCAAAGTCCTCCAACATTTCTAAGCGGACTTCAGAGATAAGGGAGACAGACAGAGAGACAGAAAAGGCACCAGAGAAGATTGCTACAATGGGGAAGGCATCAGGCAGATTGACAGCACGGGGGGCCTCAGAAGCCATGAGGGACGGAGAAAAGAAAGATAATTATCGGACATGCCCCTCGATGGAAGTCCGGCGGTTTTATTATTCTGCTACTGTATGCTGATGCATGTTAGCAGGCTGAGAGGACAGGCAGGCAACACGAGTCAGGCGACTCTTTGCATTCGCAAATCCTCACATTAAACATTTCAGACTAAGATTATGATTATATATCACAATAACAGCCGCATGTCTTAAACTTAAAGAGCATCGATTTAGATTTCACTACTTAGCCGTAGCTCAATTAAGGAAGCTGCGCTCATTAAGCACAAAAAATGAAGAGGCTAAATGTTGTGTGTTTGTGTGTGCAGGGAGTGTCTCGCCTGAGTCAGGAAATGGGCAATCAACAGCGAATGGGCAATCAACAGCGACTGACATGTTTACGGGAGCGAGGATGATGACATATAGTTACTGTGGCAACCTATACAAACAGTCCAGAATGGGGATATTGAGATGCAAAAGACCTACCTCAGCAACAATTACGAATACCTATGTGGGGCATCATCAATGGCAACTACCAAACGTCAGCCACATGCAAGGTCTATATTAGAGCTCTCTGCCAGTGACCGGCTCAGGCTCCTGCAGCTGCCCAGTGAGGGAACCGAACACTTCTGCAGAAACACTGGACCTCTGGAGCCAGCGGCCAGGTCTAGCTGTGGCTGGTGCTTTAATCTGGGAGTGACGCCACCATCAGCACTCAGAGAGCCTCTGGAGCAGGTCACTGCACTGTCACTGCACTGTCACCACACACACGCACCATATTAGTGCAGGCGTACAGTATATACCACAACAGCTCAAGCAGGAGGCTCCGCTCCAGATTCCCTTTGTTCTTATCTCCTTAGGCGAATGCCTCAGAGGTGAATTTTATTCCCAGAATGCCTCGGTCCAGTGCTGAGACACAATGAATCATCCCCTTTGGTGCCAGAGCAGTTCAGCGTCTCTGGGCACCGGAAACAGGGGCCCGTCCCAGCAGCACAGTGATAAAGGCCAGCAGGCTGTACTCTCTGCTCTTGCTGCTGCTCTGCTCTCCAAGACCTCCAAGGTCTGGTTGTAGTCTCCGGATACACTGGGGGGCTCCAGCGGTCACAAGGTCAGGCTGCAGTTTCCTCACACAATCATGGACCCTGAACCCCACCCACCCCCACAAGCAAAGGCTCCACCTTTGCTTATTATCTTTTAGGCTCCATCTTTTCACGCTGATGTTGTGACTAGCACTCATTTGTTTTGGCAGACAGCGGCAGGAGACTCATATCACTGTAGGCTCCTACGAGCTGCAATCATCAAGCTTGCTCTGCGAGGAGGGCCATCTTTTCCCCTCAGCCCATGACTGGTACCAAACCAGAGATGAATCAGAATCTTCCTCCACACAGTCCCCACCCATCTACTACACATGTGACCAGGGATGCCCCAGTTTAATCATGCAGCACAGGCAAGAATAAAGTGCTGTTCACGAAAGCCTGTGGCAATATAGTAGGTAATCCTGTGCAAGGGCATAACTTTGGTTTGAACACTGGGGAGCGTTGAGGTCTCCACCCATTTAGGGGGAGACATGATTATTGGGGGGGGAATTACAACCCCACCCCCATAATTTACGCCCCTGACCCTGTGGCACCATGGGGCCAGTTGGACAGCTGGCTAGCCTGCTCCATACCTGTTGCACTCAGCCAAACATCAGAGGAAGACAGCACCATCCCCGCCCGAACTACCCCATGGTCTAAATGCCATCTAATCGCACAGCATGAAAGTGTCTCCTCAGCATGATTTACGCTTTGTTATCCTGCAATCCGCAGCTCAAATGAAACAACCACGCTAGCAGAGAACCACGCTGGTTTACCGCACATTTCTGCCCAAGAAGCAATTCATGAAGCCTAGTCTGTACAGCGCGATTGGCAGAATTAAAGTTCGGTGATGATACATTCAAGACAGGTCGGATGTTAAATAGACACGACGCTGAATTTACACATACGTACGGATCCCTTATCCCGTCGACATTGACTTAAGTGCAGAAAATCTACGGCGAAAATAATACTAAGAAATACCGCGTAGCCCAGTTCCTTACACAAAACCTCTCGATTGCTATTTGTGTAGCAGCGAGAGCTCCGATGCCCTGAAATCAGACACCCCCTTTTAAACGATCAGTGCTGTAATACCTTACGTGGCCGGACCGGAGCGTCATGTTCCTGTCCCGATTTGCTCGTTAAGCGGCCACGCAACCACTTTCAGCGCCACTACTGAAAATACTGAGTAACACCTCACATCGAAAACGCGGTGCTGTGAGCTCATCCCTCCTGCACACCTGTCCCAGAAACAGAAAGCACACCAAAAACCAGGTACTACGGACTCCGAAGAAGAAGGATAGAAAATACGTTTTTAAGTTCTTAATGTTATTTAAAGATTTTTTTTAATACTAATGAGCTCAGTGTAATTAAAGGGTCTACCGCCCCATCATAATTATCACATTAAGTATTAAGCAATCGTCAGCTATTCATATATTACATAACATTTTAACCCTTGCATAAGCCCCATAATGACTATTTTAAAAGAATTAACTGTTTAGTAAGTTAAGATTGGAATTCGGTCGTAAACTGTGCTGGTGCTCATGTCCTATTAATCAGATCTCTTGGTAAACCTATGGCTCTCCACAAAACGACCACACAACCCTAGATCCGATTTGCGAGGAAGCATTAAGCCACCATGTCGCGCTAGGCAGCCGGAAAGAAATTTCTCACTGAAAAAATAAGGGTCCGGATATTTTGCGTGGACCACGTAGCGTGAAAGGACCGCAGCGTGAATCGCACCTTCTGGAATATAAACATACGTAGTGGCACTCGAGCCTTTCAGTGTGCTGTCTACACCAGTGTGCTGTCTACACCCAGTGTGCTGTCTACACCCAGGGTCTTTTTGACAGCTTGCCAGGTAACATCTGCACGCAGAGTTGTGCCTTGCCCGGACCCAAGGCAGGGTGTTTAAACTGTCTAGGACAAGTCAGAAGCACAGCGGAAAGGACACCAGAGTATCCCCACGGCATGATGGAAGAAGGCGGGCACACACTTTACCGCAACACACTCGGGAGCTTTCAACATGCCAAATCAGTCACCCCAGCGCAGACGCTCGGCTGGACCCCCACATCTGTACGTCCCAACATGCAGTAAGCAATGGCCCTTATTAATAAACGTGCTACAATTAGAAGGTGAATTTATAACCTACTCACCGGGACAGACATCTTGCGCTGTGATTTTTTTCCGCTCTGCGTTATGATTAATGGGAGCAGAAGGCTTCACGTTTTTCGACTGAAAACCGCTATTCTCTTCTCAAGCACGCAGTCCCACTGTATCTGTATCTACTCCATGATTTGAAATCTGTATCCAAACAGAAGAAAAAAAAATCTTTTTCTCGTATAACTATAATGACTTGGAATATTTTTAAAGCACCTTGAATCAGTCTTTAAAATGCAGCCCAGTGAGTCCAGCACATGAAGGTGGCATTTACTGGTACCCCTTACTTCTTCCTTCTTGTAAATGCCACCTTATTCGGCTGTTAAATACTTTTTTTAAATCTCTCCCACGAAACAAAGCGAGCAGAATCCTTTATGCAAACTGCATCCGAAAAACCTTCGCAGACTTGCGGCTGTAAATGTCACGCAGCTGCAGAACTAAGCGGAGGGCTGCGCTCGCGCTGGTATCAGCAAGTTGGCTTTAAAGGGATGGCCAGCCAGAGGGGAGCGCAGGCGCTTGGAAAACACAGCGGAGCCTGGAATTAAAGGGAACGCGCCTTTATGTCGGCGGAGAGCACGCCGACCGGCCGTAATCGGGCCTCCAATCAGAGGGCCCCGAGGCGCTGTTCGGCTACTGTATCAGTTACATTTAATCCTAATAAGCTACACCTAGGTAAGAAACATCAGCTAACAGTTCCCAGCAATCACAGCTGCATTGGGCTGTTACAAAGTCAGGGAATACGAGGAGCAGCTAAAGGAGGAGACCATTACTTCCCCGTATCGGTTACTATGTTAAGTAACGGAGTTAACCGCGGGCTCGGTATTTAAAGGGAAAGGGATTATGCAAGTTGCAGTGAAGCAAGTCGGTGAATTCTTTGGCATGGAAAAGCAGACACAAACTCGGGTGCCAACCACTATTAATTTGACAGCGATACATGTAGCTTCAGGCTAACCTGTGCGCATGAAAGCTTATCAGATGTCATCTTAGCTCAAGTAAATGACTTTCCCACACTTTATATCGCAGTATTTTCCATGTTTAGCTCTTTACTCTGCCACTTACATCCAAAATCCTACAACCTCAAACGTGAATTGCAGTACTTCCTCCTAATTCTTGACACCAAACACTTAAAGAGCACAAAGTGCAATTCATCAATTGCAGTTAAGGGCCTTGCGCAGGGGCCAAACGATGATCCATGTTCTCTGTGGGCCACGGGATTCAAACCCATGACCTTCCAGAAACAGGAACAGACGGCGAACCCACAGAGCTGCACACCCCCCATCATGTGCCCGGGCAGGGGGGTTGAATCATTTGGGTCCAGGCTCACTGCGTGCTGGTACCTGATATAGCCTACAGTTAATGCGTGCTGACACCACACCCTAAAACCCACTGGCAAAGCGGAGAGACCCGTAATCAAGGCACAGAGTGCAGCACTCACCTAGCAGAGAACTTAATAAGGACTTGCAGTGTTAACACAAACATGGGGGGGGGGGGGGGGTGCAGACAGTGCTGATGCTCTAAGACTGATGAGCACTTAAGCAGTGTCAGGCAGCCGGGGGAATGTGCACAGCAGAGCACATCACTCTAACAGCGGGAGGTTAAGCAAGTCTGAGACACTTTCAGTTGTCACTTTGGTTCTTATGACTGCGTTGGACAGACTGAAATGAAAGCGTCTGCTCTTCACCCTTCATAAATCAGCCTTGGTCCGGCGGGAGGGTGTGTCGGCTCGGAAACAGCTTCGAGTCTGGAGGTACCGCGTGCGATGGGTTACTCAGTCACTGCTCTCTGCCTTAAGAACTCTGGCCCCCACCAAAGTCACCCCAACCCTTTGGTCTGAGCAGAAGAAGAAAAACATCTCACTGTGCAAACAATAGATTTTGTTTTCCAGCTTCCTTCAAAGGCTGTTTCCGCTCCAGATTGCAGACAAACACACACACATACATACACACACACACACACACACACACACACACACACACACAGTGTGTGACGTTGGACTTCACAGGGTAGCCTGATTTGATCAATGAGAATCGAGTTCCAGCGCTTCCTTTCTTCAAGACTTGCTCTGATTGCTTTTAATCTATTTTTTCCCCCTTTCCAAAAAAAAAAAAACACAGGATACGGTCACTACAGAAACGTTAAAGGGAGCGTTCTCTCTTACTTTCGCTCCTGCGTTTCTCCTTTAATAAAGTAAAGCCGTAAGCCAGTTATTGATTTAACAAACAATGAAGGGGTGCAGACAGCAGCGGAGCAGGCAGGAGAACGAGAGAGTGGGGAGTGAATGGTCTCCTGAAAAACAGAGTGCAGACAACACCGGGGGGGGGGGGGGGATCATCGGGGTGACAATATCATCGGAGAGAGGAAACAGGAAAAAACAAAACAGAAGGGAGGAAGCGGAGATCTGCGGCAGCAGGATCCTTTGTGCTAGTATGTGGGTGACAGCAGCTTTCAGAGCTTCAGGCTGCTCGTCCATTAACGCAGAAGAGCCTCAGATAGGCGACAGCAGGTGTTATAGAGGTGGTGGGGCCCAGCCTGGCCGGCACATGGGCATGGGTGGTGTTACAGCCACGCAACTACACCTCACACCTAAAGTAGCAGAGTGTGTAGAGTCACCTACCATCCCAGATTCAGAAGACTGACCCCCCCCCCCAACCACAAAAAAAATGAATTAAAAGGAGCTTCAGTACAATGCAGCACAGTTAAAGCCATGTTCATGCAGATTTATGCTTAATTAATCCTTTGATGTAAAGTCACTTACATTTTACCCCATTTATATAGGATACATTTTGTTTAAGGAATTGAAGTTAAACATGCTGTTCAAGGTAAAACAGGAGTGTCCTCCCCCCCAGGGGATTTAACCTTGCAGTATTCAATTCGGGTTCATGTCCTTGAAAACTGAAACTGGCATAACTGAGGGACACTATTAAGGAAAATGAGGTAAAATGGAGTATTGGGGAGCATAGGCCTGGAATTTTGAATAATATCCAGTCTGATCCTGTCTCTGTTATCCATGTAACCATATACATTTAATATCGGGAGTGTTCCTGTAGAGCAGGAACTTCAACTCTGGACCTCGATTCCAAATCCAGGCCGTGTTTTCAGTTCTCCCAGGTAGTTGTTTAATAATTACTGATTCTGATTGGTCAGAGGCTTCACACCTGACTGACAGGTAAAGGAAGGCTGGAAAACCAGCAGGGCTCGGACCTCGAGGACCGTGAGTTGAATAACCCTGCTGTAGAGGGACGAGCAGGTGGCACGACGGAACATGTGAACAAACAACGGCAGCTTTAGATCTTAGCTAAATCGTTACCAACTGCTGCCATATGACCAGGCAAACACTGGTAAACAGCTATAGCCCAGCGGGTTGACGTACAAAAGTAGCCTGAAGCTTTGCCATAAATCACACACAACTTCAGAAGATTTCCTGAAACTTCAGATTAAGCACAACAGACCAGTAAAACCAAATGAAACCACACAGCCTGTTTTACTCAGCATTACACATTTATGACATTTGCACATATCACTGTAACAACCACCATAATTTCAGTGAAAATACAGTAGCATTAATCATTCAACGTAATGCACAGGCATGTTACTGAAGGACCCAAGCATCTGTTAACATGAAATCAGAGACCCTGAATTAGTATGTTTCAGAGAGTTTGCCACCATACTAACATGTCATTTCACTGTTGATGCTACAGTGCCTTGTGTAATTTCAATGCACTGTACTCTGTTATTAGACAGGGAAGACAGGTGGACTGATGCTGTAGGTACATCACCCCCCCCGCCCCACTATCTGCTCCAATTCTGCCAGACTGGGGGGTAAAATTATAGAGATTCGTTTTACTCCTCATGTTGATTAGCACAACAGATGGGCATAAATTTACCACACATATAACACACTTAGTTTAGGGTGCAAGGGTTGGTATCTTTATCAGCCTGGATTTGCAGCCAAAATAATATCACCCTTTATAAAAGGAGGCTGAATCTACTTAGGTTTCACGTATAAAATACAATAAAAGAAAAAAAAAAAAACAAACAAAAGAACAAAATGACACATGACAACATGCTACCTGAATCACTGAGTCGGTGATGTGGGAGGGGCTTAGAGAATCATTAAAACATTAAGCATTTCAAAGAGAATATTGAAACTACAGAATGAAGAACAGGAGCACATGGCGGGGGTATCGCCCCCCCCCCCCATACTGCCAGCTGGATCAGGGACAGCTTGTGTGGAAAGGGGGCATCGTGTGGGACTGCGAGAATGTGGAAAGGAACCCGCGGAGAAGAAGGCAGCGGAAACAGGGGATGCCGGGATGCAGCTGCACTGGCATGTGTGTGTGTGTGTGTGTGTGTGTGTGTGTGTGTGTGTGTGTGTGTGTGTGTGTGTGCGCGCGCGCTGTGCGCCCGTGTGTCCATTAGTCAGGCCTCGCCAGCTCCTGTCATCGCTTCATATTGCTCAGCCGGACGCTCTTCTCCAGCTCAAACTGACGGTGGTCCACCCTCTCCAGGAAGTTCTTCCTCTCCAGGTATCTAGGACACACACAGACACAAAGACAGACAGCTTAAAAAGCATGCAAACAATTTACCTACGCAGTAGTGCATTGTGGGTACAGCATTCCTGTATGTGTACAACAATGACTTGCGCAGTCATTGTTATGCTTCTGAAGGAAAACAGAAAACTCTGCATTTCCCAGTCTGTCTCTCTCGGCGTCCCTCTAGCTGACGCCAGTCTGTTCGGAAATGCCTCAAACTGATAAACCACCTCCATCACGGTAAGAGCAATTAAGGATACTTAAAGCGAAAACTGCTTCTCAGGCCAGTCCAGACCCCCAGACGGTCTGCATTTTTGCCCCCTCCCTGCTCACAGCCAATCAAGAACACCGAATGCCTGGTTTAGGTGTGCTGGGAGCTGGGAGGGGGTGAGTGAGCACTGGGTTGAGAAACACTGAAGTAAATGATCACATCGCTGATCTGGCCCTGGCAAAGACGGGAGCTGACAGCCAGTGGGGCCCCAGCCTACCGGCACTTGGGGACACACACCGGGCCCCCCACTGGTTTCAAACACCACAGGCAGACCGGCCTCCTCCGGGGAGCTGCGGGAGGTGTTAATCCCCGAGGTATACCATTACACATCATCACGGGTGACAGGCTGGGAGGGAACAGGGGGACAGAAAGGCATTTCCAGGGCGTTAATCTGCAGCAAGGACACCGTTATGGGAGCTAAAAGATATGCTGGTCCGTCTCCTCCTCAGGCTGAGTACGGCTGCGCTTCTGTTCACTCACACACACACACACACACACACACACACACACTCAACCCACAACAGCGCAGAGCGAGCTAATGGAGGGAAGTCACAGTCCCTGTCCATCGTGAGGCACTGCAGCCATCATCCAGAAGGTCTTTCATTTATGTTCTGAAAAAGCACAGTGATGGATTCTGTCTATAATGGGGACATTTTAATCCAAAATGTACCCATTCATTCAACTGGCCTGGCAATTTCACTACAGCTGGTTAGGTTC
Source organism: Paramormyrops kingsleyae (assembly GCF_048594095.1). Taxonomy (NCBI): domain Eukaryota; kingdom Metazoa; phylum Chordata; class Actinopteri; order Osteoglossiformes; family Mormyridae; genus Paramormyrops; species Paramormyrops kingsleyae. The sequence goes on from NC_132809.1 coordinate 31,111,452, forward strand.
TTTTCTCAGGGGTACTAGAGACTCAAGCCAGTTATGAGCTTAGTCCTTAGCCACTCTGCCACCTACTGATCCATCCGATGTAGAGCAGGCACAGGAAGCAGGCCCATAACCATCGTGTTCCCCACCCTTTCCTTATCACTGATCTCGCGACTGCCCAGGGGAGGAAGGTTTCCTGTGGCCAGGCAATCTGGACCCCGCTTCCCCTGGCTATGTACCGCCCTCCAGCAATCCCTGTGCTTGGTTGTCCAGAATGCCCCCCCCCCACCACACCGCCAAAGGAGATGGGAAACAGACAAGGGGAGTTCCGGCTCACGGCGGCCATTTTAAAACCTGACCATATACCCACTTACAGGCACCAGAACAAGCCCGGCAACGAGGAGGTCCACCAGTCACACCTTCTTCTGGAATGGACGTTTAAACCAGTTTCATTCACAGAATGAATTTGAGTTTTACAGTCTCAACCGGATTTTCCACATTAGAAGAGATAATTTCTGCATTTTTGTTATATGTCACTAAATTCTATGCATGAAATAAAAAACAAAATGTATAATAAAAAACAAAAATAAATTGACCATCCATCAACAACGAAAACACTGAAGCAGAGGTGCATGATTATCACCGCGCCTCTGTATGAGTCTGTTTGTTTACAAGGCTGTGCCACATTCGGGGAGGGGGGTCACGGGCCAGACACCCATTGGAAGACAATGATGTCATAGAAGGAAACCTTCCAGCGGTGGTTCCAAACCTTAGATGGAGCCCCCACATGGCATTCTGGGTAATTACAGCCCTCTTACTGTCTTCGTCACTCCGTGCTTTATCTGGATCCAGTGTCAGAGAGCTGGCCGATCCGGTCATGTGGGGCGTAGCGACACGCGATACCACGCCGCGGTCCCACCGCGAGGCCCCGAGAGCCGGCATCCATAGTGGCAGACCACGGGGCAGCACCGGATGGGCCGCGGATGGGCGTCTGTGAAAATGCCGGTTCCTCCCGAGTAAAGCTGCCCATCCGTGTCACCTTGGCTTAGGAAACCCAAACCCATCACCTATTGTCTCATGGTGCTTTTTTGTAGCGAAAAACTGGATCGTCTGCCCTCAGCTCGGCGCAGACCCATCTGAAGGACAGCGGAACTCCAGGGTGTAAAGCGAGCGCAATGCATAGCCTCTCCCCCGTCTGAGCTTCACTGTGCTCCCCCCGGGTGACGTAATGCTCTCGCTCTGCCGCCTTAGACCCCCCAGGCTTCTCTGCCAATTAACCCCCCCCCCCCCGTCCATTGTAGCGGGACCTGTGAGATCATCTAGTAAAAATAAAGGTCAAAATAAGCCCAGGGAAGGGGGAGGGTGAGAGTAGCACGTGTTCGCTATGTTTCTGAGGTGCCTACAGTTGAGGTTTGAACATACAAGCCGTGATGAACACATGATGCAGCTGTGACACCCTAGTGTGGGGTCACACTAACCCTAACCCTAGTGTGGGGTCACCGGCGGAGCCGACCCACTGATGTTAGGGCTTCAGAGCACAGACAGCGGTGAAGCAGGGTGGCAACACCAGCGGACGCATCGGCGATTTCAATAGTTTAACCTTTTAAATCTTCTTCAGATGTAAACATACTGGGAGGTCATAAAAAAAAAGTGAAAATAAATCGATTATTTTTGGAAATGAACTGACCCGTCTGCAAAACCCCGGTACCAGGTGGGGAGTTAGGTACCCCTGGTCTAGATGGTACAGCCCACCGCGACGGCCTAAGGAAGGTGGAAGCAGGGCCTCAGGAAAGGCGCGGCCTTGGGAAGGAGGAAGCAGGGCCTCAGGAAAGGCGTGGCCTTGGGAAGGCGGAAGCAGGGCCTCAGGAAAGGCGCGGCCTTGGGAAGGCGGAAGCAGGGCCTCAGGAAAGGCGCGTCCTTGGGAAGGCGGAAGCAGGGCCTCAGGAAAGGCGCGGCCTTGGGAAGGCGGAAGCAGGGCCTCAGGAAAGGCGCGGCCTTGGGAAGGCGGAAGCAGGGCCTCAGGAAAGGCGCGGCCTTGGGAAGGAGGAAGCAGGGCCTCAGGAAAGGCGCGGCCTTGAGAAGGCGGAAGCAGGGCCTCAGGAAAGGCGCGGCCTTGGGAAGGCAGAAGCAGGGCCTCAGGAAAGGCGCGGCCTTGAGAAGGCGGAAGCAGGGCCTCAGGAAAGGCGCGGCCTTGGGAAGGCGGAAGCAGGGCCTCAGGAAAGGCGCGGCCTTGAGAAGGCGGAAGCAGGGCCTCAGGAAAGGCGCGGCCTTGGGAAGGAGGAAGCAGGGCCTCAGGAAAGGCGCGGCCTTGGGAAGGAGGAAGCAGGGCCTCAGGAAAGGCGCGGCCTTGGGAAGGCGGAAGCAGGGCCTCAGGAAAGGCGTGGCCTTGGGAAGGCGGAAGCAGGGCCTCAGGAAAGGCGCGGCCTTGAGAAGGCAGAAGCAGGGCCTCAGGAAAGGCGCGGCCTTGGGAAGGAGGAAGCAGGGCCTCAGGAAAGGCGCGGCCTTGGGAAGGAGGAAGCAGGGCCTCAGGAAAGGCGCGGCCTTGGGAAGGCGGAAGCAGGGCCTCAGGAAAGGCGTGGCCTTCTCGCCAGCCTCTCCAAGCCGCCAGCCAGCCGAGGACAGAAGCTGCAAGCTTAATTAAAAGCCTCTAATTATAAAACTCCAGCGTTCCAACTGGCAGCAGTGTTTGCTTTAGGAGCCCAAAGGCATCACGGTCCACAGAGCACATGATAATCCTCCAGGAAGCCAGCGTGCGGGACCCCGGACCGGACCGGACGGCAGCTTGGCCCGGGGACCTGTGGCCCGGTTTGCTGTACCCTCATAGCTCCACCGGAGACGGGTGAGAGATCCAGGTCCAGCCCTATAAACCGGAGCTGGCTGGGGGAGGGAGAGGAGCCGGGACTCACAGCCAGATGGCAGAGCGCCCGCCAAACACTCAGGCCGTTACAGCTCCCCCCGGCTCTGCTGCCACTCCAGCAAGCAGCCATTAAAATGGGTGATTCAGGAAAGACACACCTCCGCCCCCCCCCGGCCCCCAACCCAGCAGCCACGCCCCCACAACTCCACTCAGGGCCTTATTTCTACATCCAGTCCTACCAAACATCTTTATTTCCATATTTATATGTATTTTATTTCCATATTTATAGCTGTATTCATTTTACCGATGGCCCCGTCCTCTTTGTCCAATGTCTTGTTGTGTTAGATTACCCAGCCTGCAAGAAACACTCAAGAAAGCATCGCATTGTACTTGGTACTTGTAACAGTACAAATGACACTAAACCTTTTGAATCCTGAAGTTCAAAAGAGTAAATGTATAAATACAATTCATTCTTGGTCACGGGCTGAAGCTGTTCGAGCCATGAATCTGGGTAAAAATCATCACCACACAACTTTCCGCCGGGGCCAAAAATCCAGGCAACCAATAAGGTCACATTTAATGCGACACTTCCTGTCATTTGGAAGTAACCAGGGCCAGGACTCGGGATCTCCCAGCATGCACCAGTCCCACTCCGCTTTTCACAAAGGAAGCAAAATTGTGGGCTCATGCACTGTGGCTAATGGAAGCCCTTTGCTGATCAGAGTGACACACAAAGGGCTGCAGCACTCAGCGGGGGGGTGGGGGGGGGGGTCCAGGATGAGAAAATGCTCACAGAGACACACAGCGGGGTGACAGCTGAGCAGGCAGCGTGCGAACGATGCAACTCGAAGCAATTCAATCCTTTCACCGCAAATTACATTGATAGTAGATATAAAATCGTACGTGTCTAAGTCATTCTGTCTGGCACGTTCGGGCTCCCACGCAGTGCACGGGGATGGTCTTCATCAAATGCACGTTTATTTACGTCTCTTATTAAAAACTTATTTTCCTTTACATCCATTTTGTTTGATAAATGGTTTTCTGTGTATTAAGGTGACTTGGATATAATACTATTAAAATTTATAACAGAAAGTTACTAGGTAAGAAAGTGACCTAAAAAGCAGACAGTTTGAGTTCACGGTCGAGTAAGAAGCTGAGCGGCTGCACGGTATTGAGGGCGGCGGAGTTTCGCTTTGTCTCTCACCTTCGCACCCAGACTCGCCACGCAGCCGTTGTGGGGCATCTCGCTCGCCCCCATGGGGAGGGTGAGGCGTCGGCGCAGTTAACCCACATGCCTTTAACAGCTAACATGTTTCACCCGGTTTCACATTCTCACCCGCGGCCTGCCAGTTTAATGCTTTACTGACATGACCTCCGCAGGTGTGAGAGAGAAGCGAGTGTCATTCACAAGCCTCACAAGTGCCCAAACTGTTTACACACGTAGACGCAGCCCCCCCCCCCCCATCACATTCTAGCCACCTGTGACCTATCACACAGCAGCACCCTCTGATCGCAGCCCCAGCTCGGGTGAGCAGAGCGGGGGCTTGTGTTAGCGACTAAAACGGCCGCGACGAAGCGGCAGAGGGAAGCGAGTTATTAGTGTGGCGCCACATAATCAGAGCAGCTCATTGTGCCCGGGGTGTGCCAGCTGGGGCGGCCTGGACCACGCCCACCACCGCCCGATGCCACCCTCATACCGCTGTGCATCCAGGGAGCGCACCAAACCAGTGACCGACACGGCAGACAATCCCAGTACGTCCCGGCTGGAGCCCCCTGGTGGATAAATAGGGCTCATCTGCCACTTTAGATCAGCTCTGAGGAAAATCGACAACCAGACAAGATACCACAGTTTAGGGAGCAGCAAGTAAGGGAGACGCTGAGAAGACACACCTCCTCCAGGCTTCCACAGTCCTTACAAAGGAGGAGGCAGGTAGAGGCGGAGTCAGAGCAGGCCATGTGATTCCCCACAAGCCCCACCCTCTCAGTGAGACACACATCAACGCACCAGCGGTGACGAGCGAGTCCTGCTAGCAACGTGGCCGACCGAGTCAGCAGACACAAACTCAGCGGAGGGGTTTCAAAGAAGGGAGAAAAAAAACCTGGTTCGTACGATGCCGAAATTGAGAGGCAGAAACCATGGCAGAGAGTGCGAGCGGAGGGGACTGAACCGGAAATCACCGCCATGCCGCATGAGAAAACTAAGCCAAGTATCCCCAGATGCCAGGTCTGTCAGCGCCCCCCGGGGGGGGCCCCGCTTACCCGTCTTTGCCCCGGTTGTGGATGGTCAGCGCCCCCCCAGGGAGGGCCCCGCTTACCCGTCTTTGCCCCGGTTGTGGATGGTCAGCGCCCCCCCAGGGAGGGCCCCGCTTACCCGTCTTTGCCCCGGTTGTGGATGGTCAGCGCCCCCCAGGGAGAGCCCCGCTTACCCGTCTTTGCCCCGGTTGTGGATGGTCAGCGCCCCCCAGGGAGGGCCCCGCTTACCCGTCTTTGCCCCGGTTGTGGATGGTCAGCGCCCCCCCGGGGGGGCCCCGCTTACCCGTCTTTGCCCCGGTTGTGGATGGTCAGCGCCCCCCATGGAGGGCCCCGCTTACCCGTCTTTGCCCCGGTTGTGGATGGTCAGCGCCCCCCAGGGAGGGCCCCGCTTACCCGTCTTTGCCCCGGTTGTGGATGGTCAGCTCATCGCGGATGCCCTCCTCGTCCTTGAAGGCGTCCCAGTCCAGCCGGGATTTCTCCAGCGTGCTCATCTTCTGCTTCTTCCCACCGATGCGGTTCAGGAAGTTGCCCAGTCCTGCAGGTCTCTTCACGCTGTGGGGGGGTGGGGGTGTCACACAAAAATAGGTCAGCCTGCATCCAAACCTTACAGCCACGCTGTGGGGAGACTAGGAGAAAGAGGCCAGCTATTTCCAGATATCCTGCCCCCGGTTCAGCTGCTGTATCTCACCGCTGACCAATCAGACGACACCTGAACACATGCCAGTACGATCGCTGCTTCCCCGGGGGGGGGGGGGGGGGGGCTCGTCGTCACAGTGAAGCCCTGGAAGCTCAGTGTCTTGTCACAGCAACTAACCCCCCTCCACCAGAGGCGACGTGCCCAGAAGGGCTTTCCTCTAGAGAGGTTACAAGGTGGTCCTCATGTAAACACACGGCTACAGTCTGCAAATTAAAATAATAGCACTAATTACTCGCTATCAAGCGAGTCACACTCAGCTCTTACATTTCTTACATTATCCCCCCCAGAATTGCGGGATTTTCAATAACTGGCCACCTCTGGCGTGTAAATTGTTCTTCCACGCACCATTGCCGCCTGAGTATGTCTGCGCCCATGCGCACGTGTCTCAGCAACACGCCCGCCCGCATGTGCGATCGCGGCCCGCTTTCAGGAAGCCGTGTGCCTGCCGATTTCCTCACCCCATGACCGTTCTGTGTGGCTTAAGAGGGGCCATAATTCATACAGAGGGACCAACCTTATCTTTAGCCAATGATATGTTTTGAATCGATGAGTGACAGGGGATGGGCGCTATGGGGGCCAATCAGCTTTCAGTTTGGGCCTGTGCCCCTGTGGCCCCACCCCTGTCCTCAACACTGCAGAAAGTGCTACCCGAATATCACATACAGCTCAATGGAGAGGAGTGTTCAGCTTTAAAGAGAGGGTAGGGACACTTAAAGTCATCCAGCACATGTGGAGAGCTGCAAGGCCTGGCTCAATCACACACACACACACACACACACACACACACACACACACACGCTCCAACTGCAAATCAATACATAATCAAGGCTCGGTGATAGTCAGACACTCAGACATCAGTCCTGTAGTGTGAAGGTACAGAACCTTGCTTCCCTGCTGCTGAACATCTGCCCCAGAGTGTGGGGGGGGGGGGGGGTGATTGAACCACACCCCCCCAGAGATGAGGTTAGGAATCAGGATTCTTGTGAAGCCGGATCCACACCTAGCAGGATACTTTGAAGTCCACAGGTCAAATGAGGCCGTTTCACCTGATTCAAGGAGGTCCAGCCCCCCCCCCCCCCCCCCAGCCACTAGGGTTTAAAGCCCCGATCGGGAATCACCAGGGAGACTGACAGCCTGGAGCAGAACGCAGGAGCGTAAGGGTGGAACAACACCTACATCCAAAATGTGTTTACAACACCTGCCGCATATCTGAACATCTGTCTCCCAGCAAAAAAGAGGCCCCCACAAGACACCGACTGGCAGCCCTGTGACCAGGACTGTGATTCAGGCAGACCAGCCACTGTCAGAACACTCAGCGGGCATGTGAGGCGTAGCATGAATTTGGGAGGGGGTTAGGGGTGCAGAAGACAGGGATTTCACAGGGGGGTGCAGACTAAAATGCTTGTGGGTGTACTGAGGACAGAATGAAAAATGATTGGTTCAGAGAGATAACTAATCAGATTGTAGAGGAGGTGCAGCTGTTCTTGGCATAGTAAACAAATAAATCAGCAGTCAGTTTTTAAAAACAGAGCTAAAATTAAAGACAAAGTCCAAGCAAGTTGAGGAGGCGGGGCCAAGAGAGCCGAGTGATTGGTCCAGCCTCCTCTACAAATCTGATCGGTTATTTCTCTGAACCAATCATTTTTCGTTCTGCCCCAAGAACATTTTTGTGTAAGTACAACTCTCTTGGGCAACTAAAGCTGGGGACAGAGGGGCTATCTGCTATGTATTTCTATCCTTTCTGCTTCAGCCAGGCAACAACCGGCAATAAAGCTACTTTTGAATCTACGCTGCAAACACAGGAAGAGAAGGAGAGAGACAAAGGAGGCGTGGCGAAATGGCCCAGAGAGTCACGGTCCAGAGCGAGCGAGCCCCACACTTCCGGCCCGGCACTCTGGGCCTCTTTCCGTCGACCCATAAATAAATCGCGCCGAGATCCCACTGAGGACCCTCAGGAGGAAGGAGACGCGCAGCCAAAGCTCTTAAAATTCCCAGACTCCTCTGGATCCTCTGATGGGTAACCCACACATGCTCCTCTGGCTGTCGCCTGGGCAACTGCAGCTGGGGGGGGGGGGGGGGGGGGGGGACTCTTGGCACAGGAAGTCAACAAGTCAGCAGTCAGTTTGTAGCAACCATGTTAAAATTAAAAGTCTTTAAGTCCAAGTTTTCCTAAACTCAGAGGAATCCATGTAGAATCAGGGAGCCTCACACAACGACAGACAGACGCCACGGTGCAAGCCGGGTTTTGACACACGCAGTCACACCCTCGTCCCCGGGACTCCCGCACTAATCACTGCGTAACGGTTGCTGTGCCAAATTCAGACCCAGAACAGGCGGACGCTTCAATCCCCACCAGAATCCCCCGTCACAGCGGGACAAAGAAAAGATGGATGCAGGAGTGAGAGAGAGAGAGTGAATGAGAGATCAGATGAGAAGAGTTATCTAGAGATAACAGCAGGTACGATGGCTTCCCATCTGTCACGGAGGGCGAGTTCTTCTTCAGTCAGAATTCAAATACCGACCCATAAAATCCACACAGGGACAGTTCTGTCAGGACACAGAGTCACCGTGACACCCGCCTAGAGAGCAAAGTCACCCTGCGGTGATACGCAAGGCCCAGGGGCACACAGCAGAAGAGGCATGCCAAATGCGACCAGGGCATGAGAGAGGCTGAAGGGGCCAGATCAGGAGGTGGGGAAGGGCAGCTGCACTGCAAGCAGGACTAGGGGGTGGGGGAGACATGGTGAGGACGGGTCTCCCCATGGAGGCTCTGTGAACTTAACCCTGCGAGCAGGCGAGCATAAAACATGGGGAAATGTCAGTGGCACATAAACAAGGGCCATCCTGGGGGATGGGGGGCAGGTAGGGCAGCAGAGGCAGGGGCACTGGTGGGGGAGGGGGGCAGGTAGGGCAGCAGAGGCAGGGGCACTGGTGGGGGAGGGGGGCAGGTAGGGCAGCAGAGGCAGGGGCACTGGCGGGGGAGGGGGGCAGGTAGGGCAGCAGAGGCAGGGGCACTGGTGGGGGAGGGGGGCAGGAGTACAACGTAAATGATACCACCAGGTTAATCGCTGACAGGCGGTCTGGGGCTCTCTGCTTGCAATCCTAATTGTGGGAAACTTGTCACTGCAAGCCCCCCCCCCTTGCTGTGGGGAAATGGGGGAGGGGGGGTGGGGGTTCTGAAGCCATGTGTAATGTCAACAAAAGCCCGGGATTCCCAGGGTGAGGCTGGAGGGCCTCTCCTTCACTGCCCCCCCCCCCCCCATCTCCGTAGGGACTGGCACAGGCCACATGGATAGGCTGCTAGGAACCAACTCACTCTCCTAGGGTGGGGGGACACTGCAAGTCCCCCCCCCCCCGCCCCAGCTGGCCGCTTCACGTCTCCTTTCTGGGCCAGGACGGTTTGAGGACATGGAGGCAGGACCAGAAGCTTCTGGAACTGATATGTCCCAGTTATTAAACAGATGTCACTTCAAATAAGAAACAGAGCTTGTGTGTGTGTGTGTGTGTGTCTGTGTGTGTGTGTCTGTGTGCGTGTGCGTGTGTGCGCGTGCGTGTGTGTGCGTGCGTGTGTGTGTCTGCGTGCGTGTGTGTCTGTGTGCGTGTGTCTGTGTGCGTGTGTCTGTGTCTGTGTGCGTGTGTCTGTGTCTGTGTGCGTGTGTCTGTGTCTGTGTGCGTGTGTGTCTGTGCGCGTGCGTGTGTGTCTGTGCGCGTGCGTGTGTGTCTGTGCGCGTGCGTGTGTGTCTGTGCGCGTGCGTGTGTGTCTGTGTGCGTGTGTCTGTGTACGTGTGCGTGTGTGTGCGTGTGCGTGTGTCTGTGCGCGTGTGTGTGTCTGTCTGTGTGTGTCTGTGTGCGTGTGTGTCTGTGTGCGTGTGTGTCTGTGTGCGTCTGTGTCTGTGTGTGTGTGTGCGCATGAATGAGCGTGTGAGACAAAAGGGTACCAGATTACCCAGAGCACTTCTGCTTCACTGTGTGACATCACCTGCAGTCACATGACATGGACCACTGAGCACAACACCACCGCTTCCTGACCCCATGGGGCCGGGTCCCCCCCCCCCCCCCCTTTTCATCTTTGAGTCGCTTCTCCTTATGACATTTTTTTAATAAGACGGCTGTTCAGTGCTGGGGGGGGTTTGTCACAGTACAGTAATTATACTTAGCAGTGTTCAATCTGAGCTGGGGGGATCCGGAGAACCACCGTAAGTGAGGAAACACGTGTGTTCGGGGGGGGCGCCTTAATCAGTGCCACCCCACCCCCACATGGGGGGACTGGCCACCAGGGGGCAGCCAAGACCTCTGGCACATCTGGAACTTTGCTTAGCAGCACATCTGGCAGCTTAACCCCACACATGCACTCAGCCCCATTTCCCTTCCCACACCCCGCAGGCGCTGGCCAATAGGGGGCAGTGTGCCGCTCTCTAGCGTGAAATGGAAGAGCGTGTGCAATAAGAGCAACGCCCGAGGTTACCTCGCCCCCCATAATTGGAAAAACAGGCCCGGAATTGTGCAGCGCATGGAAGCGATTTGCAGAACTCCGACAGCGAGGCTCCCACTCACGCCAGCAGCGCATTCCCGTCGCAGCTTGCCGACACATCTGTCGCAGAGAAGGAGGAGCTCAGCCCAGGAGGAGCACAGGAGGAGCTCTGGCTTTCTCATGCCTGCTTTAGAGTGGCATGGGGAGGCTGACACCCCCCCCCCCAAGCTGGCTGCTCAAGCCCCCACAGCCACGAGAGAAGCAGGCCAAGTGGCCGTGCCTTTAAGAGCAATCTGTGGTCTGTAGTGATGAACGGAGATAAAATACTGTCTGTACCTTTAAGAGCAGCTCACAGCCTATGGCATTGAACTGGGATAAAATAAGGTGCTCCTGTGCCTTTAAGAGAGGCTCTGGGCCTGCAGTGGTGAGCAGCATCCTAGTCACATTGCTGGCCTGGATGTGTGCTGACTCAGGCCTTTCCAGCCTCAAACCTCCAGCTGGTGGAGCTGCGGTGCGTCTCTCTCAGCAGCGCTTCCAGAACGCTGCAGGCCTCCTCAGCCTGGCTTTTAAATCAGACGCCCCAATCCCAGAAGCCGGACCCAGAGGCTTTGCTGGCCGGAGCGCAGGTGGGCTGGGAGAGCCGTTTCCTGGGAAAGCCGCTTGCAGCATGAAGATGGATATCCCAGAATTCCCAAAAATACATGCACACTTCCCTGCAGTGAAAACATTTGCTGCATTTTCCGGTTAAATTCAACAAGTTTGCTGACCCGATCAGCATCGCAGTCGCATGAGATGAAATTATACCATTTTAATTATGGGGGGGCTGGATGCAGGGGGGCACAGCGCTACCTTCGAAAATAGCCACAAACGGGCGGACGCAACACCACACAGGAATGGATAGGCAGTGGGGGGGCGCGTCCTGTTCTGACACTCTGTCACCCCAGGAAATGAGCCCCAGGGCCTCAGAAGAAGGAGGGAGGCGTGGGGATGACAAGCAGGCTAAGGGGGGCGACCCGGCCCGCCATTACGCGCGCGGGAGCACGCCGACCGGAATCATGAAGAGACGGACAGGAGCAAAGGCGGAAAAACAGCAGCCGGTGTCATCGAGACCGTCACCGACGTCACTGGGCCAGGGAAGCGGCTGTTTACGGAAAACGCCACTCCCCCCACCCTAAAATTAAACCACTTGTGACCGAGCCATGGGCATTAATGGGTTTATTATTACATTAATAACTACGCTGGGGAAAACACTGGAATTAACCAGACTGAACATGAACATCAGGAATCAGGGGATTGGAGGTTTCCTGGAGGAAAACGGAACTTACACACGCACGCACACACGCACGCACACACGCACGCACACACGCACGCACACACAGACACCTAATTGACTGGAATGGAAGATAAATGTAATCCCTCCACCTTGATTCCTCTCACCTCCTCCGCCACAAAGAGCTTGTCGCAGAAGATCAAAGGCGTAATGTGACAGTGATCAGACATCACAGAGCAGCAAGTCCCCTTCAAAGACAGCCCGCAAGCACTGCGGGGGGGGGGGGGGGCATGAACTTGGGGTCACGGAGGAGACTAAATCTTTGAAAAAAGAATGTTCTTCTGTGGGGGGGGTCTGCGGTGAATCCCTGCAGCCCATAGCTCACATAACACTTCATCTTCCACTATCAGATGCTGATTAGGGTCACCTCTAGGTGCCTCTCTCTCTGATGCATACGAGTCACTGCAGTAGAGCACAGTCTGGCCATGTGATAGGACAGAGCGGGCGTGTCCTTCAGCGATGGGCGGGGACAGACACACCCAGCCACCTGTGTGTGTGCACGGGCAGCTCCGTCACTCACACCTCCAGCGCTGGGGTTCGAATCTCACCTCTGCTCTATATGGGCGGAGCTTGTATATTCTCTCAGAGTCATGTGGGTTTTCAAATACATGAAGTTAAGCTGAAGTGCATCTCTGAATTTATCATATTTCCCAATAGGGTCCTCAGGTACCCAGAGTTGGTCCATGTTTTTGCTCCCTCTGTGCTCCCTGCCAGACAGTCTACATTTCTGCTCCCTCCCAGCCCCTAGTAGGTCTGTGGGTCCCCAGGACCGGACCGGAAAACAATGTCATACAGTGTGCATGTGCCCTGTAACGCACTGGCACCTTGACCAGGACGTACCCTATGCTGCCTGGGACAGACTTCAGCAGCTGGAAGACAAATCGATGGAAAGACAGTGGACAGTGGAAAGATGGTGGCACAGGAGGTAGTGCTATCGTTCGGCAACCAGAGGGTTGCAGGTTCGAGCCCTGGTTCCAGCTGATCAAAGTGTCCTTGAGCAAGACACTGAACCCCAAACTGCTCCCGGTGCCCAGGTTGCCACTGGTAAAGCACTTTGAGTACTCGTAGGAGTAGAAAAGCGCTATGTAAATGCAGTCCATTTATGTTTAACAACTGTGTGGTGCGGATGTGATGGATATAGGCAGGAGTTTTACCTGGGTCCAGGGCCAGGTGAGGTTACAGAAGGCATGTCTGGGCAGGACTCAGGCTCCTCCTGCACCTCCTTGGACTTCAGGAAGCTCTTGGCTTCCTTGGAGCTCGCATCCACCTCCTTAGTGACCCTGAGGAAGAGCCAGAGCGGATGAAAGGCTGCGCAAGAAAGCGGCTTTTCTGTTTCTCATCTCACAGCTAATCAGCAAAAGATTCCGATTGCACATGTGCGCACACGGCTCTGTGGTGTTCAGGGAGAAAAGTATTGGAGATAATCACTTAATCACTGTGATGATACCCAGACACCCAGAGGTCAAAGCTGCAGTCTTAGTCATAAACTCTGACTGTGCTCCCTGTTAGCCAACAGACACCCGACTACATCATACCAAATGGGATGTCTATTCTCACAAGAGTACAAACAAACGCAAATCATGACCTATATCTTATTACGCCATGACAGCGTAATAAATCTAAATGCCGCTAAATATTTCAGCAAGACACGACCGCTTCCGACAGCTCGGTGGTACGCCGAGCCACTGAAGAACCCTGGGCTAATGCTGCCATCTAGTGGCCATTCTGCGTTATGACAAACATAACACTGGTCCAGAGGCAGTTACATTCCCAGCGTATTTTGCAAGGCGTGTACCATACTGAAGCCAGATGAGAGGCTTCATAGCTTGCTCGGTGTGAATCAGCCCCCCACTAGCACCCCCTAAAGAAAAAAAAAATAAAGTCATGCACAGCAGAGTCATTTACCGAACTTCCTCGCCTGCGAAGTCGAAAACCTTTGTTATTGTGACCTTAGCAGGTTCTTCCAGCTTATGCTCGTCCCCCTGGAGCCTGGGGGGTGCATCAACAGCCTCGTTCGGCTCTTCCGAAGTGGCCTGTGGATGGCGTGGAGGAGTAGAGAATTACAAACAATCAGTAAAGGACAAATCAGTTCTCTGTGGGGGGGGGGGGGGGGGCACAGCTACTGTCAGTAATACCATCTAGGGATGAATATTCTAATTAACCGAATTATACACAATTAACCAGAAACAAATGTCAAAATATAAAGGCTGAGCGACAGAAATAAACAAAATAATTATTTATTTTTATTTTAACCAAAAATCACCTAATTTTCTTTTAGAAAAGTAGACCAAACAATTTCCAAAGTGTGTCACTTATGCAGTGCTACGTTTTACACAGCAGCCAGGTAACCCTAAAAGACTTCTGCTTTAGAGATGTTAAGTTCTATTCATGGAGACACACATTTTTACCGCTGTTCATCAGAAATCAGTGTGCTTTTCAAACTGACGGACACAGGTCTGCAGTATGTGATATTTGTGTGTGCATCCTCTCTAGAGTAGAGGTGCAGCGACAGTACAGGCAACTGCCTGGATCTCCAGAGGGCGACTGATTACCTTGTTCATTGCAGTGACGAATCAGATTTATTTGTGTAATTGTTTTTAACAATAGTGGAAATAAAGGACTTTTATTTATTAATTACTCTTTGGTGATATTATTCATTTAGACTTCACACTAAAATAATGGTAATAAATATTACTCTGTCTGGAGTGGGAGACTTGGAAGGCCCCATTTCCTCTGTTTTTTTGCCTACAGCCCCCAGAGTCCCTAGAATTGTCTCTGCTCTAAAGTGACGTCCTGCTATTGGGGGACATCAGAACCACAGAGTCCTGCAGAGGCCTTCAGTACCTTTGAGTCAGTAGCGGAGGGAAGGAGCTCTGGGGCGGCAGCCTTGGGCCGGGGCCCGACGTCACTCAGGAAGCTGGCCCACAGATCGTCAGCTCTCTTCTTCTCCTGATCTTCCCGGCCCACAGGCAGATCATCACCTGCTTCTCCTCCTTGCTCCTCATCCTGTGTTCCTGGTTCTCCTTCTTTTATTTCTTTACTGCTGTTGTCTTCCAGTTTTAACACCCCTTTCTTTCTTTTCCTGTCCGGATTAATGTAAACAGCAGTGATGGATTCCATTGCACATACTTACTGACCCACAAGAGGGACGCCATCACTGCCAACAATTTTTATAATTCATTACTTTCATAGCATTTAAATGCTTATTTGTAATACCTTGTTATCTAAATATAGATTAACTCAACACACACACACGATTATATATCAATTTACCATCAACTATCATGGGTGCCACTAGAGATTTTGGAGAGCGTATCACATCAGGTCCACAACCCAGGCTGAACCAATTACCTTCCAAGTTATTTGGAATCAATCCTAACCCGCAACCCCACGCACCCCTGCTTTGAAGTTAAAACAGAGCTGTGCCATCTGTCAAGTGTCACCTACCTCATCCCGACCGCTTTCTTGCTCTTTTTTTTCTTTACTCCCTTAGATTGCAGTTCATTTTGCTGGGTATCGAGCCCGTCCTCGTTCACGCATTCGTTCATGTCATCTTCACTCAGGCTATCATCTGAAATGCATTTTGGTTTTGGGATCATGAGACGGCGGCTTCAAATGAGGTGGTATACGTTAACATACTTGTAGTAGAAAACACATACATACGCATAGTATAATACTATAATACTAAGTGATACTCATATCTCATAATATGAATCAAATGATTATGCCACTTCTTCAATGATGTTTTTCTCCCGTTACAGTACTTTAGAAATGAGGAAAGATGGTTAAATATATATTTACAGGGCGACGCTAATATAGCAAATATATTGTACGTGAGTAGAGTTACCATTAAAATATACAAAGAAAAACAACTGTACTGCTTAGAGCAATACTCGGATACAGTTGTACAAGGGAAACTCAACATTTAAAGGCATCAAGAAAAATATTCTAAGACTCACAATTGCCAACACGCAAACGTCTCCGATAAAACGAAACCAAGTCAAGCTACATTATCCATTAACCTACCAGAGGGTATATAATCTGCGTCCTCGCCTGAGGAATAATCTTCGGAATCGTAATCTGAAATGTTCATATTTTTCGTAAAATATACGCATAAACTATTAACAAAAACCCCAAAGCGCGACGCCGAAATTCCTTATGTATAAATTCCGCGACAACAACTAACCAATGAAAACGGAACTACGGAAAACGCATAGGGTCATAATATCCCGTCGCGATTGTCGTACATTATTTTGATCTCCTTTTATGTTTTGTTTTGGTTGGCGTGGGTTATTGGAACAAAATGGTTCACTTGACTACAGTTCTGTAATAGTTTCTTCTGAATATTTTACCATCCTGCATTAATTAAGCGAATTCAGGTCTCAGTGGTAGGTTTAGAAAGCAGTAAATGCGCGAAGAAAATATGCAAGGGGTACAGTAGGCTGAGCTTCGTGACGTCGATCTTCAAGTTTCGTTTAAGTGCCTTCGGGAAGACAGATATTTCCGAGTCTGTGTTATTTTTAATTCAGTTTTTTAGCTCTTCCGTCGCTGTATATGTTGTATTCGATGTCCCAACAATGCAGACTGGGTATAGTGACATAGGATTTGTCCAGCAAATTCTCAGTTTGAATTTGGTCCCAAGAGAAAATGGCACTAAGTGTGGTAACGACACATCGCTTTGCGACTTTTCAGGTAAGTACATTTTACAGTGTCATTGCAATCGATCCCACTAACGTAGCAGTTAGTTTTATTTGCTGAACATATTAAAGTAAACTTGGAACGATAAATGTTATTTACACACATAGCAACTTTTGGACGATGTTCACCTTTAAAAAACAAAGTATTTCCACTTTTCCAACCGGTTTCAAAGGGCAGATCTTTATTCATGACTATGTTAAACTGTAGTATTGCGATAGGTATATGTATGTAGCCTTGGCACTGAATTATGACATCGATTAAATTATGTCGTGGTAATGGAGGAAGGATCATTTCACACATCTAGATCACAGGTGTTTTGTGAGTATACGACTTCTAAATGCACTTATATCGTCGACATTAAATCGTTTTTTAATGGAAAAAGCCGTAAAGGTTGACGCAACCGTCCTGCGTGTGCCCCCTCTCTCAGAGATGTGGTACGGAGTGTTCTTATGGACCGTGGTTTCTTCCTTGATGTTTCACCTTCCTGCCGCCCTCCTGGCACTGGGCACCCTGCGGCAGCATCGCGTGGCGCGTTTCATGCCCATTGCCATCATGCTGATGAGCATCGTGGGCCCACTCTGCGGGGGCGTCCTCACCAGTACGTCCCTCGTCTCCGTTTGTGCCGCCTTCCTTCCGTGTCTGCTCGTCACTCCCAGGAATTACAGCTCTTTACTCAGTCCCTGATACGGGCCAGTAGGAGGCCTCGTATTTACAGTAACAACACGGTTTCATAACGAGTGTGGGGGAAGTTACTCACAAAAGTAATCCATCACAGACAGTTCTGGTCCAGAAAGTACAAATCCAGACTAAAGTTTAGTTTCAACCAACCAGCTGAACACTTTGTGACTGTATCTCTTTGTATTTAACTGCTTAACTCACAAAAGTAACTTCTGCAACACTGTTCATAACCTAAATGTTTCAGGTTTGAAAGGAAATACTGTTGTACTGTATATTTTAAAAATACATGTTACAGCACTCCCAATGCAGGAACCTGGAATAACTCTTATTCACTACAAGGGGTGACATAATCAGTGTAGCCTCATTAATATGAAAATCACTTTGAAGTCATTTAACTTCATTATTTGTTCAAGAAAACAATAGCCCAAGCTCAGAAACCATGAGCATAGATGCGAACTGGAAAAAGGTACTAGCAGTCATCTGAAATTATACTTATTTATAAATTACCCAGCAACTCCTTTAGACCTGAGTGGACATGGCATCCTGGGGAAAAAAATAACATCATTAAGCGTATAACAAATGATATTTTATACCAAAAGGTCTTCAGTTGAGCAGGATGTATTGTAATATATTTAAGATGCCCTTGCTTGCTTATGAAGGACATTGTTTCCACATGTCATTTCCTGTCTGTGTGGGTCACAGGTGCTGCTATAGCAGGAGTGTACAAAGCTGCTGGGAAGACGATGATCTCCCTGGAAGCCCTGGTGTTCGGAGTGGGCCAGTCCTTCTGCATACTCGTCATCTCCTTCCTCAGGATCCTGGCCACGCTATAACACTGGCAGATGAGGCACCCAGACCCACTGTGGGCCTTTACTTCCAGATCTGGCTGTTCTGTCAGTGCCCCGACTCCTTCAGCTGGATTCTGTTCTTGCCCTGAGCGAATAGTTCAGTCCTTCGAACCCGCGGTGGGTGTGTAGCGACTGACACCGCATGCTAATCATACCCACCGTGCAAGTCGGGGCTTGTTTGTTCCTGGTTTAGCACACAGCTATTTTGCAGGGTCATGATGTGGAGTGGAACCACGGCTCATTTTAGAACCATCCACGATCTCTCAGGTATCATGAGCTGGATTTGTTTCTCCCTGGGATGTGCTTTTCTTATTTTATAGGCTAGTGGCCATTAGACTGCAGCTGTAGACCAGCATTATATATCATAAAGTGGGAGAGAAGCTCGTTGTAAGCCTGACCAGAGTGGAGTGTCCAAAGGCATTGTCAGATGTTTGGGGCTTAAACATGTATTTTTACTAATGAAACAATATCAGGTGTTGTCACTGATCAGGTTTTCAAATGCCGGACCATGAGCTACAATTTCACACGATGTACCTCACATGAGATTTCCTATGTTTTTGTCTACGTGGATGATGGTGTTTGATTAGCACCAACTAACCAAACAAGGCTGATTATTTCTTTGAGGTGACATTTCTTTCTGGCACTAAAACCTTAAAATCCCCAAACTATACATACATACATTTATGTATGATGTTTTATCCACGGGATAATTGAGTGTTTTTTGAAATGGATGCTTGAACTGCAAAGAAGTATTCTGTGTGGAATCTATTTCTTTATTTTTCTTTCCATAATTAACTTATTTGTTTCCATTTATTATGCAGACCTTCTCAAATGGTGCCTTTATTCAATGACTGATATTTGTAATCTGTTGTAATTTTTTAAATGTTCATTTATTGTTAAATATTGATATTTTGAAATAACACAAATTGTGATCTATGTAAAACGATATTTTTTTAAAACTTACCGAAATAACTAATTTAGGTTGAATTAGCTTAATTTGAAACAATGTTCTTATTATTTCCAGCCAGGTTGCTAAATGCAAGATTTTGCAAATTATAATCACAGAAATTCTTGAGTTTTTGTTTGCTGTTCCGTTAATTATAAATGGGTTTAATTTTACAGTAATATCCAAACATAAGGGGATTACAGTTTTTTTTTGCACTTAAATATTTTGCCTTTGAAAGCAGCTTTTGAGCAATTCATATTATGGCATGTTTTGGACCAGAATTATGTATGTGTAAGTAAATGTCTTTTATTTACTTGGTGATGCCTTCAGTTTCCTTTTGAAGGTTATACAGACGCTCCTCTACTTACGAATGAGATACGTTCCGAACGGCCGTTCGTAACTTGAAATGTTTCAGAGGATGCTGGGAGTTCGCACGCTACGCTGCTGTGCGGAGGGGGTTGAGGGCAGAAGTCATACTGGGTGGAAATGGTGCGCAGAAAAAAAATTGATATTGCGGACAGGAAATGGGAGCCCAATGAACACAATTTGGACTTAGAGTCCTCTTCGTTCGTATGTCTGAAAGTTCGTAAGTTGAAAGTTCATAAGTAGAGAAGCGTCTATGTTATAGGTTTGAGCTTTTTTGTTGCTTTACCATAATCATAAGCAATTGAATTGATTTACTTTTCCATTAATATTATATTTTAATAATATGACCATGGATAGATCATTGTCTTGATTGTCAATTCCAGCTTTCTGCCGGGCTGCTGCCGATTCTGGAATAATCTCATCAAGTTTTCTGATGATTTCACAGTAGCGGGTCTCAGCACTATTAATGTTTCTGCAAACAGGAGCAAAGTGTTGAGAAGCGTTATGACATTAATCTCACCCTGAAGATCAGTAAAACAATGGAGACGCTGTCAGTAACCACACGTTCTTTGTCCTTCAGATTTTCAGAGAATCAGAGAAAAACTGTCAACTGTCATTTTAGCTTTAATTCCTTTCTAGAGGATATCAAAACCTTCAAAAGATAGGTAAGGAAGTAGTTGAAGTTGAAGTTGAAGTTTATTGTCATGTGTACCAAGTACAGCGTACAGAGCACAATGAAATTCTTACTTGAACCCCCCCCCCCCCCACAGACAGAACATAAGACAAGATACACACAAGACATAGAAGACAAAGACAAAGTGGTGTAGCAGCAATAATAATAATAAATAGTCTAAGTTGCACAGTTTGAGTGTGCATAATATACAGTGACAGTGCATAGTGTGGAGGAAGTTGCACAGTAAGGGATTTTACCACAATTACTGATTGTTAAATAGCCTGATGGCACTGGGGTAGAAACTGTTCCTGAGTCGAGTTGTGCGTGAGTGAATTGTCCTGAGTCTCTTGCCTGATGGCAGGAAAGTAAAAAGTGCCAATGCAGGGTGGCTGGGG
This sequence comes from Paramormyrops kingsleyae, assembly GCF_048594095.1. Classification (NCBI taxonomy): domain Eukaryota; kingdom Metazoa; phylum Chordata; class Actinopteri; order Osteoglossiformes; family Mormyridae; genus Paramormyrops; species Paramormyrops kingsleyae. Next base: position 31,131,640 of record NC_132809.1, read on the forward strand.
TCTTTCAGGATGTTCTTGGTTTTCCTGAGACAGCGCATGCTATAGATGTCCGTTATTGCAGGGAGTGGTGTGCCTGTGATCTTCTGAGCTGTTTTCACCACCCTCTGCAAAGCTTTCTTGTCTTGAGCAGTGCAGCTGCCGTACCAGGACGCAATACTCCCTGTGAGGATGGACTCCACAGCGCACCTGTAAAAGCTGGTGAGGACAGAGGTGGACACCCCAGCCTTCTTTAGGCGTCTGAGGAAGTGAAGTCGTTGATGGGCTTTTTTGGTGACCGCTGCTGTATGTTCTGAGGACTTGAGGTTGGCACTGAGGGTGACCCCAAGGAGCCTGAAGCTGCTGACCCTTTCCACGGCACCTCCTCCGATGTAGATAGGGGGATGAGCTGCATCCTGCCTCCTAAAATCCAAAACCATCTCCTTGGTTTTGCTGATATTGAGAGAGAGGTTGTTCTCCTGGCACCACTCTGCCAAGAGTCTCACCTCCTCTCTGTAGTCCGTCTCGTCGTTGTTGCTGATCAGGCCGACAACGGTGGTATCATCAGCAAACTTGATTATTGTGTTGGAGCTGTGTCTGGACACACAGTCGTGTGTAAACAGGGAGTACAGTATTGGGCTCAGAACGCTTCCCTGTGGTGTGCCAGTGTTGAGGATCATTGTGGTGGAGGTGTTTTTGCCGATCCTCGCATGCTGTGGTCTGTTGGTGAGGAAGTCCAGAACCCAGTTGCCAGAGTAGCACTGAGTCCCAGCGCCCGCAGCTTCTGGATCAGCTTGGAGGGAATAACTGTGTTGAATGCAGAGCTGAAGTCCACAAACAACAGTCTGGCATAGCAGTTCTTATTGTCCAGGTGAGCCAGGGTGGTGTGGATGGTGTGTGAAATGGCGTCGTCAGTGGATCTATTGTGACGATATGCAAATTGGAGGGGGTCCAGACTGGTCGGAATGGAGCTCAAGATGTGCCTCATTACCAGCCTTTCAAAGTAGAGGATGAGCCAAGCCACACTAACCTATCAAAATGCCATTGAAGGTCTTACGGTTTGGTATGGTGTGGTTTAGTGTTGTGTGGTGTGTAATATGGTGTGGCTTGGTATAATGGGAAGGTATGGTGGAGCAGTAGTTCACGAGAGGAAAGCCATACAGAAGGTAATGAGGTTGTCTCAGAAGACCAGAGGAACTGCTGTCTCGCAGATATGTATTTCCCGCTACTGCAGTAAATAATAAAGTATATTTTGGTGCCTAACCACAAGCTGTTCTCACCCTCAGAGTCTGGTAGGAGGTTTCACAGCAACAGAACCCTGACTAACAGATTTAAGAGGAGTTTCTTCCCTCAAGCCATATGCAATAGGACATCTAAATCTGGACTACTGCAATATCACTTGCACTTCTGTGAATTGCAATGTCTTTTTTTTACTTCACCACAATATGGCACCTCTATTGGCCATTTTTTATATATATATTGCTGGCTGTTTGTACTGACTGCGGCTGAGCAAGTAAGCATTCCAATTCACATGGTCAATTAATTAAACAGCTTACATTTTCTGTCTTGAATCTTTCAGTGGTGTAATATTCACATTTCCTTGTGTCTTTGACAGATTATTTCCGGATTAAGAATTTTAAATCAGTGTTACACAAAAGTTAGTGGGCAGCTTCAGAGTATAACGCGTTGCGTTATAGGTGATATTAAAGCGATCCTGGTAAACATATCACAACCATAGGAACCGTACTGCCCGCGTCTTTGTTCTCCGGGGACGGAATTTAGGGGGACACCGCGTTACAGCGGCGGCTATTGTGTTTCCAGGGGAACAGCTCCAACGCTTCACAGAAGATGAGTGTAAGTAAGCGTGCAATTCATCACTGACAGTTACTGTTATTTATTTATTTTTTTTCGTTGAGGGGGATGTTTCCACTCATTTCAAAGCGAAGATAAACACACTTCACGGTTGGTGTTCGACTCCGTAGACAAAATAAATCGCAGTTACTTGTCCTTTGATTTCACTTAATGGGTGGAATAGAAACTACGCACAAACATTGGGATCCCAGTATTTATATTGTTATTTGCACTTATGTCCCTTTTTACTGGGGAACAGGAGGATGGTATCATGTCTAATGGCACCCAAGCTGAACCATGGATCGAGGAGTTGATCCAGAACTACGGAACTCGGCAAAGGACCGCCAGGGTGCTCGCTCGTGTTTTAAGGGTACTGGAATGCCACGCAGCACATTTTCTTAATTAATTTGCTTTAATCCGATCTTTGGACCGATGCACGGGGACCGCTGTTCTTGATGTTGTTATACTGTGTCGCAGGTTGGTGAAGCGACAGGCTCTCTGAAGGAGCTGGATGAGGATCCGGTGGCACTCCTTCTTCTGTCTGACGGACCGGCTGCGATCCGTGGCCTCCTCACTAGGGAGGCATGGCAGAAGTTTCTCAGGTGCAAAACACCAGCATGACTTTCATAGTATACAGCTCTGGAAAGATGACCTTCAACTTATGCAACAGAGCTTCATGAATAAGAGGACGACATCAAATGACTTTCAAAAACAATGGGAAACATTAAGTGGTATGAAGTGCACTGCTAGGACAATTCATGACAGGCCTCTAGAAGCAGGACTGAAGTCCCATAAAGCAAGGAAGAAGCCCTTCATTAATGAGAAACAGAGAAAGACCATGATGCACTTTGCAATATATATATTACACAGGTTTGTACTCATAAAGTGAGAAATGAGTGAAACTAAACATGTTGCTGTGGTCCTTTAATTTTTTCTAGAGCTGTATGTCCCTGACCTTCATGATGTGCCGTCCATCATTTAGACCTGTAATATGATCTCTGTTGACCGCTTTTGTGTCCTTCTAAAACAACCACGTCTCAAACACTTTTACAAATCGTACCAGGATTTTTTATGCTCTGGAGAACTGATTGTTAGTTACTAAGTAATTATATTACAAACAAGATAAGGTTGCATTATGGTCCATGAGCAAAACATTGACATTTACAGTAGTGTTGTTTTCACAGAGGCCCCCACAGCCCGGGGGCGGGTGAAACGTTCTCCAGCCTTGCAGGCCACAGCGTGTTGCTGCTCAGCTACAGCCTCATGGCCCAGAGGGAGGTGGAGGAGGTACAAATTGGCAGATCTCATCCGCTTCCTGCTGCTGCGAAACAGACACCGTTTCGATTTTATAGAGCAGCTCCCAGGCTTTTTAAGGTTAGACTTTAATGTTCTTCTTTTGAATACAACACTCTTCTTTGTTACCAGGGAAAATGGCAGTTGATGTTGACAGTCCATGAACTGACCACCACATTTACCCCTGGGGTTCATAAACCCCGCAGGTATGTGACCGACAGCAGAAGCCTGGGTGTTGAATCACATTCAAGCACAGTGGTTTGCTCATTTAGTAAAAGCAATAATTGGTAGAATAGGTTATGATTTTGGACACTGTGGTGTTACTTTTATGCGCGTCCAAGCAGCAGACATTTGGTGGAAAATGGGACAACATATTGGGGGACTGGGCTGAACTGGTCAACTCGGAGCTCCGAAGCAAGCACCAGCTCAGCTTATATCTCTGCAGCTCCATGCAGGGTTGTGGGTTGTGAGCGTTGCCATGGTGACCTGGAGTTCCACAACACATGTGGGCTGAGTCCCACGCAGCCACCTGAATGCTGCCCCCTGCTGCTTCCAGTGTCCTTCTGCGTGCCTCTTTCCCTCTGTGTCTCGGTCTGATCTCTGTTGCTGGGACTGTGGCGGCGGATTTGTAAGATCTGCAGGAATCATACTGTACCAAGCCTGGGATCCACTGCAAGATGGCGACCATTTATAGAACGGTTTATTTTGCCGAACACAAATGCACCACAACCTGGTGAATGATGCAACGACATTTACAGTGCTGAACATAAAGAAGACATACAACGATGAAACCAACACAACGCAGACTTATGATATAACTGTTATTAAACGTAATTTAATCATAAGGTATTACTTATAAATAAACACAACAAACAAACCGAATATTAACTCTGTTTTGCATGCTGCAAAGCATGCTGGGTGTCTATCTCGGAAATACAGCATGCCGTGGCTCTGGGATGCTACAGTATACTGAGAAGCGTTTCTTAAATGACCTGTGGCCTATACGACAGAGCGGGGTTACTGGCTTATCGGGGTAACTTGTCGGATTTAAGGTACCACAGTTTAAATGGACTTCATATTCATTCACTTACATTTTGCACAGACTACCTTAAATCCGACAAGTTACCCCGATAAGCCAGTAATCCTGCTTCATAGTACAGGCCACTGGAATAAGGGAATATGATATCACACCGCAGTATAATCAAAATTATATGCCACATGCACAATAATCACCAGGGCTTTACATGACTGGCAAAATATTTGTCTGAACTATATGGACATTTCCTTACACCCACAAGTTGGTAAGCAAATTAATAGTACGCCTAAAATATTAATGAGGCGTATTGTGATGCCCAAAAGTTAGTAATCGTTATAATAATCCTTATGTTTATTAAATTCAGTTAGCAGCACACGTCACGTGCTACTGTTTTGGTACAGTCTTGTGAAAAAATTTAAACATTAAGTTCTTTATTAAGAAATATAATAATAATATTAAGATATATCAATATTAATATCTGTAGATAAAGGTGATGTAATTGCATCATCTATGCAAAAACAAGAAACAAATTCACTTAAAAGAACTAAGCTGCCAGTTCCTACTGAGGAAATAGTTAGGACATCCTCACATTCATTACTATTTAAAATGGCTAGAATTAGATCCAGGTGCATCACATCAGGTGGAATCAGCCATTCCACTGTCCAGAAAATAATTTACTAGTGGAGAACAATTAAAACAACTGGCAGCACGGTCAGGTCAGGCCATCCTAGCAAGTTCAAGATCAGACCGCAAGATGCTGAAAGAAGTCTCCAAAAATCCTAAAATGTCATCACGGGACCTACCGGAAGCTCTTGCCACAGTTGATGTCAAGGTACACGCACCTATCATTAGAAAGAGACTGCACAGATTTAATTTACATAGGAGGTAAAAAAAAACATCAGGGCAAGACTGAAGTTTGCCAGAGACCCACCTAGACAAGGACCAGGACTTATGGAACAGTGTGCTTTGGACAGATGAATCTAAAACTGAATTATTTGGACACAGAAACAGAGGACATGTTTGGCATAAGCCAAAGACTCTTTTGCTTTTGAGCAAAAGAACCTCATGCCAACTATGAAGCATGAGGGTGGAAATGTCATGGTTTGGGGCTGCTTTGCTGCAGCAGAACCTGGTCAGCTCGCCATCACAGAATCCACTATGAATTCTTCATCGTATCAGAGGGTGCTTGAGGACAATGTGAGACCATCTGTCCATTAGCTATTAGGGCATAGGGTGTCCCAACTTTTTCCTCGGTAGGGATTGGCATCTTGGTTAATTTCTTTTAAGTGAATTTGTTTCTTGATGCAATTACATCACCTTTATATACAGATATAAATTGAAAGATGATTTAATATTGATATGTTCATATTTCTTAATGAAGAACTAAATATTTAATGGGGCATCCTAATTTTTTCACATGACTATATCTTGTAAGTGATAAGCACTGAAGTGGAGGTGAAGAAAGGGACAGAACAGCAGCTGCAGCATCTTGATCACTGATTATATGTGACATCATGCAGCCGTAAGATGGAGTGTGTGTGAGGGGGGTGTGCTGTTGTCACTGCGCCCTCATGCTTTGTGCGTCGGGTGTCTTTCAGGTCTCTGCAGGAGGGACCTTCCTGTGACAGTGAACCTTGCTGTTCAGGTTCGTACTGCCCCACCCAACATGTGCATGCATGTATTGAGTTGTTAGGAATTTTAGGGTGACCCCAACAGCACCCCCTCATGTCCAAACAGGGCATTGAGGGAGTCATCCAGACAGTCATCAATGTGGCGCTTTCCCATTTTACCCAGAGTCCCCTGCGACGGCATGTCAGGACAGACTGAGCTCTCTTCTGCTGGAAGTTAGGGGGCTGCTGTCGCCCCCCCGTGGCCCTGATTGCCAGGGCTGTCCTCTGACTGCCAGAACGAGATGGGATAGAGACAGGATCAGGTACAAGGTGGGTAGCCAGTCATTTATAAAGAGCAGCTATACTGAGAAGTGTCATTAAATGTGGGAATGGTGGACATGAAGGTAAAGGTGATGGGCCTTATGTTTATCTGCTGAAATATCATAGAATCTGTTTTGAAATTCTGGCCTGGGGGCCTGTTAAGTTACATTGACTGTAAAAGCTAAAGGAAGCTGCTGTTTCTTTAGATAGCACTAAATCTGCTATAGACAGCACTAAATTTCATTCAGTGAAGCATGGGATAAACTAAATTACCAAATTTGCTGCTGTGCATTTCGTAGCAAACTGCCTTCAGGGGCGTGTTGGACAGGAATCAACACAGATGACCAGCAACTGACTGTAATTCAAAATTCACCTGGAAGCTTCATGTTAAGAATGAACTTGGAATATCTCGAACCACTTTTTGGTACCCCGATCTGATCCATTCAGTATTTATATCTGTGGATTGCGAATTCCAATATGATCTTTTAATAAATAGATAAATAAACATTCACATACAGCAAGCCTCTGTTCATTCTTTATCTGAGCAAGCTTCATGATTTGGTGGTATTCTTCCTTATGCTGTTACTGCAAGTGCCTAATTAGATCTGTTGTATTAAACATCACTCTGCTGCTACCTCCTCTCCACTGGACGGCACTGCAAACACTGCAGGAAGCTGCGGGGCTGCTTTGAGTTTCCACTCAGCCGCTGTTTCGATGATTTATAGCTTCAAGCCATGTGCCTTAGGCGGTACTGCAGCGTGTGACGGCAGCGGACGATCGGCGCAACTCGTGTGAATTAGGCAGATGCAGGAAATTAAATAGATCGGGCTTTGGTAGCCAGTACCGATCAATTATCCCAGTGACTCGGGATATCACTGGAATAAACTACGTGACTAGCCTTAGTCAGACCTTCAGGGGGTGTAATTCAGTTGATTAGCCTTCTCCCTGTCTATGCTTGCTGCATTAGTAAGACAGCTTGGTGTCTGTGACCCTGTTTCAGGACGGCGCCGCATTCTCCATCCCTGTTTCCTGCTGCTATATCTCCGAGCGCCAGATGGAGGCGATGCAGAGGCAGGCCGCCAGCCTGTGTGTTTCTGTGACATGTAATTCAGGTAACGCCCCCTTCACCTGTAGCCCGGAAACCGAGCCCGTCTGTAGCTGCCGTGTCACCCCCAGCTCAGGTGGACCTTGTTCCTGTTTCAAACACCATGGTTCCTGTAGACAGGGAACCTCGATAACTTGCAAGCTTGCAGATTTTGTTAGATCACTTACCGTAGTCTAACTGTGCTGGTCAATAGAGAGGTTTTCTAACCCTATGGCATCACCACTGTCAATCACATGTGTTTGTGTGTGAGTGCACTGTCTTGCACTGCTTCATTGCAGTGTTTCTTAATCCAGTTCTCAGGGACCCCCAGTCAGTCCACATCTTTGCTCCCTCCCTACTCCCACCACACCGGTTCCAGGTATGCAGTGTTCTTGATCGCTGGATTGTCTGGTTCAGGTGTGCTGGGAGCTGGGAGCTGGGAGGGAACAAAAATGTGAAGTGTCTTGAGTCCTAGAGGACCGGGTTGAGAATCACTGGTTTATAGTGTATGGGGAATGAGAATGTGTGTTTGTTTCTGACTTATTTCTTTGCCTGTGGCCAGGTGAACTGGGGGAAAAGGGTTATCCTCACAGCCCTGACCCGGAAAACGATTCTCTCTTGGAATTTGGGAATCAGGAGAAGGTGCCCATTAACCCGTGGGATAGGTTCGCTGCTGAGGTCGGAATCAGAACACCGTCGGAAGAAGGTAGTCCCGTTCACTTCCTGGTGGGGGCAGCACTTCTCCCTGTCTGCCAGTTTACCAGTAAAGGTGCCCAACCTTGGCTGTGCGGAGAATCGGCCAGAGGCTCATCACAGCGTTTTTATTTCCTGTGACTCAGGGTCAGGGTCTGTCAGCCCCGAAGGCCTTCCTGAAATAGACGACACACCGCTGTGTCCCCCGCAACCCCATCACTCTCAGCCCGACGTGGTTGCCATGGCAACAGGCAGGCAGATGTCAACCTGGAGCAATAGGCCGGCCCCATGCGAGAAGCAGGCTAATGAAGGCCTCGATTCTGCGGGAGGCTCAGAGCAGCTGAGAAGACCTTCTAACCAGAGCGGCCACCCCCCTGCAGAGCCCGCGTCAAGCTCCACTGCGTCCCCCTCCCCCGTGTGGACACCACTCTTAGCCAATGATGTGACCCTTTCCCTTGACCTCGGCCCAGGCCGCTCCAACCTCAGGCTCCACCCCCGGATCCGCCCCCCACTACCCACACCCCCAGTTTGTGAACTGAAAACTCAGCAGGAAGAAGAAGTCCTGCTGAGTGAGTCAGTAAATAGAAGTCAGAGGAGGAAGAGGCCTCTGTTGACAGTAGACGAGCACGTCAGATTCAGGGACGACGAAGAAGACCAGGAGGAGGGCGGGCTGCATGAGGAAGAAGAACCCAAAATTCTCACTGGCTGGGACTCCTGCCCTTCAGGACCAGGGACTGTCAGGAGCCTGATTAAGCCCCGCCCCAAGCATGCACATCCCCCAGCCTCTCAGGGTAGGAAGGTTTTACACATCACTCTTCCCTGCATAGTGATAAGTGACAACTTAATATTTACTGGGGCAAGCATTAACAGTATGTTTTAATAATAGCACAATCATAAATTATTTTACATCTAATAATCTAATTGATAATCTAATGTATAAAATGAATTCAATATGCACGGTGGTTTGCGAACGGTCCTGCTTCCACCTCTGTTGCAGACTCACCCCGGCGGCTCAGCTACACCTACGACCCAAAGGGCTGTGTGGCACAAGCCCCCCGCCATCTCAGGTGAGCGGTGGAGGATGGGGGGCCTGGCCCAGGCTGAGGAGGAATACCACAAGCCGTCCCCAATTCACACAAGTCACACCAGCACTGTTTATTTCACTCCAGTTTATTGGAAGTTGAATTAGAGTCAAGGGACACCGGCCGTCAACCAAAGTGAAAATTGTCATAACGCTTTTCTACAGAATTCAGCTGGGCCAGGAGCAGATGAACAGGGATTACCGCTACTCATGTGCGGATTGCTTCAGAAGCTCAAGGAGGTGTACAGGGGCTTGCTGGTCAGCGCCGTATCCTCACGGCGTATTTAGTGCGTTTGCTGTGTTTCTTGTAGGGTTCGTGATGACATCTTGCGGTGGACAGTGAGGTACCTGATCCACAAAGTCCCCTATGAGAGCACCAGCTGACCTTCATCAGCAAGCTGCACAACCCAAGTTCCTGAGGATGAACTCTGACCCTTAACTCTCATTGAACTGTAACCCCATTAGTATGAACCAGAATAAAACTGCTCTGTTCCTTGTTCACATGAGCAGTAAGCAGTAGTAGTATCCGTTTACGTGTAATCGGTCATTTGATCTGGACTGGTGGGTTTCTGGTGGCAGTAGGACTTCAGGTAAAACATTGGTGGACTGTTCCTCGGTGTAGAGCAGCAGCTTTAACCGGACCATTTTCTGCACTTCCCCCAGATTGGCTCTGGTGTGTCCCTCAGGTTAAAGATAACCCGATAAGCTCTTTTCAGAAGAACCAGCATCTCCAGCTCACTTCCTCTGTTCTTTCAGTTTGTCTCCTGCTGAATCTGGGGAAAGACCAGGAGGGGGGCGGCCTGCATGAGTCCTGTAGCCACTGGGGTGGGGCAGTGGGAATTGTAGTTTTTCTTCAATGTGCAGAGGCTGGGAAGTGTAGTTTTTACAAAAGGCGTGACGTACTGCTCAATCATTAGAAGTCACAAAAAGTGACTGGGTGGAAGGTGAGTCACTAGCATTGCCCAATCCGATGCCACTCGCAGTCTGCTCCATCCAGATGTTCCCTTTGTCAAGTCGGGTCGGCAGTGTTGGGCGCTGTTCAACTTGGGTTCTTGTGTTCATGTTCTGGTGGGTGATGTCTGCTTGGCGAATTTAGTCTCTGCTCAGTGCCACTCCAGCTTATCATGGACTGTGTCTTTGTTAGGTAGGCCCAGTACATTCATCCACTCCATGTCACTGTTTAACCATAAGTATTGGGTAAGCAGTAGGTCTACAGTCTTACGTCAGGTATTTCAAAGCCATTATTATGTTCATATGAAAAGGGTCTATGATAGGGATCGACCAATATCATTTTTTTCAAAGCCAATATTGATTATTGACCCGTGAGACTGATTATCAATCACTGAAGCCGATATTCTGTAAATTTAAAGTTTTGAGAAAGTAACACAATTTCTACACAAATCTCGCATTAACTGAAAATGTTAAATAAAATTTTAAACATTACAACAATAATTGCTTGAAAAGTAACTTAAATGGCTCAAGAAATGATTTCCCGAAACACAAAAAACTGGCAAAAAAAACAAACTGCACGCATTCAATAAAATGAAATTTAAACTTCACTACTGCAAAACTAAAAACTAGGTAACATAGGATGGAATATGTTACGTAGGTGCAGGTACTGTCAACCTTTAGTGCTTTTGAACTTACAGTTATCTTTCTGTCTCTGATACACAGCCTCTTTCCTCAGCTTACACTCATATCCAGAGAAAACCATTTACTGGTTTAAGTTGAGGTGAACTTGTTCACATTTCAGCCAGTCCATACAGTGGACTTTGTGAGAGGTCTTGTCAGAGACGTGTCAACACGCATGATGAGACTTTATCGGTAACATTGGGTAAAAATAAAGTCCTGATATCGAAAATATGATGAATATCGACTGATAATCGGCAGAACTGACAATTGGTCGATCCCTAGTCTTTGAGGCTCTTAACACACTACCCTTGGTCAGTTAATCTCTTCCCTGATGCCTGAAGAACCCCCCCCCCATCCCAGTGGTACCAGTCACTTACCCCCTATGGTAGCCAGTCCCTGCAGATGTTGCTTCTGGTCTCCAGAAGGTTTGCACCATTCCCATGATACCATTCACTGGACAGATGTGCATTGGGAGCTGTGCTTTTAGTTTTTTTTTTCTTTTTCCAGAAACAGGACATTTTTGAGGCAATTAACCAGATAATTAAATAAATCTTAAATAGATCCCAACAAGAACAGGGAGCAATCTCCCAATCAACCAAACCATAGAACCACCGGCATAAACAGAATTCTCGATAAGACATCTGAATGGAATTTTTAATAATATTTAACAAGTATAGACACGATCTTCCTCTTTTTTTTCTTAGTTTTGTTGCTTTTTTTGTCTGGCGTGCAATGCAAAGGGACACGGTAGAAAATAGACTCTGCGTACGGTCAGTTCATGTCTTTGAGGAACTGTGGGGGATCAGTTCTTTGGTCTGACGGCCCTCCCTGCACGTTGTGCTGCAGTGTCACCATCTCGCCCCCTGTCTCCTTGCTCTGCTCGCTCTCCCCGCTGGTTCTTTTGCCTGCTGAGGGTTGGGGGGGGGGGGGAGGACACACAAGAACTCACATTTAATTTTCAGAAGCCTGTCAGTGTAAGACTCGCTCAGTACGTTTACATGCACAGCCTATATGGCTATAGCTTGACTACGCCATTTAACCAGACTACTGTCCTTGTCCCAGTATACATGTATGGGATGGGAATCAATTTATTGACCGAAGTACGTCTGACTCCGCTACAATAGATGGTGCTATGGCTCCTTTCAGCTTGTTAGTATTGGGCTTTCCAGTTGACCTATTACGTCACAGGCGTAAAAATGAATAAAATTAATAATAATGGATGCGTGGACAAATGTGACACAATTAGCTTCAATTGCAATCTGGTCAGAAGAATAGATACACCAAGATCAGGATAGTATAGTAGGAAATCAAGTATTTTGTATAATATACTATGTATGGAATTTTACACTGATTTTGTTATTGGGGTATTTATGAAACTTGTTTCTCACATATTTCTCACAAACCTGTCTAGGAGTGATTTAAGCAGCAAGGATGAACATTATTATTGTCTCAGAGAAGGCATGCAGCACTCATGCAAAAGCAGTGGAGTTAAACTTTAAACTACATAGCCTTGAAAATTAATAATCATTAAAATTGCAAAGCTAAGCGTTTTTTTCTATGACAGAGTAAAAGCGTTTTAGCGAATCTTAAACTGTCCGCATTATAATGTCCATATACAGAATTTAAAGTAAGAAAAAGCCTGATCTTAATTTAGTTTATTTATTTATTTGAACAGGGACAATGTACAAAATACATTAACCTCAAAAAAAGGATAGATGCTTTGTATCAGGTTATAGCACTATTGCTAATTCACACCTGTAGTCCCTGGACTGACTAGTGATGTAAGAAACGGACGTGCATAACATGCGATGTTGGTATTAATATGTCACGTCCTCCAGTCCCACTACAGCCATTTCTCAAATTCAGTATAAAATACTCGCGTTGTGATGCCTTTCGGCACCGGTACCAGTTTCCAAACCAACACCTTGAAGTACTGCACTTTTGGTATATTCTTGAAGTACCAAAAGTATGGTACCTGGTACGGTGGAAAAACACCCTTTAGTTAAGCAATGAATTGGATAGTTTTACAGAATTGTACATTTCGTACGTGCTGTATGTCCTCTGCTACGCTCCGTGCTTTTTCTGTGTACCAGCTTCTTCTGGGGTGGGGTGGGGTGGGGGGGGGACTGTGGAGTCTGACTTCGAGAAATTCGATTTAGTGTGATTTCAGTCAGACTAACATGTTTGCATGTACTTTAAAAATGTTTTAGTCGGTTGTAGTCGGGCTAACACAATAATTAGATTTTCTTATTGTGTATGTAAACGTACTGATTGACCACCAGGGGCGATTGTAAGATTCTGGGGGAAATTAAGGGGCCAACCTTATCATTAACCAATGATTTGTTTTGAATCTGTGAGTGACAGAGGAGGGGGTGCTCTGGGGGCCGATCAACATTTTGTTGGGGCCAGTGTCTGTGTGGCTCCGCCCCTGTACTCGCCCATGGTGACCACAGAGTTGTCAGGGGCCGCTGTCAAAATGGAGGACATCCATAAATTCAGTATTTTGTTTACTACTTACAAACACAACTGCATGCTGGTGGATGAAATGGGGGGCGAGACTGGCATTTCACAGCTGTTACTTCATTGGTGCTGGGCATGCCACTCATTGCGTGCTATCAGAGCTCATTTTTCCATCTCTACAAATCACCATGCTAAGTAGACGAGACGATACTGGAAACCCCAGAAGAAGAGTTCTACAATCCTTAATTCAGTAACATCTCCTAATCAACAGATGGCTCAATTTGGTCTGATGCTATACGCCAAACACTGATGACAGAATAATGATGATGGATTGCAGTCAATAAGCCGTTTTATCCCCAGTGCCCCTATTGCAGGAGATCTCGATCCGGCCAACTTAATAAGCTGCTCTTCACTTTCTTCCGGACATTATCCTCCTCTCCCTGCAAATTGTAGGTATTTGTCTGAATTATGACTGCGCCACTCAGGTATAGTAAATGTGAGCTGTGATGTCATAGTGGCACTAGATCATAGGAGCCACTAGCTGAAGGCATGGGGGTCACATGGCTGCCTGTGTCATGGCGATGTGCAGAGAGGAAGCTCCCTGTGCCCCTCGATCCCCAGCTCACCCTCCTCTCCTTCGGGCAGAGCCTCGCTGCAGGGGGCCAGCTCCCCGTGATTGGCCCACTTCCGCACCGGCGACCTCTGCAGCCGTGGCAACGCAGCCTTCAGCTCTGAGGGCATGACAACATGTTAATAGCATCCTGGTGAACGTGTCCTCAGTACACCAGTACGTGATTTGAGTTAAATGCTTTATGTTACACTGATTGGATAAAGCACAAATTCTTAGACAGCTGATTGGCTATAATCAAGCGAATGAGGAGAAGGGTAGGTCTGTGAAGGAGCAAACCTAAGGGGACGTCGAAATTGCATACTTACACAGTACATACTGAATTTCATTAGAACTCTACTACTCGACCATTAATGTAATACATACTGTATGCATGCACGAGGACAGTATGCATTTACTGCGTTGCTGTCTTGTGTATTACCTAACCCGAATTTTTACCAATGATGTAGCTTGACCCTCATAAAAGTTAAAAACTGTAACAAACTATCAATGAAAAAAATACATATTCGAGTCAACTAATGCAACTGGATTTTGTTTTCTGCTGGTTTGTGTGGAGATCGCACTTTCTCCACCATCTTGAAAAAAGTTTATAAGCAAGCCACATTCTTCGTCTGTTTTCAGCTCCGGTTGCCTTGTGGGACAGCGTAGTATCCATTGGTTACACACTTCGGAATTCCATGCATGTTGTTTACTAATAGTATGTATGACCTGGGTACAGATCACCTACTGTCTTGACATACTCTCATCGCATACTATGTTTCATGTTACTATGTACATAGCAAACAAGTTTGTCATTTCAGAGGCACCCAGGGACTTGCGCCCCTATGAGATATGCCCACGAGAGCCTGGGCATGATGCCATTGACCTCAGTGGCACAGGAAGTGAGATGATTGGTGCCAGGCTCACCCTCAGGGTCCAAAAAGGCGGCCTGTTCACGGAGCGACTCCTCGTGGACGGAGATGGCGCGGCGCTGGGGTGAGGGCTTGGTCCGGGGACGTGGTTTGGGGAGGGTATCTGCAGGACAGAGGGGCCCTCAGACAGTACACCCACAGGGCAGAAATTCACTCTGTGCCTCCGGATTAAGACGGTGAAACCCAGTTACTGCGTCGCTCTGAGCTGGTCTGGGCTCAGCGGGATGTGAAGGCTCATACACACAGCACATAATCACATAAAAGCCGGTTTGTTTCCATCACAGAACGAGAGGCTGCATTCACATTTTAAATGCTATCGGCTATCCGATACGGCTGCCTGGCCGGTGTATGTTTTGGATTAAGTTACGTGAATTTGTCTTCATTCTGTTCATGCTACTGCAGCATTTCAGGAGCCATCTTTAGGAATAACAGCTGTATCTGATATTTTGCTGTTAGCGAGTGTGGAACATATAAATAGCATATACTGTCTGAAATAACAGTAATGTCTGAATGAGTATTTATGTGTACCTTCAGTGACTGACTGCGCCCGTTCCGATCGGTCGCGGCTGTCTCCCGGGACAACCGTCCTGCGTGGCGATGGAACTGGAGGGATCTCCCTCCAGGGACTGGGAGTCTCCCTGCGGGGACTGACTGATTCCAGCAGCTGAGCAGCCCCAGGCTCGGCAGGGGGGCCCTCACGGGCGGGACTGGACTGGCTGGTGGTCCATGGGGATGTCCTGAGGGCTGCAGGGGACTCTGGGGTCAACAGTGGGGGCTTGATGATGGGTTTGGGGGTGAGTGGACTGGGGCGTTCCGGGGGGGGTGGCCTCTCGACGGCCTCAACAGCCCTGAGTGACTCCAATGCAGTCATTCCACCCCGCACAGGCCGTCTTGTGTCTGTGGGGGGGGGGGGGTGTCAGTGCTGATCAGTCATTGCTCTGTCACGGTAAAAGTCCCCGGTAAAACCATTCACTGCCTTCAACAGCTGAAGGTCATTTGGAGAAGCGCGTGTGCCTCACCTGAGGAAGTGGACATGGTGCGCGGCTTGGTGGGTGGGGGCTCGGGTTTGCTGTCGATGATTGTCCCTGGAAGAGAGACGCACGCACGGCGATGTCATGAGACAGAGGCCCACATTGCCGGCGGGAACCGGGCAGTGAGATGGGGGAGCGTGATGACTTAAGTACACAGAGGGGTGAGCCCAGCGGTGTGTGCAGGGGGCGGGGTCACAGGCCACAACTGAAAGTTGATTGGCCACCAGAGTACCCCATCTCCTGTCAGTCATTGATTCAAAGTATATAATTGGCTAATGATAAGGTTGGCCCCTTTTATGCTCCCTGACGTCCTGCTGGAGTGTGACGGGTGCGCAGAGTGACCTGCTTACCCTCTGAGTCAGCCTTCCTCAGCTCGCCCTCCTTGTTTTGCTGGAAGGTACAAAGAAAATCCACCTAAATCCAATTTGTCACATAAATCCATGTTGCCATGTAAATTTATACCGCCGCGTCGCCCCCAGTCCTGTATGCTGACCGATGGGTTTTTAATACCAACTTCTGCCCCCCCCCCCCCCGAATGATTCAGAGTCCCTCATAAAAGAACTGAAATCACAGCTATCAGAGCAGTGTGTTTACCCCCAGTTGGCCAAAATGCAGCTCTATAAACATTTTTCGACTGCTTCCCCCCCCCATCCCCCCACAGGCATTAAGTCCTGTACTCCAGCCTTTGGGACAGAGGGCTGTAAGTGGGCTGGTGCTGGGGGCTTGGCCGGGTCACAAACTGTCACACACCCACACTCACCTGCACTTTCTTGGGGTCAGGGGGTGACGTTTTGGTGACACCCATGCGGTGCAGCATTAGGTGGACGCGCTGCTCGAAGCTGGGAGTCCCTTCTGACGAGGGTTTCTGCAAGAGGACATGTCAGACTGAGCCCAAAGCCTCCTGGATCGAAGAGTGTTTACATGCATCCAGTCACAGTCCAGACTCAGTCACAGTACCGACTCAGTCACAGTCCAGACTCAGTCACAGTACAGACCCAACACTCTGCATGTTTAAAATGCTTACACAGGCCTAACTGCAGCCTCCGATTCTCCACAGCTTCTTAAACAAACACCCAGGCCCGGGACTGTTTATTGTTACACTTCCATTGTGGCCCTAAAACCAGTCGGAGGTGTCTAACTAAGGATCGCATCTTCTGGGCCTTTTGATCTCCACATAAGATGCAAAGAATCTGAATGGAAGCCCTCACAGATGGCCCAGCGACGTTACGGAGAGGAGAGCAGAGCAGAGCAGAGAGCCCATATCTGCAGTTGCTGGCCACCAGCCAGGGTTGTGGAAAGGCACGACTCTGCAAGGTCAGGCACCTCCCAAAATAACGCCGGCCGATCGCTTTGCTGCCGCTCTCCCATCTGGACAAACGCACATCTGGGATATCTGGGGAGAAGCATGAGGCTTCTGGGAGGCTGTGGGATAGACGCAGGCCGGTCCTCATCTGGCTGATTCACTGGGCTTGTTTCTACAGGCCCTCCTACTGAACATGGAGGCCAGAGGGACAGCGGGGAGGCCAGAGGGACAGCGGGGGAGGCCAGAGGGACAGCGGGGAGGCCAGAGGGACAGCGGGGAGGCCAGAGGGACAGTGGGGGAGGCCAGAGGGACAGCGGGGAGGCCAGAGGGACAGAGGGGAGGCCAGAGGGACAGCGGGGGAGGCCAGAGGGACGGCGGGGAGGCCAGAGGGACGGCGGGGGAGGCCAGAGGGACAGAGGGGGAGGCCAGAGGGACAGAGGGGAGGCCAGAGGGACGGCGGGGGAGGCCAGAGGGACGGCGGGGGAGGCCAGAGGGACGGCGGGGAGGCCAGAGGGACGGCGGGGGAGGCCAGAGGGACAGCGGGGAGGCCAGAGGGACGGCGGGGGAGGCCAGAGGGACAGAGGGGGCGGCCAGAGGGACAGAGGGGAGGCCAGAGGGACGGCGGGGAGGCCAGAGGGACGGCGGGGGAGGCCAGAGGGACAGCGGGGGAGGCCAGAAGGACAGAGGGGGAGGCCAGAGGGACAGAGGGGAGGCCAGAGGGACAGAGGGGAGGCCAGAGGGACAGAGGGGAGGCCAGAGGGACGGCGGGGGAGGCCAGAGGGACGGCGGGGGAGGCCAGAGGGACGGCGGGGGAGGTGACCTCCAGACATTGGACCCACCGCGGAACCGGGCCGACCTGCCCATTGCTGTTAGGTTTCAAAAGTGTGCGGTTCACCTTATGTGAAGTATCATGGCACAGGATCAGATTTTTGGGTGTGTTAGGACTGCAAGTAGTGTTCAGAGATCGCGTAACGTAAAGGTTGTCCTTTTTTGGGGGCTGTTTGTAGCTCTGGGGTTTAGGAATCTGTGTCCATGATTGGATGGTTGTTGGTTTGAATGTTTGGTCAGCAAAGTGACTTCACTGTTGGTTCCTTGAGCAAAGCCTCTCACCCCCGATTGCTCCAGGGAGAGTCTGACCCTGGCTTCTGCATCATAAATAGTTCCTTCAATGTTAAATGTGTACTGATGACAGGAGGCAACAGTAGGGATTAAATTCCAGTGGCAGCAAAGTTATGCAGCCCCTGCAAACAGAAAATCAGTACCTGAACTAACCACCAGATGTCAGGATGCTAACAGGCTGATAAATTAGCGCCTGGTGACTAGCATGGCACTTTGAGATGGGAAGGGAAGCCGGGCAGCTGATAGAGGCTGTGTCATTCAGCACGCCCTGGGGTGTCAGGGTGAGGGGAGGGGCCCTGGGGTGTGGTCGGGGGGGCTTTGATCATGGTTACCGTGGGGGAGAGAAGCTTCAGCCACCTAAATCCCATCCCCTCACCTTATCTCCTCCTCTGCAAGTGATCAGAAGCTCCTCCTAATGTCCCCTCACTCTCCCAGCCCCTCCCCTCACCCTGACACCCCCGGGCCCCTCCCCACTCCCCTCACCCTGACACCCCCGGGCCCCTCCCCTCACCCAGACACCCCCGGGCCCCTCCCCACTCCCCTCACCCTGACACCCCCGAGCCCCTCCCCTCACCCTGACACCCCCGGGCCCCTCCCCACTCCCCTCACCCAGACACCCCCGAGCCCCTCCCCACTCCCCTCACCCTGACACCCCTGGGCCCCTCCCCTCACCCAGACACCCCCGGGCCCCTCCCCACTCCCCTCACCCTGACACCCCCGAGCCCCTCCCCTCACCCAGACACCCCCGAGCCCCTCCCCACTCCCCTCACCCTGACACCCCCGGGCCCCTCCCCACTCCCCTCACCCAGACACCCCCGGGCCCCTCCCCACTCCCCTCACCCTGACACCCCCGGGCCCCTCCCCACTCCCCTCACCCTGACACCCCCGGGCCCCTCCCCACTCCCCTCACCCTGACACCCCCGGGCCCCAGGCCCTCACCTTGGTTCTGTCCTCAGGCTCCAGGCCGGTCAGCAAGATGAGCGACTGTGACTTCCCCTCCCTGAGGGACCGTCGGCTCCCCTTTAGCTTCCTCTCTCCGTCTGGCGTGCGGCTCTTCTCCCGTCCCACCGCGGGTACAGGGGTGGGGCTTGTGCTCAGTGTAGCTATACCAGCAGTGGCAGCGGTTGGCGAGACGGGGGTGAGCTCCGGGGTGGGGGACGGCGGGGGTGAGGGGCCTCCGGGGGCCTCTTCGTCTCCCACCTCTGTCACTGCCACCGCTGGTGCTGCAGGGGGCGCTGCACTTCCCTTGATGGCATTATCCTCATCGGCCTTCTCTTTCTCTCTCTCCCTCTCTTTCTCCTTTTCCCGCTCCCTCTCTCTTTCCCTCTCCTTCTCTGCGCGTGCTGCCTCCCTCAGCGGCCGGATCAGATCTGCTATGGACGTCTTCTTCACCTTCCCCTCCTGGGCCCCCTCGCCCTTGGAGCCCCGGCCGCCTCGGACCTTCTTGAAGGCAAAAAAGTCCCCGAACTTCTTCTTGATGTTCCTGGTGGGCCCAGTCGGGGGCGTGGAGCAGGCAGGTTCAGTGGCTGATGCTTTCACCAAGGGCCCCTCCTTCTGGTATTTCCTGGGTACAGCAGCAGCACAAACGGACCCCATCAGAATGTGCGTGTACAGGGTATTCATAGCAGTATTTACTGTGACAGTTAAGAATGTGGATTGTGAGCTTACTGAACCCCTGAAGGAGTCACGATGGTGTGCCATGCATGCGTGCACAATGGTCTGCAAAATGTGTATAACTGTCAACTATGTAAGCCTGCAAAGGAATGAAATAACTGAGAGTTCTGACTTTGCCTGTGTATGGTTGTGTGGGCGTGGTCATGTTAGGGGCGTGGCTGTGGTCATGTTTGGGGCGTGGCTATGGGCGTGGTCATGTTAGGGGCATGGTCATGTTAGGGGCGTGGCTGTGGTCATGTTAGGGGCGTGGCTGTGGTCATGTTCGGGCGTGGCTGTGGGTGTGGTCATGTTAGGGGCGTGGGTGTGGTCATGTTCGGGGCGTGGCTGTGGGCACGGTCATTGATATGACCATGGGTGGCCTCTCACAGGGGGTTGCTGGGGATGATTTTCTTGGTGAAGAACTCCTCTACGCCCTCGTCCACCCGGCCCATGGTGTCGCTGGCATCGTTCTCACTGTCGGCGGCCTGCTCCTGTCACGTGGCACAGCACAGCACAGCCCGGCACAGCACAGGTGAGTCAGGCCCAGCTTACACAGGCGTGCCAGGCCACCTGGCACGGTGGCGCTAGCCACACTTCCCCTCCACCGACAGCCAAACGAGACCGAGATTAGAGGCATCCGGGAGTCATGTTGGGAAAAGCACTATATAAAAATGAACTACAGGAACCTGGAGCCTGACTGATGGGCACTTTGTTAGACCGTCGGGAACTATGATCTTTACAAACTCATAACCATGGCAAATTTCAGGAGATTTAGCAAAGGAACTGTTGCTATCGTCATGGAGATATGAGCCGGTAACCTGAAAGCAAGTAGCTTTTAATGTTCACGTGCTTGATCAAAAACATGCGACCTGCTGGAGGTTTGGCTGCAGGAGGGCCAGTCTCTCCTCAGCCTGCATGTCCCTGAGTGGTGGACTGCTGTGTGCCTGAATTCACATCTGTTTCTCCCCTGCTGAGGGAGGAGAGCAAGTGGCCGTCCCTTCTAATTACGGTACTGCTCCCCTGAAACGGTGACTCACTGTCACACACAGGCAGCCAGGCAGTAATACTTCCTTGGGTCTTCCTTCCACACACACACACACACACACACGTACACGCACACACACACACCAGCACTGTACTTGGTCAGTGATGATAAAACTAATTGTCCTTGTGGGTGTGGCTTGGCAGCACCCAGTCACAAAGCCAGGGAGAGAACAGGAAAGCTGATTCCTCATTAATATGTAACACCCAACTGGGCGGAGCCACCTAACTGGGCGGAGCCACCTAACTGGGCGGAGCCACTCATATCACATAGCTACGTCAGCATCTACGTCACATCCTGCAGTATAGGCTTGTTTAAATGCATCCCTATGCAGTTTCACAGCATAAATAAAAAGGAAATCATGTCATAAACCACTTGCATCCACACCGTGTGTGTGTTCTTCTCCAAGGACACAGTGAGGACGTCAGATAAACCTACACTGTGTGTGTGTCATTGTTGAAGGAAATAGTGAGGTTGTCAGGGAAACCTGCATGGTGTGTAGTGTGTGTGTGTGTGTGTGTGTGTGTGTGTGTGTGTGTGTGTCTCATTGTTGAAGGAAATAGTGAGGTTGTCAGGGAAACCAACACTATGTGAGTGGGTGTGTGCTATTGTCCAAGGAGATGGTGAGGTTGTCAGGGAAACCTGCATGGTGTGTGTGTAGGTTATTTTTGTATTACATTGTGGGGACCAAATTTCCCCCATAATGTAATAAAAACCTGTTATTTTGATGACATGGGGGCCATTTTTTTCAGGTCCCCACAAAGATCTGTGAATGCAATATATGTTTGGTTACTTATGGTTAGGGGTTAAGGTCGTCATGTTGAGATTAGAGTTTTCCCCATAGAAAAATATGGAGAGTCCCCACAAAGATATAATTACAAACCTGTGTGCATGTGTGTGCTATTGTCCAAGTAGACAGTGTCAGGGACACCTACACCATGTGTGTATGGTGTTATTATCCAAGCAGACAGTGAGATTTCCAGGGAAACCTACACTGTATATGTGGAATTGTCCAAGGAGACAGTGAGGTTGTCAGGGAAACCTACACTGTATATGTGGAATTGTCCAAGGAGACAGTGAGGTTGTCAGGGAAACCTACACTGTATATGTGGAATTGTCCAAGGAGACAGTGAGGTTGTCAGGGAAACCTACACTGTATATGTGTAATTGTCCAAGGAGACAGTGAGGTTGTCAGGGAAACCCACACCATTATTGTCCAGTGAGACCATCAGGGAACACGCTCACGCTCTCATCCTCTCACTCGGAAGTTCACACACACAGTTTGGTCTGAGAGAGGTTCCCTTTACTACTGCCTGAAGGCACGGTCCACTGTGAAAGCATATGCAGCGGTATGGAAATCAGGCACTGCACTGGGTGACAAACATTATAAATCATTTACCGTGCCTCGGCCAATCAGCGTGCCCCGATCTTCATCATTCCACTCCAGCTCCCATTAAACAGCTAAATTCCCAGCCCACACATACACCTTCTCTCTCACACAGACACTGAAACACCACAACAAGCAGGGAGGGAGTCATACATCCGAATGCACACAGTAGCAGACTCTCGCTGTCAGGATCTCGCCTCTCTCCCGCTGCCCAGTGCGCTGACCACGGCTCTGCACCTTTGAAGCACGCGGCGGCTCTCACGATGTGGGAACCGGAGGACGCACCCAGACTCCATATTGCACCCCCACAGGGCTACAGGATGTCCGAGGAGTCGCACTACCGGTGGTGGGGGCCTCCATCTGCCTTCACATCTCGCTGCTCCACCCGCTGCTACTATTTATATTCTATTTATGCTGCTTTTGGTTTGTATGTTCGGGCTTGTAACAGAGTTCCCCGTGGTTCCAGGAATCCACCATTTTAGTCACAACCTTGTAGATCCAATACCATCCCTGTTGGTGCATGTCTGCTAGAACAAACAATGTGCTTTTTTTGTTTCGGGAAGGCTAGAGGCTTGGTGGTTAGGGACTTTGCTCCAAGAGCCCAACACTGAAATCACACGGCTGGCCAAGGGGAATCGAACTGCCGAACTTCTGATCACAGGCACAGCATTGGAATCTGCTGAGCCACAAGCTGCCCCACATTGTCTAGCTCAGATCATTTCAAGGGTCTCCCAAAAGGAGAGCAGCACCTGGACTGGAGCTCACAACATTCCGGTGTCGAGTCCATGTCCTTCCCTGCTACTCTTCCAGCTTTTCCCATTGAAGGAGGAGGTCCCTGCTCGCAGGGTTCCGCCCTGGCCAGCGTGACAGCAGACCCCCTCACACACCGTCAGCACTGTTCCCGAGTGCCTCAAGCTTTTTTGCCGCCAGGAATGCAGACGTTTGCCCGCTGTGGTCCGGCTCCTGGAATTGTTTACCAGTCAGTCGGCGGCTGTCGCAAACCTGCGATGGACGTGAATATGACCAATCACAGAGCCGACCTTAGCTGACATCCCAGGGGTGTTAGAACAGGTCCCGAGATGAAACTACCTCATAGATCCTGACCCTCGTCCAGGTGAATGTACCTGCAGCACTAAACACCCGTTTACAGACCACACCCTCTGCTCTGCCCAGAATATCCGTTTATACCTGCGTTTAAAGGCTGCCGGTATTTGTCCGGCGATTCGCTTAGAGACAACCTCTCCTCATTTCAGTTTTTATAGACATGGAGAATCTCCTACAAGCTAACCGCCTCTTTAAATCGTGTTTGCGGTTCTGTACTGTGAACTGTATCTAGCACTTGGAGACACGGACACCCGTGACTTTAACGCCTCCATCAACATCAGAATCGTGTCCAACCAAATCTGGGTGTTTTCCACCCAAACACGTAAATACTCTCGATTCCTACCCTCTCCTGGTTCCCACTGAAGGTGGACGTCCCCTTCAGGAGCGTCAAGCTCTGTATTATTTGTATGGTGATCCGCTAAGTCTCCTTACGCAGAACCCTGAGGACAGGACCCGGAATCACGCACACGCACGGTCATAAACAGCCCTGGTGCAGAGGGGAGTGTCTGGAGAACAACCCCCCCACCCTCACCTCATTTGGAGGGTGCAGCAACAACAAATCGAGTCCTTTCGTCCTCCCCATCGCCGCGGAAACACGACGAGCACCAGCCCATCCCCGGAGAACCGGCAGCATTGTGTAGCCACCCTACCCCGGTCGCCGTGGGAACCTGCCGGGTCCCCCAGGCGTGAGCGATCGCGCGCGGGTCAGCTGTGATCCTCCCAGTGGGACCGCGGACGCACGGGCCGCGGGAAAAAAAAAATGAAAATGGGCCGGCCCTCACTGCGGGGACGATATGGACGGTTACACAACAGCCCGCGAGAGCAGCGCGGAGAGCACAGGCTGGGGGGGCATGGACCGGGACACAGCAACACGCACATGCGGGGAGCGCGCTCATGATGGCAGACCGCTAGAAGGAGGAAAAAAAAAAAATCACACATACACCTCCCCCCCCCCAAATCATGCGCTAGTGTGCACCAGCTGCTCCCTTCGACATCCCAATCACACACGCGCGCACACACACGCACACACAAACATACACACACTCCTCCGCAAAATCTCCCCGAAAGGATCATTCTAGCTATTCAAAACCCCAACCCCCCTCCTCACCCCCCCCCCAATTTCTAGTGAGAGAGTGAGGCAGAGGGAGAGAGGTTGGGCAGGCAGGCAGCTGGGGAAGAAGTCGCATCCGGAACGTGGGGACATTAAAAATTAAGATACTAACGCGGCTCCCACAGAGACATCCGCCATGGCGGGGGCAGCCCGTGTCATTCTCGCAGCCCCATCCTCGGCGCACGGCACCCACGGTACGTGGTGGGGGGGGGGCTGGACGCAGAAGGCTGCAGGAACCCTAGCCGGTACTGGGAGGAGGAGGTGCGGCGCGGAGATCAGCATCCCACTAGAACCTTGCCCAAGCCCGGCTCTCGCCCCCTTCATCCCTCTCCCCCACCTCCGCTAGCTACCCTCCCTTCCCAGTGCGTCCCAATTTCCCCAGCTTCCTCCCGGACGCAGTGCATCAGCCGGGGCTCCCTCCCCCGCCCCAGTACCTGCGGCTTGCTGGGCGGCTGCCGGTTCCGCCGGTTGGGTCGGGGCCTGCTGCTGGTGTAGTGCCTCAGCCTCTGTTCTTCGATGGGCAGGTCCATAAGGGGCCGAGGAGGTGAGGCTGCGAGCGCCGGCACTGACTGTTGCTAAGAGCAGCGGCAGCAGCATCATCCGGCAGGTGGGAGGGGCTGGGCGTCAGCTGGGCGGCCATGACTGACAGCGACGGCGATGACGACGACGTCACCGCGCCTCCCCCCGCCCCGGCTGCTGCCTGCTGACTATCTATATCCACATCCAGGAGACCTGTGGACAGGGAGGGAGGGAGGGAGGGTGAGGGAGGGAGGAGGAGGCGGGGGAGGGGCAGAGAAATGGCGAGCAAGGGAGAGAGAGAGAGAGGGAGAGCCAGGGATGGGTGAAAAATAACAACAAAAGAAGAAAAGGTGTGAAGGACTGAAACATAGCTGCAGCACAGTGATTCACAGAGGAGGAGCGAGCAGGAGAGAGAGCAGGAGAGAGGGGATGGTGATGGGGAGGAGCGGCCGTGCACCGGGGAGGGAGGAGAGAGAGGAGGCTCAGGATGCAGGCGCGAGCGGATTGCCCCGAGCTGCTGGTGCTCAGCGGGGAGGCGTCGAGATGGGGGAGTGAGTGCGCCTCCATCAGCTGGTCACCCCCCCGCTCTCAGACCCAGCCAGTCATGCTCCAGTTAGCCTCGGCTCTGTGCACGCAGGGGGGAGCCCGTGCAGATTATCTGTTGTTGTCGAGGGTGGGGCATAGGGGAGTGTGGCTGTGTAATCCAGCTAAATCTCCCTGTGACCCCATGAGGTCAAAGCTCCTTCCCCTCGTCTCCATGGCGAGACCCCTTAACCCTTTCAGCGCCATGGTAGCTGCCCACGCCCCCGCCCACCCCCCCAATCTGCTCATAATACTGATTATTCTCTTCAGTTCATTTTGCTAAATGTTATTTTTCCGCAATCTACAAATTACACGCTGCTTCATTTTGTCCACTCTCTTTAAAGCGCTTTAGTTTTTCGTTGCCATTTAAATTATTTCGCTTTTTTCCACGACCTTTGTTTACAGCTCGCACTTGGTCACTGGCCTAATGGGGGCAGTCAGACACGACCTCTGACCCCTCCAGATGGCATGTGCGTGCGGAACCATCGCCTGGGTATCGCGCTGGGAGCAGGTGAGAGCGAGGCTTGGATCGCCGCTGAGCAGTGTGGGACAGACACAGATCAGATACAGGACTGACTCGGGACATGGGATATTTTGTCCTATGCTGCTATGAAAAAGCATAAAACACCAGATAATGTGAGAGTCAGACCACTAAGCACACGCCCATGAGTAACAGCGACCATCCACCACAAGGGGGCGCCCAGTTTTAAAGAGACACTTACACATCACGCGCATCCAAAGACTACATCTGAAGGGTTTCATACGTTGGACCCGTGTGCCATTTCTGTCCCTCCATCTGCTTCTTCCGCCCTTCAAAGAGCTTCTCCTAATCAAAGGTGGCTCTCGGGCCCCAGGGCCAGCCTGCAGACGGCAGGAGAGGAGAGAGCCCAGTGCCGGGCTGGTGGGGGGGGGGCACCCCTCCCCCCGCAAGGCTGTTCATTTTTAATCACTGAACGTTCACCCTTCAGCAGGTTACAGCTTCCAGAACACACTTCTATGGGAGCGTCGTGGGGGGCATGGATACCCTGGCAGATTCGGGGGGCCAGAACTTTACAGGGTACATAAAATTATATGCAAAACAGTAAAGTAAAATTTTCCCAGGGGGGGACCAGAAATTCTAAATACGCCGCTACACAGATACACCCTTTTCAGTTCAAGGAATCCTATTAATAATTTACAGCTGATTTCTCTTTAGCTGCTTCACAGCAGAACAAACAGAAAAGCAGAAGGTGTTTGGAGGCCATTGCTGAACGGTCTGTGAACAGGGGGGGGGGGGGGCTGCCATGGAGGAACAGAAGCGCAAAGAAAGGGGCCGCGAGGATTTGGGAGCTTGAGAAAACTGAAGCGCGATGGCTGATGAAGCTCCTCAGCTGACCTCCCAGGACCCCCCCCCCCAACAGAAAACCACTGAGAGGAGCATCTCCAGTGAAACCTCCTTAACACAGCACCCCTCTGTCCACGGTCCCGCTCCCACTGCACATGGCTTAGCAGGACCAGCATGGCGGACTGATGGGAGGCTTGGCGTCACGCAGCAGCCATCGATCGCAGGCAGATTGGCAGGGTGCCCCTGGGGGGCTTCGGCGCATCTGTGGCGACAGTCGAGGACGCAGACCCCACGGTTCACGCTCCAGTGATGGTCGCCACGGGAACAGACGGCCCCAAGGCGTGGCGGAGAGTGAAGAAACAACGAATAAGCTCTGAGGAACGCCTGACACTCAGGACACATACAGTGGTGTTATTTAAAGGGAGAAAAGAGGTTGAATTAGAATATTTGCAGCGTAGATTTAGATACAGAGAGTAGAGAGGCATCCCCTACGTCAGCTGGCCCACTCTGCATCCTTCTAACCGAAGACATCAGTGCCAACACTTCTGAGAAATTACAAGAAATCCTGCATCCTGTGCCGCAAACAAGTCACGTCAAATGCAGCGCGCCGCTCCGGATTCCTTTACATTCCATATTTGCGCTCGACGATCTTTCTCACCTGCATACATTAACATAAATTAACATTAATTTGCATAATATGTAATGTATATTGCATTACAAACCGCAGTGGCTGACCTGTGATTAAAACCCACAACAGCCTGATCAAAAACAGAGGCTCCCTGTCACTCGGCTTTTACCTGCCATTTTGATCCATTTTTTCAGTGTTTCATCCTTCATACTAATACCGTTACTGCTTGGAATTTGCTTTGTGAATGTGTCAGCATAACATGGGACGTCATGCTCTGTCACCACCAGAGGGCTCCATTCCCCAATTGGACCAGTGTGATTTAACAAAGGTTTAGAAAATACTCCTTAGAAAGTCCATGTGTGACAGATTAAAAAGGAAGGACACCGACGCTGACACACGATCTGCTGCAATTCCTTTATCATGATGTCACCCTTCATTTTGTGCAAGGAGAGCACAGCGTATCCTGGCCGGCACAGGGCATAAGGCAGAGGAATATTCTATCTATTGCAGGACATACTATGGACGGTCTACCTGACCCAAATGCAAGGGTTGTGACTGCAGGAGGAAGCAAGTGCAATACAGGGAGAACATGCAAAATCCATAGAAAGTTTGCCAGATAAGCAGAAAAATACACCAATCATACAACTGGGTCATTGTCCCTTTAAGAAACTCAAACGGCAGCAGTAATTACTCAGAAATAAACACAGCAAGCAGAATGGCGCAGTCACATAAAGCAGGTCAGGCAGAATTCAGACTGTACAGAGTCCCATGTTAAAGCCTACTCATGTCGCCCTTTGGTGAAAGAGCGGGCTTTTTAAAAGAGGGCGTCATTAATCGCGTCACATCAGCGGACACTGAGCCGGCGATTAGTCACTGGAGTCCGAATCCGACATGATTCCGGCCCCGCGTCCTTGGTCCGTCCCCAGACATCTCTGCATTGGACCGAAAGCAAACAACCGCACTCTAAATAAAACTACCTGAGACTGAATCCGAACCCTTGAATCCCAAGCAGTGAAACTAACCCCTTGCAGGGAAAATCTCTCAATGCTTCATAACCAGTCAGCCGCTACATGATATCAGGAAAACACTTTAATACTAAGAAACGGGGAAGTCAACACAGCTTAATAAGCTAATAATCTTAGCAGGAGGATCTCAGCTGGGCCATGTGTAATTACAGAGGAGCCTTTGAGTAATTAAGAGCCCCTCCCTGCCTTGCACTGCTTGGGGGGCTGCTGCCTTACACTGCTTCCCCAATGGTACTGTACTCCGAGGACTGCAGAGATAGGGCACATCACATGACTTGAGAATGAGGCTTTTTTCCCCCAATTAGGCCTGTTTTCTTTTAAGCAGAAGGATTGACTTATAGGCAGTTTCTCAATACCAAGGGCACAAAGATCATACTCGTGGTCTCGGCAAGACTGGTCAATTTGTGCATTCGGCAAGAGCGAATTTGTGGTGCAAAGAATTATGGGATTGGTCTTGTTTGACGAGGATGCAACAAATGCATCCTTGATATTTGGGAGGGGCAAGAACAAAATTCAGAGATTTTTACCGTCCTCTGTACATGCGTTTTTGAATATTGGAATGATTTCAGCAATGTAAGATGATGTAAGATGAGTACACAAGAACACAAGCACGGTCAAGTAGGCATATAGAGATTCACCGATACTTTTTTAAGAACAATAATCCATCCAACCTCTCCCAGAAGTTCCGGGAATCTCCTGAATGATGCGCAATGCCCTGCAAATCTGTCATTCTGCTATTCTACGTTGGTAAAGTTAGCCAGCACACTTCATCACAACCCCCCCCCCAGCCAGCACTGAGCTTGGCCGGTATCTAATATTTAACACCATCATATCATCCAGACATTTTAAAAAGCAACAATATTCTGGTATTTCCCGGTAAAATGTGGCGGGGGGGTGTGGTATACCCAAAATACCAGAAATACACTAGTGTCCTGTATTACAATAATACCAGCCAGGCCTCCACGCTCCCTCCCCCTGCCTGAAATCAATATGCCTAAGGTGGGATGTGTGATAATCAAGGCTTTTTTAAAAAAACAAAAAGAGAGGCAACAAATCCAACATATCTTAAGAAATAATTTCTTTTACTGAAGAGTGCTTGATAACGGGACAAGCAATTGGTGAGTCTTTAGGCTTGAGGTAAAAGAGGAAGACCGACATGAATGATAATTAAATGCTGAGTCTCCAGCCTGTGTCCATGGAGAGCAGTTGGCTCAGAGCTCAAGGAGAGGCAAACACTTACCTTACATTTTTTATTGTCTGACCAGAGAAAGGTAGACTGTCCCCTGTATGAAGGGTCATTAATTTTATTCAGACGGTATCCTTCATTAAGGGACACACACCTTTTACTGAATATCGTTAAATGCTGGTGATCCCGATAGTTGAGAAATGTAGCTGAGAAATATGAAAAGAATGGGGCAGGTTTTGGTGTCCAAACACTTGGTTTATGTCTGGCTGTGTTCCCTGAGAGAAGGTTTGGAGAAAGCTGCACTGGGAGAGCTCTCTGACAGACACATACATTCACAATATGCAGCAGATAATTGTCTGAGGCTGTTCACATTGCCTGTCATTGTACTTTACATCCTTCAGAAGCTAGAAGAGGCGAGTGGCCTCCTGTGACCTTTAGCACTCTAATGAAATGCAGAAGCAGGGCTCACGAACAGACCCAAGGCCGTAGAGCCGGAGCACTGAAGTAAAACATATATTCATGGTTCGGAGCGACGCAGAATTTTGCATTCTGCATGTGGGACCTGGCTTAGTTTATCCCTGACTTAGTTTATCCCTGGCTTAGTTTATCCCTGACTTAGTTTATCCCTGCGCCCATGGCATTGTAAATACCATCCACATTTTAACACAAAACAAGATTAAAATGGAAAAAAACACTACTGCAGGAAGACTAAGCAGGTCACCTGCCAAGTGATGGATCACTGGAAATCCCTTATAAGGAAGAGGCAGCTTTTGCTGCTGTGGGACATATATGTAGATATGAAGGACTAGACATTAGGGTGGGCAGTGACCATGACGTAATCAACCTAGAAGCCCAATCATCACCTAATTAACCCCTCGACAATGTAAATGGTAAATAAAGAAATGGGGAAGAACCTGATATCGGGGCATGGATTCCCAACCATGTGAGCCCATAACTCCCAAAATAAAAGTACCGGGGACTAGGGACCCCCTTTGTGCTGACCAGGGGGGGGGGGGGGTGTCGTCCCCTGTAGTAGATTGCGGCAATGGGGGTGGTTGGGTCCCCCTCAGTACAGTGGATTTATCACAATTGCAGAGTTACGGTTGCAGTGGAATTTTTTCACGTTTTTAGGTTTTAAGAAACACTCTGGAAATCACCTTCCACCCCCCACTTTGGGAATCCCTGCATCAGGGAACGCTAATGATCACGCCAGCAGACATCTGTAAGGTAAAATACAGTTCAAAAAGGCCAATATTTATGAACGCTCTGTAAGGGATACAGATATTTATATCCATATGTATGAATGATTTATAAGGAAGTGTACAGAAATGCTTAGGTGCACGCTTATGGTCTGTTCCGAGTTAACGATCCCCCCGCCCATGCTGGAGATAGTATGGTCAGACGGACTCATGTGTAAAATTCTCTGCGAGAATTTTTTCTTTTTTTTTTGTGATTAATTGTCGTAGTTGACACACCACAACTTCACTGCAGTGGTGGTTTTTACCAGAAGTCTCCCAACAACAGAGCAGCTTCCTTCCATTTACCCCACTTATGTGCAAGCGCACTGAGGTCCTTCACACTTTGGTGACGTTTGATGACGTAAGATGCAAAGTGCGCAACTGTACGTGAAGAGCTCCAGTGCCCGGGCATCTCTTAAAACCAATGGGACACAATTGATATCTGAAGAGGTGAACAAGAAACATGCTACAACTATGTTATCATTTCTGTTAGTTGTGTTCGGGGTTGTCCTTCACCTTACCCAAGGCCAGCAATCCTCAACCAGCGGCAAGTTCTGAAAAAGTCCCCAGGCAGAGTTGAAAATGAAAGTATTTTACAACGAGCACGCTCCTATGCTGATCCACGATCAGATTTCCCAGCCCCAATCCTAGTATTAATCTATACTTACGGGTCTTGGATCCGCAACTGCTTAGCAAATAACTAGTGAACAGTCAACCAATCCAAGAAGCCAAACCACAGATGCTTCATTTAAATTTCACTGGCACGTCCAATCAGATTTGTGCGATTGGTATTGATTGGCATAGTTGCAGAGCGCGCTGCGTGCTTGATCATAGCGGTAATTTAAACCTACACTTGATATAAGGTCGCGACTGAGCTGACGTGGTAAAAACTGGGTCGCGATGCAAAACGCTTGAGAATCACTGCTCTATGCTATGTTACTGTAAACATTCATTATTTGAGGGACGGGACAACCTGGGATATTTGCGCTTAGTGCGTGAACGTGTGTAACTGTTTACTTGGTGGGACAAATGGGATGAAGCCAGCAGTATTAACGTAGCATTTCAGACAGCAGAAATCAAATTTGTGGTACTAACATAAAATCCGTTGCCATGGCAATGTGATTCCCTTCACTAAGTTATTAGGCTAAACTAAACAAGGCAAAAGAAACCATTCTGACCAGCCTCAGCAAGAAATTATAGGGAAGGATTTAAGTGAGCTAAACATAGGCATTCATTAATTCAATGTTTTAAAAGCATTGCTCTTAAGTAGTTTTAAGCCTGAACGACAATGCACTTCTGATAGCGAAAAAAATGTGAGTCATGCGATCATTCAGTATCAGCGAAGGACGCTGTGGTCACGCAGATGTCAGGCCTCCTTAGGTGCGTGACTCGTGAATGAATATTAGCAAATGAGCACCGTGTAAGTAAGGCGGGACACTGGCCTGCACTGAGTGTGCCCTAGAACCCGCATCCAGGAAGCTTTTGTCAACCCGTCAAACATATTTGTGCACATAGATCAACATAAATGGGGTTTAAAACATGCCAAAATAATACTGTCTGAGAAAGCAGATTAAATGGAAAGTATTGCTCTACTTGATTTTGCCCAGGAATCTTAACATGCCCAAATCAAATTACTGATATTCGAATTGAATCTTGTGTCCGTGTTCCTGTAGGTGAAAGCAAAAACCAAAATCTCACCCTTCTGTTGCTACCATGCGCCACCTGCTGGCCGTCAATACGTACAGCAGAGGGTTGAGGTTTTATTGCTGTACCATTTGGCAGAGAAGAGAAATGGAAAAGTGGCCACTCTGCAATGTACAGGTTAGCTTGGGAGGCAGCGGCTCTCCTGTAGTTGAAACCACAGCCTGTAGGGGTCACTGTCTCTCATACGATCGTTTCCTTTCTACTGAAGTGTTTTTAGGCGTACTCCGAACCAGGATGTTTTCTAAAAGCTGTGTAAGACACTGTCAGTTCCCTCAAGCGGTGTTCAGTCATACGCCATCGCTCTCTTGTAGGGCACATTAAACAAAAATGAACATGCAACTATATGACATTTCAAGACTCAGGGAAGCAGACCGAGCGCACAGCAGCTTGGCCGCCCCAAACACTACGAACTCCCGCGGCAGAGCTCACGGTGACGAGCACCTCGGGGATGCTGCTGGGAACTGACTGGCATCAGGGACATCGTCACTAAGGATTACATCATCTACTTGATAAATAAGGCAGGATGTCCTGTAGAAGAAGCATGGGAGAAATTCATATTCTCACTGCACAGCCATAACAGGGAGCTCCTCGATCCTCACCTGCAGAGCTAATGACTCCGAGATGGCAGCCGTATCCATGGCTGACAGCCAAGGAATGTGAATGGGATTGTTCATCAAGGAGTTGGGGGTGTGAGACAAACACAGTGTGGTACTGAGGAAGACGTTTGACATCTACAGTAAAAACCAGCTTCCTCGTATCTCCTGGAAATCGAAGCCCAGCTTTAGATGCACGTCGCACGTCCAGCGAAGAACAATCACAGGATCACCAAGCAACATGTGTTAAGGTCAATTTCTTTTTATTAGCTGTACAGCAATACATTCTCCACCGAGCCTCTCATGTCACCCTGCCCCCCCCAGCCCTAATAAAGGTCTTTATAATGTCTGCTTTCAACTACTGAAAAAACTCACATAGTACAGCTAGGTACAAAAATGCATCAACCTATATTTAAGAGCTTAACAAAAGCAATTTTAAATGCAATTACGTATCAGAGGAAACTTCATTCTGAAAGAGCAGAAAATGTTCTGTAAAAGCAGGTTTTGTTTAGCGAACGCTAATTTGTACAGGTATCCTTCCAGCTTCCTCATTGGACTTGATTATTCTTTAAATTTGTTGAGACACCCCATGGCCACACCAGCTGACGTGATACCGAATGTGCCAAGGATACGATCGTACTTCAAAAAAAACAAAAAACAAAAAAAAAAACAAAAAAAAAAAACATCACCTTAATAAACTGCTTCATCTTTACTATAATTTCAGTTAAAAGATTTGTAGCTGGTTAAATAAAATACCTCTGTCAACACAGTAGTTTGGAATTAAACAGAAACCATTATTTTCACAATCACCCCCAAATTCATGTGAAGGCCCTTCCTGGGTTACACTGTGTGACATTCACCCAGCCTTCACACCTTAACAGCTTGTGGTCAGTGGACTCCAGAGCTCCGACAGGTCAGACAGGAGGACTGCACCCCCTGCAGGACGTTCGGAAAAAGCACTCCCCCCCCCCCCCAACATTTACACGCACTCACACGAGTGACTGACCGCTTTACACACAGAAGTCCCAGAGCTCCTGTTAAAACCTTATTCTTCCATAATGTACAAGGTCTTCCATCACTAGAAAAATGATTAAAATGTATGGTATAACAAAACAAATCGAAAATAAAAAATATATTTACAAGCAGGATTAGCCAATATTTCTATTTGTACAATGGTCATAGCCTTATAAAGTACCAGTGGCTGCCTTTGTCCTCATTCTATAATGAATCTGTATTTAGGAAGAGGCCTAACCCTGGACAAGCAAGCATCAAATCGCACACAAAGGCATCCTAAGCAGGAATCCCTGTCCCAGGTGACAATGGGCGGTGGGCTTCCTGTGTTTCTTGCTAGTTTCAAAGAAGAGTGAATGCAAGGCCATGACAAACATTAAGGGCATTGTGTTTTGCTGGTAAATTTATAATGGAGGTCACCATGAAGTCGTCACCGTCCTGTCCTCCTAAGACAAACCATTCATTCACCTATGAGTCACCCTATCACCTTTGGGACAAAGCAGGAGACCGATCCATCATCTTACACCAAACTCAAAAATGCTCAAACTCATCTTGTTAGAGCAAGAGGGGGGGGAAAAATTGCAGCTGAGACTCTGTATAAAGGGCTTCCTACAGGGTCAGAGTGGAACCTCGAGAGTAAAATGAAAGGGGAGGGAAGAGTGAAAGCAATAAGGTTCGGAAAAACAGGCAGAACCAATCTCTCAATGTACTCTGGGCAGAAACTGAGACCCAGAGACAAAACTACGTACAAAACAGGGAGGTTTGGGAGGGTCTGTAGTCAGACAGACGGGAGCAGTGACACACACATCACCGGTCCATCATGCTCAAGATCATCTCGGGCGTGAGGTCACCATTGGGGGCAGTGTCGACCACGGGCATCTGCATGACCTCCCCCCCAGCCTCAGCCTCCTCTGCCTCGGTGCCTGCCTTGTGGGCAGCCTGCTCGGGCTCCGATTCCTTCTTCACGATGATGTTCTCGATGGCGCCTGTGCTCTCGTCCTCCACCTGGATGATGGCAGCGGCTAAGAGGCAGAGAGACGCAAACCAGGTCATCAACCGGGAATAAAACACCTGACCAGAGAAAGGAAACCGAGTCTCTGAGGTTTCCAGTTCCCAGTAGCTGAGTTACCGTGGCCCCCCCAGACATGACATCACACACCACATGCATCCACCCCCAGTCCCATGAGGAGCACTCACGTGGGGCTGGCTTGGGCTTGGGGGGCCTGCCTCGCTTCCTCTTCACGACCGGGGGCATGGGGGCCGGGATTGGAATAATGGGCGGCGCCTGTTCCACCTCCATCTCAGCAGCAGCGAGCAGGTCTTCCTCATCCTCCTCTTCAGCATCATCCATCTCAGGTTCTCCATGAGCATCTACAAGAGAAGGGAAGTCAAAACAGGAAGCTGGCTTGGCTGTGAGGCCTCCACACCGTGGACTTGGGACAGGAGCCTCACCACTGTCATCGTCGTCATCCTTCCTAGAGCGCATCTTCCTCTTCCTGCCCACCCTCTTCTTCGGAGGGGCGCCGTTCTCGCCGTCAGTCCCTTCCGGACCCATACAGTTCTCCGCGTGTCTGGCCATGGTGTTCTGTAGAAGGGGTGTCACGAAAGTTAATGGCTGCCAAATGGCCAGCCCACCCGGAAATCAACTTGTGAGTCAGGGAGTCCCGCAGTGTGGCCCCGCCCACCGACCCTCGTACCCGTCGCGTGAACGTCTTGCCACACTTAGTGCACACAAAAGAAGTGGGGACGAAGTTGGGGTCGTGGTAGCGGCGGAAGTGCATGTCCAGGAGCTGCTTCTGCCGGAAGGTTTTCTCACAGTGGCTGCAGGCGAACGGCTTCTCCCCAGTGTGGGTACGTCTGTGCATCACCATGTGACGCTCCTGTCGCCCGGGGAGTGGGGCGGGGGGGCAAGGAGGAGGAGGTCCGTAAGTACAATTATTAAACTATGACCATTTGTCATGGTCTAAGTTTAGTTTGGGCATGTAGAAAAAAGGAGCAGCTGGATGGAACGTGTGAGGAAGCGAGGGGCAGTTTCACGTGTGAGGAAGCGAGGGGCAGTTTCACGTGTGAGGAAGGGAGGGGCAGTTTCACGCGTGACGTGTGCCTTTGATCTCCTCTGAGGAGCCGAGCGTCAGGACATAAGTCACACTTCCGGGGTGTTAATTCCCAGCAACACTGGCAGAGTGGCCGCACCTGTCGGCAGGCGTAATCGCACTGGTCGCACTTGAAGCGCTTCTCGTTCTTGTGGGACTTCTGGTGCTGGATGAGGGCGTAGCGCTCATGGAACACGGCGTCGCAGTAGCGGCACTTCCGGCCCTGCTCGATGTACGAGTGCTGCTTCCGCAGGTGTACCCCTGGATGGACATGCGCGCACACACACACACACACACACACACACACACACACACACACACACACACACACACAAATAAACACATGTTTCTTAAGGAACCTTGCTCGCTGCTCTGGGTCAAGTTAAGACATGTAACCACCCTGGATAAAATCTAAGGGACATTTCTGAGACACTGGCCCAGAGCCCATGATGCCGGCAGCTTACCCAGGTCGCTCTTGCGGGCGATTACAGTGTCGCAGTGAGGGCAGTGGAATTTGGCCACGTTCTCTGTGTGCTTCTGCAGGATGTGCATTTTCATGGTCCCGCTCTGTGTGAAACGGGCGTGGCAGATGTAGCACTCGTATGGTTTCTCTCCTGTAAGTTCAAGGAAAACACAAAGAGTTTTTCCCCCCACCTTCTGCTGAAGGCACAAAGTCATCGAACCCCAGTCAATCTAGCCTGACAAATGCAGACCGAAGCTTTCAGCGGTCCGACGAGTTCACACGCAGTGCTGTGAAAGCAGTAAGTGTCATTGCCCCAACGCCCCCAAAAACTGGAGGTCAGGCCCAATGGGAACGAGAAGGTGGAGGTCTGACCTGAGTGTGTCCTCATGTGTCTCTTAAGCTTGTAGGTGTCTCTGCTAGCGTAGCTGCACAGGCTGCACTGGAATGGCCGCTCCCCAGTGTGAGAGCGGATGTGCCTTTTCAGCTTACTGACCTGGAAGGCGCGCACACACACACACACACACACGGTAAGCTTACAGCTCCCTCTGGAGTCCTCTTTCTTTAACAGCAGCAAAGAGTGTCTGGTTAAAGTTATGACCCTGCCACACATGCCGAGAGCGTCTCGGGGGACAAGGGACTGGAGCGAGCCTGACATTCACCTCCACGCTGGCATAGTCACACATGGAGCACTTGAAGGGTTTCTCGTGCGTGTGCTTGTAGCGCCGATGCCGGACCAGCTCACCGCTGGTCACGAACGCCATGTCACAGTCCGTACACTTGTGTGGCCGAGTCCCTGTGGGAGAACACCATTTCAGAACTGCACCGAACCCGAAAGGCCGCCAGAGAGGACACTTTCTGAAGTGGGGGACGTTACCCGTATGTGTGTTCAGGTGGTTCCTCAAGAGGGTCACGGTCCTGAAGGCCCGCCCGCACAGGTGGCATTTGTGCGGCCGCTCGTCTGTGTGGCTCTTCATGTGACGGTCCAGGTTGGAGCGGCGCGGACAGGTGTAGCTGCACAGCTCACATTGGAACGTCTTCTTCACACCTGGTTCAAGGGCGACCCGGGACCACATTCACAGAGCTGTGAGGACAGCAGCACCCTAAACAAACCCAGTAGGGCTGCCCACTTAGTGCCCCTCTAAGGGCATTTACCAGAAAGATGGCAGCATCTCTTCTGGTAGACTATTTCAGGCATGTAAGAGGCACCAC
The DNA here is from genome assembly GCF_048594095.1 of Paramormyrops kingsleyae. Classification (NCBI taxonomy): domain Eukaryota; kingdom Metazoa; phylum Chordata; class Actinopteri; order Osteoglossiformes; family Mormyridae; genus Paramormyrops; species Paramormyrops kingsleyae. The sequence continues at coordinate 31,169,541 of NC_132809.1, forward strand.
ACATTCACCAAATCCTCAACAAGATCCGACAGCCTTTCATATAAGCTACTTATAGCCTACGACTCTATAACTTAATTGCCTCCGTGTTGTTGGGGTGATGCTGCTGAATGTCAGTCTAACCTTTCTTCTTGATTTTGGTTGGTTTAGGGGGCTTCATGTTGCCCACCACTTTCTCTGCATTGACTTCAGACAACAACCCCTCCTGCTGCTCCTCTTCAAAGTCATAGACCGACACATCCATGTCCTTCCCCTCCTCAGTGTTGTAGCGCAGTTTGCTCTTCTTGGTCTTTTTGGGCTTCCGTACAGGGGGCTGGTAGTCAGGGTCCTTAGCCCAGGATGGATCCTCATTTGGCTGCTCTGGTGGCTCTTGTCCCTGGAGCTCATCCTGTTCCACCGTCTCCACCTCCCCGTTCGCTCCCACCTTCACCACCTATCATGGAAGCAATAAAAAAAAAATTGATGTGTGCATTTCCAAAGGTCAGAGGTCAACATTTTACCCTTCCATTAAGAATCTCCTTCAAACAGTGTGGTGAGTGGCCCAGCGAACTAAGTCCCTGTGCCTGTGATTGAAAGATCGTCTTCTCAAGTCTCAGTAGAACAGTCACATTTCCGCAGCCCTTGAGCAAGATTCTTAGCTACATGTTGGCTGCCCCTGCGCCGTGCCCCCCCAAGCTTGCTCTCACCTGTCTGTGTGTCTCATGAAGAGCAAGATGTGCCAGGCAAGAAGAACCATTCCAGTGTACCTGTACTCATACTTGCACAAAGAGCAAATAAACTACCTAATCTAACTTAATTTTTAAGCTACTGTTCTACAAAGCCGTCCTTTAACTTGCATGCCAACCCAACACAGGACGCACAGGGTAGGATTCTCAACAAGCACTTTTCTAATCAAAAGTAAGCAGCCTGACCTGGAAGCCCTCGGGTAAAGGCAGTGTGTGGCAGATGACCGGCTCTCCGTCCTTGGGCATGGCAGCAGCATCCACAAACGTGCCCTGTAGCTCATCCACTACAGAACCCGCACTGACGGGCACGGCCGACACCGGCACCTGCACCAGCTGCAACTCGCCCAAGCCCAGCGGCTGCTCTTCCATGTTCACCACTTGCAGTGTGATGATCTGAGTCTCGTCCACCGTGGTGACTGTGGCCTCGTGGCCTGTCCCCGGCACACCCACAGCCACTTCGGGGTGTACCACTGCAGTCTCCATCACCTCCGTCTTCATCTGCAGCAGGGCTGGATCCAGGGAGTCCATGACCATCATCTCCATGTTGCTGTTTACCACATCCTGCACCAGCTGCTGCTGACCCACCACATCCAAGGACCCGTCAGGCTGCTGATCCACCACATCCATGCCCCCTGCCTGCCCCTGCAGCAGCTCCACTGCCACCTCCTCTTCATCGTCCACCCCGCCTTCACGGCGCCGCTGGTACGTCTTGCATTCCTTTGCTCTGAAGGCATCGCCACCTTCATCAATGACTGTATCGGTTGGCTCACCTTCCATGACTATGACCTAGGAGCTGCACACCAAGCGATCAGCATTAAGTTTTACATTGTGGCACAATGTCTTCAACACAATATCAAATCTGACACACTTAAAACGTCAAGCCAAATAAGTCTTCAACAATATGAAATATACAAAACAGTTACCTACAAGTACACACACATGTACAAACTTTTAAAAGAAAGTTAATTACTCCAGTGCCTTACTTGAGTAGGTGATACTCAATTACATTTGACTAGTGTGAGGATTCTTATAAAACTGAGACTATTATTGTATTCTGTGACCAATCTGGGCCTGATCTTCCCCAAAGGAAGAACGGAGTTAAAGCCAAATAGCACTGATGTGTCTAAATATTAAATTTTTCCAATATTGTGCAGCAATAATATACTATAGAAAATATTTTATTTCTTGTCCCTGCCACCCTGATCTTGTATCTATTCTTCCGACCAATTTAAGCTTGGGTCTCTTCATTTGTCCACGCATCCATTATTATTACGATTTTAAAAACTTTTTTTTCCCCCGTTTATCGTTGTTATCTGAGGAAGAGCACCCTTTGGCTCTATAAGCAACACGCTGAACAAAATTAAACTTCGGAGAGATTTATCGGAAGGGAGCTGGGGGGATTCATTTATTGGTCCTCACCATTCTGTACATCAGCAAAAAACTGTATATCTCCGGTGTCCATACTGTACAGTCATTCCCCATTAATAAAACACAACACATAACCAAAGAAAAACGCCCAATGAATGAATCGTTGTTACACTAATGCAGGTCCCGCCGAAAGGAGACTAGTTTACCGCTAACTATAAGCAACTCTAAGCGTGTGAATGCCAAGTACTGTCCCGCCAAGACATGAAATATGGCGCGTTTTGGAAATTAAGCGCCGAAGCGGGTACGGTTCCGCAAAAAAAAACGTTAAGAGTCGATCCGTCACAAAATAACAGCGGCTCGACTGTCCGCGCCGGGACTGGACAGAAAAAAAATTCAACTGAATGTTTTTGCAGGTTACCAGCCGGGTTGTAGAGGGAGCTCTCGGCTGATCGCGCCCCTCTCTTTAGCTGCCGCCGAAGCTGGTGCGCCGCAGCCGCCCTAGTGCCGGCTCGGAGCCGCCTTGAGGGAGACGGAGACGCCGCGGAAGGCACCTTGCGAGCAGGATCGAGCCGTGGGATCACTTTCGCCGTGCCCCGGAGGACATGTGCAACGTGTTATTTTTTTCCCATATCTGGAGATACCTGGACTGACTTGGTCTACGTGTCAAAGCGAGCTGCGCGGTTCCGCAACTAGTCGGGCGCATTTTCGGCGCCGATTTCTTGATCAACTGCAGTTTTGGACCACAGATTTGACGCTGCACGACTTTCTGCTATAAAAAGCAATATGTGCGCCAGTAATAATGGAATCTGGCACACGAAAACGGCGACGCTGCGGTCGGATAACTGTTACAGAGGCCGAATGGGACTGTTTGGGATCCAAACCGAGCTGGGCGCGAAAAACAACAGAGCAACTTACAGCCACCGAAAAGGACTAAAAACGGCGTCAGTTTGTGCATTTTTAATGTGTAAGGGCCCGCCGAGGCGTCCGGCAGTGCGGGGGGTTCCTGACTCTCTCCGTCTCCCACGAACCCGCGGGTTTCTTACTCTAAAGAGCAAACAAAGAAAAAGAAAATGGACGCCTGGCCTAAACATTTCCTCAAAACAACGGAGCTGTTTGAAAATGCATCTGTGGCGAATTGTCGGTTAATATAGAGCAGAAAGACGAAATAGTTGAACAATATCCCCAACTTCTGGGTTAAAAATGTTTTTTGCTAAATTTTCGATAACGATAGAGGGAGACAAACACCCCCCGCCAGCCGCCAGAACCGGGAGCCCCATCGTGACACCTAGAGGCCGAATAAAGCTCCTGCAAAAATCCCCGCTTTTCCCAGAAACTAATGCGGTTTTACCTGCTTTCTTCTGCTTATTTTCCCGTTAATTCCGAATGGAAGCCAACCGTCCGGTCCCTTTTCTGTCGACGATGGCAGAAAAACGCACCCCTCTTCTCCGGCGGTTTTAATCCTCTCCCGCTTTAGCAGAGTAGGCTCTGCACAAAATGGCGGCCTTGCGCCAGTTAGTGCGCATGCGTCCATGTGTACGTCCAGTTGAATGGAAAGGGGACTAGGGGTGGCTCGAGGGAGGGGTGACGCTGGGCATTGTGGGGAGTTGTCATCCGCAGCGGCACTTTTGAATCACAAGGAGCGTGAGGCAAGTTTTGCCGTCGGGTCACAGGTGGTTCCGAGAAGGGACATAGCTGCATGGGTGGTCGATAGCCTTTGTATTTGAAATGCATTTCTAATACATGTGTAGATAGGTTTGCTGCTGAAACAAACTAGAATTTAAAAAGTTAGTGCTTCTGACAGGATCGCGGCACTGCGATTGGTGTTTGACTGTGAAAATTCAGCTCTCACTCAGCAATCAGCAGGTTAAAAGAAAAGGAACTGTATATAACACAACAAAGGTTTGCGTCTTATACAGGCGCCAAACCTGAGTACAGATGCCTCTTGGAAGTAGAAATGGAGAAGTTGCTGATCAGATAGCAAATGACGCCTTGGAAATCACAAAGAAGAGATGGGCAATGTTGAAATGGATGACAGCGATACTGAGGTCTCGGAGGATGATGATTCTGAAAAAGAAGAGACATATTCGTCTAAAAATGGGCAAGTGTGCTGATCGTCAACAGCATGGAGAAGATGGACAGACAAGCTGGCGGCGATCCGTGAAGTGTGGGATATATGGGTCAGACAGCTTTCCCTATGTATACATTCCCGGCCAGGATGTAACAATAGACGAGCGCCTGGTTCCATTCAGAGGTATTTAACATTATTTATTACTGCTCTGCATTGACCTACATTGCTACAACAGTTTATCGTTTTTATTACAAAAATCATTATTTTATAAATAATTTCCAAGTCATTACAATGTATCTATTACTTCCGTTAATGTATATATCTATCATCAGTGAATCGTAACGATCATTTGTTTAATGCAATTGCTATATTTGTTCATGATTTATACTTGAGTGGTACTTGAGTTACTAAGTAATGATATTGTAAAGTGTTACCAAAAATATTTGTCTACTCTAGAGCATTTATCTGTTTGGTTTGTTTGACAGCAAATAAGTATTCTCTCTATATGTTCTTGCAGGGCGCTGTCCATTTAGGCAGTATATGCTAGGCAAACCTGGTAAATATGGGATCAAATTGTGGGCAGCGTGTGATTCAAAATTCACCTATTGCTGGAGGTTCCAAGATCCAAAGCAAGTCTCCAGGGAAACCAGAAGAAAAGAAACCTTGCAAAGTGTGTAGTGCTGGACCTAATGGACGGGCTCAAGGGGCATAATATTACAGCTATCGATGTCTTTGTCTTTTGAGCTCGGTCAAGAGCCACACAAAAAAAACTCGCCATGTTGGGCACTGTGTGCTGTAATTGACAGGAGCCGCTGTCTGCTCCGCTCACAAGTGTTGTGTTCTATTCGGCAAGAAGTCGGAGCTCAGCAGGAGTTAGCCTTCATGACTGCGCAAATGCAACTCCAGCCAGGCCATCTCTACAGCTCTGCGGGCACCAGAATGGCGAGGGTGGCAAGACAAGTCACGTCCCCCCCACAGGGCAAAGGAGGGAGAAAGAGGTGCTGCATGAATCAAGCATGGCTTGTTACAAGTGTGGCCAATGAGTTTGTAAGTTGTCATGGAATTATTTGTAAAAAAAAAAAAAAAAAAACCTTTGTATACTTTTGAGGTCAAAATTAGTTTTTTAGTACTCTAAAAAAATGTTTTGATGTTGTTTTGGGTCAAACTGACCTCACAATCATTTGAATATGATCTTGCAACATTTCATTAAAGTTCCACAACAAAAATCCCTTTTGTCACCCCCAAGTGTTAGAGAAAAGAAAAATAGGACACAAGTCTTTGTTGCAACATTTTATAATAATAGTCCTGTTACATTTATCAGGCAATATCTTTGTCAATATACATTTTATAGAAAAAAGTATATTATTTGTCTTTTATGCTGCACAATCTGCAAATCATTTAGAAAATGAAACATTTTAATTCTTCCAGTAGTTTTCCCTAGTTCTACTGTGACTCAGAAGTATTTATTAAATAAAATGTCTGTTGTAATAATTTTTCACTCATCATTGTTACTTTAGGCACTTATAGATAGAAGACTGTATCATTTCAAAATTGCCTAAAATGTCCCTCCAGGTATGTTCAATGCCTTTCTGGCTCTACAACACAGCCAGTTTGTCTTCTCATAACAGCGCTGTAAAAAGGCCCCCTACTGGAGGCACACTGACATCACAACAGATATGGGCCATGGGTAGCCCATTGGTTTCCAAGGGAACCAGACAAGCAGCTATCAGTCCACAAGTGTGGTGTCTGTCACTCATGAAAACAGGGAATAGATTGTCTCCTATCTTTATAGTAGAAACAGTATTCAGTTGATTAGCCACTGGCACAAGACTGAGGAAATGCATTATGGGTAATTGATGTCAGCACCAAATAACATTCTGCTTTTAATTGTGTAAATTTGAAATATTGCTAAATTACAACATAAAAATGTCAAATGTGTACACCTTATGTGAAATACATATGTATATTGTTAAAAGTAAATATGACAAATTATGGCACAGATTATTTTATTAATGTGGCTAATTGGTGAAACAAACTCCCTGTATAATTAGGAAGACCAGAATTCAACATTAATGTCGCTTTGTCATCCTGAACAAGCAAATCCTCCTCAAACTCCCGACAGCTACTATGCTTCCTTGAAGCTAACCACCTTAATCAGAAACTCAGTAGGAATTCTTTGCACATTCCCCATGGTGAGAGCCACACCCTCCTTTCCCCTGAGTGGGTGTTTTCCCCGCCTGTCCATCCTGTTGTCCAATCATCGTTCATGCCGCAGTTTGAGGGCACACCTCCTGGTACAGCCTTTGACGGACAGGTCTCATCATTTCAGAGGGTAGCTACTACAGACCCCAGCTAAAGGCAGTGAGACAATCCCGCTTCACTGCTTCACAGCTCGTAAGGAATCATCAGCATTATTACTTTGTACTTATATGCATATTTACAGTGTCATTTCCAGTAACAGTATGAGACAGAATCATGTAATTGTGAAAGACACTTCTGCTGTACTAGGCCTGGCCGTCTCTGGATGCACTCTGGGGGTCTGTACAGACGGTGAGTGAAACGGCCCCTATGGCAGCGACACTGTCACGTTCCGTGTGTCAGCCTGTGCAGCAGTGCGCTGTTCTGGGCTCTCTCAGCCACGCACGGCGCTTTCTGTGGTCCTGGCACTCCTGTGGCACTAGAAGGCGGTGCTGGCCATACTGCCCGGGGCAAACAGGCGGGGTATGCCATCCTCGTTGTCCTCCACGTGCCGGTGGGCCAGTCTGCCCTCATCTCCTAGGGAGCAGCCGGAGAGAGGAAGAAGGTCACGCGTGTGCTGCCTCCTCTTCCCTAGTTCTGTTGGCCTCATTGCCATCCCCCCAAAATAAAGCATGTTTAGGAACCGTGTAGGAAAATATTAATTAATTGCTGCACTGACTCGCTGATATATTTCTTTGTTCAGTTTTACCCCTTCAGTCACTCCATCAGACTCTGAGTTTAGAGTGTCTGATTGACCCAAACATGGCTACAGTGATTGACTGCATAGTTAAATATGGGCTTTTTTAAAAATCATGCACCCCCCCCCCCCCCCACCACCACTTGCAAGCAGCCCCGTCTGGACTCACCCAGCACCAGCAGGGCCTGCTTGGCTGCATCCCGCACCTCCTCCTTGTCTGTGCGACACAGGTAGACCAGCTGATCGATGCTCTCCTTGGCCTGTGGCACATGGGGGACAGGGGAGGGCTGTTAGTACCTGAGCAGCTAGTTAAGTGCAGCTAGCTGAGCAGGTCTAGCTAAGTGCGGCTAGCTGAGCAGGTCTAGTTGAGTGTGGCTAGCTGAGTGTGGCTAGCTGAGCAAGTCTAGCTAACTGTGGCTAGCTGAGTGTGGCTAGCTGAGCAAGTCTAGCTAAGTGTGGCTAGCTGAGCAGGTCTAGCTGCAGAGTGTGGCTAGCTGAGCAGGTCTAGCTGCAGAGTGTGGCTAGCTGAGCAGGTCTAGCTAAGTGCGGTTAGCTGAGCAGGTCTAGCTGAATGCGGCTAGCTGAGCAAGTCTAGCTAAGTGTGGCTAGCTGAGTGTGGCTAGCTGAGCAAGTCTAGCTAAGTGTGGCTAGCTGATCAGGTCTAGCTGCAGAGTGTGGCTAGCTGAGCAGGTCTAGCTAAGTGCGGCTAGCTGAGCAGGTCTAGCTGAATGCGGCTAGCTGAGCAGGTCTAGCTAAGTATGGATAGCTGAGTTTTGCTGGCTAAGTATGGCTAGCAGAGCAGGGCTGGCAAAGCGAGGCTAGCTACATGTGGGTAGCTAAGCATGGCTAACTAAGTGTGGATAATTCAACGTGGCTAGCTGATTGCAGCTAGCTGAGCAGCTAAATGGGGCAGCTAGCACAGGCATGACACTGATGTTCCATTTCTGAGACGCGTGCTGCTTTTTTTTTGTATAACCCACTTCACAGCCGGTACACCAGTACTTAAGACCCCCTGTACCAACAAGGGGGCGTACAAGCCATTAGCCATAACAGGCAGTACCCACCTTGAGGGACGCAAGGGCCTTGCAGCCGGCAACTCTGGTTTCCAAGATCTCATCCTCCAGGAGCTCCAAACAGCTGACCAAGGCCTGAATGGGGCGGTACAGTGTCATACACATGCTCCGTTCCAGGGGATGGACCCAAAGCCCGTTAGCCAGACCAGTGTGTGGTGTGTGGTGTACCGTGCTGTTAGAAGCCTCACCCGCTCACGTTGCAGCGGATGCTCGGCCAGCCCCCGGAGCAGCGAGCTTGCCGTGCTGCAGACCTTCCCCCGGGGGTCCACGAGGAGCCGGCTGACGGCGTGCAGGACCTCCCGCTTCACACTGGAGTCTGTCAGCCTCTTCAGCACTTTCAGCAGGGTGTCCTGGTCCCCGGACTGTAGGCTGTGCACCAACCACACTGTGGGAGGGGGTGAGGCAATGAGGAGGGGGGGGCGAGCAACAAAAGGAAGGCACGCCCCGTGCACGGTGGCTGTTCCATGTCCTCCCACTCACCCTCTTCTGCCAGCTCAACGATGTGCGCCTGTAAGGAGCTTAGACCCTCGGTGTCCAGGTACTTCCAGAACTGGAAGACGGTCAGAACCTCTCGAGCCCCCCCAGCGCCACGCCGGGGCAGCTTCCGCTCCTGGATCCGCTCTGCCAGCCTCAAGAACACTGGGGGAGGGACAGAGTGGCAGCAACCTGTTACCAAAATGCTTACCATGCCACCCTCAGGCCACCACACCTCTGTGGCAACTTCTGTTTTGTTACCTTCATCAGAGATGGCCCTGCTGCGCTCGGGCAGCTGGCCTGTGTAGTTGCAGGCCAGCGCCTTCAGGAAGTTCTCCACGGATGTGCTGTAGACCCTGGCACGTTCTATGCATCGCTTCCATAGAGACAGGGCACCTTCACAGTTCTGTATCTGTGGTACCACTGTTTGAGAACAGGAAGAGTGGTGGGACAGGTTTAAAAAAAAAAAGATGGAAAGATCGAGAGGCAAGAGAGAGAAGGACAGAGACATGGGGCCTGTAAGGCAATCGAAGTAATACTGGAATAGAGTAACACTGAAATAGAGTAATACTGAAATAGAGTAACACTGAAATAGAGTGATACTGAAATAGAGTAACACTGAAATAGAATAATACTGAAATAGAATGATACTGAAACCTTTACAAGGAAGTGACTTTGGTTCAGCTCTGCCTCAGGCATACCTTGCTCCGGCTCGGCATACGGGCCGTACGAATCCTCCACAACCCGACGGATCAGCTCCAGAACCCTGGTCTCCCTCAGCAGGAAGTCCAGGGCATACATCTCACCACAGCGAAGCGGGCCAAAGGTACCCAGCCGCTGTGGGCGCAAACATCCATCGGGAGACACAACGGTGAGCTCCTCAAGATTCAAGCCTAAGGGTGTGTTTGTGTGTGTGTGTGTGTGTGTGTGTGTGTGTGTGAGAGAGTGTGTGAGATGCAACTCTCTGGCAACCTCACCAGTAGCTGGACACTGCAATTCCTCAGGTGGACCAACAGGGCCTGATCAAGAGCCTCAAACCCAGAGCTCATGGGGCTGGACGGGGATTCCCAGCAGCGTCTGTCACACCCCCCATCGTCTCCTGTGCTCTTCCCTGCATGTGTGTCACTGTACATTCAATGTATAGCAGAGGTTCATATTACAAATCGCAAAAAACAAAGACACATATATACACTGACTTAAACCTAACAACATATATTTAATGTAAAGTGACATGTATGGAATATGACACATTAACACCACTTATTCTGCCACTGTTGAATTCTTGAATCTGATTGGACAGAAGGTTGTTGATTAATTTCATATAACTGCACACCTAGTGTTGACCAGGCAAATCACAGCAGTAAATTATTATTCTTATTATACTCTTGAACTCTAATGTTTAAAAACATATAATGTGCAGCTTGTGGCGCTAAACCCAACACACATAAAAAGGTCAGGTGACAATTTTAATCCACTGGCGTTATACTCATCTTCACCAATAGATGGTAGCAGAGCTCAGTGTGCAATCGCTCGTTAATTTTTACACACTGCATTTCTCAGCAAATTCAAACTGACAAGTGGCAGGACAGTGCTGAGGTGAGTGAAGGACATTTTTATGCCCAGACCTGCCATCGGTGTGATTTCTAGCCCTTTCTTCTTCCACGTTGTCCTCCTCATCGTCAAGGTCAGTGTTGTTCAGGAAGTCAAAGCTGCCAAGGGCGTTTTCGACCGTCAGGCTCACGCTGGATGAGCGGCTGCGGTTCTGGCCCTGGGAAGCACAAGCATCCAAATAAACACACTCATACACATAAATTCACGCTGACACACAAACACCGGATACAGACGCACATACCAATTGTCCATTAAAACACACACACACACACACACTCTGCACTGCCGGCCTTCTGTCTGTATGTTTAATTTTCTCAATTATCTTTAGGTCGGCCTGGTGGGTGGTTGAGGGGGAGACAGCGGGAGGAGCAAAATGTCGGGGCATGGCCCAGCGAGGAAGAAATGGGGGAGGGGAGGAAGTGCCGTGGAAAACAGGAAATGACACGGAGGGAGAAGGAAATAGCAAGGGGGGGGGGGTCGTACAGAGGGGCAGGCTGTAAAAGTTTTCATGCTATCATACGTGTAGCGTGTAGTTGCTCTGTCTGAATTCCTCTGCCTACTGCATTTTCTCCTGTAGTGTTTCTAGCCTCATGCTCTAACTACCCCCCTGTTTGTTTCCATACCCTAAAGTCTGCAAAACACTGTCACCCCTGATATTTAAAAAAGCCCATACTGCTCTTCATCAGCACGGCCGGTTCTGGGAGAGCAGCCCCACGGTCAATGCCTTAAGCACCTGAGCCCGTAGGATTGGACCAGCGGCACCACAGCTGGTCGGGCAGGGTACAGCCAGCAAACTCACCGAGAGTATGTCCTCCAGCTGCTTCAGCTCCTCCTCCAGGCCCTGAAGCTCAGGGAACTGGCCCCTGTAGTCATCCAGGCAGGAGATGACGGTGCTCAGCGCCTCGTCCAGGCTTCTGTCTGCCCCTGGCTTCTGAGCCTCCTGCCCCGGGGGCTGGGCAGAGTGCCTCTTTACACTCTCTTCTGCCGTTTCTGCCCATGCTACCTTCTGCTCGTGGACTGGAGATCCGGTCCGTTCAGAGTCACTGGCAGGGGGCGTACTGAAGTGCGCTTGCTCGCCTGCTTTGGGTGATGCTGGTGAGGAATGCAGACCGCCCACATCTTTCTCCTCTTGCTCCTCCACTTCCTCTTCCTCAGGGGCAGCCGGTGTTCCCTCAGTGCCAAGTGGGAGGGCAGAGGAAGCCCCCGAGGTCACAGGGGATGAGGGCTCGGTGGCGCCTGGCTGTGGGGCATCCCCATCTCTGCTAGCCTCCTCCGTTTCTGTGGGCACGGACTCTCCGACCAGGACGTCACCGATGGAGACGATGGAGGCCTCCTCGGAGGACTCGCCCGAGTCTGGAGGCGGCCTGTCCGTAACTGTGCCGTCCATGCTGTGCTCGCTGATGTGGCTGAGTGAGCGCGAGATGCAGGCGTGGCCGTTGGGTACGGCCTGCTCCCCATCCGGCTGCCCGTCCGCCTCCTCGGCCCGCTCCGCGATGGCATCTGGCCGGCTTGGGGTGGAGGTGGCAGAGTCGCGCGGCGCAAACGTGATCTCGATGGCAGGTGCGGCAGCCTGCAGCTCAGGCTGGACCAAAGTCACATGGGAGTGCCGCATTCCAACAGAGAGCTGCGGGCTGGACGAGTCGTCGGACGACTCTGAGGAGTTGGACCAGGCGGTGCCATTTTCCATCTCCTCTTGCCTTCGCAGCATGTTCTATGACGGGGTGGGGGGAGGAGTCAAAATTAAAGGTAGAAGTGCACATGGATAAACACATGATAACTGGGAGTGGGTGTGGCTACCTGCGACGGACAGGGAGGTTACGGACCAATCAGCTTTCTTCCCAACAGAAAGCTGCCCAACCAGAGGGGGACAAGCTTGGCTTCCGGCCCAGAAAACACACAGACCCCCTGCTCTGTTTGACGGGCTTCTGTTTAATATAATTTCTGTCTCGCCGGGTCATGCATTCCAGCCCTGATAATAGCACAGATACCAACCATGTTGAGAAGCCGTTAGGATTATCAAACTCCAGCCCCCACAAGGGGGGCTAAAATCAGTTACGTCTGGTGCCGATTTCCATCCCCTGTCCCTCTCTGGAGCAGCTGCAGACCAGGACCGCCGACAGGACAGGGTACTAACTACACACTATGTCGCTCCCAGACTACTGGGCTCCCACTAGCAACACTTACATCCATCTGCATGCGCGTGCACCCGAGTCTCATGGGGGTGACGTCGCTGCACGAGCAGCTGTGAGACAGCCTCTCAGAGAGCGTGTCACGGAACACCTCCAGAAGGGACCAGCGCTGCTTGGGCGGCCCGCTCCTCAGAGCGGTCTTCGTGTGAGGGGGCGGGGGCGGGGGCGGATGGAGGTCGAGAGAATGACAATGAGAATGGAGAATGACGGCTAGTCTATCAGGCCAGGAGTGGGCTGCGGCTACGGCTACTCGCTACGTTAAGGCCACCTCTGGCTCATCGGCACAAACGCAATGGCACAGGGGAAGCTGGAACAGAGACGTCAGGTGGCAAGTTAAAGAAGACAAGAGACATTATTCCAGAAACTCAATGGATGACTCCTTTTAAGGAGAGACGGATCAAAGCGGAGCTACCAAATACCACCAAATACCACCAAATTTACAGGTGAATATCAGCTAATGTAACTATTATTGTCTGCAACTCTACACTGCCCAGACTCCCTAGGCCAGCGCTTCTCAACCTATTCTTTGAAGTCCCCAGGACAGTCCACATTTTTGCTCCCTCCCAGGTCCCAGCACACATGTACCAGGTATTCAGTGTTCGTGATTGACTGGGAGCTTGGAGGGAGCAAAAATGTGGACTGTCTGGGGATCCCTGAGGACTGGGTTGAGAAACCCTGCCCTAGGATATCAATCGAATGACCTATGATACTGTGACCTTTGACCATATAATGAAGTCTGACAGTTATCCACTGCTAACAGAGACTGTAGCGTAAGGGGTGTTAGGTGGTTGTGCGGCGTGGTGCACAGTGCAGGGGACACTCACATAGAAGGCCTGCTCTCGCAGTGAGGGTGTGTCCGGGGGACTCTGGTTATAGGTAGAGAAGCGCTTGTTGACTGACGGAGCTTTATTCACCGTGCTGACTGTGGAGCTCTGGTCATCTTTGTCGAAGGGACTAAGGGAGGACAGCAAGAGAGAAGGCGAATGTAAATCTAAGCACACACCCATGTGCAATATTTGCAGCAATAACTCCGCTGAATTTCTCTGCCATTTGGAGTACATCAGATTCTCCTTTTCTCCTGCTACCTTTATTAGGTGCCATTCATCAAGCCCTCCAGGCAGAAGCGTTTCGCTTCCAGGCTCTGAAGTGCCCTACACGGAGAATTCAGACCCCAGGACATACACATGCTTGGCTGTATCAGACACAAACACGCGTAACTATGACAGCAAGTTAATAAATACGGGAAAACAAGCGGTGGAGGCCCTGGAGGATATGCTATAAAAGGTAGAACGCGAGAGAGCTCTTCAGCACACTGTGCATGGGGCCAGGGTGGTCTGCCGCAGACCTTAACGTCTCATTTTAACCAGACCTTTCATGATGGTCAGGACAGATTGAATCAGCACTCTGACGGACAATAAAACATTCAAGGATAGAGCTCATCAAAGACGAAGGAGACATTCCAGGTAAAAGAAAAAAAAAAGTAAATTGCCAGAAATTAATATTTCAACACAGGAATTCGAACGGCAAAACAGAAGAGAACAGACGGGACCCCCTTCCCCCAGAAGTGAGGAGAGTTGGCCCCCCAACACACTGTCTGACAAGGGGGCGCTAAACGAGATTTGCCCGTGACACATGAGTCTGCTCACTCACGCCAAGTTGTCATTACAGCGGGGGACATACATGGTGACAGACGGAGAGCCGGTCCCTTCAGTTTCACTGATAAGGCCACACAGCACCACATCTAGGCAGCAACAGGAAATGCACTCAGTAAACACCCATGTAAATATGTTACCCTCTCTGTTAATGAATGACCACACCTCTGAGGCCCGTTCTGCTATGAGCCGAAATAAACACCCCCCACCCCACCCTTCGAGCCCTACCACCCAACCGTTGTCCTGGAAGCAAGCAGGAGACTCTCGAGAGTGTTTCTGACAATAAGACCCTATTCAAATCACCTGACGTAGATTCATTCAGGCCACAGTGACAGCGAGAGCCCTCAGGTGCTGGTGGTGAAGGTCCGTATAGCCAGTACCATAAACCCAAAACCAAGGTTACTCACCCCCACACCAGAACTACAGAACTACAAACACAACCAGTTCCGATGATCTAGGTCATTCAAGCACAGATTCAAGAAATGCCAAAGAAGAGAAGCAGATACCACACAGAACGTGCCGTTTAGTACTGGGGCAAAGAGACCGGTTCCTCAGGTTCTGGGAGGTAAGAGAAATTGGGGTCTGGGAACTCTGATGATGACATAACAATCCCTGCTCAATGCCAGGCACACTACTGACACAGAAAAAGAGGGAAAAAAGCACAGAAGGCTAATGTACCGGCTACCAAATCAGGGATAAACGCTTCACATCAAGGCTGACTCACTTCCACACAACTTCCAGACTCAGCTTGATGGTCCCGAGGTCGTTGATGTCGACGGCGACCATCTGGGGCAGAGCAGCAAACAGGTCCTTCGTTTCACATGACACATTTCCCACCACGACGTGATTGGCCAGGCTCTTTAACTCCGTCACCTGGGCAACCGTAGAAAGTGACAGGAGTTAGAAAGACAGCCAGCAAACTTTTTAAGCAGCCCCCCTGTGTCTAGGTGTCCTGTGACTCCCCTGCAAGTCTTCCCAATCCTCTAGGAGATATGTGATGGAATTTATATCTCCCCCTGTCATCTTTCTATAACTCCATCCTGAGAAATCATGAAGTCGTCTCTCTCGGGGAATGGGAGAGGTTTCTGGGTGGTGGAAGTGGGACACCAGCTCACCTTGATCGACAAGAACTCTGTTATAAGGGGCAGAAAGACCATGTCTTCACTGTCCCACACCTGCTTGCCGTTCAGCTCGATCCGGCCCCGCAGTTTCCAGCGCTGCCGCCCGTATTTCATGAAGATCTGTAGAAGTTCCAGAAGGTCGAGTGCATACAGAGACAAGAAAGGTACCTCCACCTTTCTCAAGGGAACAAACGTCAGGGCTCACAGTTTCATTAGCTCTGCTGTTGTGTGATGACCTCTCCCCTTCCAGACGTATTTCCCCCAAAAACCTGACCTCTGATCTTCTAAGCTCCTGGAAGATCAGATACCTAAAATGGCCTGGGCAGCCTAATGAGGTCACAGACTGATGCAATACTCTTCACCGTCAATCACTGGCAGTTGAGCAGCAAGAAGTCATTCATAATATCGGCTCAGTTCCTGTTTCTACCCTTCTTGCCCAAACCTAGAAGGCCAACTCAAGTGCGGAAGGGAGACGGCAGGTGAGGGCGAGAACTGACCTCGTACTGGTCTCCGGCACACAGGCGCGCAAAGCCAGCCAGACCTGAGTCACACAGGGGACAAAGGGGGCGTTAAACTTCGAGATGGTCCCCCGTGCGGCGTGACAGGGCGGCAGGAAGACAGAGCTCAGTGTAACAGGGCGACAGGAAGACATAGCTCAGTGTAACAGGGCGGCAGGAAGACAGAGCTCAGTGTAATAGGGCGACAGGAAGACAGAGCTCAGTGTAACAGGGCGGCAGGAAGACAGAGCTCAGTGTAACAGGGCGGCAGGAAGACAGAGCTCAGTGTAACAGGGCGGCAGGAAGACAGAGCTCAGTGTAACAGGGCGGCAGGAAGACAGAGCTCAGTGTAACAGGGCGGCAGGAAGACAGAGCTCAGTGTAACAGGGCGGCAGGAAGACAGAGCTCAGTGTAACAGGGCGGCAGGAAGACAGAGCTCAGTGTAACAGGGCGGCAGGAAGACAGAGCTCAGTGTAACAGGGCGGCAGGAAGACAGAGCTCAGTGTAACAGGGCGGCAGGAAGACAGAGCTCAGTGTAACAGGGCGGCAGGAAGACAGAGCTCAGTGTAACAGGGCGGCAGGAAGACAGAGCTCAGTGTAACAGGGTGGCAGGAAGACAGAGCTCAGTGTAACAGGGTGGCAGGAAGACAGAGCTCAGTGTAACAGGGCGGCAGGAAGAGATCACTACTAAGTGCTGCTGCTTCTTTCAATTAGTCAGTGTCAAGTCAACTGGGCTTTATTGTCATGCCATCCACAGACAGATACACGCTGGCACAAAATGGCGCCCTCCCCAGGAACGTGGTGAGACATACAACAGCACTGACAGAGGGAGGATTTTCACAGTACAGACACTCCTCTACTTACGAACTTTCAATTTATGAACTTTCAGACATTACGTTCATCGGGCTCCCGTTTCTTGTCAGCAACATCTTTTTTTTTTTCTGCCCCAATTCCGCCAAGTGCGACTTGCTTACGCTTACGGCGGCGTAGCTTGCGTACTCCCAGCATCCTAGTTCTTTGTACTTGCGTGCACCCTTAAAATGTTGTTGAATAATGACTTACGAATATTTCAAGTTACGAACGGCCGTTCGGAACGTAACTCGTTCGTAAGTAGAGGAGCGTCTACACTGCCAATCAAAGTTATAACCAAAATCAGGTTTTTTGGCTTACGTTATGTGCAGTATACTTACAGTGCAAAAACAAAGGACAGTACAAAAGAAGGGCGGCTGGGCATAAAGGTTTATACACATTTATGTACACAGTGCAGTGTATGTATGTAAACAAGAAACAAGGCAGGAGCAGAATGACAGGATAAACATAGTGATTATCTAACGATAAATAGATGAATAATAATAATAATATTTTACACACCCTTCATCTTGACGTGGAACTCCCCCAGCTGGCTTTCCAGCTCATTCTCCATCAGGCACATGTTCTGTAGGGCAGAGGGACAGAGAGACCATAAGAGGGGCAGCTCACCAGTCACCAATGCCCCCAGTCCGCCAGAGGGGGCGCCCTCACCTCTGTATATTCCTTATAGCCTTTGCTGGCCTCCGACAGGCTCTCGCGGGCCTCACGGCTCCCAGAGGAGGCAGTGTAGGCCTTCACCATCTTGCTGGCTCCGTCGCGCAGCCTGCGCCGCATGCAGTAGGCCTCGTACAGCTCGTCGATCTGCGCGGGGCAACAACCGGGTTCTCGGTTAATCCAGAATCCATCCATCCATTCAACCATGCAAGCATTCAGCTTTAAACCACTACTGCCACTCAGGATTGCAGTGATGTTGAAAGAGAATTTTACATGAACTAGAAAAGATCATGTTTGAGTTTTTGGCATAGAAATGTATGTTGATGTACACCAGCAACACACACACACACACACACACACACACACACACAGGTTTGTAATAATGTCTTTGTGGGGACTCTCCATTCTTTTCTATGTGGAAAACCCTAATCCCAACATGACAACCTTTACCCCCACCCAGCCCTAACCTTAACCATAAGTAACCAAACAAAATACAAGACTTTTAGCATTTTTACTTTTTTGATTGCAGTCACAGATCTTTGTGGGAACCTGAGAAATTGTCCCCACATTGTCAAACCATAAATATAAACCTGATCAACTCACACATGCCTCTCCTGTAACCCCGCTACTGGGTTGCCAGCCTTCATTTCTGGATGGGGAATTTCGGGATCTCTTCCCTGATTTCTAAATGCATCTGACTTTCAGAAGAATCACGCCCCATGTATGATAAAGTGCACAGATAAGTGAACAGAACTGAGGGACATGGGGTGATTCTGGGATCATCTGGCAAACTCATCCTGATCCCTTCTTTCAAGCTGAGGCCTGTTTTATCAATATTAATATTCAAATTCATTGAATGGTCTAATTTTGTTCCCTTAGCCTTGAGACAAACAGCAGACCTGGAAAACTGGGGGACTGGCGGCTCACTGTGTGCCTCCCATAAAGGCTCGAGTTGCCCGAGGAGCCTTCAGACCAGTAAGCTGCACTCCAAATGTCCTTCAAACAAGGGGTCACAACAAATCTGGCGTGCCAGGCAGGATGGGGTGGGGGGGATTAGCCACACCCCCCAGTGGGAGGACACCACCTGAGTCCGGAGGCTCCCGCTCCGCACTCGCGGTCCCGCTTTGGCAAACCCCGCCCCTGGTTACTGTAACCAACAGGGCACCATCGTGGTGTGAGGCATGGGGCAGAGGAAAAATAAACAGGACACGCCTCCTCGGTGCCACACCACAGGAGAAGGATAGATCCCCCATTTTTCCACACCGATCCGTCTCATCTGGAGGTGATTAAGTGCTGGCGGGAGCTCATTACCACCGGAGACACGGCACTGGGTGTAAGGGTCTGCTGCGGGTGCTAATTACTACACTACTACTGACACAGTCAAATAGCAGTTGGGGGTTAAGGGCCGCGCTCAGGGGCCAAATAATGAAATCACTCAGCCAGGCCTGGGATTCGGACCTGCGACCTTCCGACCTGCTGGGCCACACACCACCCCAACAAAGCATCTATTGTTTAGTGTGTATTCTGGGAGGATGAAGGGCCAAAGTTTGCGGTTCAAAATATAAGAGATATTGTGTACACAAAAGCCCCCTGTTCTGAAAGGTCGTCCCCTTTGTCCCCGGAGTTGAGATGCTGAGGTCGTAACACTGTACTGTAGTAAGCAGCCAAATGACGCTTCAGGGAGGTCCTGTGTGCTTTTATAACGCCCTTCAGTTAACCTGCCTGGACTGAGTGTGGGGAAGCCAAAGACGTCAGCCTAGAGCTAAATAGATTCCCACACTAAGGCTTGTATTGTATTTAAAGGGGTCAGGGAATTATTTTAGAACATAAGAAAAGAACATAAGAAATCTACAAACGAGAGGAGGCCATTCGGCCCATCAAGCTCGTTTGGGGAGAACTTAACTAATAGCTCAGAGTTGTTAAAATCTTATCTAGCTCTGATTTGAAGGACCCCAGGGTTTTAGCTTGCACTACATGAACAGGAAGGTTATTCCATACTCTAACTACACGCATTTTAGTCTTTTTCCTCTTTAAAATGACTGAATCATTATAAATCTATAGTCCAAATGCATACTGAATATTTTTAAAAAGGCAGTTTTTCTGGCTTTGTGAGCTTGAGCATAAACACACGCACATTGTGCGGATAAAAAGAAGGGCCCATCTGCTGGCCACTAGGCCACAGCAAACAGGCCTGTTCTGAGACGCCACCGGGTTGTCATGACAACACGGCCTACAAGCTCCTAGGAGCCAAGGTCTGGTGTGTGTTCTGCTCTCTGTCCTAGTGGTATCAGTACCCACTCGGCCGGGCAGTACCAGCCTCAGAAACGCTTTTGGCACTAACACACGCATTTAACCCTTCGTGCAGGACGCGCTGCTAGGACAGCAGATGTCAGTAAATGCTCACCTTGCTCAGATGGAACTCCAGCCTCCGCATGAACCTCTCGGTCACCTTCACTTGCTGTTGGAGAAAAACACAAGGCCGGCTTTTAATCCTACTCTCCTTCTGTTCGGCATTTCTGGTCATCTATATTTATACTTTTTACGCAAAAAAAAATCTTAAATGAGAATGTCCTTAATGTGACAGTGGGAGCCATCTGCTATTAGCATGAGCCTCGCTGGGATTAAAAGTCGACCTGCAGAACGGAAGAGGTACATGTGGATCAGAATGGGAGCAGATCTCACCTTGTCCAGCTCGTACAGGAACCCCTGCAAAAGGGATGAGATTATATGAGCTTCAATCCACATAAAAATGTGGGTAAGCTTGGCAGCCACCTTGGGTAGCTGACGGGCACTGACCAGCCTCGAGTTCCTCTTGGACTCCCTCATCTGCCGATTGAGACCCTCCAGCTCTAGCTGATGAACCTGGAGGTAGGACCTGCAGAGAAGCAAACATCAGCCAGGTCGGTGTGCACAGGGGGAAGGGCGCTGGGGTCAGAACGGACAGCCTGGCCCGGCACCGTGGAGCTGAATGTAAACACATCATTCGGGCATCATAAAAGGATATTCATAGCTGAGGGCGGGCCGCTTGATGTGTTCTTTCTGTGCTGTTATATTTAGATATATTTTCATGAGAAATGGAAACTCCCTCCCTACCTCCCCAAAGACCTGAGAAACTCACTGCAAAACTCTCTTCACTCCCCAGCCGACACTCACTGCAGGCCTCTATACACGTCCCCCCCCCGACATTAACAACAGGCCTCTCTTCAGCACCCACCCCGACACTCATTGCAGGCCTCCATCCCCCCCAACGACACTCACTGCACATCCCCCCCCCACGACACTCACTGCAGGCCTGTCTACAGCACCCCCCCCGACACTCATTGCAGGCCTCTATACACGCCCCCCCCGACACTCATTGCAGGCCTCTATACACGCCCCCCCCGACACTCAGTGCAGGCCTCTATACACGCCCCCCCCCCCCCCGACACTCAGTGCAGGCCTCTATACACGCCCCCCCGACACTCACTGCAGCCCTCTATACACGCCCCCCCCCCCCCCCAATACTCACTGCAGGCCTCTCTTCAGTGCCTCGTAGACCTCATCTAGCCGCTCAGGCTGTGGGACCTTGGGGGGCGGAGACTTGGTGGATAGTGTGAACATCCTGCTTCCTCGCGATGGCGTCTTCCTCACGCACCCCGGGGTGCTGAACACAGAGAGATTTCTGAAGTGGGGGGGGGGGGGGGTAAACCCAGAAGAAAGTCAGTTTGGCTAAGTCACCTAGGTGACAGAAACCCCCCATACCTTCATCATCCAGGGGACAGAGACCCTCCATTCCCTCATCATCCAGGTGACAGAGACCCCCCATTCCCTCATCATCCAGGGGACAGAGACCCCCATTCCCTCATCATCCAGGTGACAGAGACCCCCCATTCCCTCATCACCAAGGGGACAGAGATCCCCCATTCCCTCATCATCCAGGGGACAGAGACCCCTCATTCCCTCATCATCCAGGTGACAGAGACCCCCCATACCCTCATCATCCAGGTGACAGAGACCCCCATTCCCTCATCATCCAGGGGACAGAGACCCTCCATTCCCTCATCATCCAGGTGACAGAGACCCCTCATTCCCTCATCATCCAGGTGACAGAGACCCCCCATCCCCTCATCAGAACTGCTGGCTTAGTGGACCATCATGGCAGACCAGAAATGAAACACTGAACATCTCAAAGTGACAGCAAAGACCCTGTAAGTTTCTGCAAAACTACAAACAAGTGTGTCATGAAAAAACACAGATTTAAATCCTAGAAGAGCGCTATTTTAAGCGCATAACATACTTGCACATTTAAAACTTAACTTCAGAGCAAGAACACTCTAATTCTAATTAGGTGAAGGTATGTTTTTGTGTCATCCAGTTAAAATGTTCAGAGTCTGTAGTGCAGTGGTCACCACTGACTCGAGGCAGAACAGGCTGAAAGTCTTATTTAGGTTACTTTAATTGTTCCTTTTAAAAACATACCAGCACTATGACAAAACTTTAAACGTTAAATATATTCAGGTTTGTTCAGACTCCTTATTCTCCATCCAATGAGGAGTTTGAGTAGGATTCTCACAGTCGTCTTTTACTGCATTTACTTTGAGCATCTTCTTGCGTTTTTCACTCACTATCACCCTCCCTCAGGTCTCACAATCGCTTCCTACAACATTTCATGCTGAACTGACAGATCCCACAATCCCTGCTCATGTCATTTGTTTATAATGTCTCTGCAAAGTGTAGTACTGAATTTGAATTGGATTTGAGAATGTCCTTCTGCGAGAGGGTACCCCGTACCAAACCCCTACAGTACTGACCCTAAAAACCAGCCCCAATGCAGTCACCTGCACCCGCATTAGACCTGCATCAGCCTGATGCATTAAATGCAACTTCAACACCTCAACTGATGCGACTTTGAGAAAGATGCCTTTCAGTTTACATTTATTTGGCTTGAATGCAAAATGTACATTTTTAAGAAAGCAGGGGTCAGACAGTCCCTGGAAGATCTGAGGGTTAAGGGCCTCGCTCACGGGCCCAACGGTGACATCACCCTGCTGACATCCTAACCCACTAGGCCACACGCCGCCCCCAGATCGGTCTGAAACATGACATGAGGAGAAACTCCACAAGCACACAGATTAAGTGGACCAACAGTAACAATCACAGAGCCTCCGTGCTCCGCCACACCAGCTGTATGGGGATGTGACAGGCATACCCAGCTGGTGCATTAGTGGGGGGGGGGGGGGGGGGTTGATGGGTCAGAACTTCACTCTAGGCTATGACTCAGGGCTTGTGTATGACTCAGAGCTTGAACTCCTGTCCTGCTGACTCATTTCGGTTCGCCTTCATTTTCTTTGTCTATTACATGATTATCACACTGATGGTCATAAGCTTCACGCAGGCGATGAGGTTTTTCCACTGAATCAGTGGGCAAAGGGACAGAGCCAGTGTGGTGTGGCTGTTTCCCAGGCAACACTGTGGATATACGCCATGTGTTTCAAAGGGAGGAAACTGGCCTGAACAATCAAACCAGCAATAGTCCCTTAAAGTGCCCCCCCCCCCCCAAGATCAAAAGAGGAGCCCCAGGGAGACTTGAGCAGACAGGAAGTGAGGGGGCAGACATCACTTCCCCCCAGGTGTGGCTCTGGACATCGGGGTGCCTCCATGTCGCATGAGGAGACATTCGGTCTGATCCATGTGTGTGAAGTTGTAGCTCCGACAGGAACATGACATTCAGATAACAAAGCAAACCGTCCGTTTATCTCCCTTCACACAATAGCAACATGTGACTGTGATTACACAAGCACACAGTATTACAATCACCCATTCATTTTTATAAACTGCACAGAAAGTGCACCGACTGGGTACAAAATCTGCTGCGCATCTTGGGAAGAGCTGCATTTTCGATATCAGTGGGGGGTGTTCGGTGATCTTTCGGACACGCCCACATGGGGGGCGGGGTCTGTCAACGTACCTGTAGGGCTTGTCTTGGGTGTTGACTCCAGCGAAGGATTGGCTCCTAGAGATGGACCTGTTGAGCAGACGCCGGGTTGGGCGCATGGTGAGGGACATGGTGGACACGGCTCTGGAGGGGCTTCCTAAACGAGACAGGCAGGGGGCAGAGGAGGCCCAGGTCATTGGGGAGCACACAGCCCAGGAGAGGTCATTAGAGGTCACAATGCAAAGGAGAGGTCATTAGAGGTCACAATGCTCAGGAGAGGTCATTAGACGTCACACAGCCCAGGAGAGGTCATTAGAGGTCACAATGCTCAGGAGAGGTCATTAGACGTCACACAGCCCAGGAGAGGTCATTAGAGGTCACAATGCTCAGGAGAGGTCATTAGACGTCACACAGCCCAGGAGAGGTCATTAGAGGTCACAATGCTCAGGAGAGGTCATTAGAGGTCACATAGCCCAGGAGAGGTCATTAGAGGTCACAATGCAAAGGAGAGGTCATTAAAGATCGAGAGTTATGCAACTTGGTGAGCATCTAAAATGTAGTGCAGCTCTGGAAGACCCCATTCCAGCATGAAGCTCGGGTTATACAAAACTCTCAGGAATGTCGTCCAGAGAAATCTCATTATTCCTTTCTTAGTTCAACACACCCAAGAATGTCTCAAGGGGCGGCAGGATCCTATCTGACTTACATTTATTCAACAGACCCTTTTATCCAAAGCTACATAAAACTGAGACAGCAGCGTCAGACAGTCCCAAGAGCAATTGGGGTTAAGGGCCTTACTCAAGCACCCAATGGCAAAATCACTCTGTCTACGGTGGGACTTGAACCACTAACCTACCGATCAGAAATGCAGCGTCCTAGCCTGTTGAGCCGCACACTATCGCCATTATGTAAGGAGTTACAGAGGGTACCATCATCCTTTTAGGACAGAACAAAGCAGCTTATCAAAAGGACTTCCATAAAGACATCACATAAACCTTAAAGCCGAACTAAGGTTTCCAGTAGGTACTGGTGACTGGAGGCTGAGTAGCAGACTCTTGGGAAGAATGACTGAGGACAGCGTCCAGCGACTGCCAACACCCACAGCCAAGGCTCTCCAGACCAGACCAAGGGAATACCTGAGACAGGTAAGGTCCTGCACTCCGCTGTGGAGTGTCAACATATATCACTAAAGCACAGAGATATCACAGTAATCCCATCACAGAATAATGCTGCGTTCCATTTACTTCAGAGGTCAGAAGTCAGAGCTGGGAATGACATCACATGTTCCAGTACAGTCGGAAAGTCATTGAGCAATGCCTGGGACCTGTTTCAACAAGCAGGATTTCTTTCTTAGCCAGATAACTTGTCGCATTTAATTTACCCCAGCTTAAATGGCCTGTATCTTCGTTCACTTACATTTAGTTTACCTTAAATCCGACAAGTTATCTGGCTAAGCAAGAGATCCTGCTGTCTGACACAAGACCCAGTACTAACCCTGTTATTTGTTAGCCATTGTTAGCAATAACAGTTGATAACACATTTCAGAGTATTTTGCACATAAAAACACCAAAGCAACACATCCACAGATATGGGTTGGACAGTACTGTGTGTTACACTGATTTAATGAGCCACAAATAAGACGTAAGTGCTAATAAACAGTATAAAACTACAGCTTTAATTTCTATTGATAAAGGGCGCAGCCATCTTGAATTCTGAGGTCAGGGTTCTGTAGATACTTCTGAATTCCAGAGTAGGATGTCTGACTTCAGGGACGGTTCCAGTTGAAATTTCCAACGAGGAACTTGGAATATCTGAGTTACAACTTCAAACATAATGCAGTGTATCTGTTGATTCCTTTACATTTTAGTCAGTTAACAGGTTAAGGGCTCATGGGCCTAACATGGTCACCCTTCTGCTAATCCTGGGCCTTGAACCAGCGACCCTTCAACCACAGGCACAGCATCCAAACCCTCGGAGCCACCCCTGCACCGTTACTCAGAAGAACTTTGCATGTCAATCTGCCTTCTCCATATCCAGACTTGCAAAAGGCAACTTCTTCCAGTCTCATAAAAACTGCGATGCTCAGACTCTACAGTGGAGCCTCAACGTCTACAGATCAGGCTTCACAGAGGAGCTCTGTCATCCGGGGTCCTCCCAGGTCTCCTGACAGCAGCAAAGGAGGCTTTACTTAACTTCCAGGGAGCTTCATGCCACTCCAGAACAATACAGAGAGCAAGAGCTCCCACTGCCTCCCCGGCGTAGCGGCCCCACCTGGAGAAGCCTCCCTCCACATCCGCACGGCTGTGGCAACAGCAGCTATTTTAAGCACAGTGGCATTAACTGGAATAAGCACACAGAAAACAGGTTTGACAAATACATGTCTCTCCATAGGACTGGCAGGTCTGTAAACAGCAGCATAGGACTGGCAGGTCTGTAAACAGCAGCATAGGACTGGCAGGTCTGTAAACAGCAGCATAGGACTGGCAGGTCTGTAAACAGCAGCATAGGACTGGCAGGTCTGTAAACACCAGCATAGGACTGGCAGGTCTGTAAACAGCAGCATAGGACTGGCAGGTCTGTAAACACCAGCATAGGACTGGCAGGTCTGTAAACAGCAGCATAGGACTGGCAGGTCTGTAAACAGCAGTACCTGCAGAGCTGCACATGCAAGCCGACAAAAACATTTACAGGCCACAGCAGTAAGTAAATATCTCATTACGTTCTCCGCTCGGTTAGAGGTCAGGGGCTTCACCAGCTAACCACGTGACGTGTAAGATCCTCAAATTCTGGTCTAATTGCAAATGCTAAACTGCAGTGGGGTCATTGGCCCCGAAAGCCACTGAAGGGGAAACAGTGAGATCCTGAAGGAAGTCTGATATTTGTTCCTGCTCCATAGGATATTTTAAAGAGGAAGATGGACAAGGAGCATGAAAACATGGGACAGGGAGCAGGGAAATGGCTACTCAGTGGTGGGTGCAGAACCCAAACGGAGAAGCATCTCCCAGAAAAACACACCCATCCTTGCCACTCGTATTTTGCCTTCCTGCAATTTCACATCTGCCCTGGATCCAGCCTTTAAAAGCTGCAACTTTCACAGCTCCCGGGATGACGTATCCACACCGGGGTCATGCATTCTCTTTAACCAGCCAGAAACATCTGCTTTATGAGGCACGAGTCAGCTGCACACACAATACACTACCTGCTTGTGCATTTATAGTAATCGTTTTTTATCAGCGGACAGCCCCCCCAGCCCCCCTTTCCCCGACAGAAGTGTCCATGTCTGCATTTTAAACGTGTGAGACCCACATTCGTTTGCTGCAGCAGGCGAATCTAACACAGTAACCACGGATACATAAACCCTGCCTCACAACAGAGCTAAACAGAGGTGGAAAGTTCAGGTCCAGAAAGTAAAAATCCAGACCAAGATTTTGTTTCAACCAACCATTTGAGTATAAAGAGTCACAGTCATGGAATACTCAACTAACTGTAGCACGTTACACCAGGGCTGCCCCAAAGGCCTCTACACATCCACCGTTGCCTTTGGCTTACTCAATGGGGGATCCTTACGAGGCAGAAATGTAAAGCGCATTGAGACAATGTAATGTTGTGATAATGCGCTATATAAATAAAATTTAATTGAATTGAATTGAACATCCCACCCCCTCCGCCCCAAAGGCCTCTACACGTCCGACCCCCTCCGCCCCAAAGGCCTCTACATGTCCCACCCCCTCCGCCCCAAAGGACTCTACACGTCCCACCCCCTCCGCCCCAAAGGCCTCTACACATCCGACCCCCTCCGCCCCAAAGGCCTCTACACGTCCCACCCCCTCCACTGAAGCTTCACACACCATAGACCGACTCTCGGTGTTCCTCTCTGTCCAGTACCCCAATCCCAGCCTCCTTCTGTAAGCCCTTCCTCTGTCCTCCACATAAACACAATTCCCAAGAAGGTCCATCGGCCACACGGAGAGAGCTGGTCCACCGGATCCCGGACGGTCGGCCCGCTGCTGCCCCAAATGCGGCGGGTTGTACAGCGTGGCAGTAAGACAGAGAAATGAGCACGAGAGAGTGAGCAGAGGTATCACCTGATATGGAAAATTGTGGCCTTCCGCGGAGTTCCACGGGGACGAGCGCAGCCAGATCCGGCCGGGAGCTCATGCACATCGTTCTGCTGCTCAGCCTTATTCCGGGATGCTTCCAGTACTTTCCGCATGGAATAATGACACGGTGCTGTCACAGAGGCCACCCGCTCTCCCTCCCTGGCTCCTCGCTCTCCTGCCCTCCCTGTATTTACTCCTCTTTTCTGGTCTGCGTCTGCAAGATTTGACCCTGCCTCCATGAAGTTAGGCTTCGGGACCCGAGTGTCCGTGTTTGTCTTACACAGACCCCCCTGGGGTGGGGGGGGGGGGTGTGTGTGCAGGCTGCTGGCTGAGGGGGGAGGTGTCGTTTCTCGTCAGTCAGTCGGGCTCTTCATATCAGTGATTAGCGGGGCCCGGGGGCCGGCTGAAAGGGGAGTGGCTCCACTGGCTCTGTAAACAATGCCCCTAGTGTGGGGGGGGATTATGGGGGGGATAAAAAGGAAGGCTGATAGCCCCACAAGGAGAGCAGAGCGCGTGAGGCCCCCGTGCAGTTAATCTGCCTGCTGAGCTTGGCGTTGGTGTGTGGGACACTTAGCAGGGAGGCTAAGCAACACTAACGGCTACGTTAGTGACAGGAATGCTAATTGCATTTGTGTTTTTGTGTGCGTGTGGATTATGTTCCACGCAATGTAATAAAAACTTGTTTTTTTGATGTTGTGGGGACCATTTTTCAGCTCCCAACAAAGATTTGTGAATGCAATCAAGAAACTATAAATGCCACAATCTCGTATTTTGTTTGGTTACTTATGGTTAAGGTAAGGGCTGGGTGGGGGGTGTGTGTTGGGGCTGGGTGGGTGTGTGTGTGTGTGTGTTGGGTCTGGCACAGCAGCTGGGCACAGGCTGCACTGGCCAGGAACATGGCGCTGGTCGATCCTCAGGCAGCACTGAGCTGCAGCACACTGATCCCCACACTTCAGTGCGGACCCAGATAAGAGCGCAGAAATGTGGGCCACAGAGATGAGGCAGTCGGCTCAGCAAGTAAACACACACAAGTGCACACATGTCCCCATAAGGATAGGTAAACCCGCTCACACACACACACACACACACACACACACACGCACACACACACTCCCCGGCCAAAGCCCCGGCAGCCCCTGTGTGTGAGAGCAGGCGAGCCTCTGGCCCAGTCACACATACTGCTGCTCCATTCAAGCGACTACATCCAAACTGCAGGCTGGAGTCCCGCCTTTGTTCTCTGCGCCATGAGAGCAGAGTCTTCAGAAGCCCCTCGCCAGGGGGAACCATCTCTCATTACCTAGATGGGATTCACACCTCGGCCTTTTTACCGGAGGCCACCGCTGCTGTTTTTCACTCTTTTGTGGAGAAGACCGGAGCCCCGATCATGAATTATGGTCTTGTCCCGTAGCTCGGACTCTCCCAGGTGCAGGGCTTTCACTAAGCATTCAGATCCCTTCACTGTTTTCACATTTTGTTATGTTACAGTCATACACTGAAAACAGTCAAGTACATTTTTTTCGCTCATCATTCCACACTCAATACCCCACAGAGACAAAGCAAATTCAGGATTTAATACATTTTCTGAATAAATGTGCGTCTGAATTCACTGTACAAAACCCAGCCAGGGAATGAGAGAGTGGAGCAGTGCATTGTGGGAATTAACATTAGATACTTAAATATGTATTTCCTCCACAAAAAAAAAAAAAACAAATATCCAGCTGTGTAAATATTTCAAAGAGGCAGTGGTCTGAGGAGGGAGTCAGGTGACTAGGATTTGGCATTCTGATTGGAGTGACCTGGAATACACCAGTTTCTGGTGTAGGGAGTCCAACCCGCGGACCCCAGCCACCAGCAGCCTGTGCACCCCCCCGATCGCTACGCAGCCACCTGATACTGCTGACCTAACCCATTTTCCCGGTTAAAGTCAATAAACAAAGTGAACGTACAAAAAAGGACAATAACACGGACAAATTAAAAACAAACGACTAATCGTTGCACAAAGGATTTCGTATAACTGATAAAGCTGGTATTAATTCCTTTCCATTTGGGTTTTATTTTCTCTGACAAATTGATTTCAACATCAAGTAGTTTGGAAATGACCCATTGCTAATCAGGTGAAGCTACAGGCCCCGCCCCTCTCCCCAGCTCACTCTCTGATTGGTCACATCCAGCTCCCCATTTCATCTACATGATCTAAACCTCAGTTTGCCACTGAGCCCAGGAACCCGATTCCTGCAGCATCGATCCACCTGCAGCATCTCTTCACATATCCCGAGTCTCAGCCCAAGAGATCTGTCTGTTTGGGGGACACACACACTTTTCCAGGAAGAATGGGATTTCTGGTGTCTTTGTTCAGTAAAACAGCATTTGATTCAAACCAGATGTAATTTGTTCAGGAATGACCCCTGCATAGCACCCATGTTATAACTGTTTTCCTAACATCTTTCTGGGATTTGAGCTCATGATGTTCTGGGTTCTCTATCCTGACCCTACCCCCTCTCCACCACCACAGGTCTCAGTATAGACTGGGGTTCTGGAACATCAGCAGGTACAATTAGGAGCCTCTGTATGACAGAGAAGCTGCTATGGTGGGAGGGGCCTTGACCACAGCGAGGTGGCCTGCTCTCACCCCCCCCCCCCCCCCAGCAGTGTCCACAGCTACACAAGCTAATTCACTCACCATAAGTCACTTCACCACCAGCAGGACAAAAATGACGAAGAACTGGATGGACATCAGATCGGGCCCAGAAATTCTGCCTGCTGTCACATGTCATATAGCACAGAGACATGCCAGGGACAGATAGAAACCAGTGACAGATACCAGTACAGTAATAGATACCAGTACAGTGAAAGGTACCAGTACACTGATAGATACCAGAATTGTAATAGATACCAACCAGTGACACATACCAGTACAACAACAGATACCAGTCAGTGACAGGTATCAGTACAGTGAAAGGAACTAGTACACTGACAGACACCAGTACAGTGAGAGATCTGAAGCTCTTCCTTCTGTATTTTTTAAATATAT
This sequence comes from Paramormyrops kingsleyae, assembly GCF_048594095.1. NCBI lineage: Eukaryota > Metazoa > Chordata > Actinopteri > Osteoglossiformes > Mormyridae > Paramormyrops > Paramormyrops kingsleyae. The sequence continues at coordinate 31,199,820 of NC_132809.1, forward strand.
TTTATCTGCATTTACTGTAACAAATCAAGAAAATGGCCTCTCCTAAGCTGGTCTCCCCAGATTCAGCGCAGCACCCTAACGATCATTCCTGCTGATGTGAAAGAACAGGCCCGGTTTGAGACTCCACATCCAGGACGGGCCCCCGTGGTTCTGCTGTGCCGCAGACAGTTCCCATCCCGGAGGGGTGACAGGGTCGCATGGAACAGGAACCAGAACCCGCACAGGGACCCAGCGCCCTCAGATGGGAAGAGTAACTGATAAGCAGCAGATAGCTAAAAGCAACAGCAAGAGTGTTTGCGTGGGATGGGGGTGTTAGTCAGGGGGCCACAAACAAACCACACAGGGAAGCTGCACAATCTGCACCTCCAGGCGAGGAAGAGGAGGGGGAGGGATTTCAGGGGCCCCTGTGTTTGGGGCCGGACACAAATGCTATCAGGCTCCACAGGCAGGACAATGCAAAGCGAAATGTGGGAATTCAGGGTGAAACTCAAACAGTGGCTCAGGGTCTGACGGCAGCCGTAAATTTACATTCTTTAACTCCCTCGCAAGGTGAGACACCCTTAAACGACACATCCGCTATTCTGACGGCAGCGGCCCCCCCAACCACAAAGACGCCGCAAGCTGAGTGGAGAGAAAAATAAACGTTCAAAAAGGGGCGCCCCCCCTCCCTGAGAAGAAGAACCGAAAGCAGGGCAAAAATGATTGAGGACGATCGGAACCAGCACTCAGCAAACCCGCACCCCCCCCCCGGGAAAGACAGCAGCGCTTTAAAGGGTACCTCCATATCCACTGTACATGTTGCCGGTTCGCGAGTCCGCTGCGGGGGAGAGCTCCACCGCTCCTGCTGCGCCTCCTCAGACGACCACGGCTCGAGTAACGGGTCCGGCGTGTGAGGAGGCTCGCTCTCCAGGGGAGGGAGCGGCCAGGAAACTGGAGAGCGGCTGGCTGACCCACGGAGCTCCCCCTCCCCGGCATCCCCCGCTCCCACCCCCGCTTCCCGTACGTATCGCCCTCTGACATCACGCGCTCTTCCTGCCTCTCCCTCTTCCAGCTCGGCCCGCTCATTGTCTCCACGGAAGCATGCGGGACCTTCCAGACTGCAGACCCAGCCCTGCAGGGCCACCACTGCGATAGCCACCGCACCGACGCCCCCACGCCTGCTCCTGTCTCAGGAACCTTCCGGAAAGTTCTCCACAGAAAGCAGAGCACAGGACTGCAGTCCGGATGACCGGCCTTCTTGCCCTTAGTTCCTCAGTTTACCTCCTTCATTTCACTATAGAACTGCTAACTGAAAGACAGGACCTGCCCAAAAAGAATGAGCCTGTAAACCCCCCCCCCCCCTCCAAATCGCACCTTAAGGTCAGGACTCCACCGGGAATGACAGCCCTACTTGTTGTAAAGCTGGGTGAGATTCCTCACACCATCATATCTGACAAGCTTCTGAGGGACATCAAGCAGCAGAAACCCCCCCCCCCCACCCCAAGCAGATTCTCTTCTCCATGTCAGGTCAAAACAAAGATACAAATAAAAACGATCCCTTCAAAATTAAAACAGCATAAAAACTGGGACAAAAAGGCTACAGGATTTTCAGAAAGCTACTGCCTTGCTTTGTTGTTACTCCTGTGAGGAAAACAATGAAGAAATACACACTAATACGCACACACACATGCATCCACACAAACAAAGGAAGGGAGAGATAAGAGCACACGGCCGGCCTTTCTCCACCTGGGAATAGCTTCCAGGAGTTTGCAGCTGGCCGATGTCAACAGGGAGTTTCCATGGAAACCGGGAAAGCCCATTACCAAAAATATGGGGGAACTTTCCCTGAACCCACCTGGGAGGACAGGGTGCGTTGCTGAGTGCCTGCCTCCAGGTGGCGTGTGTGTGTGGGGGGGGGGGGGGTCACATGTATATTACATTGTGGGGACCAGATGTCCCTGCAATGTGATCAAAATAACTGTTATTTTGATATTGTGGGGACCATTTTTTCAGTCTCCACAACTAAATCAAATAATCAAAAAACTAAAAATGCCAGAAGTCTTGTATTTTGTTTGGTTACTAATGGTTAAGGTTATGTCTGGGTGGGGGTTAAGGTTGTCTTTTTTGGGATTAGGGTTATGCCCATGGAAATGAATGGAGAGTCCCCACAAGGAAATCAATACAAATGCGTGTGTGTGTGTGTGTGTGTGTGTGTGTGTGTGTGAATGCATGTACACACTTGTGTTTATATGCATCTCTGAAAATTCTTAAAATACAGGGAAAGACAGAGAGAAAATCAAACCAAAGGCTGAAAACTAAAATCATCTACATGCTTCTTTTGAGCACTTATCCAGATCAGGGTCTGGAGCCTATCCCAGGCAGGACAGGGCACATAGCTGGGGTCCAACCTGGCCAGGATGTCAGTCTGTCTCAGGGCACATACACAATAAGTCTTCAGACAAGTGTATCCCAATCCGGTCCTCGGGACCCACAGAGAGTCCCCGTTATTGCCCCCCCAGAGGAAACATGGCTTTAGACCACAGGAGGAAACTTGAGTACACAGAAAACACCCTTGTGATGTGGGGAGAACATGCAAACTCCACAGCCACAGAGGAAAGGGAGGGTCTGGACGCCCAGTGCTGGAAGTGCAAGGGAACGCTGACACTCACTGAGTCACCTTCGTTTTCATCTATAAAAACCGCTTACAGCCAGCAGGAAGCACAATAGTTTATCACATATGCGAAATGCCACAAGTTCAGGGCACAGGAGGGACTCTGCCGCTAAAGCCTTGGGCGGAGAACTTAACTCAGATCAGTGCCGTTAAAATATCCAGCAGAGCAAATGAGTAAAATGCCACTTTGGTTAGAAGCATTAAGCCGGAGCAGTTAAACAGCAGGGAGCCACTTTGACATCTGATTAAAAGAAACTCTCCTGAGAGAGGAGGTGCCCACGGAGGACAGGTCGTCCAGGCACAGTGCGGCACAGGTGGGAGGCCCCCAGAAGGCCTCGGGCACCCTCCATATTTCCCTGGATGCAAATTCCCTCCAGGACACCTGGCAGCCCATTAGAATACCTTCTAGTCCAAGACCAGTGGCAGCAGAGATGTGTGGGAGATCCCAAGAAGGTGAGCTGGTAAGCTAAGGTCTCAACGAGAGCAGTGAGAAGGTCAAGGAACAATGACAGAGAGGCAACAGGGTGACACCCAGAAAGGGGGAGCCAGTTAGGTGACAAGGACAAGAGAGTCAGCTAACGAAGACATGATAGTCAGCTAACAAGAATGTGATAGCTAACGAGGACCTAAAGTTAGCTAAGAAGGATGAGATTGCTAAGACGGATGTGAAAGCTAATGAGAATGTGATAGCTAACAAGGAAGTTATGGCTAACGAGGATATGATAGCTAGTGAGGATATAATCGCTAATAAGGATGTGGTTGCTAATGAGGATGTGACAGCTTATGAGGACATGATAGCCAATGAAAATGTGATAGCTAATGTGGACATGATTGCTAATGAGGATGTGGAATCTAAGAAGGATGTGACAGTCAGCACAGAAGGATCTGGAAGCTAATGTGACAGCTAATGAGGATATAATCGCTAATAAAGATGTGATAGCTAATGAGTTTGTGATAGCTTATGAGGAAATGCTAGGCAATGAAGATGTGATAGCTAATGTGGACATGATAGCTAATGAGGACTTGACAGCTAATGAGGACGTAACAGTCAGCTAATGAGGAGCTTCCTGCAAAAGTGAGAAACACAAAGTGAGATTCAACATGGCTGATTCTCCCAGAGTAGCATGAAAAAGGGTGACTTCTACTAAGAAGTTGGAAGAGAAAGCCTGAGGGGTCACCACAGCAGAGGGGTTGGTCCCGCCAGGCCCTGATGGAAGCCGTGAGCTCCCTGTGGATGCAGCATCTCCTCCCGGCAGCCCAGAGCCAGAGTGTGACACTGATCCGCAGCTGCCCACACACACACAGTCCAACGCATGCTCACACACACGGCACTGCCAAATGGCCCTCTAAGCTGCGGGCACGAGCTCAGCCACACTGTCACATGGGAAACATCCACTCCCAAAAAAACACATGTACAGTCACACGGCACGATCTGAACTCTTGTGTGTGCGTGCACTCAAATTACACCACTGGAGCTGTGAGCCGTAGATGTCACCATGTCCCCATCTATGGGTTATCTCTGTACACAGCACAAAGAGGAACAGGTCGGTTCACGTGCACGCCACCAAAAATATCTGGCCGTACCTGGGGGACTTGACAGATCAGCAGAAAGCAAATGCAGGGTTAGCCTCGCTAAAGCTAAACTGGGCCCTCTGACCTTTAACCCTTACTTCCCGACAGTTGGATAAGGATTAGCAAATGAGCCGGTGAAAGCTTCTGGAGCCAATTGGGTGCGGGGTGGGGTATGTAAGGGTGTTTAGAGGGCAGTTTTCCAGGAAGCTTGAAGCTCTTATCTCTGCAGGAGCAGCTGTACAGGGAGAGCATGCCCTGTCACCTGAGGAATTCAACATGGAGGCACGCGATGCAAGGAGAAAGGGAGAGCGGAACACATCCACAGGACTTCCAGCTTTGAGGAGACGCCCGAATGCACACATCCTCAGACAGCCACAGACAACCACAGACAGCCACAGACAACCACAGACAGCCATGGGCAACCACAGGCAGCCACAGACAACCACAGACAGCCACGGGCAACCACAGCCAACCACAGACAGCCATGGGCAACCACAGACAGCCACGGGCAACCACAGATAGACATGGGCAACCACAGAAAGCCACGGGCAACCACAGCCAGCCACAGACAGACACGGACAAAGACATTCCTCAAGACCAGGGGTGGGCAATCTGATCCAGAAGAGGCTATTAGGTACGTGGATTTTCACTGCAACTCCCTAATTAGATTACTAACTAGAGGACTGATTGGCTGAAGATTCCTCATGCCTGGGTTTGAACTGCTGACGTAAAGGTTATCCCAAAAACCTGCATATACACTGGCCCTTTACAGATAAGATTGCCCACCCTTACTCAAGGCTATGGTCCATGGGAATCAGACAGATCCACCAGGATAGTTAGCACAAGTATGGTGATCCACTAACCCCCCTTAGAAAGGCCCTGCACCATCCCCTAGGGATGACACCGGAGAGCACCTGCAGGGCTCACGCCCCCCCCCCAAACAGGAATGTGAGTTATTAACCTTCCTGGTCCCCTTTAAAATCCTACACCTCAAACCCCCATCCTCCAAAGCAGCTCACCACAGGCCCTGCAGAGGACCAGCTGGCTTACAGGCCACTGCCTGCTTGGAATAACGGGCGCATGCCCGCACGTCGGGAGAGGGCCAGGACCGAAGACCCCTAAAACCTGACCATCCATCTATCCATCCACCCATCCATGCTTATTCTATGCCAGGTTGTGGGCTCCAGACCCCAGAAAAATCAAACTACACTGTTAGAAACAAAAGTACTAATTTGTACCTTAAAAAAATGACTTGCCACTGGGACTGTACTCTCAAGGTCTGCGAAATGTACACTAGCTGTAGGTACATGTACATATTAAAGTAGACTTTAAGGAGCATTTTTGTCCGGGGGTACATCATTGTTGTTTGTACCTGTAAAACTGTACCGGGGCCGTACCCTTTTTTGTAACAGCGTAGACTTTTGCCAATAAGTATCTTGATATGCCAACCCCCCCCCCCCCAAACAGACACCATCATTGAAAGGTTACTGCTGGGAGCAGCCTGATGGTGTATATGAAGTTAGTCTCCCCGCCCTTTCTAACGACCTTTGCCACGGACACCAATGTCTGGCTCCATACTGGTCAGGACACCTGTGCCTTGCACCCTATTGTAGTTCCCCTTCAAGTTTTTTGGATATGTGGGCTTTCCGGTATGTTCTATGTATCTATTAACTGAGACACTACGCTCTCCTCTCTGTAAATCCGAGGTACCATGACTCTATTCAACAACACCCTTCACGACTCATGAGTCGGTCAACCCCCCCCCCCCCCCCCAGTCCATAATGCATTTCCATTTGACAAGGACATTGTCTTTGCACAACATGATTCATGGGGATGGTGTGTGACAGTGGGTTAGGACTCTATGTCTGTGATCGGTAGGTCATCAGCTCCAGTCCTGTGGTCGGCGGAGTGATTCCCCTGTTGGGCCTTGCCCAAGGGCCCTTAACCTCCAATTGCTCCTGGGACTGTTTGGCCCTGCTATCAATTGTATGTCGCTTTGGAAACATTTATACGAAACAAAGATATTGAATTGTGACAGTTAATCCGCATGCCATAGATTCCTCCTGCTGAACACCGTTCCCAGAATGCCGAGCACCTTTCAGCTCAACAACAGCTTTTACCTTCTTCAATTCAAGCATGCAGCTCATTGGTCACAGACTCGGGGACAAACGTAATTCTTGATCCACTCAGATTCTGTGGTCACTCACAAAAATGCATTTCTTCTGCAGGGGGTGATTCTAGGAATTTTTTTAATGTGACGGACATAAGAGGGGCCATATTTCACACAAATGGCCCACCTTTATCATTAGCCAATAATATCGTTTGAAGCGATGAGTGACAGGGGAAAGGGCACTCTGGGGGCGAATCAGCTTTCAGCTGGGACCCGTGCTCCATTGGCCCCCCTATACGCCCCTGTTTGCTCCTCTAATGGTCCACGTCACTGAACACACACACATAAGCTGTGGCATAAGCACGCTCACGCCTGGGCTCCTCTGAAGATACACTGGTGGGCATTTTGCTTCCCCCTGTGTGGATTCCGGTCTGCATTTGGTGCCGCCAAACAATCCCCAGGGATAATCCTGCCATCTACACTGATCCCTCAGCCCAGTGAGAGTTTGGGCGCCGATGGGAGCCCTACACAGATGGATCCACGGCCAGGTCAACCCAGAGTGGCTGGGGTTACGCATCTCTGCTTATAGATCAGGATACGTTTACACAGCATCCAATCTATGTTCTTACATGCTTACTGGTCTTCTAGACAGTATAATACCCATAAGGCAGTATGCAGCCCCAGCCAGCTCTCATAACCTTCCTGAAGTCATTACTCAGTCTGCTCCACTTGCCAGTATATCCTGTCATATAATTATATCAGCTGTAATGCTCACCTGGCCAAGTGAGCCGGCTAATGGAAGGATAAGCGAGTCAGCCACTGTCCAGGATCTATCACCTTGACAGGCCCGATAAGGGTGCTGCTGGCCCAGGCACACCGCTCAGATTATCACCTCCTGAGGTGGAGAGTTCAGGTCCGGAAAGTACAAATCCAGACCAAGATTTTGTTTCAACCAACCAGTTGAGTACTCGGTGAATGTGACTATTTATACTCAACTGGTTGGTTGACACAAAATCTTGGTCTGGATTTGTGCTTTCCGGACCTGAACTCTCCACCTCTGATCACCTCCCTTTTTTTGACCCCTGCCAAGGCTGTGGTTTCACTGTGATTCTTATGGACCACCAGCCCCCTGCCCCCCACCCTGAGTACAGATTCCATCTTTAATTCCAGGCTCACGCTAAGAGGATTAAGTCTCACTAGATCCTACATCTTCACACACAGAGCTTGGGGCCCCTTTAGGCTACTTACCCCATTTCCCATCATCCTCCAGTCCTCCACCTCACCAGAACATCCAAGAGGGATCGCATGGAGCAGGACTAGCTTCTGCTTTGTGTCCTGGGGAACAGGCAGTGAAGGGCAGACCAAAAAGACAGAGGGACTGGATTGTGGAAAGAGCTTCCAAACCACATCTAGTCATATTTCCTCTCCACCTTCGAGAAACACCCATCTGTTCCAGGAACATCTCTTCAAGCCTACATCACTCCATGTTCTCTGAATGACTTCGTGTTGTACTTTGCTGATTTGAATATTTATTTTATCAGTTTCCTGCTATGTTAGGGAGTTGTTGTGTAGCTCTCACTCCAGTACCGCTTCCATCGTTTCCGTGTATCCACCGGAAGCTCAGCCTTGCTGCACTGAGGCCCATTTGACACCTTGACAGCCATATGTTTGTAATGTGCTATTTGCCTCACTTTGTACGTCACGTCTGCAAAAAGCAATACTGGTGCTCTTTGACTTACGATGGGGTGACGTGCCGATGAATCCATCGTAAGTGGAACATATCATGAGTCGAATATTAATATAACATAAATAAATAAGTAAATAACTACAGAACTGAGTAAATATTCACTGTAATGAAATATCGGTAACTGAAAAGTAAACAAATGAATGCAAGTTTATTTGTTAAACACAGAAAGAAACCAGTGTACGATACGTAGTTAAACACCGTAAGAGATATTCACTCTCGTAAAGCGTGGCTGCGTGGATGGCGCCACCACCTGGCTGGGGCATCATACTGCATATCGCAGGCCGGGGAACAGATCAAAATTCATAGCTGACTACTGAACGTGCATCACTATCGCACCATCGTAAGTAGAAATATCCTGAGTCAAACTGTCGTAAAGTGTAAATGTAAATGCGAGCCCAGTGGGTCAGATAGCTACCCAAGAACCTCAGGATCTGGGTCTGCCTCTCTGTGTGGCGCCAACATTGTATGAATGGAATCAACTTCCTCTCCACATGAGTGAGGTTTATTGCCAGATTGAACTGATTTAACAGTTTCAAACAAACAGCTAATTGTGGTCTGTTTTGTTAGGCAATCTGCGTTTCACAATGTGCTGTGCGGCAGTCTAATGAAAGCAGGGAATTAATCGGTCGAAAAACTGTCGGATAACAGATTAAGTCCATCCTGGAAAGAACCCTTCCCTCCCGGTACTGTGTGGAATTAAGGTTCAGAATATTGGCTGATTCTTCAAAAAATTGGAGAACTATTCACACTGAAAGCGTTACAGAAGTAATTCCCATTTACGCGACAGAAATATGCAGGCAGATGGTAATATTTGCAAAGGAGATAAAAAAAAACACACCACTGTAAACCTGAGGAAGGAGAAGTATTTTCTTTATTAGAAAAAGCTGTCTTTGTTCTGGCAAAACTTTCGCTAGATGTGGAAAATCCCCAATATTACAGCCTGATCTGGTGCCACCGTAAGTGTGTGCAGATTAAATGGGCTTTCTGGGTGTGTGCCGTGTGTTTGCCGTGTAAAATTAATCTCTTCAGTTGCATTTCAGCCCCTTAAACTGCAGCCTCTGGGGCTTTTCACTACTCGCCGGCTGCCCATCTTCACGATGCTGCTCTCCCGTTATGGAAGCTGACCCAGCAAGGCGCTGACTGGACGCTTTCTGCCTGCACGGCCGTGGCCGGTTGTCCGCCCACGTCGGAGCAGGGGGACCCTCTGCTTCCGGAAGCTCTGCATCCTCGCTCACCCTGCATAACCCCCTGGGATCCAGCACTTAATTTTCATCCTCTGTAGAGGACATTATGATCACGCTCTCATACTTTACAAGCCACTCAAGTCCTGTTGTTCTTTAAAGAGGAAAGTTAGGGCTTTAGGATGACATCACATGTGTGGGGTGTGACCTCACCAACACCATCTTCCTGTCAAATCAATAGTTTCATCGGTATTAAACATGCTTTCCCCTGGATCTCAGGAAAATAACAGCACATACTCAGGGAACAGTCTTCTCACTAATGGGTGTTAACTGCCACCGAAGTCACGCGTCCAGGCAGAGCAATGACATCACCCCTCCACACCACACCGGCTAACTGGTAACCGCGCGAGTCCGTCTCCTAGCAACACACAGCCACAGTGTCATCACACCCAGAGCTATTCCAGGTATTACCAGTCCGCATAAATGGGTGGACTTCCAATTTACCTCTGGGGCGGGGGTGAGGTGTGATGTGAAACTGACTGAATCACCCTGGGGGAACACAAACAAACCCACTTTTAACCAATAAAATGTCTGTACCTCTGTAACGAAAGTATTTTAAACTCATTTATTCACTATTTATCGACAACTCAGATTCTGTAGGCCTAGTAACCCACAATGCAGAGTGTAGCAGGAACCCAGCACTTATGTCATATAAATATTCTAGAACAATCTGCCACTTGGGTCAGTTAAGTAGGGTAATAACTAAACGAATTAGGTTATTCGCTAAATATATCCCAATTTTCTGAACCTATATATCAAAAAATTAGATGTTATTAGTATATATTTTTTGATTTTCTAGAGCCTGTAATTGACATTGGTCCCTGTACCCAGACCAAATGTGGAACTTTATTCTGACCAGGAGGATTTAAACACACCGTAACACGACCAGCTGCCGTCCATCGCTCTGGACATTTCGACTGAGATGAGTGGGACACGAGCGGAAAAGTGACCGTCACCGATCTGCTGTGTTTTGTTTTGGCAGGAGGATGTCAGTGACAGAGCTACCTGGCCAGCTAAAGCCAACACTGTGCAGATTATCTGACTGGAAAATGCACATTTGCAGGTAAGTGGCATCCGGAGGGCAAGTGAGGCTCTCCAGCTTAAACGTGCCCAGTGGTTTTACATCCAGTAAGTGTCCCCGGCTCTCTAACCTGTGGAATATATTTTTTATGGTCGGACCTGTGTCACCTGCTTTGAGAATTTGGGCCACCGATTTCCCTAAAGATTAGCAGGAAGTAAACCGACTTGTGAAGACGGACGCCGCTCCCTGTGACCTACATGTGTAACCAGCTGCTTTGCATTAGACTTGTTATTGAAAAACATCAAACCGTCTCTTGATGGAAACCATCTTCCTCACTGTTTGCTGGTCTGCTGCTCGATGCACCTCTATTTTTAATTCCTTGTTTCTTTTACATCCGTTTTGTCTAATTAAATCGGGAGCCTTACGCACACCCACAAACTGGTTCCCACATCTGGCATTGAGAAATACTACTGCAGCTCTCAAATATGGACCTTACAGTATATTCCAAAATTGATGAACAGTGCTGTTTTCAATTTCCTAATAATACTGAGCATATGAATTGTATTCTGGCGCTGAAGTAAATTTCAGTAACAGTGTTAAAACCAAACTTCTTTTTCTCTACTCTTCAGCTGTCTACCTTATTCAAACCTTTCACCATAACATGAACTAAATAAAGTAAAACTAGTTATTTTCAGAAAAACACTAATCTAAAGCAAAATGTGCACTCTTAAAACCAGAGGAATTAAACCTAAACTGAACACGCAAATAAACATCAGCCTGATTAAATAAAAGGCTCAGTCTGAACCCAGGACTTTAGCTGCTTTAATGCTGAATCTCGGCATCGGCTGAGGCTCAGAACCAGTGGAATTCTGCCAGATAAGGAGGTGAAATACAAACAGAGTGGGAACACAAGCTCTCCCTCTGCCCCCTGCATGGCCCGCACCCCCCGCCCGAAAGACACACACTCGCGCCTTTTCCAGAGATAGCCCTATTGTCTGCGTAAATCCCGCCGCAATCTCCTTCTTCACCCCCGCGGTTTCCAAAGCTGTTTTTGTCTCAGCCGCTACCAGCTTATAACCCTTCATCACACGACAACCATCAGGGGTGATTTAAGGATTCGGTCACGGAATCCGCCATCGGGTTTCAAAATATAAGTTCGGTTTCAAGGACTCCCTCCGGCAGCACCAAGGACAGGTTCACGGCGCCCCAAAGCGCAGCCCCTCCTCTCGGGGTCCTAAGCTGGCCGTCCTCTGGCTTCCCCGTCACAGCAAAGTCTGGCCACTCGGGCTATGAGTCCTGAGAGGGTTGAGTTGCCTTTGAATTCAGCATTTTGGCATCTCAGTCATGCAAAGACTGCTGGGAATGAAGGCAAACAGACCTCGACCCGTTTGTAAATTCTGTTCATCTCGGTTTGGGACGGCTGTCAGCCAGAACCGCTAACGCCTTCTGAACTTCACCAGGCTCCCAGCCAGACCCCTCTGGAGAAGCTCCGTGCACAGGGCTCACGGGGAGCGACCTCACATTCAAAAGGTGTACATTTGCGCTGAGGTGTCGAGACGGACGTCCATGGTCAAGTCAAGTCAAGCTTTGCAAGTTTGCGAATGGGGATAAAGGTGTACTGATTTATCCCTGTGTGATAAATAGCCTTTGCCACGTTTTATGGCTTAATCGCATTTATATTATTATATTACTCCGACCACGATGAACAGCTCGCTCACCCTCACCTCCAATGCTACTTCAGGCTGACATTTAGCACTTTATACTGCAGCAGTAATGCAGCAGTAATGCAATATCACAAAACAGAAGTGCAGCTCTTCAGCAAAGAGCAGTGACAGACTATAAAGTGATTTATATTTAATAACCTCTTTACACACACTAATACACATTTATTTTTGTTTCCAGGCTAGGCTCTGGACTCCTGCAATCCTATATAGGATAAAAGCGTTATATAAAATTAATTAAAATATTTATTTAATCTACCCCTAGATTATATTACACTGTTTAACTGTCATTATATGACTCAGTGTATTCTGTGTTTTGACTGCCACACAAAGAAATAAAGTATCTTATCTTATCTTACCATAATAATGTTATATGATATATATTCTTCATTGTTTCTTCAGTCCATTCTCATACACCTACATACTCCTCTTGATTGTATTAGCAGTAATACCTTTAACGTCTTTTGAGTTTGCTTTTATCTGTCTATAACTGGTGTTAAACTTTTTTAACGATCCCATTAATGCAGAGCAGTTCTTGAAATGAGGTACTTCCTTCCAGCCAATTAGTCCCACTATTGTTGTGTTTTTCTTGAGAAATGCTGATTAATTACAGTTCCCCAGACAGGACCTCTGCAGAAAGATTTCATGGCTGCGACCTGGACAGGATTGGTGTTTCCAGGCTGCTCGCTGTCACCCGGGGCCTCAGTGACATGGCTAAGGCCTGGCATGTGACGGGCCAGTGGTGATGACCCCAGCTGGCACTAGCGCTCCTGTTTACCTCCATGTGGCTTCAGAGCTGCAATGGGGGGGGGGGGATCCAATCGAACCTGTTGCCATGCTCCTGTTTGCTGTGGGATGACATCACCACCCTGCTGCCCCATGTGACCTTCTGAAACCAGGCCAATCGACTTTAAACCCATTCCCCCTCTGTCAGAGATGGAGCACTGTGACACTGATCCTTGGGCTATAGCACCGATGGAGTTAATCTCAGGCTCCAAGCACCACAGCCCAGCCCATCCGCGGCAGCCCTCCTCGCCCTGGCTTTCTGCCCCTGTTTACCTTGTGTCGGTTTGTGCCATGTTTGGACAGCTTGCACACCGAGGCCTATGTCTCCATGTGTGTGTGTCCCTCTGTTTACCGTATTTGTTTGCATGCGGTTTCATCCTCTTCCGAGCGACGGGCAGAGAGTGAGTCAGTCTGAGCAGCTGCACACTGGGACACACCTTCTGCTCTCCAACAGGAAATGACACGCTAGGGGACACCTAGACACTCCCCTGGTCAGCCACACACCATAATGAAATGCTGTGTGCACATCTCTATGAAGTCACGAATGACAGTAGCAGTCTGCTGCTGATGTTTACCAGTTCCAGTCCCATGATGGGTCCTGTTGATGCAACCGTGAAAAAGGCACTATCCCTGACTTAACTTATAAAACACTAAACCCTTCCAATCAACTGAAAACAATCGGCCTAATGTGAAAACATCCCCATTGGTCACACAGCTCACGTTCAACAAATCGGGCCCCGCACAGGTTCTCTGCGGCCACTGCACCTGTTTATCTGCCGTAACGTCACAGCATGACAAGCCCTGTGATGGCATGTGATTGGATAAAGCCAAGGTGAGGCGGGGGGGGGGGGGGAGAGAGGTCAGGGCCAGGGCATTACGCTGTGGTCACAGTGCTTTGAAAGGATGTGGCGTGAGATCTGACGATGACCCCCCCTTTCCCATGGAGACACCGGGATTCAAAGCATCACACGCAAGAAGACGTTGTGGTTCAATTACTAGTGCTATGGATGTATGTCTTGTGTTTATTTAGCTGCTACTTCAGCGGGGGCCAGGAACGCAGAGACCCGCAGGAAATCATTAGCCTCCGAGCACAAGAGGACGGGGAGGTAAACGCGGCAGGAATGCTGCTTTTCAGAAGGGTAGACAGGACTCGTGTGTGTTCCTGCGTTTCTTAGTGAGGGTGCTGGGGTGGCGTATTAGCAATTTGTGGGAAGCTTCTGCATACAAATATTGGGAGATTCTCTCTCTCGCCAAACGCTTTTGACCATCTAGAGTTGCTGTAAGGTGACAGCTTGCCCCCCTCCCACGGCCCTGGCTTCTCCTTTGGGTAAAGGTGGGGGCAAGGCCGCAGGCCGGCAAGAAGAGGACAGTCACGCAGCTCGCTGATACAGCCCTCTTTATGTGACAGCTGTCCACATACCAACATAAAAAGCACAGGTGCCCTCATATGTGCCCAAGGCTGAGATGAATACTAGAGTGAATACCCGAGGACGGACTGACACTCGCCAGCAGGAGGGAAAACGCTACACCACCTTGCTTTGTGCGTGGAACACAGAGGAGAATGAGGCCAAAAAACACTGTCCAGCCTCAGATTAGTTTTCCATCTCAGCTCATTAGGACGCTGTGCCTGTGATCGGAATGTCGCTGGTTCAAATCCCAGGGTCGGCAGATTGATTTTACTGCTGAGCCCTTGAGCAAGACCCTTAACCCCAATTACACCAGGGACAGTATTAGCCTGCTTTCTCAAAATATGTACATTGCTTTGGATAAAAGTGTCTGCCTTCTAAATCAAAAATAAATGAGAGTTACCCATACGCAGACCTTAACCCTACCACTGAATTCTTAAGCAACTGGACAGTAAATGCAAAAGCCCCAGTGCGCATAAAATCCCCAACAGGCACGGGACATAAACCCAGGAAGCCTCCAGCTGTGACGGTCGCAGGGATTTACTCCGAGATGGACATTCCTGTTCAATTCACTCAGCAAGTTCCCGTCGGCCTCGTCCTAACACTCTAACGGCTTTCATTTCCCACACTGTACAGTAAGAAACATGTCTGTGGAGGGGGAGGGGCTGCATCCCACTGCCTTTAGGTTACAAACGGGGCTGGGGTCACGTGACACAGTCGCTCGCATTGGGATCTGGCACTGGTGGGGGAGATGAGTGGGTTTTGGAAACAGACCCTCCCCCTCCATACACAATCATATGTGCTCACTAACCGTCAAGAGAAATATTAGTTGCTAAATTCAAAATATCCTGCTGTCAAAATCTAAAACCATCTGCAAAATCTAAGACAATCACTCACAAATAGCAGGTTTAAAGTGTAACTCCACAGCCTTGGGACTACAGACCGCATAAAGCTGTTTTAAGCACCCCCCCACCCCCAACTCGGGACCCCCTAAGGACATCTGCTCCATGGTGTCAGCCCGCCATCATCTCCAGCGCACGGTGCCACTGATCCCGTCCCTGATAAATGTAAACGACAAAAACTGGTGAATTATTGAAGGAGCGCGTGTGCGAGTGACCCACATAAACATGCGGGATCCCGGGGGGGGCAGCCAGATCAAAGGGAAACTGACTCCCCCCAGTAGGAACAGTAGAGAACCGGATCCCGGGCCGACGGCCCCATAATTAGCACACGTCCCTCTGGCCACCCCCCCTCTTCAGCGGTTCACCGACGAAGGAGCTATGATGCCCCAACCCCCTGGGCCCCCACATAAGGGCAGAGCATGACGAAGCCAACAAGCCCTCTTCTGTCACTCTCTGAGGAATCAGCAGCCAAGAGTCACGTGCTACACGACCCAGAAAGGCGCCCAAAGGCACTTGAGGTGCACAGAGCGCAGTCTCCAGTAAAAGAAGGGAGTTCCATTGAGAAACTTCCTAAAAGTAAACAAATAAAATGCCACCCCGCAGCTGACTTCTTCGGCATCGTTGTTCTCCCTGCTCAGATCATTGGCGTTAAAATAGCGCCGGGCACTCAGACACATGCAAAGCTGAGGGCGTGGAGGTGGCGGCCAGGAACAGGCAAGGGTGCAAAGGAAGAGCAGGATATTTACCTCTGCACACCGTCCTGAGGTTTGCAGTACTTAATCCTAGAAATGACAGAAAGCCGTTTGCACATCCCGCTCTCGGTCTCATAACCTTTTGCCAGTGTCCAATATGTAGAGCATGAACGCTTCACTACATTTCACTATCTATACCTTGCTTATCTCAACTTTACATTGTAGCTCCCCCTCGCCATTAAATTTAAGGTGGTACTAAGTTTACATTTCTAAGACATTACAACGGCAACTCAACGCTGCCGAACACTAATTGGATGCTTCAGACAAACTGTAATTACTTCCGCGGAAGGATTGACAGTTTTTATATGTCTGGGAATAAAATATAAGTTTCAGTAATGAGTGCGTGTCATAGCAATGGCTACAGTTTAACCAAAAAATAAAGGGGTTTAACACGAGAGACATGAGACCGGGTCAGAAATGAGGATCGTTCGTTCCCTGTCACCCCCATGGCTATCAATGGACCCCGAGCCCAAATACTCGTCCCCCGGCTTTCCTCTGCAGATTGTTCGCTCCCGTAACCGAGTCTCCGGAGCCCCTTCTCCCTTTACGGGGCTGGAGTATAAAAGTCAGCAGACGGATTAGGCTGAGCGATTATGCATTTTATCTAAGAGATTCGCCACAGCAGCGGAAGAGTAACGTTTTACATGTAAAAAAAAACCCCAAAATATATATAATTAGACGCGTTATCTCAGATAAATCCACTAGTATTCATACTGAGTGATAATGAAAATTCTGCGCAAGAACCGGACAAATAAACACGGTATTTTTAGTATATCTAGTAACGTTCTGGTGGTTATGTCTAACAAATAATTATAACAAATAATAACTGACTTACACGTTTGCACTGCTGATCTAATGTGTAAATAAATACAAGCTGCGGTCGGAGAGACCCTTTACCCCAGTAATTACCTATCAGGGCCACTAAAAGGAGACCCCCTGCTTTCTCTGCACAAACGTGACGTAGGCACCCATGCACGCCGAAATGTCGGACAGGTCCATGGTGAAATTCTGTGCAACGTTGTGAAATCTTAATAAATCTTTCGCGAAAAACTGCGGGCGAAGGGATAGCGATTTGTGTATGTATGAGGATCACGCCCCGCCGTGCAGCCATCCAGCTCCATTTTAGCTCTGTTTTTAACGCGATCCGAAGTACTTTTGCTGTGTTCATGCCTCATCGGGGGGCGGGGGGGTCCTCGTCAGGTACAACCCGGCTGCACAGTCAGGACACACGGCAATAGCCACAAAACATTAGGGGGTAAACGGAAAAGGCGCAAAAGCATACGTACATGTCTGCAGTTTAGGAAGACGTCCTGCCACCCGGTGTAATTCTTAATCTTGATACCGTGGTCAGTTTAAATTAGGGAGAATGCCTAAATCGTGGTCTTCTTCACTGCAACAAAATATCCACAAGCGTCCCGGCGCTTCAGCGCTCCTAATGTCACTTTGTCCCGCTGGCTCTGTTTCAGGAGAAGGGGGTGTGAGACCCGAGCCTTTGCTAAAATCCACTCCGAACAAAAGAATAAAAAGAGACGGCGCTGGATCGAGGTGAAAATAAATACCGGGGAGCCGCGGGCTCCAAGTGACCGCCGAGCAGAAGCGTGTCAGCACGCACGCTGCCACCCGCGCTGCAGCACTGCTCCGGACACTGAGCTTAGAAGTGGGTATGGCAGGGGGTGTCGCGCTCATCAGACGGCATGGGGGGTGGGTGGGAGGGATCGAGTGAATTCTCGCTTTTTTTTTCGTGTCGCCTCTAGTCTTGCCTGAAACCCCCCCCCTCATCTGACAATGACATTGAGTCCGAAAAGCTGGCAATACGTAACAGGTTTTCACTAAAGCGCTGCAGGGCTCCGAAGCCTGTCCATGTTACTAAACTGTTGTTTATTGAATCTGCAATGTTATATAAATGGTGATATCTTATTCTACAGGAGAAAACTATACAGCAACAGGAACCACAAACGACTGGGAAAGTTCTGTTTATCCTGCTTGTAAGTGTTTACATGAACTGATTTGCATAGTCAGCCAAACTAATACACAATAAGCCTAGTCACAAATTCATTGTGGTGAATGTACTTATGGCAGACCCAGAGTTTTTCATCTGTACCAGACAATATTTTTGTATCATTTTTCTAAGTAATTTCAATAGTTTTGTGTCAGATCGTTGACTGGGGAAAATAATGAACGAAATACACAACGGTAGCACTGTTTTGATTTTAAAACTGAAGATTTTGGAAAGAAAATAAGACGTAATATACAGACTATTGGCTTGCCAGGGGAAAGAATTTTTCTTTTTGTGGTTTATGAATCAGTTTCCCTAAAAGGGGCATTGATTTCCACATGGCCACCGCTGTCACTGTGACAGTGACGAAAGTCCTGCAAGCTCCCACACTGCATGAACCAGAAGATAAATAGGTCCCCTTAAAGGCTGGTTACCACAGAAACCTTCCTGGCAAGATTCTGGATGATGTCATGTGACAGGCAGGAGGTCCGCTTGCAAGGCAAAGACCCGAAAGTGGTCAGCCGCACTTCAACATCCCCCCCAGAGCATCTCCACTGGTGTTTCTGACCTAAAGCGTGCAGCACTGCACCACCAAACACTCACCCCAGGACATTAAGCCATTATTACTCAATCCATATTCAACAGCTTTCCCTGGTTGAACTCAAAATTAAAGTTAATTCCAGTTCAATTTCCTGAGAAAGTCTGATTACGGAAGACTAATAAAATGAACTAAGAAAACAGTTGCCTATTCATTCTGCATTTCCCATTAAAAATTGCTAACCCAGTGAGTGATATCTAAGAAAGTATACTCCCCTCGTACCAAACATCGCCAGTCGCCGGTTCACCGCAGAGCTCCGCCGCCCATTGCCATGCTATCGCTAATCTCCAGCCTCCCTTTCACTCTCACTACATGTGTATGTTGGGACTGTTGATTGGATGAGTACACAGGCGAAGCCCCAACGGGGAGGCTGGAGTCAAAGCCGCGATCCCGAAGCTGTGGTGACGTTACACCTGCTGGGCCGTAGCTGCAGCCCCATGCAGCTTCATCCAGCCCCGTGCGGCTTCATCCAGCCCCGTGCGGCTTCATCCAGCCCCGTGCGGCTTCATCCAGCCCCGTGCGGCTTCATCCAGCCCTGGCACTTCTCACCTCATCTACAGCTCAATGCTTCCCTGCCACATTACAGGACTAGCCTATGAATTAGTTGCCCTACTTTCAGAAGCCAACAGCCAAAGAATACTGTATAAATGTTTTAAAATAGGAACAAAAATTATTTCAGCAATTAAGAGTAGCCCCATAAAGTAGTAGGAGGAATCAGTGTCTGCCAAATGCTTCTGTACAGCTTTTGTAGACTTCAATGTGGAATGAGTTGACCTTTGACCCCCCGATGTAATGCTAAGTGGCAGTTAGGGGAGATGGGGGAGGGGCGATTCCCCAGGGATACCGACTTCTTTGTTAACACGTGTTGGTAAGTATGACATAAATTATAGTGTCATGTGCGGCTTGTGCATTTGAATTAGAGGCAAGCGATGTGACATTTACATATTTATATTATGTCACCTCAGTATTTGCGGAAACCATCCAATATACCCCTGTATGTGCTGACTCATCCACTAGCACACTAATCAATTCCCCATTAATTAATTAATTAATTGAGCTGCTGGTATAATAAATAAACACGGAATGGCTGGGGTGTCCCTGAAGAGAGGTTTGGAATCCAAAGCTGTGCTCTTCTAGCCATCCAACAAGATACCAGTAACTTTTGGGTAATTTTTTATTACCTTTTATTGTGTTACTGTTAATTTGCATATATTTTGATGGTCAACTTTTTATTTTTCAAGCAAATATACACATATTACCCAGATACGTAGCTTTAAACATTATCTTTCATAGACCAAAGCCTTTTGCACAGTAGTGGATCGTTGTATCTTCTGTATGAACAAAGATTTTTTCACTTAGTTTCTATTCTGGACTATTCTGTGTGGGTGGCTGGTCAGAGATGGAAAACGGCATGACTGCACTCTCTCTTTAAGCCTCGCCACAAGTGTTCGGTGGGAGCGGAACCCAAACAGGGATTAGAGGCTGCCCAGCTTCCTTGGCTCACAAGGGAAGTTACCATGAACACTAGGAAGCCACACATCAATGCAGCAGAACACTCTGGAAACACATGATATATGGAATGGCCTCTTTTCTGGAACAAGAAAAATAAACCATTTAAGCCATATGCTTGTTTGTACGTGAACTTTTTAAGATACTTATTTAAGATAATCGAATGGCCCCGGAAGCTTTTCAGTGACCTTAAGATGTATTTTACATTTCTCATAGTATTATAACTGCAACAATATTCCAAGCTATTCTGTTTTTCAGTATTCGGTTTGCTGTGTACATCTTAATTTATTTGCACTATGTTTGCCTGCTTGCACTATGTTTGCCTGCTTGCACTATGTGCACCATCCCTGCACCTTCTCTGTTTTGCACTAAATGTATGTGTTTTACTTTCCTTGCTGTCGCTTGCACAAGAATTTCCCCCTGAGGTTATGAATGTTTATCTAATCTAATCTAATTGGTTTGTGTAAGTACCTATGCATACCTCTAAGGTGCAATAAATTCCACACAGCCACACCGATACTGATGCTTACTCCACCCGTTGTTAGGAAACACAGTCTTTCAGATGGTAATGCAGCAGGACATGGCCTTGCTGTGTTGTAAATACAGCAATAGCAGTAACTTCTCCTTCAGTGTTGAAGCCACCTTGAGCTGCCTGGCCGTGATGACACAAGCTTCTGTAGTCCAGATGCTTATCTTGGCTTTGACTGGATTCAGTCAGACGGTATTTGCATAGACACCCCCCCCCCCCCAACCCTGAAAAGCCTGCCACTGCCTTCCACGAGATCCTGATGTGGGGTCTCGCTGTGTTCCTGCCACACCATCAGCTGAAGGTTCCACTCATGTGGTGGCTCAAAGCACGGAGGAGGAGCTCAGTCTACCATCTTACTGTCAAAAGATGAGCTCTCCAGCTGTCGCACGTTGGTGATGATTTCTCCAACTCCGATTCTCCAAGATCATTCCTCTGAGTATCAGAGTCGAATCGCCAGCGTGTGAAAGATCCACCCAGCTTATCCAGTACTGGGTTACAGTGGGACTTGGCACCTCTCCCAGGCAGCATGGAAACTCCCTGGTCAGAAAACCAGTATGTAGTGGGCACGCGCCCCCACAATCACAATGAACATCTGCTCTCTTAACCGCAACACAAGGTGAACATACAAACCCCCCCTCACACACACACACACACCAAACCCCCACCCCTCCAACCCTGCTGATGTGAGGTGACAGTACTCCCCACAGCGCCACCTACTGAGATGACATTGGCAGACAGGTTCTCTGAAGATCAAAGACAGGTTCCCTGCCTGAATCAGGAGGATGGGGGGGCTCCTTTCTGAAACCCTCCAGTCGATGTGATGGACGTTAAACCAGCCCATTAACCAGCCTGACGAAAGACAGCTACGGTTTAACATCACGGGCGTCCAAGCTGCCTGCAGTGACCCCCACAACACAGATGAACAGATGGACGGTTCACCTCCATTCGATTGTGATGCTCGGAGCGAATCTCTGTTTTCCTCCCTTTCAGTTTCCTTTTTTTTTTTTTTAAACACATGGTCCCTATTTTCACAGAGAATTTTCTCCAATTTCCCCACATAAATTACGCAAAGACGACTTCAGGAGGGACTGAGAGCCACAGACTGTGTCTGGTCAGCACCTGCATGTGGGGAGGGGGGGTGTTCATCTATCCTCTCTGCAAAACTATTTAAAAAATGGACAAATAAACTGGGGGGAGGGTTTCCACACAGAATACCCCATTATTCTGCCATATCACAATGCTAGAACTCCATAATTATTTTTGATAGCAATGTGTTTTTTAGCATCGCGGTTAAAAGACTTTTGGAAGCGACGCACAGATGACGAGAGTCCCACGTTCTCCGCTGAGGAGAGTCCCACGTTCTCCGCTGAGGAGAGTCCCACGTTCTCCGCTGAGGAGAGTCCCACGTTCTCCGCTGAGGAGAGTCTCACGTTCTCCTCTCACCTTGGACTGCAATGGTGCAAACTCTACAGGAGTTTTTGATGAATGAATCAGTCATGTGGAGTTTCCAACATCTGGGACAGTAGCGACTGTAAGCCAGAATAAATTTAAATGAAGGACAATGATCTGTATATAAAATACAACAAAACACTTTATTGCATCAAGGAGGTGCGTTATTGTTACGGTCGGGATCCAAGTCTGCCAACTGTCACACCAGCTCACCTTCTCACCTAATTATTCATCAATGAACTTAGTTGTTTTGAAACGGCAAAGAAATGAAGACATGAGTGTGGTTTTCAGATGATGAGAGGAAGGTTATGGGACATTGTTTGAAAAAAGACACCCACATGTCCCCCAGATCCTCGCCAGTGTCTGGCTTCTGGTTGGCCGGCCTCACTGCCGTCTCAGGCGCCTGTGAGGACTCTGACTCCACTGTGCATCACAGGCTCTGCGCTGCTGCGCCCGTGGCGGATGAGGCAACTCTGTCCAGCCTACAGACCACCTAGCCTACAGACCACCTCAATCATCCTGCCGCCACATACAGAGGGCCTAAGGTCCATTAATCCTGCGATCAAGCTTGTACACCCAGTAGAAGGCTTGGAACACTGAAACTGGTTTGGCTTTTCAGCGGGGGGGGGGGGGGGGGGTTAGGGGAGGAAGCCTCTTCCCCCAGGGACCCTTTTTATGCCGTCAGAGTCACTTACAAACAGACAGACGGGTACATGAGTGAGTTAGATGTCAAAAGGGAGAACCCCATGCAACTCAATGACAGAGATTCAACGTTCTACGTGTGTACACAGAACATCTGAATGTTCACATAACAACTGTGAGACATATTTGCTGGAGATTGTACCTCTGAGTAACATTTATAGTCTAATGAGGGAACAAGAGTAGACTGAAAAAAGAGTGGAGGTAGAAAGGGTGGCGGATTGAGGAAGGGGGAGGGACAGGGAGGGTTTAAGACAGGAAATGGAAAGGGTGGCGGATTGAGGAAGGGGGAGGGACAGGGAGGGTTTAAGACAGGAAATGGAGAGGGTGGACACCCGCTACTTATCTCCAGTCCCACTCAGGGAGCACAGCCCATTGATGGTGCCGTTCACCAGCCCAGAATGCATTACGAGAACATCCTCAGAGACTAGACAGCTGTCGGAAAAGGGAGATAACTGCGATTCCTGGTAAAAAATAGGAGCAGTGAGGAGAAAGAGGGAAGCCAGGGAGTAAGCAGATAGCAGAAGGAAGGTAAAGCGAAGACAGGAAGCAGATAGTGTGAAGGGAGAGTCTAGCGACGTGACAGAGAGATACAGTGCAGAGAGATGGAATGTAGAGAGAGGATTCAGAGAAGATTGAGTGTCAAGGCAGGACAGGCTCCAAAGAGACAGTGTGTACGGAGACAGAGTGTGGAGACAGAGTGTAAGGAGACAGTGTGTAGAGACAGAGTGTAGAGACAGAGTGTGGAGACAGAGTGTGGAGACAGTGTGTAGAGACAGTGTGTACGGAGACAGTGTGTAGAGACAGTGTGTACGGAGACAGAGTGTAGAGACAGAGTGTAAGGAGACAGTGTGTAAGGAGACAGTGTGTAGAGACAGTGTGTACGGAGACAGTGTGTAGAGACAGTGTGTAGAGACAGTGTGTACGGAGACAGTGTGTAGAGACAGTGTGTAGAGATAGTGTGTACGGAGACAGTGTGTACGGAGACAGTGTGTAGAGACAGTGTGTAAGGAGACAGTGTGTAAGGAGACAGTGTGTACGGAGACAGTGTGTAGAGACAGTGTGTACGGAGACAGAGTGTGGAGATAGAGTGTAAGGAGACAGTGTGTAGAGACAGTGTGTACGGAGACAGTGTGTAGAGACAGAGTGTGGAGACAGAGTGTAAGGAGACAGTGTGTAGAGACAGTGTGTACGGAGACAGTGTGTAGAGATAGTGTGTACGGAGACAGTGTGTAGAGACAGTGTGTAAGGAGACAGTGTGTAAGGAGACAGTGTGTACGGAGACAGTGTGTAGAGACAGTGTGTACGGAGACAGTGTGTAGAGACAGTGTGTAAGGAGACAGTGTGTAAGGAGACAGTGTGTACGGAGACAGTGTGTAGAGACAGTGTGTAGAGACAGTGTGTACGGAGACAGTGTGTACGGAGACAGAGTGTACGGAGACAGAGTGTAAGGAGACAGTGTGTAGAGACAGAGTGTGGAGACAGAGTGTGGAGACAGAGTGTAAGGAGACAGTGTGTAGAGACAGAGTGTAGAGACAGAGTGTGGAGACAGAGTGTGGAGACAGTGTGTAGAGACAGTGTGTACGGAGACAGTGTGTAGAGACAGAGTGTGGAGACAGAGTGTAAGGAGACAGAGTGTGGAGACAGAGTGTAAGGAGACAGTGTGTAGAGACAGAGTGTGGAGACAGTGTGTAGAGACAGAGTGTGGAGACAGAGTGTGGAGACAGAGTGTGGAGACAGTGTGTAGAGACAGTGTGTACGGAGACAGAGTGTGGAGACAGAGTGTAAGGAGACAGTGTGTAGAGACAGAGTGTGGAGACAGAGTGTAAGGAGACAGAGTGTAGAGACAGAGTGTGGAGACAGAGTGTGGAGACAGTGTGTAAGGAGACAGTGTGTAAGGAGACAGTGTGTAGAGACAGTGTGTACGGAGACAGAGTGTAGAGACAGAGTGTAAGGAGACAGTGTGTAAGGAGACAGAGTGTGGAGACAGTGTGTAGAGACAGAGTGTGGAGACAGAGTGTAAGGAGACAGAGTGTAGAGACAGAGTGTGGAGACAGAGTGTAAGGAGACAGTGTGTAGAGACAGAGTGTGGAGACAGAGTGTGGAGACAGTGTGTAAGGAGACAGTGTGTAAGGAGACAGTGTGTAGAGACAGTGTGTACGGAGACAGTGTGTAGAGACAGAGTGTAAGGAGACAGTGTGTAAGGAGACAGAGTGTGGAGACAGAGTGTAGAGACAGAGTGTGGAGACAGTGTGTAAGGAGACAGTGTGTAGAGACAGTGTGTACGGAGACAGAGTGTAGAGACAGAGTGTAAGGAGACAGTGTGTAAGGAGACAGTGTGTAGAGACAGTGTGTAGAGACAGTGTGTACGGAGACAGAGTGTAGAGACAGAGTGTGGAGACAGAGTGTGGAGACAGTGTGTAGAGACAGTGTGTACGGAGACAGAGTGTGGAGACAGAGTGTAAGGAGACAGTGTGTAGAGACAGAGTGTACGGAGACAGAGTGTGGAGACAGAGTGTAAGGAGACAGTGTGTAGAGACAGTGTGTACGGAGACAGAGTGTGGAGACAGAGTGTAAGGAGACAGTGTGTAGAGACAGAGTGTGGAGACAGAGTGTGGAGACAGAGTGTAAGGAGACAGTGTGTAGAGACAGAGTGTACGGAGACAGAGTGTGGAGACAGAGTGTAAGGAGACAGTGTGTAGAGACAGTGTGTACGGAGACAGAGTGTAGAGACAGAGTGTGGAGACAGAGTGTAGAGACAGAGTGTGGAGACAGAGTGTGGAGACAGAGTGTAAGGAGACAGTGTGTAGAGACAGAGTGTAGAGACAGAGTGTAGAGACAGAGTGTAAGGAGACAGAGTGTAGAGACAGAGTGTGGAGACAGAGTGTAGAGACAGAGTGTGGAGACAGAGTGTGGAGACAGAGTGTAGAGACAGAGTGTGGAGACAGTGTGTAAGGAGACAGTGTGTAGAGACAGTGTGTACGGAGACAGAGTGTAGAGACAGAGTGTAAGGAGACAGTGTGTAAGGAGACAGTGTGTAGAGACAGTGTGTAGAGACAGTGTGTACGGAGACAGAGTGTAGAGACAGAGTGTGGAGACAGAGTGTGGAGACAGTGTGTAGAGACAGTGTGTACGGAGACAGAGTGTGGAGACAGAGTGTAAGGAGACAGTGTGTAGAGACAGAGTGTACGGAGACAGAGTGTGGAGACAGAGTGTAAGGAGACAGTGTGTAGAGACAGTGTGTACGGAGACAGAGTGTGGAGACAGAGTGTAAGGAGACAGTGTGTAGAGACAGAGTGTGGAGACAGAGTGTGGAGACAGAGTGTAAGGAGACAGTGTGTAGAGACAGAGTGTACGGAGACAGAGTGTGGAGACAGAGTGTAAGGAGACAGTGTGTAGAGACAGTGTGTACGGAGACAGAGTGTAGAGACAGAGTGTGGAGACAGAGTGTAGAGACAGAGTGTGGAGACAGAGTGTGGAGACAGAGTGTAAGGAGACAGTGTGTAGAGACAGAGTGTAGAGACAGAGTGTAGAGACAGAGTGTGGAGACAGAGTGTAGAGACAGAGTGTGGAGACAGAGTGTGGAGACAGAGTGTAGAGACAGAGTGTGGAGACAGAGTGTAAGGAGACAGTGTGTAGAGACAGAGTGTGGAGACAGAGTGTGGAGACAGAGTGTGGAGACAGTGTGTAAGGAGACAGTGTGTAAGGAGACAGTGTGTAGAGACAGTGTGTAGAGACAGTGTGTACGGAGACAGAGTGTAGAGACAGAGTGTAAGGAGACAGTGTGTAAGGAGACAGTGTGTAGAGACAGTGTGTAGAGACAGAGTGTAAGGAGACAGTGTGTAAGGAGACAGTGTGTAAGGAGACAGTGTGTAGAGACAGTGTGTACGGAGACAGAGTGTGGAGACAGAGTGTAAGGAGACAGTGTGTAGAGACAGTGTGTAAGGAGACAGTGTGTAGAGACAGTGTGTACGGAGACAATGTGTAGAGACAGTGTGTAGAGACAGTGTGTAGCAACAGAGTGTGGAGACAGAGTGTGGAGACAGAGTGTAAGGAGACAGTGTGTAGCAACAGAGTGTGGAGAGAGGACAGCAGCAGAGGCCCAGTGTGGTAATGCTGCATTCACTGCAGATGGAGCCAACAGCACCCATCCCTACTGCAGGGCACCCGGAGGGGATCTTAACTCCTCTCAGGTCTTTAAGCTTCCAGGACAAAATTGCTGTCTCATACATAATGGAGGATCACTTAATTACTAATGACCTAATGTATTGTAACAATCTGTCGAAGCTCTGAGACTGCGGGAAAAGCGGAGTCCTGCCCCGAGCTCCATAATAAGGCTACATACCCAAGAGTCACCCAGGCTGTAGCCATAGGAGGAATAAATCAGCCTTAGATTGCAGAGAACCTCTCCACAGAGTGTGGAGACAGTGTGTAGAGACAGAGTGTGGAGACAGAGTGTGGAGACAGTGTGTAGAGACAGTGTGTACGGAGACAGAGTGTGGAGACAGAGTGTAAGGAGACAGTGTGTAGAGACAGAGTGTGGAGACAGAGTGTAAGGAGACAGTGTGTAGAGACAGAGTGTGGAGACAGAGTGTGGAGACAGTGTGTAAGGAGACAGTGTGTAGAGACAGTGTGTACGGAGACAGAGTGTAGAGACAGAGTGTGGAGACAGAGTGTGGAGACAGTGTGTAGAGACAGTGTGTACGGAGACAGAGTGTGGAGACAGAGTGTAAGGAGACAGTGTGTAGAGACAGAGTGTACGGAGACAGAGTGTGGAGACAGAGTGTAAGGAGACAGTGTGTAGAGACAGTGTGTACGGAGACAGAGTGTGGAGACAGAGTGTAAGGAGACAGTGTGTAGAGACAGAGTGTGGAGACAGAGTGTAAGGAGACAGAGTGTAGAGACAGAGTGTGGAGACAGAGTGTAGAGACAGAGTGTGGAGACAGAGTGTGGAGACAGAGTGTAAGGAGACAGTGTGTAGAGACAGAGTGTAGAGACAGAGTGTGGAGACAGAGTGTAAGGAGACAGAGTGTAGAGACAGAGTGTGGAGGCAGAGTGTAGAGACAGAGTGTGGAGACAGAGTGTAAGGAGACAGTGTGTAGAGACAGAGTGTGGAGACAGAGTGTGGAGACAGAGTGTAAGGAGACAGAGTGTAGAGACAGAGTGTGGAGGCAGAGTGTAGAGACAGAGTGTGGAGACAGAGTGTAAGGAGACAGTGTGTAGAGACAGAGTGTGGAGACAGAGTGTGGAGACAGTGTGTAAGGAGACAGTGTGTAAGGAGACAGTGTGTAAGGAGACAGTGTGTAGAGACAGTGTGTAGAGACAGTGTGTACGGAGACAGAGTGTAGAGACAGAGTGTAAGGAGACAGTGTGTAAGGAGACAGTGTGTAAGGAGACAGTGTGTAGAGACAGTGTGTAGAGACAGTGTGTAGAGACAGAGTGTAAGGAGACAGTGTGTAAGGAGACAGTGTGTAGAGACAGTGTGTACGGAGACAGAGTGTGGAGACAGAGTGTAAGGAGACAGTGTGTAGAGACAGTGTGTAAGGAGACAGTGTGTAGAGACAGTGTGTACGGAGACAATGTGTAGAGACAGTGTGTAGAGACAGTGTGTAGCAACAGAGTGTGGAGACAGAGTGTGGAGACAGAGTGTGGAGACAGAGTGTAAGGAGACAGTGTGTAGCAACAGAGTGTGGAGAGAGGACAGCAGCAGAGGCCCAGTGTGGTAATGCTGCATTCACTGCAGATGGAGCCAACAGCACCCATCCCTACTGCAGGGCACCCGGAGGGGATCTTATCTCCTCTCAGATCTTTAAGCTTCCAGGACAAAATTGCTGTCTCATACATAATGGAGGATCACTTAATTACTAATGACCTAATGTATTGTAACAATCTGTCGAAGCTCTGAGACTGCGGGAAAAGCGGAGTCCTGCCCCGAGCTCCATAATAAGGCTACATACCCAAGAGTCACCCAGGCTGTAGCCATAGGAGGAATAAATCAGCCTTAGATTGCAGAGAACCATTTCAATACAGGGTGATTACAGGGGAGTATATATGGGAGGGGCCATAGGGGCACTGGCCCCAGCTGGAAGCTGATTGGTCCCTGGAGTACCCCCTCACCTGTCACTCACTGCCTCAAAGCACATCATTGGTTAATGATAAGGTTGGCCCTTTTGTATGAATTTTGGTCCCTCTTATGCTCCCCCCCTTCAAAAACTCCTGTAATAATCATAGAGTATATTTGTGTGGTACCATTAGTCAGCTGGTTGTCGACAGGGGGGTAACTAGACATTCCAGGCCCCCTGAGAAAATGTCACCTTGGGCCCCCTGCTTGGGTTGGCATTTTCAATCGCTCAGTTGATTTTGTAAAGCGGGGGGCAGATTTTGGGGCCCCTACAAAAAGCTGGGCCCCCTGAATCTGTCATGGTATCCATGTCTCTCTAATGACAAATGTCTTTATCAAGTTAGCTGTCCTTGAACTTAAATTCACCCATCAGCCTTTGTTATTGATGTTTGGATAAGTTTGTGTGTGAGGCTGGGGGGCGGTGGGGGCGTGGAGGGGAGCTATTCAGTTTGGGAGTGTCTCCATAAATCAGATACATGGCACACCCCCATGGTACGAGCTTATCAAACACTTGGCGGGAGTCGAGTTACTGCGGATCGCTATGCACACCCGCAGCTGTCCCCCCCGCTCTCCCTGCCCCTCCCACAACATTAACGCCGACTACAGCATGCTGGAGACTGGCGTCACACCACAGTCACAGGGGAACACGGTGGAGTTTACACATTAGACTGTCAGAGTGGGCAGTCCAGCAGGTGGCGCTGTCACCTCACACCCCTGGGACTGCGGGATCCAACCTGACCCCAAACACCAGTTAAGGACCCGAACTCATAGCCTAAAGCCGCATGAGAAGAGAAGTCATCCTGAACTGCACCAGAGTATCCAGCTGAGCAAATATTCACAGCTGCCTTGGCTATAACCTTCACCTAAATCTAAATTATAAAACTGCTAACTTGTTCAGTTACCCTAGGTGAGAGTGTCAATCACTCCTGAGCTAACAGAGAAACAAAGGCAAATCCAATGTGCCCAAGCCCCTGAGCGAGGGTCTCCCCCCTCGGGCCCTCATCAAGCTGGTATCGCATCACCGCGAGCTGCCCGAAGCCCAGGCTCTGCAGTAATTAAGAGCTATCAGACGGCTCCTGGGTTTCTGTTACAAGGGGAGAGAGACACTCTCAGCTGTGGTGCCTGATTGGTTCACGTCCCACTCCAGCACAAACTGGGGCCTTTGCGGTGCCTTTCATGAGACGTCGTACCACTAATTCACCCCCAAGCTCTTTGTACATGGAAAAAGACCAAAGAGACTCAGAGGAGAAGCCCAGGGGGATACCACAGGCTGGCAAAAAGCGAAATGAAAGAAGACGCATTTGTTTTGCTTGCTTTGGACTGGCCAACCCACAGCCGGTCCTGGAGCAGCAGGCGGGAGTCCTTTGAATTTCATTAGGCCCGCAGTATTTCTTCCCACGCACGTGACCCGCTGACAGGGGCCATAAATAGCTCTGGCGGTTGTGCTGTGCAATAAACAACCGTAAACAGGGGAAGTACTCAAGAAGGCTGTTGGCATTTGGCGTTTCCTGGACCTGCCTCAAGGCACTTCCTATACATACCGACCGCAAGTGACGTAAAGCCGTTCATATGGTGCAGTTGTGCAACATCTGACACTTCACAGCGAATCAGGAGACCTTCCAGCACAGACAGAATGAATCTATTTGCGAGTTACGCAGGAAGTGGCACTGGAAGCTTCTCGCAGGAATATCTACAATCCCATCTCAACCTCAACGGTGTCAAAGCCTCAGTGTTTAGATCCCTACCCACAATCATACAGCTTGTATTGTATTTACAACCATAAGGTCTTTGGGTCACATCCCACGAGGTGTCCTGCTGTAGTGCCCATCAGAAAGCTCTTCCAATAAAATCCCCATGGACAGGAATTTCTCTGGATATTTGTCAGCTAAACTATTAAACGAAAAAACTGCATCCTAAAGACCTAGAAAGCCGGGCACACAGGAATACACCTGGGTCATGAGTCTCATGACTGAATTTGACTGAATTTGAGAGGGAGAGAAATCAGGTCCTCGGTCTTCCCATTCTATAAAGGTGTGGGGGCATGTGCCAGTCTGGGAACGTCCTGCACAGACGCCTGAGATGTTTCTGCACAGGAAAGTCACCACCTCACCTCCTCCAGTGGCAGCTACTGTTTTATCAGTGTGCATTATGGTATTGGTGGCAAGACAGCGTTTCACATGCTGCACATGTTTAGGGCAAATTAATGAGATGTCAATGAGCTTATGTTAGAGTACTGGGAAGAGTTACTATCCAAACAAATAAGCGTCTGATTTATAAAACGTGTGTTGTGTTACTGTTGGGGATTTATATTTATACATATTTATGTCTGTTCATACATATATACATAAAATACACTTATGGAATAAAATTATCAGGAAAGCATTTATTACTGATGCCTAAAGTACACCAAGGGTAATGTTGTATTATAATGTCATCTTATCCTTTCGCAGTGGCATGGGGTGTCCTGCCTCCAGCATGACGGACAGATTCCTTCATCCAATCACAGATCAGCCTGCGAGTATCAGAACAGTCCCCCAGAGCTGTCCCCCAGCAGCCCAGCAGCCCTTTATGCTCATCCTCCTCACATGCACCTATCCAAAGCCACACCTCCTCTTCCTCTGCCTACCCTCACGCCAGACTGACCCCACGTTATCTATCCTCCCTTCTCCCTTTCACCGTAATCTCTGTTCTCACCCCACTGTCCCACCCTCCATTCTTTTCTCCTCCCTTTCATTATTTAATTATAACTATGGGATATGCTTTGCTCTTTTTGTCCCGCAAGTCACATTTGGCAACCAAATTCTAACCATTTATTGCGGGAATAAACCAAGTTAAGTAAATATAAACAGGATGGAAAAGGTCACCAAACCACAAACAGGGATCCTGTAAGTGAAGTGCAAGCAAAACAAAATACAGCACTGTCCAACACTGCCCCCTTGTGGTGCAGAATTGGTAACTGCCAATAAAACATATATTTTAGCAGATGCTTCCATTCAGAGCAACGCACAGTTGAGAAAGCAGGGCCAACCAATCCCTGGAGCAGCTGGGGGTTAAGGGCTTTGCTCATGGGGCCAACAGTGGTCATGTGATTTGAACCAGTGCCCTTCCCATCATGGGCACAGCGTCCCAATCAGCTCAGTGTATTACCATATAATGCCATCCCAGTAACTTCCAAACTTATCCAGTGCAGGATTACAGGAGGCCGAGAGGCAGCAGCAGACAGCACAGCTTGCTGACAGCCTGTCTCTCCACCACAGTCCATAAACACTCGCACACATCACGGGAAATTTA
The DNA here is from genome assembly GCF_048594095.1 of Paramormyrops kingsleyae. NCBI lineage: Eukaryota > Metazoa > Chordata > Actinopteri > Osteoglossiformes > Mormyridae > Paramormyrops > Paramormyrops kingsleyae. The sequence continues at coordinate 31,231,920 of NC_132809.1, forward strand.
AAGACAAGCGTTCAACGAAATGCATGACTTTTTGTTTACAACAGGAAGCCAACTCAACATAGAAACAACAAACAAACTACACACACACACACAAACAAACCTGGACGTAAGACGTCAGTACTACAGCCTTCTGGCTTCCTCCGTATACTTTTACATATTTTGTCACACTTTTTAAAAGTTAATATATGGTTCCATTGTAGTTACATATTGAATAAAACTTATCTGTCAGATCAGGAAACTAAACGGTTCTCTGGAAACAGGCTGGAATGAGCAGAGCTGGTGGGATTGCAGTTAGAGCAATCAGCTTCTACTCAGCCTTAAATTGGAATAAAATACTCAGCTGTTCATATTTTGTAGTTTTTTGTGGAAAATAAGTGGAGGTTTCTTTAAGACAACAGGTAAAGCAATACCTTACCAAAAAAAAAGAAAATATATTTTTAATACCAATGTATCATCAAAACAACCATTCCTATATAAAACAAAAAAGTCTAACAAAGAATTGTGCAAAACAGCAGCACAGTTAGCTTGATAAAAACATTTTCTGCCTCACTAAGCTAACAGACTTCATTATATTTCTCATCACCTTCTAGATAGTAGTTGTTTAGATAGTTATAAAACATGACACTTTTGATCCAAAAATGACTGACACACGTTTAACCGTTCAGAACATGAGTTCAGTCATCAAGCGAGATAAACCCACTAATTCACCAATAGTCCTTGTTGGTTTGTGAGCAAGGCCACGACATACCTGTAGGCCTACTCTAAAGAGCAAACCAGGAGTTCTACTTAAAAGTAATTAAATGTGCAAATACTGTAAATAAGAACATCAGAAAAGGAACACACTTACACAGTCGTGCAATAAAGTCTTTAGGGAAATGAGAGAAGTGTGTTACTACCCATCCCGCATATTAAAGGGATCGTCCCGTATTTTCAGATCACATCATCGACAAAGGCTCCATTACTATTGAAAGTGGCAACCCTGATAGGCAAAAGTAGAACTGAGCGATTTAACCAAGCATAGGAGCCTTTCAGTTTTACTTTGTAAAAGCTGAAGTAGCTGAAAGTGTCCCTCCTAGGTGGTCGCCCTAGATGCAAGTTCAGAATGGTGCAGAGTGACAGAAATACAGCTAGAATAGTGTTTGATTTGCAAGCGTGTCGGCCAACGAGGAGTTAAAAAAAATCAGATGGAGCATAAGAAGGGCTCATGTAACCATGACAATGGCATCTTCAGGGGCACAATGTTATCTTCCGGAACATTCAGATACAATGAGCGAATGGATGAGAGCAGGGTATCAGTGAGGTGCACCGCTGGGGACCCGGTCACAGCTCTCGCAGACTCCTGATAGAGGTACAATGGGCGCAGACGGCCCCACGTCTCCTTGGCGGGGGGGGGCTGTCCCACTGGGCTCCACTGCAGGGGCTGATAATTCAGAAACAATGGCACCAAATCGCTCTGTTTAAACACCAGGAATAGTAACCACATAGCTGCCCCAGAACAAAACAGAAGCCGGTCGATTTCGATTGTAAGAGAAATGTTACAGTACAAATGCGGGTTAAAGTGTTACTGAAAGCTATTTGCTAACTTCTCCTTATGGTTTAGCCTTGGGACTGAGCTGGAGAGGCACGCGCGCACGTGCAGAAAGAAAGAAGGACTTACATTAACGATTTCTTTTTCTGGGGGGTGCATTATAATGCCAACGCTAAACAAAATGTGGTCAGATTTACCAAGAATGTCTTTTGCTTTCTGAACTACACGATTCTCCCAAAGGGAGCACGAAACCGAATGCGGAACGCCAAATATTTCGGAGCGAACCTTGACAACGCCATTTAGACTATTCTTGTCCTTCACAGACAACCCATTTAACAAACAAATAAATGAGAACGTTAAAAGACTTTCAATAAATGAGTGGCAGAAGTTTCACAAGATACACAACCTCATGGCATGCAGGCTATAGTCCAGGCTGTCTCCCAGGTTACCATCACATACTTACAGATGACAGGTGTGAGATTAGCGTGGTCAAAGGGGCAGAGCTGCCGCCCGTCTCACATATTACCGGAACATCCAGTATTGGGAAACAAAATGCAATGTGCTGCACTGAACCAACATAGGGGACAAATCGTGCCCTATCTTTGTATACATTTCATACCACCCCCCCACCCCCGATTTTATCTTCATTGACAGGTGGGGGGGTGCGTTTCTTCAGATTGTGGAAACCCTACAGAACAGACAGTCCTGTAAATACCAAACGGAACATTTTTCTGAAGCATTTTCAGTATCGTAACAGCGACCCTGGTATCTCCTTGTTTGACACTGTTCTTAATCTAAGCCTAATTATACCTTTAATGTTTTGCTAAAGCTATGCTAAGTGCTACAAGATGATTTTATATGCAATGGCACTACATAAATTTAAATTTGTGGAGACCCAAAGGTGTGATAAAGGCTCTTCAGGAGCCTGCTCTCACTCAGGGACCGGGGTCTATGGATGCCCCACCCTACAGTAGCTAGTCCTGGGTGAGATGGGAGCTTCTTGGGACTGCTTGTCTTACCACACTGAGAACCAGGAAGCAAATCTTGTTTCTGCTGTAACAAAAAAACAATGGCACCTTTCTGCTGTGATCATCACTTCCATAACCTTACAATCCATATCTTTTCTTAAATCCTCTGCAAAGGGATTCAAAGGGCCACGCGCTGGCCGGACTGGCCCTTAATCCTCTCCCTTTCTTCTGAAAGATCACTCAGCACATCTGTACTAATAAACACTTCCTATGTTTGCTTCTGATATCCATAGTTTCTCTCTCCCACACAATGGAGTTTTCAGTGCCAACTTTCCTTAACTGTGCGAGACAGAGATAGAGGAAAGATGATGCCAGCAAACTCTAACGGGCCACAAAACAAAGAGGTAATGAAAACAAACCATTATCAGGATCAGCGAGTCATGGACCAGGAACTTCACCACTATACACTGCCAGAGCCACTTCTCTGGCTGCCGGTAAATCATTCATAAAACAGGCCGCTCCCCAAGCAAGGACAACAGGGCAGTGAGTCAGTGTTTCCCACGTAAGTGGTTTATTATAAACTTCCAAGCCATGAACAGGCATCCTCATGGACGACTAATGGCAACCCAAGGACCCAACACCCATGGCACCAGCCATCAAACCAATGGGAAGCCCCCCAGCCTCTTAGGAGAAATCACGATCATGATAAACTAGCATGGCATAGACTCCTTTAAGGCTTACAGGGCGTCCCCCCCCCCCACCCGGACCCCCTCATTTGAACTGTGGAACAAAGGGTCTGTAAAGTCTGGACTGCGCACACTGAGAAGCACAGACATGTGCATGGTTGTGTCGCCCTAAATGCAGACAGCAAAAGGCACTGCTTCCTGCCAACCCACTTCACAGGGGGCCGGATCTGGAGCAGAGCCAGAGGTGACCTTGGAACAAAGCTGAACACAGCATCACACACTCGTGGGGACCGCTGACACGGCTCTGAAAATCCCCCTTTCCATCCTGGCTGGATTCTCCCTGTTTATTCACTGCCACCGTGAGTAAATCTGTGTTTTTTTCTCTGACATGAAATCCGGGGAAAAATAATGAGCCCAGGACTTATTTGTTTTCATGGTGTCTTCAAAGAAGCTTCTGGAAGGGATAGCACAACAGCACTCGAACTTACAATATTCTCTGTGTCTTCTTGAGTAAATAGGCATCCTTTATTGGGGGGGGGGGGGGGGGGGTCAAACTATAAGTGACTGATTACAGTACACTCCTGGTCAAAAGGCTGCAAACAAGTTAATACAATCAGCAAGTTTCCCAGTCTGTCATGTGTTTACAAAGCATTTACATTTTCAGTAAATTTTTGGTATTTTACCACCCGTGTTACTTGAAACCAGTCTCTTAAATAAATCATCCATCCAAAATCCATCCATCCACGTGCGAAGGGCTTACCCTGGGCAGGGCTGCAGGACTGTGTGTAACCTACACCACAGATAATATAGAGCGCAAGGCAGGAGTACAGTAAGTATGTGTGTGTGTGTGTGTGTATATAATAAAGTTACGTTTAAAAATCCGCAGCAGTTGGGCGTAGCATTTAATTCAAGTATTCAGTTAAACAAGGTTAAGCATTTGTTGCTTAAGACCTTTGGCTGGCACATCCACACAGAAACGGCTCTACAAAAGCCAGATCTGAGGCAGGTCGTGGCTCCGACAATTCGTCACAATGACTATGCAGTGATGAAGTAAAATAATAATATAATGCTTTAAATCGAACGCTGAAGCCTTGCCATGCCCCGTCGAAGCGCGTGGATCAAACGACCCCGCAAACTCGCCGTTCACCCGCATGCAGCCCATGATAGGGGGGCAATTTCTGCGCAGGGGTGTAACAGTTGGTGAGGCTGAAGTTGGTGCAAAACAGCTCCGATAAACTGGAGGGACATATCCGCTGCTTCTCATTCTCATCCGCTTTAGACACAAGCTATGTCAATTTGATAATTATTTTCACATATATTAAATACATCCGTGACTCCAATTTTATCACATATGTGTCAAATGATCGCCTGACCGAGTTATATTTGCACGACTGAATTACAGAACAAACTCGACAGCAGTTTACTCTGTTCTCTCCGTTTCTAGAGAATAACGTACACACCGCGAAATTGCTTATACAAACCCTGTTTCTTACCTAAACAGAGGCAGTGTTGCAGTGAGGCTCTCTAATCCCAGAAACGCCTAGGTGGCGCGCAGCCTTTCTGTGGCAGTTTCCGTGCTTTGATCACCGCGGAGCCTTTATCCAATTTGTCTTCTGCGGACTTTAATGGGGCGCGACTTCCCCTGTAATCCCTCCTCTTAACGCAATGTTTGCACGGCGACAGCGATAGTTTTTTTTTCTAATTTCAGAGCGCAGAGCTGCAAAGGGTTTGACATGCAATCTAAGTCCTGTATTGCCTGTATTGCCTTTTTTTTAAAGGTTCGAGTTTAGCGGACGATGATTCCTTAAATACTCTGCAATTCATTTCATGGACGTCGCTCCTAAATCAGTATTATCGAATGTCACGAAATAAACCTACTTACAGTGTTACCTACGCGGTTAAACTTACCATTAATTATGACAATGACATACCTGTCGTTACCGTCTGCTGTTTGAACAGACTGTTGTTTCACACAGTATAGAATGTGAACCCTTCATCGCTGCTTAAAGCAGGGCCGATCAATCCTATGTGCGACATAGGCAGCCGCCTAGGTTGTTCGATAGGGGTCCGCCCTGCCAGCCAATTTCAGTTTGTTTCGGACGGGGGGCACCGGCGGTGCGCTCGCCTAGGGCGCCACATCTGCAAGAACCGGTACTGCAGTATTTCCCAACCCAGTCCTCAGGGACCCCAGAAAGTCCAAATCTTTTCTCCTTCCCAGCTTCCAACCAATCAAGAACTCAGAATACCTGGCATGGGTATGTTGGGAGCCAGGAGAAAACAAAAATATGGACTGTCTGGGGTCCCTGAGGACTGGGTTGGGAAACACTGCAGTACTGGCTTAAAGTATGCTTTGCGTTTTAATATACGCATAACTTGGATATGTTTTAACCTACACCCAGTGGCCAGTCACCAGGTCCGCCTACGCAGAACCAGGTAATCCCCACATTTACCACCAGAACCACTTGTTCACAGATTCCTTTCTGCTCACCATTGTGGGCAGTGGTTTGCACTGTTGCGTCACACCCCTGGAACCAGAATATGAGTCTCCTTCATGGTTTCATGGGGTTTGCATGTCCCCCCCGCCTCACAGTCCAAACACATGCCGAGGTTAATTGGAGTTACCAAAACGTGCATGTGTGCCCTGCAGTGGGTCGGCGCCCCATCCTGGGTCGTCTCCTGCTTTGTATCCGTAGGGATGGACTCCAGACCCCCCCCTACCCTGAATAGGATAAGCAGTTACAGAAGATGGATGGATGTCTGTCAATGAATCCCATTTCACTTCATGAATAATTCGTTAAAATTAATATGTTTTTACATTTTTACGCATTAACTGATTCTAAATTTATAATATACTCTGTATTGCTTTTTAAACCACTGGTTTAAACATTTTGGGATGGTCAGGATGACTATACTGTCGTGTAACCATATTTTTGCGCTTAATTTAAAGTTTCCTTGAAACTACTGTTTACATGGATTTTCAACAAAGGGTTCAATAAACATTAAAAGTTCCACCCTTCCATGCATCAGTCCATCTAACCATTTTCTATATCTGCTTTGTGTGTGAAATATATAGCTGTATTTTGTGGAAACATCAAGTGCTTGTACAGAAAAAATATTGAAAGTTATTGATGCATTCATAATAAAATTAGACAATGAACAACAAACAGTTTGGGCAAATGAATTAGAACAAAAGAAATGCATTGATGGCGACAGGAAGAGGTCAACATGCAAACTAACTTGGCTGATGTTTCCTCTCGGATAACGCGAATGCTTGACCTAGGCCACCCTCATCTAGTCATATTCCACACTTCATGCACAAATGGAGGAGCAGATGAATCGGAAGTCTGTGCTTGATGACATCTGACCTTCTCTCTCTCCAGGCTTTTTCCATCCCCTCTCCATTCTTTATTCTCATATTAACTATTACCCTTGTGATGTCACTGACGTTATAGAGTGGATCTCTGAGAATAGTGGAACAACTTGGAGAAAGGCTATGGCAGATCTGTCCCAAACTGCTGTTTGCACATCTTAGGCAGCACAACCTAAATTTGACTAAGAGATCGCAGAAGCTAAGGAGACCTCGCATTTTGCAGGAGGTTTATTAACGTGAAGCTTCCAGCTTACCTATAGGGCCACATCAAAGGCAAGGGGAAGAACGGAGGACTCGACTTCCCTTCATACTGCGTGCGGTTGGCTGTGGTCCGTGACGTCCATAATAACATAGGAGGTGTTAGTGTGCCACATTTCACAATCATTTCTGATTTTTGAAATAGGAAATTTGGATGTAAGTTTGAACTTTTGCAGATCTAGAGACTCTCCCCTCTTTACATTTGAAGAATTATTTAACATCTTTAAGGCAGCTTGGAAAACAGAGCAGTAGCTGTTTCAAAATGAAGTTAATAGCATGCAGACACAAATTCTGCAAGGATTCGACTAGCTACAAATGTTCAGCTAAGTCTCTGTTCCAGTCAGATCATCGTCAAACTCTCTCATGTTCACCTGTAACAGGAAGTGTCATGCCGGAAATGAACGTGGGAGGTACGAATTCCAGGCTGCTTCCAGCTCGTCACTGATTTCTGAGTCTAGGTCTGGCTTGGTACCACAATACCTGCTCAGCATGGAGCACAAATAGATTGGACATGACCTTGATGGGAAGGAAGTGCACTGCTGACTAGGGAAACGATCAGGCTTTTTCCTCATTGTTCTCATACTGAAATAAGCATTTATATTGTGGATTGGTTTGCCAGTCTATGTTCAGGATGCCGAATCAGTCTCAGTCCTTAAATCTCAACTGAAGACCTGTTACTTAATTTAGCTTACCTGCAACTTAACGCAAAACACATCGTAACTATGGCTGCTGGTGCTGCAGTACACGCCATTTTTATGTACTATTTTGTCCATTAATGTGTAATGTTCTGACCACCCTCCCCACGTGTCTGGATGATGCCTGGGGTGGGCCCGATCTGAGCCGGAGTCCTGGCTCAGTCCCATGGAAGGGTGACATCGTCAATGTGACATCGTGGGAGCAGCCTTCACTCTGCCACTCTCACCGGCCGGCGTGGAGAACTGACTTATTGAAGGAGCCTTGACCTTGATCACAGTTTACACCTTGCTTTTAGCAAGCAAGCCTCCTCTTACTTTTCCAATAATGTTAGCATGCCTGGGGGGGGGGGGGGGGGGGGGTTGGCCAGGCTGTTGGCTTTAGACCCCCAGAGGTTTTTATTCCCTGCTTCAGAGTTTTTGCTTCCTCTCCTCCCATGTCATCAGGCTTGCTTTCATAAATTTTTTTGTCTTTCCTCTTCCTAGTTTCCTAGTTTTTGTACCATTCTCTAGTAATGATGTTGTAATCTATCCTGACACACCCATGTGACGCACCTTGGGGTGACTCTGTTGTGAAAGAGCTATATAAAAATGAATTGAATTGAATTTAAAAAGATGCCACCGTGATTTTCTACAGCACCCAGTAGATCATGCCTCTGCTCTTTGTGCCAGGCGATGACCCTGTCATACAGCAGCCTTTGCAAATGCAGGGAGAATCTGTGAACTCCAATCAAATGCAGGGAGAATCTGTGAACTCCAATCAAATGCAGGGAGAATCTGTGAACTCCAATCAAATGCAGCTGAGGTGCTGCAATGCTACATGCGACAGCTGCATCACATTCAGAAGCTAAACAAACAGTGCATGCATGCGGCAGAATCACACGCATTCTAAATAACTTTATGGGAAGGGAGTATTGCAAAATCCAGACATAATGTCCAAAAGGTTAGAAAAGAAACTATCACCAACACTCAGAACAGCACCATATACACAACAAACGTGCAATAGTATGCATTGCATTACTGAAGATTAGCTCAATATTTCATGAGATATTTCCACATAAGGCTAATGTCACGTTAATGTCTCCCATCAGTTACTTTTCTTTATTTGCCTCCAGCTTGAGTAACCAAATAGTACTAATAAGCAGTTGGGGGCATCCAGTAATGAGCATTCAGGGGCATCTGTTGTCAACCAAGTGGGTTTGGGGGACAAATAATATTAATATCAGTTATTTGTGCTAAGTGTGTTTCTTGTAACAGAAGATGCAAGATTAATTCTGGGATTAAGATCAAATTGAATGTTACACAACCTTCCCCACTTCCCCACATGCCTCTACCCATCACACATCAGCCTTGGCCCAGCTGGGGTGGATAGCTGTGATCAGGATGCTGTCCATCCTGTGGTCCTCATCCAGGTAGCAGCTGAGCATGTTTGGGGCTGCCTGGTAGGAGGTCAGCCAGGTCATGTCATGTCATTTCATATCATGTTATGCTATGTTATGTTATTACTGTGCTGTCCTTACATTTGGGTTCAGGAAGAACGTTCTTTCGTCTCACTGTATATGACTGGGATGACAATAAAGCTTTATTTATCTACTTAATTACTTATGAGTGATGATGTTTATGGCAGTAATGCTGAGGGAACCTTGCTGATGCCGTATGGGAACATATGGGCTGTTGCAAACACACTCAGGACACTTCTTGACAGATGCCAGTAGGACGGCGACATTTGCAAGGGTAGCTCTGCTGTAGGGCATCACCCTCCCTGTAGCCCTGGGTGGCTCCATTCTGCAGCCATGGCAGGGAATCCTACAGGAATTCAAAATGGAGGGCTGTCAGCATCCAGATGCAGACAGATGCTGCACAGGTGTTTGTCCAAAACAACCTTACAAGACAGCATTAACATGACTGGACATTTTACCAGAGCAATTCAGCTGTACTGTTTCATTCAGGGGCACAATGGAATAGCCCCTTCTGGGAAATGGATACATTGTGCTTAACGGTTATGCTGCTTGCTGAAATGTGGCCTTTGGTGGCGTCTTTTACGCTTTGGGGGTGTCTGTAAACATCGCATAATGAAGAGCAGGGGACTAACCACAGTCCTTCGTCATCCTCCTCTTCAGTGTTCTGCTTGTTAAAAGCCAGTTTTATTTCCCAAAAACACCAGATTTCACAATAAAAAAAAAATGCAGAAAACCTACTGGAGGTGACGTTTGACTTTCGTTTGTTTTACTTGTTTTCTTTTAAAACCACAATTGAAAAAACTCTGGAAAAAGTGTAACAGTGTAACCAATCGCTCAGCCAAAAATGTGAAAAAAACATAGCAGTATCACTTAGCTTAGACAAGAGAGATTTATTTACAACAAACGAAAACAAGAGCTGTACGTTTGTCAAGATGTCTTTAGGCACAAAAATTCTTAGACTTCTTCCAGATCGTCAGAACATGCATGCCAAGATGTCAACAAGTTTCCTGGAACTTTTGATAGGAGGGACACTTAGGCCAGGAAGGTACAGTAACACATCCAGGAGTCTGCAATGCCAGAAAAGACAGAGAAAATACAGCAAGACACTTAACATCCACCTGACTGCGTAGCGGAGCCTGTTCTTCCATGATATAAAAAAAACTGCTGACCACGTTCTCCTGCATTCATATTTTTTTGTGTTTTTCACAGTTACTGTGATCATTATAATCTTTTTCTCTTTAACAAACTTTACCCAATGTAAAGGAGCAAAAAGTATGACATGGTAGAGTGACTTAAAGTTTCATTGTTGGGCATAGAGAAATAAGCAACGCTTTACTTGAAGGGGTAGAAATACTGTAGTAGCACAATCTCACTGTATTCAATCAGAAACTAAGTGTTAGTTACGAACTGATCCCAAGTTCGTTCATCATTAATCAACCATTTGTACTGGTAATTGGGAATCTCATGTCCACTTTACTCACACTTCTTAATGTATCAGTATATCTCGTCATATGTGGAATTTGGGTTTACATATATGCGAAATACGTGAAATCCCTATAAGTCAACAATTTAAGGTACATTGTGAATTACGCAAAATAAAAATCTTAAACAGGGTTTGTGATAATGAATTTAAAAAGGCAATACATATAAGAACAATGTAGGAGATATATAAGATAAGAGAATAATAACAAAAAGTAATTTTCTTATGTTTAAACTTGTTTGAATGCACAAATGACAATAATTATTGATCGCCAGGGGGCGCTAACTGCAAGCCTACAAAGACCCCATCTGTAGACGCGTGAGAAAACCTACTTCTGTCATGAAAGCGCTTATCCGCGGTTTTATGTTATGAAATAGGAACTGATTATAATGCCTCAAGTGATATATTCAAACTATTATTTATAAGTATCCCATAAGTATCCACTATAACGCTGTTATTCCAGTGTTATTTGTTTGTACTAGAGCTAATTCAAAATAATTTTATGCTTATAATACTTCTAATAATGGACGGACACACACACTCTAATAATTTGGAATTCTTGCTAGGAATTCCATACCTACTGCTTGCACATTTTTTTTTTTTAAATTTTGGGGGGGGGGAGGGCGCATTACCTCTGTTTTGAGTAGTAAAGAAATATTCAAAGTCTGTCTTCGCGAAAGCGGACGTGTTGGAATGGGTTTTTTTAGAGCTCCTCTTATCCAGCACATTTCTTGACATCAGACGAGCTGCTATTGCGGGACAAGCTGACATCTGCTGCTGTCCTCGGAAGGAATGAAAACAAGCTCTAATGCATCTGATACCAGCAGCAGGCCAACGCGCTTCGGACGGCGCTGCTCCAATAGCGGCCGTGCTCATGCTTTCTCTCCAAAACAGGACACTTCGATCAATGCCATTGGGGGGGGGGGGGGGGGGGGGGGGGGGTCACTCCAAATGACCGTGAACTGAAAATCCCATTTAAGTCATATTCCATTTAAATTGCTTTGTTGCTTTTTGTAATGGGAGTTAAGTGTCCTAATACTTGCACCAACCAAAGCAGTTATACTGAGTAAAATGGCGGAATGTCAGTTACTGTAGTTCATAAGCAAAATAACACATTTATACCATGACATTTAGGAGATGTTAGATGTGTTCATTTATTAGGGGAGTGAATGTGTAATGGATGAAACACATTTACAGGTAAAATGGAATTTGATTGAAAGTCTTTCTCAATTATGGGCAGGGCGAGAAATTAAGCCCGAGGTGAATAATTTAAATGCAGAGCAAGGACAAAAAAATGTAACACTATCTCACTTTTTGGAAAAAAAACTGCATGTTGCACTAAATTTAACTGAAATAGAAAAAAATGACACTAAGTTCCATCCCTGATTATGAGTTTATCTTACCAGAGACACCAAGACCAATTCTGGAAAGATTGTAATTAGCAAAATAACACAGAAGAGTAAGTAAACTTGACATGTATTGAGTAGAAATAGAATATTTTGTTTATAATAATCTACCCTGAAGAGTTTCCTCTTTGTAAATATTTGGATAGTGTTGTCGTTTTATAAAAATATTAAAACAAAAAGCCTTGCATTTTTTTTAAGTTGAAAGCTTGGACACATGATTCATAAACTAAACATCAGACAAACACTGGCATTCACCATCCTCAAACAAGTAAACATTCCTTGGTGAAATTCCGCTTGTAGGTTTCGCATTTCAGAAAAGCAAAGCGAGGTTGTTGTCCTCACTAAGCAAACATGCGTGTGCCCAGGATCACCGGAGCGAGTCCCGCTGCCTGAGCACGCTTAATGAACGTACCCCATTGGTGAATGGAAGCACGGGAACGGCGAAGGGGGGTAGGGGCGCGCTGTCGCCGACCTGCCCGAGACCGGCTGCTGTCCTGAAGATATTCAGCCCCTTCCTGTGACCTGATGACATCACTGCTGTTTGGGAATACAGAAGCCATATACATCCGGCAATGTGCCTCACCTGCATTTACAAGTTAAGTTATGTCAAGTGGGCTTTACTGTTATACCATCCAAATACAGGTATACAGTGTATAACAGTGTATAATAGTGTCCCCACAGGACCGGGGTGCAACATACAACAGCAGTGACGGGGGGGGTTCACAGGATGGAAAAGTGTAAAACACAGGGCAAAAACAGGGGGGCTGGACACAGGGGTTTGCATACATAGTATATAAGTATAATATTTAGTATATAATAATAATATGTGGTAAGTGAGCAGTGCCAGTCAGGCGGGGGTGAGTATTCTCAGGGACAGGTAGGAGTAGGGGGGCAGCAGCAGGGTATTCAGTGTCCCGATGTGTTCGGGGTAGAAGCTGTAGCTGAACTTTACAAAGTGTTTGTCAGCCAACGCCAAGTGCTAACAAGCTATTGCCACAAATTGATACAGTTTTGTCTTTGAAGACCTGATACTGCCCCCCCCCCCCCCCCCCCCCTTCCCATTCCCGTTCCTATTTCAATCTAACCCCCATTGAGCAGCATTCACTCCACTGACATGAGTCTCGGTGAGAAAGCCTCTTGCTCCATGCCCTCTTTGTCTCCAGCCTCCAAACATCTGATCTGTTTAGTTAAGGTATGTGGGAGTACGGAGCGCTCTGCAGGCAGATATGCCAGGAATCCGGCGACTAAGCCTGCAGGAATGCTGCTGGAGGCAGGTGAGGGAACGGAGCTGGAGGACCTGCTGAGAGGTGAGGAGCTCTGAGGGAATGCAGAACCCCGAGCAGACGGGCCAGTCGAGCCACATTGCTACACCCCCCACCCCCCCCAACCCAATAGAGCTTTCTGTTCCTCTTGATTTTCCTCATTATTGCACAAGACTGTAGAGCTCAGCACTGTACATACAGGTGCCTTTACTATGAGTTTCCATGTGACTAATCGTTTCAGCCATAGCGCGCATTCTGAGATACAAGCATGACAGGGCTATGGCTGGAATGATCATCAGGAATGTTTAAAACAATAAGCGTTGCTACTGAAGCATGTCATGGCGCACGCTCTTTGTTAACAACATCAGTTGCACTCGCAAGGTCTCATCCTCCTTTTTCATACACTGCTTGTCACGTTATTTATTGTAAGCGAATCGCATTTTGCTAACACAGGACACCTATACATTGTTCCCTCAAGTTAATTTCAAATGCCAGTGAAAGGAACATTTCACAATCTATAGTTTTGTTATCGCTCACGTACAAGAATTGGTTCCAGTAGGTAAACGGGAAGCCATTTGATTTAGTTGCACCTGTGAGAGGTTCCCTCTAAAATGGCAATGAGGATATGCAGGGGTGGAGATCCAAGCAGCCAGTGCCGACATGAAGGCACATGAGCTGGATATTTGGGGTGGGGGCACAGAACTGACAGGTTAATAAACAGTTATGAAATGATTACTAAAACTTTGTGTATTAACTTTTTGAGTCGCTCAGGAAATTGCTGTCTGACAGCAGGTCAGAGATCAAAGATCTCGCTGAGGTTTGGCTCCTGAGAGGGGTTGAGGGGGGTGGGGGGCGGGGGGGCTGCTGTCTTGCAGCCATTCCTGTAAGTTTCATCAGCTGGCCAGGAATGGGGCCTGAGAAGGGGGGGGGAGGCAGATCCTGAGAGAGAAACCAGCAGGAATGCAGCCCCCCCCCCCCCCTCCCCACAATAGCACAGCAAAAATGACTGATCAGTGTCTCTCGGTACTGAGTACCAACTATCATGGCTTCCAGGTTAGTCCTCTGGTTCACTAGGACTCCTCATGTTAGCGAGATGCTAGAGTTATGCTGGAGAATCCAAGCAGCATCAAAGCAGGTGGAAGTGAAGGTCTCTCTATTCATTGTTTCTTTTGTATTGTAGGAAGTGCTGCTATCGCTACACTTGAAAGGGAATCACCATCTCACCCTAGCCTATTAGCACATGGCCGCTCGGAGTGCTGCGCTCCTACTCCTGTTACACACCAAAGGCGGTTTCCATGGAGCAGGGTTTTCGGTCAGAGGCTGGAGTGGGAGGATTTGTGGGCCCTCAATGCCAATAACGCAGAATCATGTTACAGAGGCTCATGCAGGCCGATTCAGTGTTTTAAGGTCATCATGTTGTGAGTTTTCCCCATAGAAATGAATGGAGAGTCCCCACAAAGATATAATTACAAACCGGTGTATGTGTGTGTATGTGTCTGTGTGTCTCGGCAGGAGAAAGTGTCAAAAATGAGACATTTTATTTATTTATTTTTATTTATCACTGAAAACTGTGTTTAAATCATGAAAGGTAATTTAATTAAAAGCACAATTGCACCAGGAGAATTTACAGGATATTAGAGGAAATGTGTATTATTTATTATGACAGAATTCAGTTATGTGCTGCTGTTTAAATGGTTGTTTTATATATGTGCAAAATAAGAAAAATGCCAAATAATATATTAATATCACAGAGCCTAAAAGACCTTTTAGAGCAGCTCCAAACCTTCCTGGAGCACCGCCACATGAGTCCTGAGCTGTGTGCAGAGGGATATTGGATGATTCTTCAAGAAGAAAAGCTTCCATTTCTTTGAGGGATGAAAGAGGTGGAAATCTACTTTGCACTCTGTGCCGGAGAATCTCCCATGAAGGTTTAATGATGTTTAAATCTGATGATTGAGGAGGACATTTGGCTTGGTGTTTATGAAACTACTGATACATTTGCTTAGCAGTGTGTATAGGGTCTCTATCGTCGTGGAAACTGAGCACATTATGAAGGGAGTGTTTGAAACATATGGGGCACCTGATTCTGTTAAACGGCTTCATATTCATTTTGTGATGATTATCAAATATCTGTCTTTCCGTGTCAGTGAGCCTTGACTTGAGATCACTGTTCCTGTGTGTCAGTATAGATTATTTTTGAGTTCAATTATTTTTCACCTTTTTGACTGACAAACCTGCAATATGGTTACTGACTTCATTTTGTTTGATACTCTGGTTGTTTGCCCCTCTTCACACATGAAAATGCTGACTGACAGACAGTTTTATAGTTGGAGAACAATTCTGAATTTGACTCACCTTTGTAGCTGTGTCTGTACTTAGTAATTTAAAGGTTAGAACCCATTTTGTGTCAGTTATTTGATCAATTTCCGGTACATTTAGACCTTCCAATCCAGGGGGGATGGGGTCGTTATTTTTTATAGGCATTTTTTCATGTCTCCTCAGATATCTTCTGCTGTGACGAAATTATATAACATGTACTGTTGTCATGACCACAACCCTTTACTGAATTGGCGTAAAAATGGACGGATGGGTTAGCTATTTTAAACGTACTTATTCTATTATTGCTAAACCTTTTCTAAGTTTTAACACATCTATGTTAAAAATGAACACTGCAAAAATTAAATATATCGAATAGAATTTCTCATCTGATGAAGAATCACATTTTATCATTCACTCATTTCTTGATTTAACTTTTTCTACAGAAACATTTTCACTCAGACGTCTTCATTACAGGTTTACTGGAGCCTGTCCTAGGATGAACATAAATCATGAACATTAGGATTGGGACACCAGTCCATCGCAAAAAAGAAGGAATTTTGAGACTTATTATTTATGAATGTTATATTAAGAGCAAGTATATATGCAGTAGATTTAACAACGTAGAGTTTTTAAAGGCACGCAAACTGTTACTCAATTGTGAAAATAATTTTACAGTTCAGAAACGCAACACTGATACTATTTTCGAAATCCTCTCCCTGCCATAGTTTACAGATGATGTCATAGTCGTATTACCCAAAATAACGCGCGTTACGTGAATAGGCAACGCGCGAGTCAGCCGCGCGCGCTCCACCTGTTTCCAGCCTCTCGTTTCCACGACAACGGCGCGCTAACGTTTCAGGTGATGTCAGGCGCTGGCGTCCCCGCCCCGAGCGGCGTGTCCCCGCTGACGTCATTGCCGTAGAAAAGCATAAGCCCCGCCCCTCTAGATGAGACGCGCTCCCGCAGGAATCGGTTTCCATAATACTGGCACTACGGCAGGCGGATTGCAGTGTTGTGTGTGTCCGCGGGCTGGAGCGAGTGAATGCGCGACGATTTTACGCTGCCGACGACTCAAGCCGGGGGGCGGGGACTCGATCTTGTTGGATCGGTGCACGGTCGTGTCTGCGGAATTATACCACCGGGCAAAATGTCAAGGCATCAGAGGACCCCTTTACGAAACGCGGACAACCTTATCGAAGTCAAGAGTAAAGTAAGTGACGGTCTTACGTGATAGTTATCGGGTCGCCCTGGGACGGACCCGCAGACTCGCTGTCTTTTGGCTTCACCTCCCCACACCTGCGCGGCGGCACATGACGGCGCTTTCCGCCGTGTAGATGGGAAAGCTGCCATGCACCATAACCATGATTAAGAAAACGGCTGCGCGCTGGCGTCCTGTCTAGTCTGTAAGCTGTCGCAGTGCAACCGTTGTGCTTTTGAGCAGAAGAAGATGTGTGTGTGTGTGTGTGTGTAAATATCGGCGCTCCTTGTTTTGTGTTTATCCGCATGCGTCTGTGTGCGGTTCTTCCGTCTGGTACTTAAGCAGTATACCCGAGGATTTACCAGGTAAACACGCCAGGCGGATGACATGCGTTCGTCCGGGGCGCTGCGTCCGATCTCTCCTGTTAATGGTTAATAATGTTGTTGTGGGTGCGGAGAAGCGACGCGTGTTTAATTTGGCTCAATTTAATCTCGCGGAAACATTATCATCGAGCGGCCGTGATTAGTGTATAAAAGCAGAGCTTGGCGTTAATGTTGCAGCAAACCATTCTTCACATCGTCGTGCACTCAAGGCACTTAAGGCAGCCGTGCCTTTATACTCCCGTAAATCGTGGTTTCGGGAGCGATAATAATATCCCATTGACTTTCCCGATTATCCTTTATAAACTTTGGCGAACAAATTATTTTTGTCCGCCCGCAATTTCTAGATCTCTAGTTGGTTTCCGTTTGATTTAACGTTAAACACCTAGAAGTGCATAAAAAATAGTAGTGATAATGATTTTATGCGACATAGCAACAACGAAACATAATAATCACATGGATTTTGTAAATTGTACTATTCATTAATAAGGGTAATTATACAAATTAAAACTGTTAGCTTTATTCGAACAGGTATCGTACTGTTTATTATTCTTGTATTGTTTACGCTATTGCCGAGTGACAATCACATGACGTGAATTATGATGCGAACAGGCTAACGTGTTATATTTTGGGAGAAGTTGTGGTCTGTCTGTTACATATCGTTTTTATGCATTCCTCCTTGGTTAGGGCGCTACTCCCACCCGTGTGTTTGAGTCCCACCCTGTGCTTCTGGAACATTTTATTTTCACTCTAACGCTTTATCACTGTTCCTTCTCCATCCCTGACTGCGCGTCCTGCACGGCCAGATAATAGTGCTCCGTGTATTGTTACAGCACTGGCTGTTATCAGCTGATGCTACACTCAACTTCTGCTATTTTAGGGTATTATTTGCAGAACGAATTCTCCATGGGCGACTTTACAAACAGCAGAGTGGGCACACTGCAGAAAGTAAATATTAATGTAAGCATCAGGTTGATGCTTATCTCTTTTTGGGTCTGACTTTAGGCCTTCACTCTCTAATGTCATGTGACTTTCTGCATGTTGATTAAAAAAATCAATAGGACGCCATTGTTAATCCTTCCTGCTTGGCGTGCTTGTCACAGGGAGCTGGTGAGGTGTGAAATTTCATTAGCTTTCTGCAGGCAGGTGCGTTGCGGCTGGATGGGAAAGGATCTCGCAGGAAATCCGCTCTGTCCTGGGCCGGCTTGTGACGGAGACCTTTTTGTTTACCGTCTTGACGGTGTTGACGAGGTCCTCCATTCTAACATGGCCGTATGTTTTTTGACTCTGTTTCAGTGACACTGTTTCACCGTGGCCCCTACTTGTGGTGATTCACCGCTTTCTCCTTTTCACAGCCCGCCTCTACGACAGCTGAGACTTTTTGAACGGAATAAATAACTGAGATAGGGGAGGGGGGGCTAGTGTTGCCCCTCATTTCTGCCTTAACACCGGGATTCATTCCCTCCAAGAGACTGAAGTTGGACGGTGTGACGCTGTATTAGGGAATCACGTTACTCTATACATTCACTTAGTTTTTCAGCTCATTCCCGTGCCTTTCGTTTCGGGAAGCTGTAATCTCCATTCAGTCCTGTGTCTGAAACTGCACAGAGAGCTGCTGCTCAGTGGGAGATGATGATTTTAATGTGATAATGCATGAAGAAAAGAGAACTTATATCTTGTACTGACACTTTCTTGCATCTTTGTGGTCTTGCTAGCTAATTTCGTTTTCCAGGCAACTGTACAATGACAATAAAAAGTCTTGAAGTCTTGAAGAATATAAAGTTTTGCAGTTATTCAGACAGTATGTGTTCATTCATGTGTAAACGTGCTGTTTATATATAATCAGTGCAGTTTGGCCCTGGCTATAATATGAGAACATTGGCTGTCAAAAGGGAAAGGATACCCTCAGATTTTCCCACCACTCCCATTTTTCTTTTGTTATGATGAGGACTGGAATTACGAAGTCGGGAGGGCGGCAGGGGGAGATGGAGGAAGGAGATGCAGTTCAGTTCATCTAGGAAACATCTTTAGCAAACGCAGACGTGAGGTTAGGTGAAGCAGGTCGTGGATACGCACCTTGGGAAGATTCCCAGCCATGAGGCAATGAATGTCAGTCCCTTCCCTGAACAGGCAAGGTTCAGCCCTGGTTGCTTCGTAATTCCGTGTCGACCCCATCAGTCTCTCTGTATGATTGACGGATGGTGTCCCAGTGGAGGACGACATCAATTGCCTCAATGTGAGATGAAAGGGGAGCCCAGGCTTCACTGCTGTCCCCTTCAGCCAGGGCTGTAACCTTCTGATCTGCCCTGATCACCTAATATCTGTCCTCCACCTAACTCCCCCGTTCCTCTCTAATTCGTATTAACCACATCAGCTCATCCGTGACCCTCCGCACTTCCTGTTTTAGGCAGAGCCTTTTACACATCGCATGACAGGTGTTCCTAACCAGCAGTTAGGAATCGCACACTCAAAATAACGCGACAGTCAGTTTGAAGTCCAAACCATGACTGATAAACGGATATCAGTGATTGTGTCCCTGTGGCTGCAGAGAAGACAGAGCGTCCAGCCTCATGGAGAGATATATATATTTTTTTACATTTTCTCATTAATCTGATTCTTTAATCCAAAGCAATTTACAGTAGAGCGAAGAGATGCATTTTTTATGAGTACTTTGTGGGATTCGAACCCATGACCGTTGCCAAGTTAGTGCACTGCTGTGCTTGAGGTTTAGCTTCTTTTTAGCTCTTGTGAATGCTTGGAATGTGCTTCCTGAGGGTGACAACGGCAGAGTGTAATGGAGCCGTAATGAGTGACAGAGTGCAGCGTAAGAGGCTCCTCCGCTTCAGCTGAGCCGCCCACCTGCCGATGCCGTCGCTGACGATGTTCTGTCGCCCCGCTGCAGTTCGAAGCGGAGTACCGGCGCTTCGCCCTGAAGCGATCCGGAGCCGGCGGCTTCCAGGAGTTCTACCGGCTGCTGCAGTCGGTGCACCGGATCCCCGGTGTGGATGTGCTGTTGGGCTACGTGGACGTGCACGGCGACCTGCTGCCAATCAACAACGACGACAACTACCACAAGGCCCTGTCGTCTGCTGCCCCGCTGCTGCGGTTAATAGTGCAGAAGAGAGGTAAGCGTGGGGGGGTGGGGGTCGGGGGGATTCCCATTGGCGTCACGTAGGATGCTGATGCTATTGCTACTGGTCGCATTCCACCATGAATTCCATGTTTGTAGTTGGGAGAATGGGCGATTAGACAGGGTTAGCATAACTGAACAGATTAACGGCCATTTGACTTGCAAATATTGCTGAAGCGGTGTCACTGAGGTCACATGTCCCTTTCAGTCACCTCATGTCCACTCAGAGCTGCAGATTTGGGGGGGGGGGGTTTCGTTTACCTCGCGCCCTCCTTAATAGCCTCTCTCTGCTTTTAATTGTTCGGGTTTATTTTTGGGCAATAAAAATGTATTTCAGCTTGTGAAGATGCTGGCATTGAACTATGAGTCAGAGTGAGAGGGAGAATCAAGTAGAACGGGGGGGAGCCATGTTCAGTCGGGGGGGGGTGGGGGTGGTGAGTGAGAGAGAGAGAGAGAGAGAACTGGAGATAAGTTTCTTCCCAAGACCGGGCTGTACCTACGAAGGCGGCGGTAGCTGGTACCAACCCGAACGGGGGAGACTCCGCCCTGAGTGACATGGTGGTAATGGGACGGAGCGGAAGGTGGGACTGCAAAGCAAACGGCCATTTTGTTCAGTTGGTTGGTTAGTTATTGATTTGCCAAGCCGGAGTCGACATTCAACCCAGATGGTACTTATTTGATCACTGAGATACGCACGCCACGCCCAACCTGCTTTGAATAATTCAGATTTTTGAGATATTTCCAGGGGATGTTTTGCCCACTACCTGTCCACCCCCCGGGGGTCACGGGGCTGGGGTGACAGAGCCGAGGCCCTGTGAGCTTGCCGGTCCACACGGTGGCCCGTGGCGATTCGCTGGCAGGCCGCAGAAATGCGGAGGCAGGTGGCTGTGCTGAGGGGAGCTGGAGCTCTTTGTTATTTTCGGCTGTGACGTGGCTGTTGGCATCTCTGCTCTTCCTCCAAGCTGTCTTTCTCCTGTCTCCGTCTCCCCCCAAAGCCAGCTGCGCCCTCTGTACGTCTCCGAGTCCGAAATCACAGCTAATTCGTCCCAGAAACATGTCTGTCAGTAATACTCTTGTGTTCTTTTCTCTGCTTTGTTTCCCTGAACAGATACATGAGTGCACTTGTGTGTAGTTGGCCTGGGAGTGTACGATCAGCACTTTTTGTTTTCCTTCGCTCGTAAAGAGATCAGGTGACCCCCCCGAGCTGCGCTTTTCAGCCACGTTAGCCTGCCTGTTGTCGGTAATCTCTGACACGAATTCTCAGCCAGGAATGTGCCGCAGCGCTTCGGGTAAGAGCTGGATCTCTTCTCGGCTCTCGTTAACCCAACCTCAGGAGGCCTCCTTCTCTGATCTCGCTCTGTTGGCGAGAATGCGCCATTGATCCTGTGAGGCTTGATGTCTTTTGGGAGGGTGAGGGCATATCACAGGGATTTTCAGAACTCTGGAGGGGGGTGACTGTAGATTATCAGCCTTGCGTTTTGGAATAGATGTGGAACTGGTAAAGCCCCCCCCCCATCCCCTTGTAGTTCTGTATCAGAGAGTCAAGTTGGCTCAGTATCCAGCTCTGACTGTCATGGTTAACCACTGCTGCCCAGTTTGCCGATGACCTTGACTGGTATCCAACGAGTGGGGGAAAAAATGATCATCATAAAATGGGGCAAGACACAATATGAGGTGGTTGGTGGTTTGGGGTGGCAGGATGTAATGGATTTGTAGCTGTTCCATGGTGTATGTAGGTGTTACACACCGCAGAAATCGGACTGGCGCATAGTCAACATGATCATCTATTCCCCATTGTCCCCGATACAATAGGAGAGAGAACGGGGAGGTTGGAAACGTGGACCATGAGGCGTACGGGGAAGGCGGCGCTGGAGATGCATTAATCGCTGTATTGTCTGGGTCTGCTCTGTCAAAACAAGACATTAATGGCTTTGTTGTCTGTCAAAGAGCTTAACATATGCAGGTTTCCCCCCCCGAGTTAAATGCTTATTTAGTAGATCAGAAAAACACACACCATCTCATCAGTCTTCAGGAGTATATTAGGGCCTTTTGTAAGTGTAAACAGTTCAGATAATGAAGTTCTAATTGGTTCAATTAAAATGCAGGAAGAGGCTGGAATGAAGGAGACCCCCTGGAAACTGAACCTGACACCTGCTCTGATGCCCCCAAGGCCTGTGGGTGACATTGGAGCCCTGGAGACGAGAGCAGTGAAGCTTGGTTACTCCTGAACAGTTTTGTGTGTGTGTGTGTGCGCGCACGCGTGTGTGTGTGTGTGTGTGCACGCGTGTGTACGCGCGTGTGTGTGTGTGTGTGCGAGCGCGTGTGTGTGTGTGTGTATACCCGCAAACCCATGTTAGTCTCTCAGTGATCCTTGCATAAATTTATCGAATGGCTTGTAACCTAGCTACAAACGGAAGCATTTTGGCTCTTTTGAAAGTAAAAAAAAAAAAAAAAAGCTTATTTTTTTTTCTGGTGGCATCCCTGGAATGTGCGTCTGAAGAGACTCTGAGAAGCAGAGACACAAAGCGCTACAGACGCACGTGTGAAGGCGCTGCTTCTTAATGAAAGGAGGCCTTCATGAAAATGTTTTTTTGTTTTTCTTGGCAACAGCTGGTTTTTCTTTTCATTTCTTTTTTCTTCTTCTTCTTAATCCCTGTGCAGGTAATTATCACCCCTTGGGGGGGGGCACAGATTAACTCCCTCATGTCCCACCTTCCCACCCGCCAGTGTTTCCTGTGACAGACCTGCAGATGTCCATGTGAATACCTGTCACGGGCCTCTCGCCTGCCAGAGCAGACAGCTCCGCTGTTTTGTTTTTTTTTTTTTTTTTTTGGGGGGGGGGGGGGGGGGAGGTGCCGTTCTGTCGTCGTAGAGACCACCCCCGAAATCTGCCTCCTTTGTTTCCTCCCCTTTTCAGCCTGTTTGTTTTCTGCTCGGTGAGACAAAGTATTCAAATCTCATTTTGCGGGGGATGTGGATTTCACTGGAGCTTCATCGCCGTGGTGACAGTGCCCACTGCATTCCAGTGGGTGACTGGTCATTACGTAAATACATTAACTTTATTACCAATATTGTTTTCTCCCCCTTTCATACTGTATATATTTTGAAGGCAGTTCTTTTCTCTCGGGAATCTAATTGCCGTGTGTGAGGCTATGGATGCAGATGAAGTCGGCACAGATCGGGCTGGTGTGTGTGTGCTATTTTGGGTTGGGACGGGGCTCCTTTGCGTTTGCTATTTCAGAAGAAGCACTTTGTAAGTAAGCAGCTGGTCCAGTGAAGTCGGCGCAGGGCTATTCATCATGAAAGTATCTCCTGTTTCCATCTCGCTTCCCGATTCTGTTTCTCTTTCACGTAGGTGATCATTTACATGCTTCTGTTGTCGCTACGCATTTCTGCTGTGGAGGGGGTGGGGGGGGTTCACTTCTCACTGGGCTTCACTCTACGGGACATAGACCTATGTGATGCTTACCAGAGCACATCCTGTCTTCTTGTACCAGAAGCATTGCACTGAGAGCTTGGGTGGGATCCGTTTCAGATGGTTGGAAGCAATAATAATACTCTGATGGAGGTCAGGTGCCGGTCAGTGAAGAGTTAATGTCAACAGGGCATGGGTGGCCCGGTAGTGGTGAGCTGCTTATCCATTCTGATAGGGTCTTATGGCAGCCAATCCACTGTTAAACAGCTAATCAGGTGGTTGCACGTCAGCCAATGAGGAGCCTGAAAGTGCAAAACAAAGACAGAATTTTGTGCCGGCGAGTTAAACAGCTACTGTGGTTTCATAAACAATATGTTAGCTGGTGCACATGCATTTCCTGTGAAAGACAATCTCTTTTGCAGTATAGAAGTACTTTAACCAAGAAGGCTAATGGTTTTTAAAGCATGAGATAATTTGTAACATATGGCAGGATTGCACTGCTGCTGGGTCTGGGCTGTATCAGCTGAGGCACTGTTCATGGTTTTGTTTCATGGACTCTCTGCTGGGGTGTTCAGTCCTCTGATGGTTTTACTCTCTGGGCTTCTCCAGGGATCAGTGGAAGAGAAGAACTGGGCTTTTTCATTGACTTACAGAAATAACTCTCTCTGTTTCTTGCCCCCATCAGTGCTTGGGCTAGAAGCATCGCATTAATGTGTGTTGTGATAGCTATAGACAGTCTCCCTGTGGCCACACGTCCCCCTGGGATGACTGAGTGCTGCTTCTGCTTGGGAGAAGAAGACCCCTTATGACACTGTTCGGAGGAGCCTGATGTCCACCCGGGGGTTCTGTCTGGTGAGAGAGGGTCTTCCGCTTTCACCGGCTTCAGATTTAGATGATGATCACCCCTGGTGACAGGGTCACGGAAGAGCACGGAAAGCGTATGATCCGTTCCCGTGTCCCATCCGTGTAGAAATTTGGAAGTGTGAGGCCAGGAGTGGATGGGGCTGGATGCTGTTGTCCAGGGAGTGGCTTATTTTTGGATCCAGTGCGGTTGTGGGAGCCCGAGGAACGCAGTGCGGTCATATGACTCACCGCCATGTTATCTCCCTTGTCCAATTTGTGCATTTCTGAACAGAGACTTCACTCCGGTGTAAGGAAACGCCGGCTGCTCACCAGGCTTTGTTTGGAAACACACTGCCCTGCATGATTGTGATATAAACGTCAGAGAGACGGAGTGATTTACCAAGACCCCCCTGGCTCTCTGCATCATTACTGTACAAAAGGGAGCGTGCCGTACCAGATTGATGGGGCTTTTAGCTCGTCCTCTGAGAGATTGCTAAGGAGAGGACCAGCTAATGTAATTCCCATGAATTGAGAGTGGAGAAGGTGAAGCAGGCCTCTCACCCCACCCCCTTTTCACTCCCTCTCCCTCTCACCCCACCCCCTTTTCACTCCCTCTCCCTCTCACCCCACCCCCTTTTCACTCCCTCTCCCATCATACTCCTGCATGTCAGATGTTTACCTTCTGCTTTCTCTCTGTCTGTTGGGTCTTTTTTTTTTTTTTTTTTTTTTGGATGATCAGTGAAGGGTTTTTGTTGTGGGTCCCTGCCAGTCTCTAGGGTACTGAACATGACTTTATGGGCAGGACTTAAGGGGGTGTGTCCTTCTGGGTGTGGCTTAAGGGGATGTGTTAGTCTGGGTGTGGCTTAAGGGGATGTGTCAGTCTGGGTGTGGCTTAAGGGGGTGTGTCAGTCTGGGTGTGGCCTAAGGGGGTGTGTCAGTCTGGGTGTGGCCTAAGGGGGTGTGTCAGTCTGGGTGTGGCTTAAGGGGGTGTGTCAGTCTGGGTGTGGCTTAAGGGGGTGTGTCCTTCTGGGTGGGGCCTCATTGTCTGTGTGTTTTTCCTTTCACACTGTCCTGCTATTCTGGGACTAAGTGGATCAGATTGAATAGAATCCCTCACTGGGCTGCACAGTCCCATTCTCTTAGCCCAAGAGAGGAAGAGGGTCAACGGCAGTATTTAGCATCACTCTGGGGGCCCTGTTTGCAACAGTCACTGCACTGGAGGGGGGGGGGGGGTTGCAGAAGTGACTCATTGATTGTGGTCCCAGGTTCTTGGAGGTAAAAGTGAGGAGAGCAAACCAAAAGGGATAAGGCTGAATTGAAGGGGAATAAGTGAGATCGGCCTGGGGAGGGGAGCATTCAAAGAATAATGCAGTCCTGATTTTTTTTTTCAGTCTGTCATTCATTGATTTATTTAATCTGCTGGATTATAAGGGCAAGGCTGGAGTCCAAGGACAAATGGAAGGCAAATGGTGCTCCCCTGAATGTGTGTCTACCTGTGGGTTTGCGTTTGTACCCAGTAAACTGGCCCCCGTTTTCCCAGTCTGGCTTCTGGCGGCGTGCGGGTGTCTGTCCCTAATAATGGATGTCTGCATCCCATCTAGACCGCCCTGGCAGCTCCCCTGCACCTCTTATTGTGAAATCCTTGTTTAAAGAGCCCTGCTATCCATGGTTCATTGCTCTGGTGTTTAGCTCACAGTGACCTCTGTCATATGGTCTCCCACCCTGTCAGCCGTCCGGTGGGTCGCATGGCAAGATAATGAGTGCGTTTGCATAACCGTAATTAACGCTAATTACTAATTATAATCATGCATCTTGTGTTTAAATGCTATTCCTTTAATTATGCGGCGCTTACGTTACACAACCGGCTAAGATTTCCATGCCGCATGGTAACAGGAACTCGTTCATTGTTAATCTCCGGGTAATCCGCTGCCGCATGACGCGGCGTGCACGATGCAGGGTCAGCGTGTAGTGTCACCTCCCTGCGAGGCAGAGGACCCGTGAGATTCATAATAACAAATGACGGCGCCGCTTGCAGGCAGAGTGTGGGCAGACTGATAACGCAGCGGGGCTCAGTAGCCCCCGAAGCCCCCAGCGCCGGCCGGGTGCTGATTCTGCAGGACGAGAGGCCTTCCGGCGCAGGGTCTGCCGCAGGATGGGCGTTTGCCAAGGGGGGCGGAGCCAGACGGCCGCATGGTGCCGCCCTGGTGCTTATGGCTTCCACAGCGTGCCGGTTGACCTCCTCACACGTTGACTGGTTGCCCGGTAACGAGGATCTGCTGAATGCTGGGAGGTGGAGGTGGGGGCTGCTCCTTTTTCACGGTTATCCCAGTGCTCCCCGTTTGTAGCCGATTGATGGGGGAAATAATTTCTTTGAAAAGTAGCACGAACATCTGAGTCATAAACAAATGATGATGCACTGATCCTCAACATTTTGTGTGGCATGCCCCCCCCCCCCCTCTTTGCTGTGCGTGTCCTTAAATGGCTCCACGCTCTAGAGGGGCTCCTTGTGTGGCCGTGCTCAGAAGGCTGTTGGTTCGAATCCCAGGGTCAGCAGAGTGATTTCACTGGTGGGCCTTTTGAGAAAGGCTCTTAATAAGGTCAGCCAGTCCCTGGAGCAATTGGGGTTTTTCCTCTGCTGTACGTCACTTTGGATAAACGCATCTGATACATTCATACACCACGTATACTTAAGTCGGGGATGAATAGAGGGATGGACAGAGGTATGAGCTGAAGGAATGATGTGATGGATGCATGAGCCTGTGGGACACATCTGCTGTGCAGCTGGATCTGCGTCTCTCCTGCAGGTCCTGGCAGAGCGCGGAGTGTTGGAGCACCTGCCGAGACGATTTACCGTTACCATCCCGCACTCTTGGCCTGACCGGCCGTTTGTTATGTAAAGCAGGCTCTCCCCCCGGCCCCCCCACTCTGCGGGCAGCGGCCGGAATGCTGTTGCCCAAGGCTTGGCTCTTTTTTTTAAACCCACTGAGCGGGGGGGGAGGGGGCAGTCAGTCCAGAGACCCCGTCTGACACGCAGATGTACTCGGCGCTTAAGGGAGGTCAGCAGGTTCTCAAGACAACCCCCCCCAGTCCAGTAAGTGAGTGGCCCAGGACTGCAGAAATGGAATCCGCAGGTGGCATCGCCATGGCAACGCCGTACACAGAGGCGCTAGTGTTGTTAGCTGGACGGTTGATGATGGGAAGGGGGGGGGGGGGCGCTGCGGTCGAGATGGCGATGGTTGGATAGCCGTGTTGGTCTTTCTGTTCTACTGCCAATGTGGTGACCGGGACAAGGGGGCCATTATCGGGGCGCCAGCTGCCAACATGCTATGAGGTTTTGTGCTGATGCTTGTTTGGTCTGTGTTGGAAGACCCCTGTTATGCAAAGTCAGTCACACACTGCTATTGGACAGTGCAACTGGATTCCGAGCTTGAATTTGCAGTTTATAGAGGTGGATGACCACCCCCCCCCCCAGTACAAAAGAGGGGATTAGCACTTGCTAAAAAGCCAAGGAGGACAAGGAGGATTATGGACAGATTTTGCCTGTTTAGACAAAAAATCATCCACAATAAAGTATCTTGTAGTCAAGAAATACATTACAGATTGGCAAAGCTTCATGAAGGACCTCAAGAGTATTCATGCACCTCTATGAACAAGGATCAGAGTTGTGCAGAATATGGTATTTTCTGTGATCTATGGATGTGAGGGTTGGACAGTGAAGAAGCAGCTCAGGAGGAGTAAAGACACCTTGGAACTTCAAATCACTGTCGGCTGCAAAGAGAACAAACAACTGGATTCCTGATAACCTGGCCATCTACTGGAAGCACAAATGGCCATATTGAAGCTGCCCAATTGTGGCTGTATTATGAGAAGGTAAATGAGGGAGAGCGAGGATGACCAGGAACATGATGGATATTCCAACAGTGAACATTACTTTAGGAAGCCTGTAGACCTCAACATTAGGCAGAAAGTTCCGGAGGAACCCTGTCTAGGTGAGCTTGATTCCACCTAATAATACAGTAGTTTAATTAGTACCGCCGATCCCAAGTGTTTTGCCTTTGTAATAATCTTCAGGGCTGCAAATGATCCATAATTCTCAGTTTTCACGCGTAAGAGCCCATTGAGTGGGAGAACAATGGGCACTTGTATCTGCCGTTTTCATGATCTGCTCTTGACAGGAAACTGGTTTTCTTTGTGCTGGACTTGTTGTTTGTGGTGGGGGGGGGTGATGGTGTATGTTCAAGCGAAGTGGGGGCCTTGTTCTCACCTTGCGTTCTTTGGATTTTTAGCCCAGCTGTGGGGTTTCACACTTTTCGTCGCAGCTCTCTGTTCTACGGCTTCTGATCTCGCTTTCAAGATGAATTCTTCAGCCATAGACAGAGCAGGTGAGGCCTCCTGCTGGCTCAGACAGGAGGCTATTAGTTACCTAATCTTTCTGGAAACTTCTGTACTGCTGTTGCCATGGCAGAATTGTTTAGACGATTTGTTGTTTTCTTAGGCGACCTTTGGGGTCACCCATCTGTGCAGCTGTGCGTTTAACACGACCCTCTCAGCTAAAATGGTCTGTTTAGAGGTTCAACAGCAGGTTCCATCTTGGAGTTTTAGGTAGCGACTGTCACAATAGAGGTCAATAGTCTAGAGATGCGCATAGTTCATGAACAAATTCATTGGACGCGGGTCTAATATAATCGGTTAAATATACGAAAGCTGACAGGA
Source organism: Paramormyrops kingsleyae (assembly GCF_048594095.1). Lineage (NCBI taxonomy): Eukaryota > Metazoa > Chordata > Actinopteri > Osteoglossiformes > Mormyridae > Paramormyrops > Paramormyrops kingsleyae. Next base: position 31,261,028 of record NC_132809.1, read on the forward strand.
ATTAAAATGTTTTATGTACAAAAATTGCTGTGGCTTTAGAGTGGCTGTCCTGAAGGTCTGACGGAGAGCATCAGCATGCTTGTGGGCTGCGCTGTGAGTGCTGCAGTCTCGATGATGGACTGTCTTTGGTCTCCTAATGGGCTTTGGTGCTGGTCCAGTACTGGCGGGGTCTGGCCCACGGCAGAGGACCAGGGGCCTGGGCGTGAAGCCCGTCACGGCCGGTTCCTCTGCTGCTTCTGGTAAACGGGCCTAGGCTTGGCCTGTAGCCAGGCCGTCCAGTCCCTGGAGGGTTCGAGACGGGTTCCGGGCCGCTGGGCCCGGGGAGGTCAGGCTGTCTGGCTTCTGGGATTAGAGTCTGCCTGGCACTGGCCAGCCTGCTGTCTGCTCTTGCGGATGACGAAACAGGAGACAGGTGGGTCTCACTATGGGTCTGAACACTTACTTGTGTCCCCCCCCCCCCGTGTGTTGTTGCGGGGAGTGTCTAGTTGACCCCCCCCCCCCCCGTAAAGAAAAGCATCGCCACTGAAAGGCAGTGAGATGAGAAGCCATGTTTTGCAGTTACACACACAATCCAGCTGTGTGTGTGTGTGTGTGTGTGTGTGTGTGTGTGTGTGTGTGTGTGTGTGTGTGTGTGTGTGTGTGTGTGTGTGTGTGTGTGTGTGTGTGTGTGTGTGTGTGTGTGAGAGAGAGAGAGGGGTGGTGGGTGGGGGGCCCACCAGACTCTGACAGGGCGTGTAATGAGGCGAGACACGTTTCCCCCCCCCACACACACCCTGTCACTGCAGCTGTCGCTGTGGGTTCATACCGAATTCGGTCTTGAGCAAAGTCTCTGACTGCGGTGTCACTCGCTGCTCGCACCTCGATTTGAGCCGGAAAGAGAAGTAATATGCAGAGCTGTTAGCGCCCCCCACACTCTGGGGGAAGAGGAGGAGAGGTGACTCTTGAGAGGTCGGTGGTTATGTTCAGCTCCAGTCTGCTGGGGTACAGCAGGGCTGTTTGTATCTTGACGTGTGTCGTCACCCCGGCTGATGGGTTTCTGGGTCGGGTTAACCGTCGGTCCTGCTTGGAGCCTTTGGGAATCTCTGTGAAGGTTGGGGTTAGCAGACTGTCGCTAATTCACCTGAGCGGGTATCTGGAGATGAAGAGCAGGGTGGTTGACAGCCTGGCCTGTCACGGTTCTTGTCTCGTTCCTTTTTTTCTCCCTGTGGCTCAGCCCCACGCTGCCTCTGAATCTGTCAGCCTCTGTAATTACGCCGGAGCGGGATTAGCATGTGCTCATTAGCCCCAGCAGCTAATCCCAGACAAACCCCATTAGCTATCTCCCAGAAGCCCCGAATCTGAGGTCATGTGACTGCCAGCCTGCCTCCGTCTGGTCACCTGACCTCGCCCTCCCATGCCTCCGGTGCTGTGCTTAAGTCATCGGTCACATGACAAGCTGCGATGAGAGTGCTGCGTTCCGTAACACACACATGCTTGCGCCACTGGTTCGAGAGTGTTAACCGCACTGGGTTGTGTGTGTGTGTGTGGGGGGCATATGGGGTGCTGATGGAGGAGGGGGTCCAGATGGCCACAGGGTGGGACCAGACCTCAGGGTCTTTGGGTTCCACAGGACCAGGTTCAACACGCCGGCATCCAGCTTCTTAAAAGCCCTGTTCGTCATATACTGAGAGCCGCTATCCTTCTGGTGGGGGCAGAGGGAACGGAGACGGAGCAGAATACACTGCAGTCAGCTTGGGGTTTCTCTAGCCTGCTTCCTGTCGGCAGGATCGTGTGTCAGATACTTGAGTAATGACACTCGGATACAGGCTTGGCATTGGGGATTGTTACCACGTGCACTCTGCTCGCTGACCTGCGCCCCCTACAGGCCTTGGGGGGGGTGGTGTGGTTTTGTGTGCTGTGGGGATGATAATGGTCACCTGTATGCCTGCAGCACCCTATGACTGAGTGTGTGTGTCTCACAGCATGTGGAATGTTCTGCGTGTGTGTGTCTCACAGCATGTGGAATGTTCTGCGTGTGTGTGGCTGCGCATGTGGAATGTTCTGCGTGTGTGTGGCTGCGCATGTGGAACGCCGCAACGTCTCCGGTCCTGTGGCTCAGGGGTGACGTCCCCGCTTCTGGGTAATCGGCACAAGCTTCTGCCCATATGTTCCGAGGCTGGCAAATGAGAGGATTCATTATGTCACGCTGTGCATGCGAGCGCGGGACACGTCCACCGCCATCTCTCGGCCTGCCGGAATGTTCTGGGCAGCGTTTATCTGCCGTCGTTCCTGAGGAACATGTACCTTCACCTTCACGCTACGTTCCATCAGGGAATTCTCGTGTGTGCGTGTGTCCGCTGCCCTCGGAACATGTCAGCATTGCTGTGAGTTTCTGTGGGCTTCTTTGAGCGCCCCTATGCACAGCTCCCCCCCCCCCCCCCACCCACATCTGTCTGAGATCATGGACTTTCTGATCTTTCACTCGGTGCTCTGCTGCTGTTTCTTCCTCTTCCCCCCCCCCCCCCACTGGACGAGTCCTGTGGACGCCTTTGTTTGACTCCTTTCTTTGCTAATTAGCAAAGATACTAAATTAACATATCACTAGAGGGCCACCAGAACTATATCCCAGAGTGGTGCTGTTTCCATCCCTGTGGTGTCAGTGTCAGACTTAGGACAGGAAGGCAGTGAGTATTTTGTTTGGCCATCGGGGGGCAGGTGCCTGGTGATGTTGTTTGGAGAGCTTGTTGGGTTTTTGTAGCTAGTGTTTGCATTTATTACTGTCTGCAAGTTAATGGATATTACCCCAGAAAAATTCTGCGTTGTTAATTTCTGTTCATATAGAATTTTTTTTTCCTCCATAAAATGTCTGCGTCCATTGTTCTTGTATTTTAATGGTATAGTTCAGCATTTTACACATTTTTTTTTTTTTTCTTTGCCAGTTGTGAGGGACATCTGCAGTATACTGGTTTTGGTTATATGTCTAATACCCACCTAATTTAAGGTGTGCGTGTGCGTGTGCGTGTGCGTGTGCGTGTGTGTGCGTGACTTCATAAAAAGAGCCTTTTCCCCAGCATGTGAGCACCTGTCCTCTCTGTGGAGCAGCTTGCCCAGCAGAATACTGAAAACAACTGAAAATAACTCCCGACGTTCCATATAAATCTCTATTAGTCCTGGAAATGTTTATGTATATATAAACAATCATTGGTCTCTTTGTCTGTGAGGTTATCCCCTTAGGTGAGTCTCTAGGCCCCAAGCCGCATAATCTCCTTTTACAAACCTTTGAAGTGCCGCCTGACCACAGAGTAATTTTCTTGATGGGCTAATTAGCGGAGTGGAAACTCGAATGCCTGCCTGTCGCCGGGTTCTGTAAATTTTATTAGCTCCTGGGGATTGGGGGGTGGGGTTCGTTTTCACCGTGTCTGTGCAATGCTGGCTGAATTCTGTAGAGGAGGGACATGATCACCTGTCAGCTCCGGTGGATCCTTCTAGAAAATGGGTTAGCGCCTGGTCACTGAGGCCGTTTTGCCATAATCCCCTAGGTGATCCTACGGCTGAACGCTTCCATGATTCCCCCCCACCCCCCCCCCCCCGCCCCCGTGATCTAGCTGGTCTCCATCAACCGCTCCGATGAAATTGAACTGCAGTGTAGGTGTTTGGGCCATTAATCTTGCTGTGGTTAGCTCTCTGTGCCAGTTAGTGTTGGCAGGTTTATCACCATACATGAGTCATTAGTCTAGTGAGAGCCTGTTCCTGGGTGACTCGTCGTTACGAATTTCAGGTGACGGATCGCGAAGGAATGTCTTAGAAAGCATGACGAGACGTCACACAAAGGGAGCTCGGGAGAAAGGAAGTTAAATGTCAGCCATGTCCTGCGAGGAGCTTTAACATCGTCAACCTTTTAAATAACCAGTAAACGTGTTCAGATGCACGCAGACTGACGTCTTTGAATGTTCTTCCCCAACCTTGTTTGAAATACCTCTTATCCAGAATGATTGTCTTAATAGCTTGCATGCCATACGTCAAATAGTTGACATCCTATTGTGTCACTGCCTGCTGGGAACTGTCCCTTAAGCCCCGCCCCCACCCCGTCCCTTAAGCCCCGCCCCCACCCCGTCTCTTTTGTATGCCACATTTTTACAAAACCCATGCAGACTGGGAGGGGCCTGTGTTTTGCAGCTCTCCGCTATTCCGCTGTGGCATTTCTGCAGCCATAGTCGTGTTTATTTGGAACCCATGAAGAAGATGTGTAGTACGCTTTGGTGTCTGTTTAGCATCAATGCATTATTCATGTGAGTACAGCGGCTTGTGTACCATGGCGGCAGAGATGAACACGCTCGCTGTGGGCGGGCCCGTTTCCCGCGCCGCCGTCTCTGTGAATGCCTGCGTTCTTTCGTATGTCTGGCGACGCGGCAGAGCGGAGTGCCAGATTGTTAAATAATCCCGATGTTCTGCGGTAATCTGCGTTGGCAGTACAGAGTATGTCGCTCTGCTAAGCGCCCATTATTTATGAGGACAGAGAGGAGTTTGACACGGCGCTCTGGAATGATGGCGCGGTGTAAATCCACTTTGAAATGTAAATGTATATACGCCACAAATCTGAATCTAATTTTACTCCAGGTGGCACTTAGTGGTGGGCTATTCTACATTTAAATTGATTTTTGGAGTCTGGATACTAGGGGCGGCATGGTGGTGCAGTGGTTAGCACTGCGGGGCGGCATGGTGGTGCAGTGGTTAGCGCTGCGGGGCGGCATGGTGGTGCAGTGGTTAGCGCTGCGGGGCGGCATGGTGGTGCAGTGGTTAGCGCTGCGGGGCGGCATGGTGGTGCAGTGGTTAGCGCTGCGGGGCGGCATGGTGGTGCAGTGCTTAGCGCTGCGGGGCGGCATGGTGGTGCAGTGCTTAGCGCTGCGGGGCGGCATGGTGGTGCAGTGGTTAGCGCTGCGGGGCGGCATGGTGGTGCAGTGGTTAGCGCTGCGGGGCGGCATGGTGGTGCAGTGGTTAGCGCTGCGGGGCGGCATGGTGGTGCAGTGGTTAGCGCTGTCGCCTCACACCTCTGGGACCTGGGTTCCAGTCTCCGCCAGGGTTCTGTGTGTGTGGAGTTTGCATGTTCTCCCCGTGTCATCGTGGAGTTTCCTCCGGGTTCTCTGGTTCCCCCCACAGTCCAAAATGCAAATTGCAGTTTCCAAATTGCTCATAGGTGTGTATATGTGAGTGAATGGTGTGTGAGTGGATGGTGTGGCATGCTTGACTGCCCCATGCTTGACTGCCCCATGCTTGATGCCCCATCCTAGGTGGTTCCCTGCTTTGTGCCTGTAGCCTCCACGATGAGCTCCGGACTCCCGTGACTCTGAATAGGAAAAGCAGTTTCAGAAAATAGATGGATGGAAGTCTGGGCAATACTGGTATGCTCTGGCTTTGTTAGAATGGCTGGAAATTGAAGGACTTAGACCTTCCAACATTCTTGCTCTGTGTTTACAGGCATGTGTGGGATGTATTCTTTAGCACCCTCTAGTGGGTCGTCTGTCAAATGTCCTCACAGTCTGTAGGAAGGAACACGCACTCACACACACCGCTCACAGTTCGGCAAACTTCATGGAGTGAATCCTGCTGTATGGCACCTTCAGTCATGGTTTAATGCAGACCTAGATGTGAACCTTCAATTTTGAATAATTTCCATCAACAGTGCTGCTGAGGTGCAGACTGCTTTAAACGTCACTCCCATGCTCGCGTGCTGAGGTGCAGACTGCTTTAAACGTCGCTCGCGTGCTGAGGAGCAGACTGCTTTAAACGTCACTCCCGTGCTCGCGTGCTGAGGTGCAGACTGCTTTAAACGTCACTCCCGTGCTCGCGTGCTGAGGTGCAGACTGCTTTAAACGTCACTCCCGTGCTCGCGTGCTGAGCTGCAGACTGCTTTAAACGTCACTCCCGTGCTCGCATGCTGAGGTGCAGACTGCTTTAAACGTCACTCCCGTGCTCGCACGCTGAGGTGCAGACTGCTTTAAACGTCACTCCCGTGCTTGCATGCTCCATTACCAGTGCTGATATGGCAGTTTTTTGCCTTTGCTGGTCACACTGGGTAAATGTTCCCCAGTTTGTCCATGTGTTGGGTTTGGCTCTTTGCTGTGGGGGGGGTATGTCAGCCCTGCGGCATATTGTGCCTTTCTGTGTTTACGCAGTGCTGTGGGGGTTTCTGTGTTTACGCAGTGCTGTGGGGGTGTCGATACTGCCCAGTCAGCCGTATTTCCTCATCCCACGACCTGTCAGTGGGACGACCTGCTGGGGCTTGCAACAAGCCCAGCCTCCCCCCCCCCCCTCCCAAAAAAAAATAAAAAATCGTGATTTGCACTGATCATTTACTGGGAGAGATGGGTGGGGCTTGGCCCAGTGGCAAGTTGAAGATCCAATAAGCTAAGAGCAGCATGTCCGTCGTGCCACCCACCATGTTAACCGCCCCCCCCACCACGAGCACCACCAACAGATGCTTAAAGTCAAAATATGCTTTAAGCTATCTGTGAACATGGAAGAGGATCATGTAATCAAACACGCTGGGTGGAGTTTGAGAAAGATGCTACATCTCTGACCTTGATGAAGGCGACCTGGTCTAGCTTGGCCTAAATAACGACCGGCTTTGAAAATGAGAAGTTAATGTGCACAGAGGGGGAAACGTGGCACCTGGCTCAGGTCCTTGGGCTAGATTCAGGTTCTCGCTGTAGAGCATCACAAATGGCCCCAGCTGAAAGCTGGTTGGCCCCCGGGGTGCCCCCTCCCCTGTCAATTACACATCCAAAACAAATCATTGGCTAATGATGAGGATGGCGCCTCTGCATGAATTATGGGCCCTTTTATGCTCCCTTCCTTAAAAAAATCGTAGAATCACCTATAAAAGAGAACAAAAAGCTCCCCACTGTAGACCATGTACAAAATTGGTTGTTCCCAGAGTGTGTTGCGTACAAAAATGCATCCCTGCTCAGTCAAGCTTGCAAATTGAATAATTCAACTTCCAAAGTATTCCAGTACCGTAATAGCGCAGCTTATGCTATTGCCTATAATATCATGTCTTGGTGCATTTTGATTACCAGCGATTATTCAGACTCCAGAATGCATGTTGCAGCTGTTGCTTCTCAGTTGTATCACATGCTATTAAAATTGCTAAAGTTTAACACGTTTGTAGCCCCTCCCCCCATTTTTATTAATTCACTGAATCCATTGCAGTCGCCCACCTTGATCTGCACATCCCTTTTTTTTTTCTTCTCTCCCTGGAGTCTCTCCTTAACCCACCTAGTCTTGGAAATATTAGCTGAAAATAAATCCCCAAAAAGCCATACATTGCTCTGTTGATTTTTTTATTTTTTATTTTTTTTTTGCTTTTGCTGTGAAGTTCGTTGCCCTGTGATTTTTTGGGAGTTCCATCGCTGCAGAGACCAACCTACTCACACTTGGACTCTTTGGGAGTACAGAGGTGCAGGGATCAGCCAACAAAAGCTCTGAATGACTTCACATCTAGTGCCGTGTAACCAGGCGTGCTGCCAAACAAACCTGTGAATCAGTCTCCGGGACAGTGGCCTGTGTGCGCTGCAGATCCCTCTTTATATTTTCGATGTTTAGCTGATACTTTTAGCTAAGGTGGATCAGAGTGATGCCTGTTTACACAGCTGTGTGTTTTATTGGAGCGATGCTGATTGGCTGGGGGGCCTCCCAGGATTTGAACCGACATCCATCAGGCTATGAGCCAGCATACTGTACATCTACACTGTCTGGTCTACATGTAATTGCTTGCCTCGGGACCTTCCCCAGGTTTGTGAGATGGGCCAGGCCAGAGGTGGCAATTTCAGGTCCAGAAAGTACAAATCCAGACCATGATTCACTTTCAACCAACCAGTTGAGCATAAACTGGTTGGTTGAAACAAAATCTTGGTCTGGATTTGTACTTTCTGGACCTGAAATTGCCACCTCTGGACCAGGCACACTGTGTGGTCGCGACCTGGTGGTGGAGGAAATTCTGGGAAGGCAGGGATGGGCTGAGATTACAGGATGACTTCAGTTCTCCTTTTTAAGATCAAAGCTTTATTCCCGATGCTTTGCACCCCTCACATTCCTGCTTGCATATGGCAAGTTCCCCACCCCCATCTCAGGCAGCTAGCAGTGTGCTTCTGCAGTGTGCTTCTGCAGTGTGCTTCTGCAGTGTGCTTCTGCAGTGTGCTTCTGCAGTGTGTGTCTAGATTGATTAAGCTAATGTAATATGTGAGATAATATGGCTCAGGCCCAGCAGCCTGCTGGATTAGGCGGAGCTTGTGTCTAAAACGGATCAATGGGGCCTTCTGTAGCCGATGCTCTCAGCTTGAACTGGTCAGTCGCTGCATTGAGCAGTGCACATGGATCTGTGGTATACGGCCTTTCTGTAGTGGCCGTCCAGTTTATTTCACAAGAGTTGTCCCAAGACACTTGTGTCAATCTGGAAGCTACTGTTCCTACCAAGAGTTGAAGATCTTCGGGAAGGAGACACAATCCGCTTTATTCCATATTTATTGTGATATTACCTGCTGGCTATGTTGGGAGATGGCGCGGCCTTCCGGACATGGAGGGGGGGGGGATTTTCCCAGCATCCTCGGGTTCGCTGGCGGCCGCACGCCACCGGATTTGGCCAGTGGCTGATGTAAACAGGAGCCCATCCGTCTCGCTCTCTCCCCGTGTCCATCTCCGCTTTCTATTTATACTGGCACTCTGCAGGATGGGTCCGGTTCCAGACGAGCGTCAGCCTCGCCTGCATCCCAAATCCCCTGCCCTTCAGCTCAAAGGGTCACCTGTACTGCATCTACATTACAGCAATGCTACCCTTATCCACAGGGTGGCGCTCACTCGGTGACCAGCCTTTAGTATTATATGACATGTCTAACACATAGGACAACGTGACATCACCCGCTCAGTTAGGCCTGCAGTGATTCCTAGTTATGCCAATCAGTTACCGTATAGCTTTACCCAGACCTCTGCTTCCTTACTGTACACGCTCTGCATTTAAAAATAGCTGTGAAACATCACCCCCCACCCATGTCCCATAGGATTGCAACCAATCCGGCGCGGCGGTGCACCCTCTAAAAATAATAAGTCTGGGTTGCGCCTTGTCCTCTCGTGCCCGGTGAAGTCCCGTGGTTGGGCTCCGCTGGGGGGGGGGGGGGGTCAGTAGGTTCACTGTGGGGTCCCATTCAAGGCCCTTTCCTGTCCCTGTGTCCCGGGGGCTGATGGAAGAGGCATCCCCCCAGGAGCGCGGCATGAAACATGCATGCCCAGCTGGCCAATGCGCTCGTGGGCGGGGGGGGCGGCTTTCTGACGTGGCTGAAGGCAGAATTCATCAGTGGAGGACAGATGGGACCGGCCCGCTGTGCTTCCTGGAGGGGAACCAAGTGCTACAGGGGAGAAAATGGCTGTATTGCCCTTGGTTTTTTTTATTTTTTTTATGCGAGTGTAATCTGATTTGGTCAGGTGAACCTTACTTCTGCTAACCAACTGCTAACCAGCTGGTAATCACCGACTGAGGCTCACATTTTGTGGTGACGGACCCTGTATGCATGAGTAAAGCAGCTTATTCTGAGCTGCGGACAGTCATGTGGTGATTGGATTGTTATGTTCTTTGCTTGAATGGGGGGGGGGGGTGGATCACATGCCCACCAGCCCCCCTCCCAACAGCCAGATCTGAGGCACTAGAGACTCTGTGGGAGTGATAGTGCTGATTTTCCAAGGTCATCTTAGCTCATAATCTAATAATCTTAACAACAAACACTGAAGCTTACTTTGCTGTTAGCTGTACATCACACTGTGACCCTGCTCTGGGTACACGGTACATGGATGGATGGCTATACCACTTTTCTGAATACCTTTGTCCTGGAGGTGACTCTGCACACCATACAATAAAACTTTATTGGTCTGCAGGAAGGCGATTTTGTTTTCCAGCAGCATTAGAAAAATAAGTCTCAGCACAATATTCCCCCTCTCCAACGATGGTCTGTTTAGTATATGTAAGATAGAAATGTGGAAGGTGCATTATTTAGTGCCGGTGGTTAGCCAGAGAGTTGGGTTAGTGTCCTTCAAGCTGGGTGAGGTTGGGAAACTGGAGGCGTTATACAGTAGGAGTAGAGCATTGTTGGAGAACTGCATAAGCAGAACGTTCTCCTCACCTGTACCAACTCCCTGTCGAGAGATCGGAGTACAGTTTGGACACCCGTGATTCCTTCCTTTGCTGCTCCTGAGGAGTCCTGTGACTGAGCTGGCTTTCCTTAGATTTGATCGGCCTCCATCCCCTTGATATTGCCTTGCAGAGCAGCGTTTCTCAAACCAGTCCTTGGAGACGCCAAGATGGTCCACATTTTGGTTCTCTCCCAATTCCCTGGGAGTTGGGAGGGAGCAAAAACCTGGACCGTCTTGGGGGTCCCTGAGGACTGGTTTGAGAAACGCTGCTCTAGAAAACAGCTGCATTGATCTAGTAAAACGTGGAGCTATTTGCTGCACCCTGAAGGACTTCCTCAACAACAGTAGCCCAATCTGCAATTTCCTGTAGACTCATGATGGCCTTGTCATGATGTAGACTTTGACCTGCTTATATACTCCTTCCGAGGACGGTGGCACGGTGGAGTTCAGCAGCAGTCTGTTCGACCTGCAGTTCACCACCAGCTCCTTTGACTTTCTGACATTGAACAGCAGGTGGTTCTCTGTATACCACCCAACTACACTGCTGCAGACTTCTGCACTCCACTTCTTTAATGCATCCTGTGATCTTCTGAAGATTTGCAGTGGCACAGACTTGTGTCTGATGTCTGTGGTGTAAACAGGAACGACGAAAGTACTGTCTCTTGGGGGTACCTAGTTGTGGCATCAGATATGCAGTTACTGCCGCAGACAAACTGTGCCAGATGGTGAGGTAATTTTGCGGCCCGGACAACACTGCCACCCTCAACTTGTGGGATTCCCTTTGGCTTCTCACCAAGGCAGAGAGCTTGTCTGTCTTGGCTAGGTCTCTATATTCTCTGGAGGAAAGTAGGCTTCGCAGTTGTTTCTCCTCCTGCAGTGTACAAGTGTGACTGGTCCCTGTGTTTGGGACCAGCATTGAATCTTTCAGTCTATGTGTCTCATGGACAGCAACAGACAGGTGAAAGCAAACTTGGGGGTCACAGTACAAGGTCAGCCAGTGTGCAGACCTGAGGCGTTATAGGTCTTGCTCAGGGGCCCAATGGCGGCATCACTCTGCTGATCCAGGGATTTCAAGGACCTTCCTGTCTTGGTCTTAACCCACTGAGCCATCTTTTCTAAAACATGTTGCTGGCAATGAGAAACCAAAGTAAACAATCTACTAGCACAGTGTTTCTTAACTCAGTCCTTGGACCCCCAGACAGTCCATGTTTTTGCTCCCTCCCAACTTGGCTTGGACTGGGAAATACAGTATTAGCAAAACCAACTGAAAAGAGAGAAAATAGGAATGAAAATAAGAAGAAAATGGCAAATAAGATGTAAATACAGAGCTGCCAACTATGGTACCATCTTGCTAATAGTAGCAAGGACTATTGGGTTTTGAGGATCAGCAGACAGTAGGGGATCCCGTCCAATTTGGTCCAATTTTTAGTGGGCAAACACTGAACATTTTGCTTGTGAAGTAATCTTTGGTGACCCCCACACTGAGGGAAACCAGTTGTGTTGGCAAGCAACTGTATTTAATGTATTTAAGCTGGATTTTGTCATTGGTGAGAGAATCAGTGGGATCTTCTCATGCTCGTCATGGTTAGTAATTTTGTTGGTACTTTTTGTGACGGACCTTGATCCAGGAGGTCATGAATTCCATCCCTCTGGTCTAAGCCTGTTGTTTACTGTGCAAGACCTCACTCACCCCTGGCTGTTCTCTCTTCTGCAGATGAGGATGAAGCCATGGTGTTTGCGACCAACTCCCTGCAGAGGAAGAAGAAGGGTCTGCCGGGCCTACGGCCAGCTTTGCAGAAGAACAAGCCCACGCTGCTGATCGGGCATCCCCAGGACTTCCGGCAGATCTCCTCCATCATCGACGTGGATATCCTGCCTGAGACGCACCGGCGCGTGCGCTTGCACAAGCATGGCTCTGAAAAGCCGTTGGGCTTCTACATCCGTGATGGGCTGAGCGTGCGCGTCACCCCGCAGGGTGTCGAGAAGGTTCCGGGCGTCTTCATCTCCCGCGTGGTGCGGGGCGGCCTGGCTGAGAGCACGGGGCTGTTGGCCGTCAATGATGAGATCCTGGAGGTCAACGGCATCGATGTGGCGGGCAAGTCCCTCGATCAGGTGACGGACATGATGGTGGCCAATAGCCACAACCTGATAGTGACGGTCAAGCCGGCCAACCAACGGAACAACGTGGTGCGCAGCAGCAAGGCCTCGGGCAACAGCTCTGGCTCAGGCTTCTCCCAGGACTCCACCCCCAGCCCCGCCTCCCAGTACACGAACCACTTCGGCAACAGCAGCATGGCGGAGGGGGATAGCGATGAAGATGGGGACCTCATCATTGAGAGTGACAGCCTGCCGCCCTATCTGCCTGCCACCTTCGTCGTCAACGGCAATGGCAGCCACGGCGATGCGCTGGTGGCGGCCGCCACACTAGAGCCCCTCCCCCAGAGCGCCTCCCTACACAGCGGTTCTCTGTCTGACAGCAAAGCTTCGCTTAGCTCCCTCAACACCCCCAACACCCCCACACACAATGGCAGCCCCAGCAAGGCCAGCAGCAGCCAGGAGAGCATGCATGAGGACGGCAACATCATCACACTGTGAAACGCAACACCGGGCCCCCCTCCCTACAGCATGCCACTCCCCTTTTCTATAGATGGGAGGAGTTTGGACTGCCAAAAAAAGTCATGAAGGAACTGGAAACAATCTTAAAATCTATATAAGCCTCCACACACCCATAAACATCTACTCCCTGTTAAATAATTGAATTAATTCATTACCTCAACTGAGCTTGTTTAACTACAGAAGACCCGGTTACCTGATCAATAATGCCCGTAACAGCCTGGTGTTGCTTCGTGGCTGTGACAGTTTGGTTCGGTCCACATGGTGGTCAGACACATTCCAGACACATAATTGGGTGGAGATGGGGTGCCGCTTGGATCGGGAACGGCATGCCGTGATCCCGGGAAGACTTTCCAAGGCACCGTGGGGAGCTGGACTAGCCTTAGCGTGTACTAGCTGGTTTAGCCACACTGCAGTGGACCTGCTGGCCGTTCGTGCGCAGCGGCAGTGCTGCCAGGCGTGCCGGCATCCATCGCATGCTCCGCGTGAAGCAGACTATTGACTGGTGGCCAGATTCCTCTGAAAGCGCGATACTGGATCCGGTTTTACTGCGGATAGAGACTCATTAGAGCATTAGTTTCCCAGTCATTGGGCTGTAGGAGGCCTCACTGCAGGATCCTACAGGAAACCTCCCCCTAGTTCATTTAATCAGGGTAATGGTACCATTAGCGTGTTGTTATTCGGTCTGTGAAACGCAGTGTGGTCACCTGCTCACTGTTGCTGCCCTCGTCTCTCTGGCTACTTTGCTAAATGTCCTTTATGTCCCTTTTTGTCCTGTCTCTCTTTTTAAAAAGCTTCCTTTTTACTATAAATGAAGGTGTGACATCGGACCTTCTAGGACACCGTCTGTTGGCACCTTCAGTTTCACTTTCATTTTCATGTTGTACTTAGGAATGTCCTGTAAACAAAAGCCCCACACATCTGCTCTCACTGTGTTCGCATGCACTGGAGGTTTGAGGAACAATCAGTGGAGTTGGAAGAACATTTTAATTTTTTTTTAACATGATTTTTTTTCATTAAACAATGATAATACTAATGATATAGTGAGAATGTAGCATGAAGGATTTACCTGAATACGATGGGGAGGGAGTGGGAGACCCCCCCCCCCCCCCAGACTTAGAGGCCTGTAGGTACTAGAGTCACTTTGTTTTAAATGATGTGTAGAGGAGTGGGGGATATGGCTGGATCGGTAGGTTACTCACGGTGAAGTTAACGATCAGAGCCCCAGATCGTTCGAGACACGCTCACTCTTGGGTTAAGCAGTTCCCCACACAGCCAAATGGATTGACTTAGGAGAAATGGTGGTGATTTTGATAAGCAAGGGTGGGAACGTCTTAATTGGATCAAAATGTTCTGACCCACAAAGCAGTTTGTTTAATGTTAGGCTTCACCCCCCCCCCCCCCCCATCATCGAGTTAGTTGATCATTTCCTGATCCAGGTGCCCCAGAACTATGCTGGTATATCCGCTGTTTGCAGTGAAAGGATAATGATCAGGCAGATGGTGGAAGGAATAGCCATCGGACAGTAAATTGACTCGAGCTGAACTTTGTCCCTAGTGGTAGTTTGAGGTCATATGTGTGCAATAGCCTGGGTGTCACGTGAGCCCTGTTCTTTTTACTCATCCCCGCCAGAACCCCTCATGCAATGAAGTTGTAATGTTGTCTCACTGTCTGGGCAGGTAGGATATCTCACATCTGTAGGTATATCTAATCCGGCTCCTTGTGATTCCCACGGTGATGACATCATAGTCACATGATGAGGAAATACCCCCCCCCCCCCATTGCAGGCATTGTTTTTATTAGTGAATCTTATGAAATTACGTTAGAAGCCAGTCATGTTTGTTTAGACACCCTTTAAAAGGCATTGTCTGACCCACTCGTCCCATTGGCCTTCTAGAATGTTCCACTTTCATCATGGAGACGTTCTTCTCTGGGGCACAACGTGTGCCATTTCCGGACCCCACGTCACACCGGCCACTGTATATTTAACATGATTTATAAATAATCTCCCCAGTCACTCTTTTAATACGAGCACATCACATTCCAGATTACCACATTTTTTTGGGGGAGGTGAAGAATTCCAAGTGGATATAATTATCTTAGGGATTATGTTTAGGATCTGGAACAAGCATGGCTGTGGGGCATCTTATAGCTCTTGAAGTCTTTTACTTGCGTATACGTGGCGTTTTACTGACAAATACTTTTTTTATGCTCAATATTTCTGCCATCTGAAAATACAAGGCAAGAAGGAAATGCAAATATTGAAGGTTGTTTCCTGGGCAGACAGTGATCTCAGAGTGTTTGTGTTTCTAGGTCCAGTGTCTCTGAGGGGAAAATTCCTGTCATGTTTGAAAAGCTCTGTACATGGATCACGAATGCCATGGGCTGCCTGCTCAGACAGCGTTACGATAACAGCTGTTTGAGACAGACAGAGGTGTGGTCGTTGTGCATGAATTTGGACAGGGCCTGTATCTCTGTGCTTTTTAAACTGTAGGTCATGATTTTGGCATTTTACCAGTGTGGAGGCTGGAGTTTCTGAGGAACCTGTGAAGTTCACTTGCAAGAGCCCTCATTTGCTGTTTAGTAAAGTGGCTATAACATAGATTTACCCCCCCCCCCCTTGAAAATAACTTCTATGAAAGCTGCATAAGAGTATGCTTACATTTTTATATATTTTTAAGGTTGATTCTGCAGTCTGATCTCTGACAGAAATCAGTTTCAATTTATGTGCATCCCATTTGCCCTAAAGGTTAGGGGTCAAAGGTTAAAGGTGACTGCTGGGTACGTGAGGTCAGAGATGAAATGCTAAGGAAAGACAGGGAACAGTAAGTACACCAGAGTGAAATGTAAACCGAGTAATACCACGGTGAAGAAACAAATTTGTGGATGAATTGCTGGATTCACTAACGGGAGATGTAAATGACTACACGCATCAAACTCTCCAGTATCAGATAAAAATGCAAGTTATATGAACTTGCACATCAACTAACGACCCATGTTTTCTACTGATCTCATTATTAGAGTACTTAGAAAATAAAGGGAGGTTTTTTTAAAAAAATATATATATCTGGGGGGATTTTTGTAGGGATGTTTTTATATATGTACAAAAAACACGGACAGTATTTTTCATACTCTTGTACTTCTATTTGTATATGAGAATCCACAAGATGACATTCGCTTCGTACTTCTTTGTCTACTAGGAAACAGAAATAAGAGGAACTTATTTATATTATTTAATGAATCTTTAATGAAGGGTTTGGGTGTACAATGCTGTGAATGTTACATAAATGTATGCTGATTAGAGAACACTATAATTTAAAGACAATAAACTATTTTAAAAAAGTTGTTGGTTCGTTTTATTCCACAGCTCGCATGTTCTGAAATTAAGAAACTGTGCATCCTGCAGGTCTGGGTGCACGCAGGCGTCCTGCAGGTCTGGGTGCACGCAGGCGTCCTGCAGGTCTGGGTGCACGCAGGCGTCCTGCAGGTCTGGGGGCACGGAGGCGTCCTTCAGGTCTGGGTGCACGCAGGCACCCTGCAAACTGTTAACTGGCTGGAAGGCCTGGCAGCATGGATCTGGATTTCTGGTCCACTGTCGGGTGCAGAGAGTTTAAACGCTGAGATCTATTTGGGTGACTTATGACCTCTGCCTTATTTGGGACATTTAATGGCCTCTTACCTGGGGGGTTGGGGTCAGCAGTCAGTTTCTAGGTCCCTCCGTCTCATTTCTGCTGACTGAGACAAAACTGTGTAACTGTGGTGTATAGCAGTGTTTCCTAAACCAGTCCTCAGGGCACACTGGACGGGCCCGTATTTTTGTTTTATCCCAGTTCCTGGCACACCTGTAAGGTATTTAGAGCTCCTGATTGCTTGGGTCAGGTGTTCTGGGAACTGGGATAAAACAAGAATGTGGATCTCCCCAGTGTGCCCTGAGGAC
The DNA here is from genome assembly GCF_048594095.1 of Paramormyrops kingsleyae. Taxonomy (NCBI): domain Eukaryota; kingdom Metazoa; phylum Chordata; class Actinopteri; order Osteoglossiformes; family Mormyridae; genus Paramormyrops; species Paramormyrops kingsleyae. The sequence continues at coordinate 31,277,733 of NC_132809.1, forward strand.
TGGTTTGGGAAAGACTGGTGTATAGTATGTCATCCAACCATCCATTTTCTCTAACTGCTAACCCTATTCAGGATTGCGGGGCGTCCAGAGCCTATCCCTGAAGCTACAGGATCAAGATAGGAGACCCATTGCAGTATAGTACAGTATGTCCTGATTATGTGTAACATACATGCCCATATGCACCTTCTAACACAGGGCAGTCTGACAGGGTCAGTGGAGATAATTAGGTTACAGATGATGGATAGATAAGTATGTGAATGGGGCAGCCCTGTTCAGGCTGTGTGTGTGTGTGAGAGAGAGAGAGAGAGAGAGAGAGAGAGATCTGAGAACAAAGGGCTTTGTGAAGGAGAATGCTGCTCTCTTTCTCTGGTTGTTTGGGCCAGGGGTGTATATAGGGGTGGGACCACAGGGGAAATGGCCCTAGTTGGAAGCTGATTGGCCCGCAGTGTACCAATCCTCTGTCACTCACCAATTCAAAACATATCGTTGGCTAATGATAGGGTTGGCTCCTCTTATGCCCCCCTGAATCACCCCTGGTTTGTGCCCTTGTTCTGGATCAATACTGGGGCTGTTTCTATATTCACCGCTTTCTGCCAAATCATCTGGCCGGGCTGGAAGAGATGGACTGTTAGGAAAGGGGCCGCTCTCTCCCAGGAGGGGGCAACGTCTGGGCGGTCCAGTGGCGGGCCGGAGCAGATGACAGCAGCCGGCAGGTGGCGAGGGGGTGTCGGGTTTACCCAGTGCCCTGCGCGTGTCGCTTCTGCTCCCTCCAGCGCTACAAAACTCAGCTCAGACAGCATAATATTATGCTAATGGCAGAATGGCTGACTTGTCCCTTGACTCGCTCCTCTCCCTTGTAAGAGGGAAAGCGGCCTGGGGCAGCGCGGCACAAAGGTGGCTCTGTCTCCAGGCCGCCGGCATCCAATGGCCCTATTGTGAGTGGGGGCTGAATCCCCCCAACCGCCCGACCTGCTGGGTTATTAACAAAAAAAGAAAAAATGTGGAATGCACAGAGGGAAGTGTGTGTCAGGCCTCCCCCCGCACACATCATTTCCTGAACACTGCTACCGCTCTCTGCTGATAATTATGGTAATTATTCATAGGCCAAGTGCAAAGCTTTCTGGGAATCGGGCCCTGTCGCGTTAGGGGCAACCCTCGCATCATTACGCAACATCCATTAGCGCTAGTTGGTGACCCTATTAAGCCTGCGTTTCGTGATGCACGCTGAGTAATTATGTGTATGTAATCCCGCTGCCGCAACTCAATGTGTTAAACATTACGGGAACTGATGTCGGCTGCAGGGTATAATTTTCAGATTTTCGGCGAAATCGAGCAGCGCTGTGAAGACTCCTCCAGAACACGGTGATCCATCGTCGCTCCCGATCAATAACCATATCCCGTTTCACTTAGAATCAGCAGCATGCTGCTTTTTTTTATGATTCTCAGATACTCAGGGTATGTACAAAATGGCATACTGCGTTTGCTATGTAGTAGGCAAATCAGAGTACGCAAAGTCTGCAATATGTCCGAATTTTCAGCATGAAGGAAAGCAATTGATACCCTGATGACATACTACATTCTGCGAATCTGTGTCAAAGTTGCAGAGGATGTGCTACCTTTACATATTTAAGTTAAAAACAATACCCAGTTACATTAGTAGACTTGAATATGTATTTTTTTCATTGATGGTTTTTAACAGTTTTTAATTGCTGTAGGGGTTAGGTTACATTACTAGAAAACATTAGAAATCACTCCATGTGTAAGCTGGTGACCGCAGTATATCTGCATGCATGCATACTGTCCTCATGCATACATACAGTATGTACTACATTAATAGTCAAGTAGTAGGTTTCTAACGAAATTTAGTATGTACTGTGTAAATATGCATATTTGGACGCACCCTCCGTGTTCACGTTCCTGTCGGCTGTGGCCCATAATGCATCTCTGCCCTTCGCCTGGGGCAGTGGTGGCGTTTCCAGCGGACCATTTCATCTTTGCTTTCAAAAACATGAAGTGCCTGTGACCATTGTGTGCGCGTTTACGCAATGAGCGCGTCATGGGTTTCTGCCAGGAAGGGACACAGAGTGACTCTGGCACATAGCTGCATAACAGCGCTGAAATCATTCAGAGATAAGCAGACCGGATCAAACTCGCCCTGCGAGTCCCTGTCGAGCCACTACCACATGCCGTGGTCACATACCAAACACAGAAATAAATCTCTGGTGGCATTTACATTATGTTTGCATATTCATTTAAATCTTAGCACACACTTAACATGAAAATATTTACCTGTCAGGATAAAAACATGTCCTGTCAGGACCTTCAATAGTGGGCCATTAAAAACTACACATAATAGCAGCTATTATATATTATTGTTTATACTTTGGTGTTTCAGATGGGCTTGCATACCCTGCCAGATTTAGGGGGGCAGCATTTAAGTGCCCTTACATATGTAAAATTGTGCGTAAAATTGGGAATTTCTAGAATTTCTAACTACTCCCATATTCATGCTATAAAATGCATATCAAAAGCACCATATTCCTTTACAGCAACAAAGTAGTTTCACCCATATATATGCCTTGTGTGGATAGTATAACAACATGCCAGTCATCAAGTTCAAATTAATTTATTTCTAAAAAAAAACTAATGTTGTACAGAGCATATTACAATTCACATTCACCCAGACTGGACAGCTCTGGGCACATAGTCTAGGCCTTATTCCAGAGTCGTGTGGGTTCCTCTCAAGTCGGGCTGGATTCAGCATTAGCTGGCCTGGCAGCAATGGGAGACCGGCTGGATTCAGGATGGAAAGCCCAGGAACGCTCCCTCCTTCCACTATGAGGAAGATGAAGAATTTTACTTATGGCTGCAGGTCACCAAGTATGACTCAGTTTGGGGAGGCGTGGGGCACTCCGCTCACCTGTCCGGGTTCTGAAGCTGTCTCACCCGGTGTCGTACCGTCGCCGGTGGTTGAGTCCGCGCTCTCCCTTCCCTTCACGTCGTCACCTCCAGCCCAGGGTCCGCATTCTCAGTTTTGAGTGTCACCTCCCCCTGGCTGCCCTGTCCTGCAGCCTCTCTCTGCCTCCGGAAGAGCCGCCGGTCCCGCTCCAGCTCCTCTCTCATCCGCGCCAACGCCTCCCTCTCTCTCTCTATGGCCATGGACTCCTGCTCCTGGGCCCTCCTCAGCTGCTCGATCGCCTGCCTCTCCCGCTGCAGCACTCCAGCTTCTAGCTCGCGTGCTCTCTTCATCTCCTCCTCCTGCGCCCTCCTTAACTGGTCCGTTAGCGCCCTCTGCTGTTCCAAAGCCCTGGCCTCCTGCTCCTGGGCTCTCCTCAGCTGCTCTGTCAACTCCCTCTCTCTCTCCAGTGCCCTAGCCTCCTGTTCCAAGGCCCTTCTGATCTGCTCCTGTTCAGACTGCCCAACAGTTATAACCTCCAGTATATCTGCAAGTGAGAGAAACAAGTTTATTCCCGTTTAGACCCTGCAAAGCCTAAGTGTGAATTCTGTTGTCGCACCATTACAGATAAGTGCCAGAGACTCATTTCTAAGCATGAAACAAAAACACACTGAAAAAGCATAAGTGGGAGATAAATGACCTGGATATTTCGTGGCGTTTCTACAAGTGTTTTGCAAAGTCGCCTGGTGCTTAAAAGCGCAGGGCGGCGCGGCGATCACTCCATCCTCCACCTGTCGCCTTTTTGTCCTGTCCTCCACATCGGCGTACTCGGCAGGGTGTCTTTTCCGTAAATGTTTCAGCAAATTGCTAGTGTTGCGGCGGTGCTGGATGTTCTCCAGACATATGAGGCACAGCGCTTTGTTGCCGTCCTCGTCGTCCTGGTAGTAGGTCCACACGGCGCTCCGCTTTTTGGACGTGGCTCCGGACAGGTAGCAGGTCTCGGCGGCGGCACCGGCGTCCCCAGCGGTCGGCGCCTCCTCCGCGAATCTCTCGTGTTTTGCGTCTTCTTCTACCGCTACGGAATCCAGCATTTCTGATGGAAACGATGATTTTATTTATTTATTTTGCAAAATAGGATTAGTGAACTGAGACCAAGTTTGACTGCACACCTTTGTTTACACGCTTAATTTAACACACTTTTACCCAAAGCTACGTACGAGTAAGGTAAACGGCACATCATCTGTGATACATATGGAGGAAAACTAACAAAGAGTGCAAAGAAAAACTACCTCATATACTGAAATAAAGGGAGATTCCGGAAGAAAAAAAAATACAGATCGAATACTGTAATAAATACACTGGGGTTTTTCCCACCAACAAACTCATCGGATTGTCAGTTTCACGCTTTTTCACGTTCAATCCTCTTACACATTAAACGGCAAAGTATAAGAAGATATGAACGATCAAACCTCAGAGGGTGTATGACTTACGATGCGTGCATAGAAACATTCATGCATGTATACATGTACAGATGAAGGTTTCTTTGTCCTTAATCGTCACCCAGCTGTGCGCGGTATGATACATACCTGGATAATCCCCGGTCTCCATTGCATGGTGGAAAGCCGTCACCGATGCCCCCTCAAACGGCCTTCTCTTCGCCTCGACGTCGGCAAATTCCGCCTGGTGCTTCGATCGCAGGTGCTTCAGCAGGTTGCTGGTATTACCACAGTGCTGGATGGTTTCCGAGCACACCAGGCACGTCGCCTTATTGGGATCCACGCCGTCCTGAAAATACGGCCACACTGCACTGCGTTTTCTCGACGCCATTATTCCAGCGGATTTCAATTTGGCCACATTGGAGCTCAGCCCACAACGCCGGGGGGCTTGTTTGCTGCCATCTATCGACGTGGGGGACAATCTACAGCAAGGGAGCGCACGTCCTCGGGGGACGCTGCAACCCAGCGCCTAGACCGCCTTGGAAGCCGAAGGGATCGCACCCCGTTATTTGAAATGCATAAATAATGAAGGATTAATTTGGCATTCTAAGCCAGAGTACATACTTAGAAGTATGTTTCTATGGGAGCTGATATTTCTATAAAATAATTTTAACTGTTTTATTGGAACGGAAGCTGGTTTCATGCAAAATAATGGTGTCTGCCCTGACGCATTTTTAATTAGCTGGTTTAAAACAGATTAAAATATTAACTCTATCAGTGCTTGAAGGGGAGGGGGGACAGGTACCCCCCTTGTTATTCAGTACCAGGTGCTGGTACTCCGCTTGTTATTCAGTACAAGCAGATATTGAGAGGTACCAGTACTCTGACGAGAAAAACAAAGAGGAGCTGGTACGGTGTACCAGTGAGTACTGATCCATTTCATGCACTAAACTCCATTCATAATTCTAACCACTTCTCCTGCTTACAGGGGGCCCGGAGCAAAGACCACAGGGCTGTGGTATCTGCAGAACAGGGCACATACACACTAACACACTACTGGAAATGCCAGTAAGTCTAACTGCTTCAGGAGGAAATCAGAGGACCTGGGAGAAACTTGCTCAAAACGGGAAGAACATGCAACCCCCCCCCCAATTAGAAAGATAGGATTCGAGCCTATCTTAAAAAAATCTTCACAAGTCACTCACTCCTAACATACTTAAAATATTTTTGGTTGTCACACAAACCCTGAAAATAGAACTTGTATGGTTATTACCATAAAAAGTTAACACTTAGTAATATGCAACATACTAATGTTGTTTGTTGTTATCACCTTTTTTTAAGAAGCTCAAAGATCTTCACAAGTTGCTTGTTACTCATGGACTTTAGACAAACACAGTAACACTCCAGGCCCCTTCAGTAATTTTATTCATCTTTGTATGAGTTTCATTTTTTATTAATCAAACCCTTCATGATGCTATGTGAATGGAGTGGGGAGTCAGGATTTCACCTTCAAGAAATGTCACTATATTGCATTAATCTAATTGATTGAATCTGTGTCACAGAAAATACATGGCAAGCGTCACTTTATCATCGTCCAGATTTCAACCTTGGACATGCCTGAAAAAACCCCACTTGGCGAGAGAAGGTGAGCCGGCATGGATGATTATGGCCGTCGTTGAAATGTAGCAGCGACAAATTCTGCAGCCTTAAATCCACGTGGAATTAATACTGAACCCAAAATATAAATTGATTAATAGAATGTATCCTCATTAGGGTTCTTACAAAGAATAAAGTTTGATTAAATTTTACAAAATGAATAAAGATATTCTGCTGACGAAGAGCCTAATTTATTTTTTAAAATCCCTTTTGGGGCTATTGTTTTAGACATTCCTGTCCGAAAGATGAACAGGTTAAGCCTGTATGGGGATATGAGCCTCAGCGCTCCTAAGTCAAATGCTCCTGGTATTCCAGGAGAACTCCGGTCAGCCACCTCTGGAGAACTTCCACACTCATACACAGCTCCATCAGACTTCATTCCTGCAGCCATTGTTTATAGTCAAGCAAAAAATGGCATTGTGCATAATTTCAAAATTGTGCTGGGGAGGGGGAAGAAAAAATGCTGTTTTAATTGACAGCACTCTGCTTGTGGGAGTTTTACTTGCACAAAAATGTTCTGAGAGCAGAGAGAGAGAACCAATCAGATTATACAGGAAGTGGGTCCAGGCAAGTAGAGGAGGCAGGACCAAGACATCTGATTGGTTGGTCCCACCTCCTCCGGTTGCTTGGACCCACCTCTGCTACAATCTGATTGGATATCTCTCTGAACTAAATCATTTTTGTTATTTTATAGTTTTGCTGTCTTTATAATTGATCTAAAAAATAAACCTTTCTATGGGTAGGTGTGTCCAAATTTTTGATGAACTATATGTGAAGCACTTTGGGCCAACTACTTTATAAGAAGTTGGTCAGCATCTGCCCAGTAAGCTTAGTTTAATATATAATGAGTATATGTAGGCAGTCAGGGGATTACATTTCCACTGCAAATACATTAGGGTGTTAAGAGCGACTGCTGTTGTCATTCAAAGCCAAGCACTTCTGCAAGTTCAGAGAGCACCTCCTTCTTAGGGAACTCATGTTTATGGAGCATCCAGGGACCTTTTTCAGAAAGCAGGATTACAGCCTGATAACTTGTTGGATTTAAGGTAGTCTGGGCTAAATGTGAGTGAATGAATATTAAGTCCATTTAGCCCAGGCTACCTTAAATCTGACATGTTATCCGGCTGAGCAAGAAATCCTGGCCCCAGGTCAGTAGACTACCCCAGCACTGATGTTTACCAACATTCAGACCATCCATTTATGGGGTGCCTCCTGTTAGCCACAGTCAGTACACTGAGAGAGGGGATGACCCCAGAAACTGCAATCCCACTCCTGCTCCCCACAGCCATATTTAAAGAAGAACGCCCCCCCCCCCCCCCCCCAGCATGCTTTGCCCCCGAGGGCAGTACTCATCCAAGTCATCCTTCCCTATGAACTGCTATTTTTATGAAGTTGTAGATATCTGAAAAACCATATGTTACAACACTCAGAAGGGTGGTCTGATAACAGCAGCAACAGACAAACAATACCCCTCCCCCCCAATCAGTCGGTGGACTGAATGAAAAAAATCAATCAGATGAAATGATTTTCACATGTATGTCTTTTAATAAAAATAATTCTGTCAAAATACAACAGAATACAATATTTCTTTTCCATATTTCCAGTACATAGGTAGGATTTTTTTTTCATTGTTATGTTTTTCTTAATAGTTTTTAAAGGTTTTCAAACATTCATGCTATGTAGAGAGGGTAACTTATGCCACAAAAGCTAAAGTCAAACTCAGTAAAATTAAAAAAAAAAATTGTGCACAGCTTGTAATAGTTGATCAGTTAAATTCCATTCCTTATGTCACTTGGGGTGTCTTTCTGAAGTGAACTTATTTATAATAAATTACCTTATTCCTATGTCTAAATCTTTAAAAGTGGGGCTTCAGTATATTGTGGCTGATTGCCTGGTGCCTCTTGGTGATGGGGAGCCCAGAGCTCCAAGCTGGATGACGCGACTATGCATGAGGACTCACTAAACCCTTGGGAGTTAGAGTCCCGACTCAGTTTTGGAGACTCTTCAAGGCTCCCAGCTGGCAGAAATGTCAGATGGCTCAATTATAAAGGTTCACTCAAGGATATGGAAAGTTGTGACAAACGTTCCTGTTTTTCTCGTGTCGGTCCAGGACGCGACTTGTGCGGTCGTCAAAATTAACCTCGCGGGGAGGTTCTCGCCACTCTCTTCTTAGGTCTGTAGTAGTACAGACCAGTTCAAGTAGGCTAGGTATATGCAAAATGACGTTCATTCGCATCTTTGTGAAAATACCAACGGTAAAACTCACCCAGGAGGTCAAGAGCATATTTAACGGAAGGACACCTGTCCTAAAGCCCGAAGTGTGACTCTGAAGAGGCACTGAGCAAACGGTCACTCTGTCGGGCTGAATTGGGGTGTTCTGCAGCAGCTGTAGGTCACTCCTACGGCCCCCTGTCCTCCCCGACATCCTGCCATGTTAGGGGGATGCCGTGGAGGAATGACTACCCTGATTGTGCCCAAAGAAGATGACCCTTTAAACTAAGCGTTAACTTTAAGGTGGAGCGACGGTAAGCCCTGGACAGGAGGAGTGGAAACTGTAGGGTTCAGAGATCTTCCTGTCTGGCAGCATCCAAAACGTGTCATTTCTGGAACCTGAAAGGCGCCAAGCCTCAATGGCCGTCGCCGACATGTGACCTCGCCACAAAACTGGACTAAGGTGTCGGAAAAAAAGGTCCTTGACCTGGGAGGGGCTCTATTTACCGAAACAGAAAGGGTGGGGGGTGGCGCTACAGTACAAACGTCTTTTTGGTAGAGATGGAGGAAGGACTTTAACTACGTCAGGACGCATAATACCAGGAGGAGGGAATGAACGAGGGCTTGGCATCGCTTTGACCTTGAGGGGGGTGCAGTCACACTGACAGTGTGTGACAGGGGTGGGGCTGTCTCAGGGGGGCACAGTTTGGGGTGAAGGATGTGGCCATGGGCCAGGGTTTCACATGCCAAGCAGTCCACGGCAAACGGAAACGACAGCACCACATACGGAGTCACCAAGTAAGGTAGATCCTCCCTCACACTGGGATTGGGGGCGTACAGCTTACAGGAGAACTGGGGTGGGCAATGAATTAAAATGTCTGAACGAAAAAAAATCAGGGGCCCTTAGTCAAAGCTCAGGTGAAAACTTGGTATAATACCCAATAATACCCTAATTTCATAAGATCAAACACGGAAACGTCAAGACAGTCATATCAGAGGAGTTGGCGACACAAAACAGGAGACTAGAGAGATCTAGCAAAGGGACTTGGAGAAACAACAACTGTGAGACGAAAGGACTCAATAAAAGCTAAAGGAAAGCGACTGATTGGTGACGCAGTCAGCTCACTATCGACCTGCTCCTGCGGCTTCGGCGATCCACAGGCGCACCGCACTTCTCCAGAAACCGCGAACATAGAATCCATATACATGGATGACGGTGAAGCCTATCGACTACATCAACCCGCCTTCCGTCAAAAATGAAAAGCATTACTTCTTTCCGAAGTGGCTGTCAGATTCATGTATGACAGCTGTATTCAGGTCTAGTAATGCTATATCTACATTTAAAACCGGAACTGCCCAAAATGCAGAATGCTATAACATTATGACCTAGTTACAGAAACTCAGTCTCATATATATATATATATATATATATATATATATATATATATATATATATATATATATATATATATATCACACACACACACATATATATACATATGTATATATGTATATGTATATATACGTATATATGAAAAAAAAAATCACTGTTAATCTTCAAAATTTGAAGCCCATTTAAACAGGCTAGATAAATGGATAAGATGTTAAACAGTCATCACAGTCTTTAAATTAACAGCGATATTTGGCATGTTAGTAAACCTGATCCTTGACCTTATTTCAATATTTAGGAAATAGAAAGAGTAGAAATGAACATTGTGTCCTACATTTAATAAAAAGCAACAGGTCACCACAGGATGATGGGTGACTGGAGTTTCCCAGCATGCATTACCAGCATCCTGTGGCCAGAGTTTCGTCTCTCTAGAAATCCTTTATTTCAAGTATAAAGGGGCGACTTCTATTTTTTAGTATTAACCAAAAAGCGAAAACAAATTCTTCATTTTTACATGTAATGATGTCATCCCAGGTTAGCAGCCAGTGTAATTATGGTCAGGGGTCAGAAGATCGTCCGTAAGAGAGACACACTCACGGAGATACCAGCGGTTCATCCCGGGAGGATACATACTAGTCAGGAAGTGACGGTGAAGTCAGCGCATCGCGCCTGATGTCATTCCAATCATTTTCCAAATATCATGGACCTTTAATAAGGCCCTGGTCTGGTGGAACTAGACGGCGCTGTGGTGCGGTGGGAGGCCCTGGTCTGGTGGGACTAGACGGAGTTGTGGTGCGGTGGTCTGGCACCCCCGAGAGAGCCAGCAAGGCGCCGGCAAGATGGCGTACAGTGTCGCTGGCTGGCGGCTGTGGGCCCCGACTCTCCAGCCGCCATTGCCGCAACAATTTCAGTTTATCACAATCCCACATATCTGGTAAAAGAGCTAAAAATCAGGCACACCACAGAGTCACTGTACTGCTGGTAAGACAAAATGAGCTTCCAGAACATTCCATGCTGAAATTAAATATGCGTTTCGTGTACCTGAGTTCTGGGTGAGAGAAACCAAAAGGACTTCACTTAATTACAATGATGTCTTTATCTTATTATCAATATAATTAATACGGCATACACAAATTTAAAATAGTATGCGAGGAATTTGATTCCGCCCTTAAAAAACAAAAGGAACTAGAAATTTCCAAGATGAGCACAACAACGAATGACAAAATAAAAACTAAAAAAAAACTAGATGAACAGAATAATAATAATGTTTAAATAGTGTCACACAATCTGTATTTGATAATACTAAATTTAAAAAGAAGCCTTTTTCATGTACTGTATTATTAACCCACACACCCCCCGACCTCCCAATACATCCACCGGCTGTCAAACGGCACACCAACTGAAAGTCATGCTGTCCTATGTCACGATGGCCAAGGAGTGGAAAGTCCTCTTTCTTAGCTGTCCTGTACAGTGCCTGAAGAAAAAAGAACAAGGCAGATTAAGTAGCTTGTAGTTCTACACTTAATCCACTGGGATAAGTCAGGTTTAGCAGCTTGCTTTAGGTTGCCCTTTTGGAACTGTATCCTGCAATCTAATATTACAGAAATGATGTATTCTGGCATCATTAGAAATGTGTAATACCATTTATAACCAGCAGATGGAAACCAAGCCAAGATAGAAGCAGTCAGTATTGTTCTAGAAGTTACTGACGACCAAACAAGGAAACCAAGGACATTAGAGGAAGCTTAAACATCTGGTAGAAAATAGGATCTTGTTTGCTACATCATGACAGATGATAGTATGGCCCAGTGGTTCTCAAAGTCGGTCCGCTGGCCCCACTGCCCTGCTTGTTTTCCTGCTATCCCTGCCCCAGCTGTCATTCAGCTTCTGATTGACTGAACACACCTGATCCAGGTAATCAGCAGTGTGCAGGGCAGGGATAGCTGGAAAACAAGCAGGGCAGTGGGGTCTGAGGACCGACTTTGAGAACCACTGGTATGGTCTAAGCACTGCGTCGGGGTTATGGCACCTGGACTTAGGAGGCCATACATTTGCTGGGACAGTGGAGGGATGTGGACACTTTGTGGGGACCAGAAGGGACAGACATCGACAGGTTTATTGGCAGGTTTATCGGCAGACTCACTGTGGCTGGGGTTAGTGCAAAAAGCTGTCGATTCTGGCGAAGGAGCAGGACCCGGCGCGGACGCGGGCCATCAGCTGGACGCACTCGTTGGCCTGGGCCAGCGCCAGCATCAGGGGGGGCTGTTTCGGCAGGTTCTGAGACTCTGAGGACCCGGGGGGGGGGGGGATTTGAGATGGTTTAACTCAGGACAATGACTGTCTGAAAATATAGGACATGTCTACAGGACTTTGCTGTCGTTTGTGAGCGAGCTGGTGGAGATTAATGGCCGCAGGTTTGCTCGTCCTTGTCCTGCATACTAGGCCCTTACCCAGGATGGCGCTGTTGAGGGCAGAGCAGATCGACTCCCTCTGCGTGGGATCCAGCTGCTGCCCAACCGGGCAGTTCCAAGGGTCTGCGTAGGCTAACAGGCTAAAGGCATCCTGAGAGACAGACGGAAAGAGGGAGACAGAGAAGGAGAGGAGGAGATGGAGAGAGGAACCGAACGGAAAAGTTAGACCGAGAGAGAGTGACTGGACTGGCAGCTGGTGGCCCGGTGGAGCGGCGCCGGGTTCCATGTGGCTCATGTGATGCCTCGCACCTGCAGCATCTTCTTGTGCGTGGGGTTCTTGCCGTAATCCCGGCACAGCTGCTCATTCAGCGCCTGCAACTCGCGGCCGAACTGGATCATCCGCTCGGTTGCAGCCAGGTTCCCCCCGCAGAGCTGCCTGGAGGTGCTGCCATCCTCTGTGTGTGTGACAGGGGGAGAAGCGTCTCGGAGCTTTCGCTACAGCATGACCTTCTTGGTGACAGTGATAACAGCCGGCCGGGTACATGATTTAATATCCGACAGGGGCGTTGATGACAAACAGCAGAGACTGTGCTAATTCTCAGCATCTACAAACATGTGCCAGGGAGGGAGGGAGTCCTGAAATACAACTAGAGAGAGACAGAGCAGCACAGTGTGGTAGAGAGCAACAGAGATTGAGACACAGCTACAGAGAGAGATACAAAGACAGAGATACAGGCATACAGAGTGACCCAGAGAGACACAGAGAAAGTTGCAGAGAGCGAGACAGAATGACAGATTTATGCAGAGTCAGAGAGACAGACTGACACAGAGCAAGACAAAGACATAGAGACAGAGAGACATGGAGATGCAGAGCAACCCAGTGAGACACAGACAGAGAGACTGACACAGACAAAGAGACTGACACAGACAAAGAGACTGACACAGACAAAGAGACTGACACAGACAAAGAGACTGACACAGACAGAGACAGAACAGGACAGAGACATGGAGAGAGACAAAGAATGAGACAGAATGAGACAAAGATGGAGAAAGAGAGAAAGACAGCGACCCAAGAGACACAGAGAAAGTGGCACCGAGAGAGACAGAGAGACAAAGACACAGAAAGAGCGACAGAGAGAGACAGTGAGTGAGAATGATTGTACTGAACAGCAGAGGCACAGAGTCACACGGCAGGATGTCACACTGACGCACACTTTGATATCCACACTACAATGCAACAGATGCCACTGGCCTCAGCAGCCAGGGAGGCGGACGGGAGGCGGCGAGGAGATAGAGGGGGGGTCACCGCAAGAAGAGCGGTTACAGCAGAGGGCTGGAGAGTAAGAGGCCGCCTACCTGCCAGGCCGTTTCCCAGGCCGTGCCCGTCAGTCTGCAGGATCTCCTCATGCTTGTAGGTGCCGTTGACGATCCGTGCAGATGAGGCGTCGGCCAGGCCGTTGGTGTAGTGCTCCGCCTCGATCTCCATCTCGCTGTCGCTGTGGAGAGCACCCGGACACACGCGCACACACACACACGCGTACACACATACACACACACACACACGGATGGGGAGCAGAATTCAGCCTGCAGTTTTAATTCCTGCTCAGTCTGCGGGCTGCTGTGCTGCTGAAGCAGAAAGTGACCCAGCTGGACACACTTATTATGTCAGCGCTCAACACAGAGATCACTTCATTAATTCATCATTCCTCAGCCAATGAGTCATTATTTATAAACATAATGGCCTTGGGACAAACTGTCCACAAGGGGGCACCCGATTTAACCATGACCTACAGTATGTCTTCATCCCTGCCGTGAATGTAAAGTGGGTAAGGGGAATATCAGGCCAAGGACACTATGGGGGACGGGGGCCTCCCCCACCTACCCTAACCCCCATCCAGGGGCCTCCGCACCCAGGGGCCTCCCCCACCTACCCTAACCCGCACCCAGGGGCCTCCCCCACCTACCCTAACCCGCACCCAGGGGCCTCCCCCACCTACCCTAACCCGCACCCAGGGGTTACTCACTTTCCACTATACTCAGCCCACGTCTCCCACACACAGCACCCTACGCCCGTTAAAGTGCTCCCTACCTTTACCATGACCTCACCGCACATCACAGACACATAGCACGTACTCGGACCTCATCATACTCCTATCATCATACCAGCCCCAGCCGTTCACCTGGTCTCTTGATTGCTGGTGCCGCTGTGAGCTTGGGACTTTGTGGAGTCGGTGGAGTTGGACTCAGAGTAGTTGACGGAGGAGGGGGAAGAGGAGGAGGAAGAGGAGGCTGAGCTGACGCCGGGGTATTTGCTGTTGCTCTTGTTCTTGCTGGTGACTCCATTGCTGCAGGTGGGGCTGTCTGTGGGTTGAGATGGGGGCAGGAGAGACATGGGGGGCCAGAGCTGCAGCATTTCAGCACAACCTCTAGGGGGCAGCCCAGTCCCACAGCCTGCAGCCAATACACATGTACACATTACCTGTGGTGTGCAAGTGTGGGTTGGTGGCTCCGTGCCGGGGACTTAGGCTGGGGGAGCTGGGGTAGCTGTTCTGGGACTTGGGGGAGCGCGTACCAAAGCAGCGGACCTCGCTGTCTGTACCGTTCACCATCTCCACAAACTGCCGGCACCTGGGGAACGCAATGGCACATTGACTAATCATACGAATGGGTTCCCGGTGCGCCGCCCTGGTGGTGGGCAGGTGACGCAGGTTCGGGAATTGCAAAAATATTTTTGGTGACGCTATAGCTAACTGTGACTTGACGAGCTGTGAGAGTTCCCCTCCCCATAGCCTTAATCAGACCTAAGCAGATGCTGTAATCTCAAGAGCGTTCAGACACCCCACCCAGCAGCAGGGTGTGAAAGCAGTGCCACCCCCCCCCCCCACCCCAGAGGTCACACGGCTCCTCGACCCACTGGCTGGTGTCTCTGCTCACTCCATACACCCACATATACCTGTGCTTCTTCCATGAAATTCTCAAAGATATACTGAAGGTTTTCTACTGCTTGTTATGCTGTTCCATACACACCACCTGTCAGTCCCCTACCACACAAGAACCTTAATGCTGGATGGGTGTTCAGTACACACCACCTGTCAGTCCTCTATCACACAAGAACCATAATGCTGGATGGGTGTTCAGTACACACCACCTGTCAGTCCCCTACCACACAAGAACCTTAATGCTGGATGGGTGTTCAGTACACACCACCTGTCAGTCCTCTATCACACAAGAACCATAATTCTGGATGGGTGTTCAGTACACACCACCTGTCAGTCCTCTATCACACAAGAACCATAATGCTGGATGGGTGTTCAGTACACACCACCTGTCAGTCCTCTATCACACAAGAACCATAATGCTGGATGGGTGTTCAGTACACACCACCCGTCAGTCCCCTATCACACAAGAACCTTAATGCTGGATGGGTGTTCAGTACACACCACCTGTCAGTCCCCTATCACATAAGAACCATAATGCTGGATGGGTGTTCAGTACACACCACCTGTCAGTCCCCTATCACACAAGAACCTTAATGCTGGATGGGTGTTCAGTACACACCACCTGTCAGTCCCCTATCACACAAGAACCATAATGCTGGATGGGTGTTCAGTACACACCACCTGTCAGTCCTCTATCACCTAAGAACTTTAATGCTCAATCGGTGTTCAGTAAACACCACCTGTCTATCCACTATCATGTAATCAGTATTAATACCGTTACGATGTTCAGTATCCACCACCCACCAACCTCAAACTCCATCCCTGTGAGACTCTCCCCCCAGCACACCCAGTGAGAGCCCCTCCAATCATCCACACTTCCCTGTGTCTGTGTCTTTGGGGGGCAGGGTGTGACTGACTGAATCGGGAATTCTCCAGTGGCCACCCCGCCTTGCACAGACACCCCCGGTAATCACAGAACGCATCTATAGTTTACAGTACAGACAGGTATGTTTTGGGACACTCCGTGTTGACAGAACAAAAAGCATTAGGTGACCGTGTTATCGTGTTTGCCATGACGGGGGCTACAGGGGAACGAGCCACTCGCATGCCGGCACGCAGACCTATTTACATATCTATAATTATTTATAAATTCGTGTCTCATGGTCGAAGCTATTCCAGTAAAAATGGGGCCCACGTCTGAGGCTACTCACTTCAACATGAAGAGTAAATTGGGGTTGCGTTCTAGCAGTCCGGGGTATAACTCCTGCGTGGCATCAATCGCTTCGCCAAGCCGGCCCGCTAACACCAGCTTCTGTATTCCTGTATGGAGGAGAACAGCAGTACGTCACCATCTAATTCTATGGCTACAGATGACAGACAAACCAGAATTCAAAAGGTGGGCCAGATTTGACTGTGCTGTCAATCACTATCTGCTTTCGGCCAATCAGAGACACGGAATAGTCAGTGATTGACAGCGTGATAATCCCGCTACCCTAAAGGATGTGGAGAGCTCATTCCGCCTTCACACAAGGGTTCTGTGAGTGCACGTGTGCATTTGAGGGAGTCTCACTCTGTCTGTTCTTTATAGAACTCTGCTCCTCCTGGATTATGGTCTCCGTTGTTCGGGCGAAGGCCATGGCGGTGGCACAGTACCCATGATGCACCAGGTAGCTGGACACCATACTGTAGCGGTTAAGAGGAACGCAGCGTCAGCGGCCGGAATCGTCAAGCGGGTCACGCTCAAGACCGAGGCACTTCCTGGGTTACGAGAGACGTCAGTCGCTTGTCACATGACAGCAGGCACAGCGGTTAACTGGCTAACTGTGTGGGGATCTGCCTTATTGGTACAGAGCACAAGTGTGTGAGTGCATGAACAGTATAGTGAGTGCGAGTGTGTGGGTGTGTGTATGTGGAGAGGATCGTGTTAAGTGTGCGTGAGCTTCAGTGTGTGCTCATGCAAATTCATATGTGTGGACAAAACTTGGTGGACACCAGAGGCACATTAACATGGTCAGAGGCCGGGGCTGGAAATTTCAGGTCCAGAGAGTAAAAATACAGACCAGGATTTTGTTTCAACCAGCCAGTTGAATATATAGAGTCATAGTTGCAGAGTTGAAACAAAATCTTGGTCTGGATTTTTACTCTCTGGACCTGAAATTTCTCTCTGTCAGAGGCATCCGGGCTATTTCAGTTTAAACAGTACCCCCCGCAAACGTCACTGCCCAGTTTCACCCTGTTCTACGGTGTGCATTCACTGGCAAATACCAACACTGGCCCCATTTTAGTGGAGGCCCCCTTGGTTTCAGCCCGGGTAAACCCATGTCTGGGGGACACGTGTGAGGACGTGTGTTTTGTGTGTTAACATGTGAGCCCGCCGTGGGTCTGGGCCTGATTGTGTGCTTGCACTGTGCCTCCAGTCTGGGAACATCCCTGTATGTGTCACCGCGTGTGTGCCCGCGTCACCATGTGTCACCGCGCGTCACCATGTGTTACCGCACGCCCTCACTTGTGCAGCACGGCCTGCCACTCGCCCAGCCTCTCCCCAACGGGGAAGCGTGCGATCATGCTGTGGATCTTGGCCCTCCACTCGCTCATGTAGTCCTCGATGTCGAAGACGAACGGGTGCTGCCCGAAGTTAGCGTCCACGATCTCCCCGGGGGTCTGAAGGCCCACCGTGGGGTACAGGTTTGGCTGGAAGCGATGGGGGGGAGAGCCAGGGGGAACAGGGTCATAACCCATGGACAAGATACCTGGTACCCAACTTAGACGGGTCTCAAAGCCTCATCCACACTATTGGTATTTACATACCAGCAGTCACTCACTAAGCACAATTCCTCAAACTCCCCAAGTCCCTTTTAGCTAGAGGAAGCCCTGGTGTCACATGCGAGAATATACATCTCAGCAAATGCAGAGAGACCAATCACTTGTCGGCTCATGAAACGCGACAGAAAACAAGAAAAAGAGAGAGAGAGGGAAATAATTCTGCCACACTTACAGGAAGGTCGGTGAAGGCCACACCTGCAAGACCAAGACAGGAAAAGCCCTCAGTAAATCGTATATCTCCACCATCACCAGGCAGAGGCTCAATACCATCAGCTTCATTTGAATACATACATAAAAACAGAGATGAGCACCGGGAAACCAAAGCCATCCTCACCTAAACTGTGGCCATTCTTTGTGTAGAAACAGGTGTTGTTGATGAGGTTCACGCAGCAGCCAATCACATCACCCGTCGTGAAAGTGGGGCCGTATGGTTGGCCGGTTCCTGAGGAACAGAAGGAGTGTCCGTCGTCGCCGTGGTAACCATACGAGTGCTTGTCCCAACCTAAAAAGTGAAGTTAAAACGGAAAGCTGAAAAGAATCAAAACTAAAACGAGAAAACAAAAACGTACCGCGGTCAGAACATGGAATCGGTTTGGCCTCAATCAATATGGAGAGATGCGGATGAACAGAACACAGAGATGGCGACCACTGGCAGACCGTGTCTGCTGGACAAACGGGAGTGTAAATGTTTGTACACTAGGGGAGTAAGGAAGGCGGAGGGACAGGCGAGAGGCCAGGGATGGATCCTGAACCCCACATCAGGAGAGGGTAGATCTCTCCGTGTGAAGAGATGGGGAGAGAGAGAGAGAGAGAGAGCGAGAGAGGGAGAAAGAGAGAGAGACAGAGGGGGAGAGAGAGAAAAAGAGAGAATGGGAGCAGTCGTGTACATTCCTGCACATGAATAATGGAGGCTAACAGACTCAGACAGACACAGTAGAGGTCTGTGTGTGTGTGTGTGTGTGTGTGTGTGTGTGTGGCAGGAGCTACGGAAGGTGCTGGAACAGAGTGAAACAGAGAGGGCCAATTTCAGGCAGAGGAGCCGGAGAGCGGCAAGCTGAGCCCCGGAGTCCCAGGCACCCCCGCATTCCCCCCCCCCCCCACCTCCCCCGTGACTGCTGCCAGGGGGGAGGGCATGGAAATGCCCCCTCCTCCTACACCTGGTCCATCTTGGGGGGTGGGGGTTGCGGCTCTACACACAGGCTAAGTGTTGGGTAACAGTGTTCCTGTACGCTTAGCACGGCGCTCCCTAAATATAACCTGTCGCCAAATTAGTCCCGTCACTGCGGGCGATGGGCACAGATTGGAGATGGGCACAGATTGGAGATGGGCACGCACACACGCACGGCCAGAAGAGGGGAAGGGAGAACGCTGGGAGCGTCGATCACGTGCGAGGCAGGAGGTCCCGTTTGTGTGCGCTCACACGAGAGCGGTTGTATCCAAGCGTGTGTTAGCAGGGAAAAAATGGAGAGAGGAAGCGAGGACTGGCAGCAGCGCGGCGCATCGGTAATAAACCACGCGGAGCCAGAACACGCGTGCAGATGGCAGAGAGCACGTGTGTGGAGCGTCATGCCAGGAACATGGGTGTCACCGTCTTATGAACGCAGTGGGGCCTCGACACGGCCTGATAGCCACCAGCAATCTGTACCAACAACACAAACAAACCCACCCCTTACAACAGGCCTCAGGCATGTAACCCCCCCGGCTCGTTACACCTTGTAGCGAGCTGCTGCTTTTAATCCAAAACAGCTTCTTAACAAACAGACAAACCAGGCAAAGCTTCTGACTCTAAGGTGCAACAGCAGAATCCCCTGATCCGACGAGTGGTGGTGGTGTGATTTTAAACACCGCCTTGCCCCAGTGACAGTTCACACAAAAATTAAGGACACGCGGCGACGCCGGCGTGAGGACGGGAGGTAACGGCGGCGCGACGCCGGCGTGAGGACGGGAGGTAACGGCGGCGCGACGCCGGCGTGAGGGCGGGAGGTAACGGCGGCGCGACGCCGGCGTGAGGGCGGGAGGTAACGGCTGCGCGGCGGCGCCGGCGTGAGGGCGGGAGGTAACGGCGGCGCGACGCCGGCGTGAGGGCGGGAGGTAACGGCTGCGCGGCGCGACGCCGGCGTGAGGGCGGGAGGTAACGGCTGCGCGGCGCGACGCCGGCGTGAGGGCGGGAGGTAACGGCGGCGCGACGCCGGCGTGAGGGCGGGAGGTAACGGCTGCGCGGCGGCGCCGGCGTGAGGACGGGAGGTAACGGCGGCGTGACGCCGGCGTGAGGTAACGGCGGCGCGACGCCGGCGTGAGGGCGGGAGGTAACGGCGGCGCGACGCCGGCGTGAGGACGGGAGGTAACGCCGGCGCGACGCCGGCGTGAGGGCGGGAGGTGACGGCTGCGCGGCGGCGCCGGCGTGAGGGCGGGAGGTAACGGCGGCGCGACGCCGGCGTGAGGGCGGGAGGTAACGGCTGCGCGGCGGCGCCGGCGTGAGGTAACGGCTGCGCGGCGGCGCCGGCGTGAGGTAACGGCTGCGCCGCGGCGCCGGCGTGAGGGCGGGAGGTAACGGCGGCGCCGGCGTGAGGGCGGGAGGTAACGGCTGCGCGACGCCGGCGTGAGGACGGGAGGTAACGGCGCCGCCGGCGTGAGGGCGGGAGGTAACGGCGGCGCGGCGCCGGCGTGAGGGCGGGAGGTAACGGCGGCGCCGGCGTGAGGGCGGGAGGTAACGGCGGCGCCGGCGTGAGGGCGGGAGGTAACGGTGGCGCAGCGCCGGCGTGAGGGCGGGAGGTAACGCCGCTGCATTAAACTGCTGAATGAAGCATTTTACTGCGTCAGACATACAGGCCAGAGAACACGGCCAGGAAAATGTGTGTCTAAAGTAACACAGGGGAACAAGTAGGAAGGTCACAGGGTCGGGGTGGGATAAACATTGGCATCAGCTAGTCCATGCACTAACCTTGGAACGGGGCTGCCCCCCCACAGACCTAACACACACACACGCACGCAAAGACACAACACACACACGCACGCAAAGACACAACACACACACGCACGCAAAGACACAACACACACATGCACGTAGATTCAACACACACACACGCACAAACAAACCCAACACGCACACACAGACCCAACACACACAGATACACACATGTGCAGACTCAACACACACACATACACACGCAGAGAGCCAACACACACACACACAAACCCATCACATAAATGCAGGCACATGCACATACACACATACACACCTTACAGCTTCCAATCTGACCACAGGCACGGCCTCCGCAGTAATTATAATTAACATTTTCCTGCTAGCTGTGTTTCACGTAGCAGTGAATATTTTTACCACATTACGTTATTTTGAACAGGACATTGGCCACACGCAGAGCAATAGCTGTGCTGTCCTCTCCTGCTCAGCAATGCTGTTTGGGCTCAGCGTCCTGATGTGTAAAGTGGGTTAGATCACTGCCGTGGGTTGGCTTCAACTAACGCATTTAAACAAGAAAACACAGGAGCATAAAAATAGCATCAAACTAATGATACAAATAGATTCAAGTTTTATTCATCACATACACAAATAAGGGTGTAGTGAAATGTTTTTTCCACCTGCTTAATGGATTTAAAAATATGTAATACAAAGAATAGTATAAAAAGATAAGATTATAATAAATAAGAATAAAAGATTAAAATGTCAATAAAATAAAATAAAACCATAAAATAAGACAATAAAAATAAGAAAGCACTGTATCAGTAACTGCATTAACATAGTCGTCGGGAAGACGTGAAATGAAATGGTAATAAATCATATTATATAAACAGTATGTTAGTGTGAAAAATGGCAGGGAGAGTGCTGGTAAATAAAATTCAGTCATGATGGAAGATCACTGGCCACGTAGGTGGATGGAGGTGCAGGAACTAAGTGAAGGTAGGGAGCAGGTAGACATCACAGAGCGAGCACGTCAACACAGTCAGACTGCACCATGCCGACATCACTAATCAGCACAGTCACACAGTCAGACTGCACCATGCCGACATCACTAATCAGCACAGTCACACAGTCAGACTGCACCATGCCGACATCACTAATCAGCACAGTCACACAGTCAGACTGCACCATGCCGACATCACAAATCAGCACAGTCACACAGTCAGACTGCACCATGCCGACATCACAAATCAGCACAGTCACACAGTCAGACTGCACCATGCCGACATCACTAATCAGCACAGTCACACAGTCAGACTGCACCATGCCGACATCACTAATCAGCACAGTCACACAGTCAGACTGCACCATGCCGACATCACAAATCAGCACAGTCACAGTCAGACTGCACCATGCCGACATCACTAATCAGCAGTCACACAGTCAGACTGCACCATGCCGGCATCACTAATCAGCACGTCAACACAGTCAGACTGCACCATGCCGACATCACTAATCAGCACGTCAACACAGTCAGACTGCACCATGCCGACATCACAAATCAGCACAGTCACACAGTCAGACTGCACCATGCCGACATCACAAATCAGCACAGTCACACAGTCAGACTGCACCATGTCGACATCACTAATCAGCACAGTCACACAGTCAGACTGCACCATGCCGACATCACTAATCAGCACAGTCACACAGTCAGACTGCACCATGCCGACATCACTAATCAGCACAGTCACACAGTCAGACTGCACCATGCCGACATCACAAATCAGCACAGTCACACAGTCAGACTGCACCATGCCGACATCACAAATCAACACAGTCACACAGTCAGACTGCACCATGCCGACATTACAAATCAGCAGTCACAGTCAGACAACACCAGGCATCCATCACAAATCAGCATAGTCACACAGCACCAGGTCTCCATCACAAATTAGCAGTCACACACAGTCAGACTGCACCAGGCCTAGATAACAAATCAGCACAGTCATACAGTTAGAGAACAGCAGGCCGCCATCATAAATCAGCAGAGTCACACAGTCAGACTGCACCAGGCCTGCATAACAGATCAGCGACTCACGATCAGACTGCACCAGACCACCATCACAAATCAGCAGTCACACAAAATCAACACAGCGACTCACGATCAGACTGCACCAGACCACCATCACAAATCAGCAGTCACACAAAATCAGCACAGCGACTCACCATCAGACTGCACCAGACCACCATCACAAATCAGCAGTCACACAAAATCAGCACAGCGACTCACCATCAGACTGCACCAGACCACCATCACAAATCAGCAGTCACACAAAATCAGCACAGCGACTCACCATCAGACTGCACCAGACCACCATCACAAATCAGCAGTCACACAAAATCAGCACAGCGACTCACCATCAGACTGCACCAGACCACCATCACAAATCAGCAGTCACACAAAATCAGCACAGCGACTCACGATCAGACTGCACCAGACCACCATCACAAATCAGCAGTCACACAAAATCAGCACAGCGACTCACCATCAGACTGCACCAGACCACCATCACAAATCAGCAGTCACACAAAATCAGCACAGCGACTCACCATCAGACTGCACCAGACCACCATCACAAATCAGCAGTCACACAAAATAAGCACAGCGACTCACCATCAGACTGCACCAGACCACCATCACAAATCAGCAGTCACACAAAATCAGCACAGTCACACAGTCTCACTGGGGTCTCACATGTCTAGATCACGGCATATTCCGCAAAGCTATCTTCACACCTTCACCATCTGCATCTCCTTCCCATTCCAGGCAAATCCTATATCACTCCCTGTGTAGCCACTGTCTATGCATTACTGGCGACCAGGCAAACAGCCTTGCATACAAAACGAATCACCTACACATTCCCAAACCCTGACACTCCCCAGCCTAAGGGTCTATCTCCCATTCCTCGCAGCCCCCCCAGCCGAAAGCACCCCAAAGCAATACAAGGACCCTATAGCCTCTGCTTCTCGAAGACTATTGATTGTGAATGTCTGATAATCAAGTTCATTGGCAATTTTTAACCAATGGTGGTGCCGTTTTGAAGGAAGCACTCAAACAGAAGCGGGTGGCTGGTGGTCACCACTAACCACATGTGGCTGAAAGAGGAGCCCAAACAAACACTATTTACCGTAACAAGGAAACAGCAGTACCCAGGACACATAGTAACAGCAGTACCCAGGACACATAGTAACAGCAGTACCCAGGACACATAGTAACAGCAGTACTCAAGACACATAGTAACACAGGACACTGTGGTGATCGTTACTATGGTTTTATTCGGTTCCTGTGAATGAATGATGCATCTGAGCAACTTGTCATCGTCTGACATCCACACCTCATGCTGGAAAGTTTTATACATTCAGGCGTGGATTTGAAAGGTATCGATGTGACATAAGCAGGCCGGGTGACAGATTGGGGGCGGGGCCTGACGAGGTAACCTACCTCCATTTAGTCCTGGGACCACGCCATACACTTTTCATGTGACCCACACAACATCTTCACTTACAGGCCCATAATTTTTTTTCTTAAGGATTCTGTCCCGTGGAAATGCAGGACGTCTTTAACGCTCATATGTGGATAAAAGTTTTCATATTAAGGGTTTTCTCGTGCCTGACATAGGCAGACGGCATTCACTGAGCTCACAGTCTCTTACCTCACAGGTCAATTGTAAACATCCTGTATTACCCAGTCATCCATTATTCATAAGGACTCTGTTCAGCCACATTCCGGCATCACCGTGTGTTTTTGGGGCCGACGTGATCTTTTTGCTGGTGCTTCACCCTTTGACCCCTTCCGGCTCCCTGACAGTCTGGCCAGAGAGGCCACAGCCTGCTCCTGGATGGCCTGAAGCGCCTCAGGAATCCGGAGGAGGACACCAGGGGGATCCCGTAGATCAGTGTTTCAGCACCATCCTGCCACACTTATTAAAAATGCAGGCTGGTGTCTCCTGCTTCACCACTAGCACAAACGTTTATCTGAGAACCAGCAAAGGCAAATGAACGGACATGGAGAAAGGACGGTGCGTCCCTGTGCTGAAAGGTCACCTCCGCCAGATGCGGCACAACGGTGTTGGGATGCGGGTCACATGACCTCAAGGCCCACCACATGCACAATGTACCTGAGCAGTAACTGGTCCAGGAGGGAGGGAGAGAAAGGAGCCCCCCCCCATTCACCAGAGAATCACAGGATTCAATGTGCAAAAAAGCTGGCCCACCACTTAGGGACACGCCCACGTGCACATCCAAAACCCACCACTGGCTCCACCCACATAAAGCCCCACCCCCAAGCCAAACTTACCAGGCAGTCTGTTCATGTTGACCCCCTGAGCCGACAGGCCAATGCCCATATACCTGCCCAAGAAAAACAGGCCACAATCAGCTGGGTCAACTCTCATTTCTCAGACGGCAGGAGACTGCAATGACATGGACAGACTGTAGGGGGTGCTTCCTGAGACGGTCTGCTGATTCGCCGAATGAATGCTTACCCATCCCTTCCTTTGCTGACGATTTTCACTTCGAAGTAGTAGATCCCGCAGGCCGCCGGGATGGGGTGGGCGGCCCGCACTGACGCCGCGTCCTTGTGGTTCTTCCCATGACCTGGGGGAGGCGGAGGGCAAAGAAGGCAGCATTCGGTCATGTCGCCTCAAATGCCGGAACCGCTGAATTACCTGCCAGGACTTCCAACGATCCACCCGGGCGTAATATTAGCTAATGACTCAAATGCATAATCTGTGATTGATTAAATGAGCTTAATTCGCTTCACCACTAATTAATCAAACAGAAAAACTTGCCTGGGTGATATTACGTTGGCTCAGGCTTGTGCCTGGCAAAGGGTGACCCAAGGAAAATGTGCTCTCCGCAAATCTTTATCCTGATTGGTTATATTATAACCCCTCTCCGCAAATCTTTATCCTGATTGGTTATATTATAACCCCACTGGACCCTAACCCCAACTCCACCTGTAACCTGACAGCTCTCCCTAAAAGCTCCTTATGGAACAGCCCCTCCCAAACACAGTCACTATTAATACTAAGGAGCATTTTCACCCCGATAAACATGGTATAGCTACACAGTTGTTCCAGTACCTGTGCTAAACCCTTATAGGGATTTCTGATCCCTCTTAAAACTCTGCTCCATGCGCAGTGAAGCTCAGCCCAGCTTGGGCCACAGTAAATCTGCTATTCTGGCAGCAGGCATGACTGTGGCCTGACTTCTGGCAACCTGTTACACAAGCTGCACCGTCACGCCACCGCCTCCCATCACCAGGACGATGGCGGCCACGGAACCGGCTCCCGTGACGCGCGGAATGGCCCGCAGCACTTCAGGAGACATCACGCACGGGCGCGGGTACCTCGAGATTCTGCGGGCGGAAACAGAGCGTTCCGTTTGGTGCGCGCCTGCGAGGCACATCTGCGGGATAGCGACAGCAGAAAGAAAACGGGTGGGCGGGATCAGCCACACGCGGCCAATCACCGCCTCGTTAACTTATTGGCTCGCTTAGAGTGAAACCATGCAGCGATTGGCAGAGCGGGGCGATCCCACCCACAGCAGGATTCAAAGCCCTGGAACCACCCATACCGCAATGACTCCTTTTTTAGGCAATACCCATCAGAATAGGTGCTCCCTGATCATGCCGGTGGAGTCAAAACATGTTAGCAACAAGGGTTCAAGCTGCGTGTCATCAGGAAAATGGTAGTGTAGTTCCGGCCCAGTGCACGTCCTCCCCGTGCCTGAACAAAAAAAATCATGGCCGCCCCCCTTCCGCTGTCATGGTGTGGGCATTTGTCACAAGCCCTTCTGAGAAACCTGCCTGAGTGATTCACTCAGAAGCAGCGAGGAGTTAGCCATCGCGTTCTGAAGAGTCCAAAACCATGATGATGTCACACTTTTGAGGGATGATTGTGTGTGCGGGTTTCAGCGAGGAAGGGAAGGTCCTGGGGCTGTCACCTGGGACATGGCGCGTCACTCGGATCACAAGAACAAAGGGAAACATGACAACGACAGGCCATGTCATCACGCCTTAAACTTTCAACTGACGCTGCAGGTGATGAATAACATCGCATAATCTGACCTGCAGGCTGAGCCGCACGGAACACTTTAAGGCAAAACTGGAAACTGCCGGATGGAAAGAAAGAAAGAAAGAAAGAAAGAAAGAAAGAAAAGGAGGAACGGTCGGTGTGAAGGTTACGAGGTGAACCTCAGCTTCCAAGCCACAGATGGTCAAAAGCTCCTCTCCTTTGTGTGTTTACACTCAGCAGACAAGCCACTCTCACCTTTAATCACTCCTGTCGCGCACACAGACACGTGGACGGGAGGCAGTTAAAAATTTATCCAGTGGGAGCTGAGGTCAGTAAACATCAGACTGAAGTTGCGGCCAAGTTGTAAAATGCAGGACTCCTCTACCTCCACAAACCACCTCTGTAAGCCAAATTAAACATTGCGTCTCCTACTTCTCTACTGCTCCTCCTCCTAATCCGAGCTCCCACACCACACTGACCCCTGCCCCCCCCCCCCCCATAATCCGCCCCTCCCCCACCCTAACCCTACCACCATACTCCGCTCGCCACGCATGTTGTCCACCAATCCCTTCCATATCAAACAGGCCCCGAGCCACAGCCGCCTGCAGGAGTTACAGGCCCGTATTGGCGCATGTTTACTGCGCATAGCGTGCCTCGTAAGCAAAAACACATCATGCGCTGACACACATGCACCTGCTTCCAATCGCAGAGACCCCCGATGCTCGGTCACACACTGACACAAATAAAGACGTCTATTTTTATCCTCCTGGGCCTGCAGCATGCCTTTGCGCTCCCTCCATTGCATACTTCATTTAATACCTTCAGGGATTTACTGACTAGAGGGACCAAAATAAAATCTGGAAATTCATTAAGGCACTTTCCCTTTGTGTATGAGGTTAGTGTTCAGCTCTTCTTCCTCGTTTCTTAAAAAGAGGAGGATTCAGAAGAAGAAAGCACTCCCGTAAACATGCCCCCGCACCTCGCTAAAAGATGCGGTTCACGTGAAAAATATAGGCGTCCTCCATTTTGCCTGACTGAGGAACGTGCTGACCTTTGAACCGAGACACCCGTGCCCACACAGGCAGCGCAGGGAGCATTTCCGTCAAGGACCCTGGGCCGGCTGCCAAGGTCTGCGCTGCTTTCACTCGTGCGCGCGCACGCACGCGCGCACACACACACACACACACACACACACACACACAGGGCCTCTCAGTCCCCCCCCCATCCCCCTCCGCTTTCCCATTTTGACAGGCCCCTTGTGTCTCCATAAATGAAAACACCTCTTCTCCATAAAAACACAACCGCCGCCTAGCAACTTAGCTCTGGCCCAAGACCAAGAAACAGGAACATTGGCAGGAGCGACCAGAGAATCAGCTGAGTGAGAAAGACCGACTGGGACTAATATGGAGGTTCAGGGCTTGGGGGGGGGGAGGGAGTGGGGGAAACAACAAAAACTGCACACATGAAATATTAGCATTGGCACACAGGGGTGGGGGGATGAAGCCACGTGGGAGCCTGCTGCCGAAGTAGCTGTCATCTACTGAGGATACCCCCTTATACTGGACAGCTTGGGGGGGGGGGGGGGGTACAGCTCTATTCTTGGGCTCTTTCCACACAGGCAGGGGTCAGGACTACTATCCAGCTCGGAACATGACACCCGAGGACCCCTCTGGGTTGTGGCTGAAATGCCTGCAAACCAGTGAACAGGTTTGGCGGGCAAACTGGCACACAGTTGGAGAAGACTAGGGTGCCCCGTTTCTCCTGGTGGGAGCACACCTCGCACCCCCATCCGGCAATTTTACTACATGAGCAGGATGAGGCGGGAAAACAACACCTAGCGGGTCACTCCGCTTCCATCTCAGACACACAAAGCAGAAACGAACTTTGAAGCCGAAGCAGCTCGGCCCACCGGCGATCACACCACTCGTCTTTTGTTTGTTTAGAGGAAAAAAACACAAATGATGAATGTAAAAATGAAGTAAGAGGAAATCCTGCTATTTTAAGCTTTGTGGATTCATGTTGGGTTACAAAAAAACAATCAATCCCTTTTTGTAATACATTCAAATTCTGATTTGCTAATCAACCACTGATTGTGCATGGGTGCATGCTATACTCTGTGTGTGTGTGTGTGTGTGTGTGTGTGTGTGTGTGTGTGTGTGTGTGTGTGTGTGTGTGTGTGTGTGTGTGTGTGTGTGTGTGTTTGGGGGGGGGGGGTGAGGTGGCTGGCATAACAGCAGCAAGATGGAAAAAGGAAAATGGTGTTTTGACAAGTGCGCTCACCCGAGTGACATCAAACCTCACATGTTCATCCTGCCCAGACCCTCCTTAGGTGACCTGGACGGATGCCATCGGCATATGACACAGTTCGCTTACAAAACACCAGCACTGTCTTCACCAAACCATTTCCATTTTTAATCCCCCACACGCAAAATATTAATAAAGAGATAAACGGATAAACAACGACCACGTGAAAAATACTGTGAGACAAGTGGAGGTCGTATCACCATTTTGCTCCTCGGTATAGCAGATGCATGGTGAACATTACAGATACCCTAAATTATTATGACGGATAGCCACTCCTTTGTTTTGGGGGCGAATCCTTACATCGTAAAAGCCGAAGAATTATCTTAAGGCAAAAGGACTCGCATGACAACTTCACACAGGGAAAGCTCGATTCGTGAATTCAGGAGCAAAAAAATGCAGATTATATCCGTCTAACACAAAGAAACATCCTGGCGAGTCAGAGCTACGGCAGCCTGTCCTGCTATGATCAACCTGTTTGTTCTGCGATAAATTCACCGTAATTAGGAAAATGATCGCCTATACGACACCTAAACCTCATTACAAAATATTTCTGCCAACAAGATAATGATCAGACGGCATAAGGGAGCAGGTTCATTATATAAACATATTAACATGTACACACGTATGCGCCTCACGTACCTGAGAGAAATTTTATAGCATACTTGACATTCATATTTAATCGTATGCGTGTCATGCCTATACGGCATCTAGCTATAATAATAGTCAGACGCATCGCATCTACAGCTTGCAAATGGTACAAATTATTAATTATTTACGTTTTCAAACTTCTTAGGATGGCACAGCTACAGATGGCTAAATTATTTTGCGAACAGACAGTCTAATCTGGCATACCTGAACAATGTCATCGTCAACCAGCTAACTGTCAATCGTTTGGACATCTATTTTTCTTATTTCTCAAACAAAGCAGGGGCACGGAAAAGCAGCATAAACTACACTGGGGCGACTGCATACGTACAGTCGCATAACGTTATTCCGAATATCAGGCTGGTAGCGTTCAGGATAGTTCTGCTCCGATTAAGGCAGCTAAGTCATGGTTACATTTCGTCATGTCTGTATACCTTTGTAATGCACCCGCAGATTGTTCTGTGAGAGCCCGATGTAGCTGTATTTATCCTTGGGGCTCCACGATCGGGGTAAGGGGGTCTCTTCCTCATTCACGGCCGGGTAGAGCCGCTTCAATCGCTCGTTAAACTCTCGCTCCTGGTAATTAAATGCAGGGTCCCCTACTTGAAGGCTCCCCGCTCCGAGCTCCGCCATTTTTTGCCTATAATGTTTTGTTTTGCTTTTTTCTACTGTATTATGTCAATCCGCAGGAAGAGGGAGAGGGTGAAATAGACTGGAGAGCTAGAGCAGCAGAACGATATCCCCCGGATAGCTAACTCTCTACGGTGGTGAGCACCATATGCTGTTATGGGTATTGTAGTTATATATGACGTATTCTCCAGTAGACCTTAAAGACACGCTGTATTAATTTAACTACATAACCCATAGACACCTTAGATCTACTCGTAGATGTTCACGCATGCGGAAGAGGGGGAGGGGCAATGTAGTTTATTTAACGGGTCAAACTCGAGCGCACTGCTCCAAGTTATACTTGGTGAGGTTTTACCTGACACAACAACAAAACTGGGTTGTTGTCTCCAAATTAAAAATTGATCGGATAAATGTTAGGTTTATGTCAGCAAAGCTACTTTGCTTCACTCACTGGAAAATATTGGGGGAAATGTTTATTTCGTATGCCAGTTAGGTAAACAACATAAAAATCAATGACGGTCTATAGCTACATGTTTAATTAGAGATTTCACCTACTATTATATTACTCAAAAATAAGCAGCATTCATATATTATCATTTTAAATTCACATTACCATCAATAATCACGATAAAATATATATATTTTAAAAATTATAATAATAACACGTTTTACGTATATTAGTAACCATCTAACTAGTTAAAAATGACCTGTGCATTATGAGGTGTTCAATACAGTGGATATAATAAATACTCGTATCTAAAGCATAAAAGTGTAGTATCTAAAAAATGCGCAAGCCTTCGCGGAGGACATCTTTTAGAGGTCCTGTTTGGGTCCTTCGTCTCTATGGCAACATCCTAAACACGGGACACTAATAGCGGTTCAGTCACCAACCTCTCAAACAAGTACGCAGAGTTAAAAAAAAAAATCGAACATATCAACATTACTGTTTAGGAGGCAGTATCACGCGGACACAACCAGATGTCGGTACAACAAGAAACCAGGTTTCCTCCATTGCAAGAGTCGGAGAAGCAGGACAGAAGGTTATATTTTTGCAATCAGCCGAATTTCTTTTTTGCGTGTATATGTGGGTAACTGTTGAATGTTACAGTACCTGTACGTGTTATTCTGTTACAGATTATAGTAATTTGTGAGGAAATGGCGCCATTACTAATGATATAGTTGCTTTCCATTTCACTCTTAAATAAGTATCGCATTTAACTTTGTTTTTTATTCAGCTGATGAAATCATTTGTTCAATATGTCGTTGCAGTCAATTCATAATAAATTAACTATTTTTCCACAGATTTTCTTCAGGCAATCCACGAGTTAATGGGGAAAGTGAAAAGTGGGTTCCAATTACTATGCCCCGAGGGGCTGCGTTAATGAAACAACTACGTGTGAGTAATGACATAAAGCACGAAGATCTCCTCTACTTTTTAGCCTACAATGTCTAATGATTTACGAAGAATGCAGTACTCTGCTTATCTTGATTGTTGTGATCTGTGTTCAGATGAAACTTCAGTGCCCTGACTAACCGCTCCCCCTTAAAGGAACTGAAGTGGGGGGAAAAAACTGTTAATTTGTAATTAACGCGTTGTTCATGACTTTGAAGAAAAATGATAATTTCCCTTGCCATGTTTCAAGGCTGTAAGTACCTCAGGTTGTCTCAGTACCTGGCCTGCCCATGTGACCTCACAGATTCTTCAGCAAAGGCAAAAGAACCTGTCACTGGGGTTGAATCACGGGTATGGACCACATCATGAAGTTGTTGGCTTTTGTTAGATTTGCTGTATACACATATTGATTAACATCTGTGCTGGGCTGCAGCTTTGCTACTGAAGTTGGCGGCGTGAGGGGAAAGCCACGGTTCCTGCAGATGCTAGAGCGTTACCTAAGGTTGGAACTGCAAGCCCTGAATCCCCATCAGCCCAAAGCTCAGGAGTGCAGACTGCAGGTCCAGTAACACCTATCGACTCCAGGCCCAGGCCTGTACACTCTCAAAGACCAATGAAACTCGCTCCACACCGCTCCACATCACTTCTTTGCCATATTGATTTTAAAATATAAAATTAGAAAACAATTCCAAGCATCATATAACATAAAAATAAATAAAGTACAGTGAGACTGGATGGAGTTATTGTCATTCACTCTTGTTTGTTCCTTTGTTGTTTTGCATTGGGTTTTATGTAGCCCCTAGATGCCACACAGCCATCTAGTATTTCTTATCCAGTTTCAGTGAGCCCTGTGATGAGTTGGTGATGGTACAAAGTTGAAATGTGAGCCTGTTGCCACATACTGTTCTGGCAGAACTACAAGAGAGGAGCCTTATGTCATTATCTTGCTTTATCCCATTCGCAAACCACATAAAACACCAACATGGAAGTCTTTACAATGGCTTGTAAAATGTGTTTTCTTTCAAAAAAAGAAAAAATCTATATATTTTTTCCCCACAAGAATAAAATCTATAACCTGAACTTCTGCTCTCATGGGAGTCAGAGGCACAGAGCTAGCTGTCCTGTGCCATGGTCTTTACAGGTGGGTGAGGCTTCACCTGCATGCTTATTCTGTGCCTGCTGGCATGTCTGTGGCACAGGTGTACCGGGACGTTTTCGACTGCTTCATCGAGGACCTGAAAACCTACAAGCCACTGCTGTCTGCCATCAAAAACGAGTATGAAGTTGCATTAGGTATGGCTTATGCATGTATTAAAATCTCCCTGAGTGTTTATAATGCAGCAAAATATCTTTAGTGAAGAATAATATTAAGCTTCGACAGCTAGCCAAAATGATTCTCTCTACTAATTATATATTACTACTCATACTTAATATAGATTTAGTTTCCCGATGTTCCAGAATATTCTCTCAGCACATATGCAGGATCAGATCCGAGAGCTGGAGCCACTGCAAGCACAACTGGTCATAGTGTCAGAGCAGTGTGAGCAGCGTGTCCTGGCCCTGCGTGAGCAGGAAAGGTCGGAGGTCAATTCCCTCAAGCAAGAGGCTCAATGTCTGCAGAACATCATTGATGAAATGAGGGAGCAGCAGGACATTCTACAGACTCAGGTATTTCACCTGTCTGCACACACAGGGCCTGTACTGACCTGGATTAACCTGATACCACCTACCGCACACACAAGGCCTGTACTGACCCAGTATAACCTGATACCTCCTTCAGTATACAGAAGGACTGTACTGACCCGGTTTAACCTGATATCTCCTTCAGCATATACAGGGACTGTACTGACCTGGTTTAACCTGACAACTCCTACAGCACACACAGAGACTACTAACCTGACAGCTCCTACAGGGCACACAGAGACTGTACTAACCTGACAGCTCCTACAGGACACACAGAGACTATACTAACCTGTCAGCTCCTATAGGGCACACAGAGACTGTCCTAACCTGACAACTCCTACAGGGCACACAGGGACTGTACTAACCCGACAGCTCCTACAGGGCACACAGAGACTGTACTAACCTGACAGCTCCTACAGGACACACAGAGACTGTACTAACCTGACAGCTCCTACAGGGCACACAGGGACTGTACTAACCTGACAGCTCCTACAGGGCACACAGGGACTGTACTAACCTGACAGCTCCTATAGGGCACACAGGGACTGTACTAACCTGACAGCTCCTACAGGGCACACAGAGACTGTACTAACCTGACAGCTCCTACAGGGCACACCGAGACTGTACTAACCTGACAGCTCCTACAGGGCACACAGAGACTACTAACCTGACAGCTCCTACAGGGCACACAGAGACTGTACTAACCTGACAGCTCCTACAGGACACACAGAGACTGTACTAACCTGACAGCTCCTACAGGGCACACAGAGACTGTACTAACCTGACAGCTCCTACAGGGCACACAGATACTATACTAACCTGTCAGCTCCTATAGGGCACACAGAGACTGTACTAACCTGACAGCTCCTATAGGGCACACAGGGACTGTACTAACCTGACAGCTCCTACAGGGCACACAGAGACTGTACTAACCTGACAGCTCCTACAGGGCACACAGAGACTGTACTAACCTGACAGCTCCTACAGGGCACACAGAGACTACTAACCTGACAGCTCCTACAGGGCACACAGAGACTGTACTAACCTGACAGCTCCTACAGGACACACAGAGACTGTACTAACCTGACAGCTCCTACAGGACACACAGAGACTGTACTAACCTGACAGCTCCTACAGGGCACACAGAGACTGTACTAACCTGACAGCTCCTACAGGGCACACAGATACTATACTAACCTGTCAGCTCCTATAGGGCACACAGAGACTGTACTAACCTGACAACTCCTACAGGGCACACAGGGACTGTACTAACCTGACAGCTCCTACAGGGCACACAGGGACTGTACTAACCTGACAGCTCCTACAGGGCACACAGGGACTGTACTAACCTGACAGCTCCTATAGGGCACACAGGGACTGTACTAACCTGACAGCTCCTACAGGGCACACAGAGACTGTACTAACCTGACAGCTCCTACAGGGCACACAGAGACTGTACTAACCTGACAGCTCCTACAGGGCACACAGAGACTACTAACCTGACAGCTCCTACAGGGCACACAGAGACTGTACTAACCTGACAGCTCCTACAGGACACACAGAGACTGTACTAACCTGACAGCTCCTACAGGACACACAGAGACTGTACTAACCTGACAGCTCCTACAGGGCACACAGAGACTACTAACCTGACAGCTCCTACAGGGCACACAGATACTATACTAACCTGTCAGCTCCTATAGGGCACACAGAGACTGTACTAACCTGACAACTCCTACAGGGCACACAGGGACTGTACTAACCTGACAGCTCCTACAGGGCACACAGGGACTGTACTAACCTGACAGCTCCTACAGGGCACACAGGGACTGTACTAACCTGACAGCTCCTATAGGGCACACAGGGACTGTACTAACCTGACAGCTCCTACAGGGCACACAGAGACTGTACTAACCTGACAGCTCCTACAGGGCACACAGAGACTGTACTAACCTGACAGCTCCTACAGGGCACACAGAGACTACTAACCTGACAGCTCCTACAGGGCACACAGAGACTGTACTAACCTGACAGCTCCTACAGGACACACAGAGACTGTACTAACCTGACAGCTCCTACAGGACACACAGAGACTGTACTAACCTGACAGCTCCTACAGGGCACACAGAGACTGTACTAACCTGACAGCTCCTACAGGGCACACAGATACTATACTAACCTGTCAGCTCCTATAGGGCACACAGAGACTGTACTAACCTGACAACTCCTACAGGGCACACAGGGACTGTACTAACCTGACAGCTCCTACAGGGCACACAGGGACTGTACTAACCTGACAGCTCCTACAGGGCACACAGAGACTGTACTAACCTGACAGCTCCTACAGGGCACACAGAGACTGTACTAACCTGACAGCTCCTACAGGACACACAGAGACTGTACTGACCTGACAGCTCCTACAGCACAAACAGGGACTGTACTAATCTCACAGTTCCTACAGCACACAGAGGGAATTTACTGACCCAGTTTAACCTGACAGCTCCAATATCACACGAATGGAATTTACTGGCCCAGTTTAATCTCACAGCTCCTACAGCATGCACAGATACTTTACACACCCAGTTTAATCTGACAGTTCCTACAGCACACACAGGGACCATACTACACATAAGCAGTCTGGTTCACACCCTAGTGTGGTGTCCAAACAGAGAGCCATTTTAATGTGTCCATGTGGTCAGTAGCGTTCGGTTGAGTCACAAATCTGCCCCAGCCAATAGGCCCTGCTGAGATCCGGAGCATACTGACAGGAGCTCTCTGCTCTGCTAGCCGCTAGAAGGTCTGCCCACACCGGCACACCGCGGCTCTGCCTCATCGCTGGTATTTTTAGTTCCAGATGCTTCTGTGCGTTTGCTTAAAGCAGGCAACCTGAGTCGTGAGACATTCCTCTTTGTCTCTTTGTGGATATGTCTGGTGATGACGCTTCAGAAATCCACTCAGAAAGACAAGCATGCGTTCAAGCCTGTTTCAGTGACTGACTCTTGACTGGGTGAGGGTCCTGGAGCTGAGGTCTCATGCAGTGGAGACTGCATGACCGGGATCTGGAGGGTGGGGTGCAGTGGAGGGTGGGGTGCAGTGGAGGGTGGGGTGCAGTGGAGGGTGGGGTGCAGTGGGGACACTCTGGGGACAAGGACAGTGCAAGGAAGTGTTGATCTTAGAACACAGAGTGCATTTCTATGAGAAAAGTAGAATTGTACTGGTTGGCAGGAGCATTGCCAGGGCTTAACCCCCCCCCCCCTAAAATGTTCTGTACCCCCCCCCCCCCCCATCACAAATAAATGTGCACTAATTAGTTTAATGTGTTCTCATTCATTTTCATCATAATCAGACCCCCCTAGTAAACACTGAAGCCTGCCTTTTCATAAATCTCACGGTTGCCCGAGTTGCATGAATATATACAAATCATAGCCTTAATTACAATGTAATATAAGAAAATGTGGTACTTTTATTTTGGGCACTTAGAAGAATGAAGTTGATGACAGCCTTTATTTTCCTTCCTTGGGTTCCCTGCCCATTTTACTGTCGCCCCTCCCTAGAAAATACACTGGGGCAGCCCCTGGGAATACAAAAAGGAAATAACATTTACACTACTTAATTTACAGTCAGTACTGTAACTCTGAGGCATGATTGTTTTCCTGTCTGTTCTCTCTCCTTGTAAGGATTTAAAGTTACAAACAAGAGCAACAGTAAATAAACTGCACATTTAATAAGTATGTCTCAGCTCTGCAAAGCATGTTAAATGCTGCATTCCCAGCACTGGGGAAAGAAGTAATCAAGTTAAGGGCAGATAAATGGGTAATTTGTAAGTATTTACCCTGTGGTCAGAAAAAGATAGATGCTGCCTGTTCTCACATGATCACAGGAGCCTGGGTGGGGATCCCAAGGGTTTTACGCCCCACCTGAACTGCAGCTGACAGCGGCTGAAAAGGGATCGCAAGGAGCCTTATTTTTGAGCTTTAGCAGGGAAGAAAGCGCATTTATTCAGGTATCATATCGTTCTCTGTATCTGCGTAGGTCCGTGTCCTGCAGAGGGATTTGGCTGATCAGTACCTGGCCTATCGTCAGGAGCACGAGGCCCGCAGGCTGCTCATTGCCGGCTCCGGCAATGCGGGCCACAGGCCGGGGGAGGTCCAAATGAAGCAGGGTAGGGGGCGGGGCCACACACCCAGCGATCCGATCAGTGTCAAACAGTTAAGGTAACGGCTGAAAAAAGGCTTTGCCACAGGTAGTGTGATCCTCTGTGCCACCTAAGTTGATCTGGTGCAGCAGATGGTGTAGTGGGTAGGGACTGATGACCTGGACGCTCAAGTAGGTTGTGATATAGGGCTGCAAAGCAGCTTAATTAAATGGGATTGCTATTGATAAAGGTGCCCAGTCAGAAACTAGGTTATTACTCATGCAGAGTATATAATGGAGTATAAATAAAGTGTGTGCATAGCCCCAAGTATCATAGTGAGTTCATAAACATGCTCCTGCATACACACCGCCCCCCGCCCCCCACCCATGCAGAGAGCGACCCTGCTGAAATGAAGCAGGAGCTGAATGCGTGCCGCCGGGATCTGACCCGGGTCCGAGTGGAGATGGAGCGTCTGCGAGCTGAGTGTGCGGACATGGTGCCACGCAGAGACTGGCAGGCTTTGCACTGCGCCCACCAGGAGAGCCAGCTGAGGGTAGGGAGGCTGTGCCCATGTACCTCTGCGTGACTGTGCCCATTGACCCTTTGTGTGACTGTGCCCATGTACCTCTGTGTGACTGTGCCCATGTACCACTGCGTGAGAACACTGTGCTGTGGCCAAGGGGGGGATCGTGGACAGTCTAGTGATGATAGCACCACTTCCAAATGATTTGGGGTTGATCAAGGCAATGAGATTATACATAACACAGAATGGGGGCGTTATGTCGCTCAGCAACCTAGAATGCTGTGCCCGTGATCAGACGATCACTGGTTCAAATGATCGTTTTATTATTATTATTATTCTTATTGTTGTTTGATCACTTGATCATGATTTAACCATTGGACTCTTGAGTAAGACCCTAACCCCAGTTGTTCAGGGACTGGCAGACTCTGCTTTCTCATTAATATATTACTTTGGACAAAAGCATCTGCCTAATAAATAAATGTAAATCTCTTTATCCAAAACTGGAGTCTTACCTGTTTTTCTCATGTATCACTGTATGTTTTCCAATGAGATTGAAGTTTAATGACTGTTAATTTCTTGTTCCTTAATCATGCTGCAGGACCTGCTGCCCCAGAAGCAGAGGTGGAGATTTCAGGTTCAGACAGTACAAATCCAGACCAAGACTTTGTTTCAACCAACCAGTTGAATATAAAGAGTCACAGTCACAGAGTACTCAACTGGTTGGATGAAACAAAATCTTGGTCTGGATTTGTACTCTCTGGACCTGAAATCTCCACCTCAGCCCAGAAGTTCTAAGTAACATCCTTAGATGGTAGGTGGCCCTGCATGTTGCTGTGATGCAGCCAGGGCACTGACCTGACTTTCCTCTTCCTAGCTGCAGACGCTGCAGACAGACTTCGATCAGCTCAGGGCTGAGTACGATATGCTGTTAGAGGTGCACGGCCAGGCCGCACCGCAGCGGGGCCGCCTCCAGAGGGAGCCGAAGATGCTGCAGGATGTTGTCGTCCCTCGTCCCCACCGGGAAGAAGGCACAGGTGTGAGAGGCAGCCCTGCTGGGAGGACATATGAGAACTTAAATGCTGCACTTCCCTAATGGCTCACCCTCCGGCCCTCAATTTTGTATTTGTTTCCTTTTATCAAACTTTATTTTTGGATGCGAGTGCAGGTTTGTTTCCATGGTAATATTTAGGACCCAGTCCTTGGGTCAGTGCTTAGGATTCTGTAGAACCTGACCCTCCTATAGGTCCACGTTACTGCCTGGATGTAACTTTGCAGTCTGCACTACTCCCCTCTATTCACAACCTGGTAAACAGAAGTACCCTGTTAGCAAGATCCACCAGCACTGGCAGCTCAGTCTGCATGGTCTAGGTTTAGCCCCAGACACCCGTATCATTGTGGGCGCGTAGTGGCCTGCTCACAGGTGTCCGTCTCCTTAGATCTGCTCTTGGAGAACCAGTCCAGCCAGCAGCTGAAGGGGATCCTCCTGGAGAAGCAGGGACGGAGGACGGCAAACCCAGACATGGAGGAGCTCTTCACTGACCTGGTACTCGCCACAAGCTGCTTCTCAGCCATGAACAGAAAGCACCAGCAGCACTGGAGTGACACTCGACTCCGTTGTGGGTTTTATCCAAAGGGACTTACAGCTTTAACCATTAATCCAATTGGATATTGGATTTGGGTAGTTTGCCTTTAAACAAGGTCCTACAGAAAAACCAAGAAAGCTCTGGATCCACATCCTTAACTCCTACACTGCTCTGTTCCCCTTGAATATGAATGATCGCCAGGTGAAATGTGTAAGTTTCTTTGGATAACAGAATCATTGGTACATTGAGTCTAACCCAGAAGGCACTGGGCACAAGGCAGGGGGGACCCAGGATCCCATGCCACTGCATCACAGGCACAGTCTTCTAGAGAAACCAGTCGACGGAGAGACCTTATCTCTGGGCTGTAAGGGGAGGTGCAGCGGGCAGAGGAACCCCACACTAACTTGGAGAGAACATGCAAAACCCACCCACAGCTCTGGAACTGTACAGCTTCTGCACTAACCACGGAGCCAGCACACCATTCCAAGAATGAGATAAGCGAAAAAATGTGAATGTGAGGCTCGCAGCACCTCTGGGCTACAGGCACAGAAGTGACTCGGAGATTCATGAAGGGCCACTAAAGCTGTCAGTCAGACACTCCACTGACTCAGCTACTCAGGAATCATGTCATATCTGACATGTGATGCTCAATCTGAATGGGAGCTCATTCATGAGCCAAGCCATTCAGTTAGTATTCATGCCTTTGAGTCTCCAGTTGATGTGGCGCGTTGCTTGTTTTTGAGAAGTAGAGCTCCCTCTACTGCCCATCCGGGGTACTGCAGACAGTGTTCCTCTCCACCTGCCGTTTAAGGGGTAGCTGAAGAATTTCAAGCTTGATTTACCAGATTTAGTGAACAACCTA
The DNA here is from genome assembly GCF_048594095.1 of Paramormyrops kingsleyae. Lineage (NCBI taxonomy): Eukaryota > Metazoa > Chordata > Actinopteri > Osteoglossiformes > Mormyridae > Paramormyrops > Paramormyrops kingsleyae. The sequence continues at coordinate 31,318,250 of NC_132809.1, forward strand.
CAAGTGGTCTGGAAAGCTGGAAAGCCACTGCAGATGAGGAGGTATTTTCATTCATTGTATTTCCTAAATTAGTCTAAACATAACAACCAACACTTTAACATAACAACCAAGATTTTGTGGTGCTTTTACACATCACTGCACTTTTTTGACTACCTGGAGTAAACCCACACAGAGCCAGGCTTTGTTTTAAGGCCTTTAGACCCCTTATGGCAATAAGACCCTTTAAACATTTGATGCTGGTATCAACTACTACTTTCTCTGCTGAGGGAGGAAAGGATCAAGCTGCTGGAGACACAGGGAGGAGCACTGGGCCTACAGCCTGGTGGAGGCCTTCTGCAGACACAGGGAGGAGCACTGGGCCTACAGCCTGGTGGAGGCCTGCTGCAGACACAGGGAGGAGCGCTGGGCCTACAGCCTGGTGGAGGCCTGCTGCAGACACAGGGAGGAGCTGCTGCAGACACAGGGAGGAACACTGGGCCTACAGCCTGGTGGAGGCCTGCTGCAGACACAGGGAGGAGCTGCTGCAGACACAGGGAGGAGCACTGGGCCTACAGCCTGCTGGACGCCTGCTGGAGACACAGGGAGGAGGGCTGGGCCTACAGCCTGCTGGACGCCTGCTGGAGACATAGGGAGGAGCACTGGGCCTACAGCCTGGTGGAGGCCTGCTGGAGACACAGGGAGGAGCACTGGGCCTACAGCCTGATGGAGGCCTGCTGGAGACACAGGGAGGAGCACTGGGCCTACAGCCTGGTGGAAGCCTTCTGGAGACACAGGGAGGAGCGCTGGGCCTACAGCCTGGTGGAGGCCTGCTGGAGACACAGGGAGGAGCACTGGGCCCTCAGCCTGGTGGAGGCCTGCTGGAGACAGGGAGGAGCGCTGGCCCTACAGCCTGGTGGAGGCCTGCTGCAGACACAGGGAGGAGCGCTGGGCCCACAGCCTGGTGGAGAGCCTGCTGCAGACACAGGGAGGAGCGCTGGGCCCACAGCCTGGTGGAGGCCTGCTGCAGACACAGGGAGGAGCACTTTGTTTCTCTGTTCTATGACATCTTAACAGGCAAAGTGAGCAGATGATTACCAGTCGATATTGTGGGGGATTTGGGCTGAGAGCAGTGAGAAGCGCAGCGGTTTATATCTAAGCTGACTCTACGTGTGTAGAGTTCTCTCCGTGTTGTCATTGGGTTTGCTCTGGGGTCCCCCTACAATACAAAAACATGCTACGGTGAATTGCAGTTACCAAATAGCCTCTAGGTATGAATGCTGTGTGCACTGTGATGGGATGACACTGCATCCTGGTTATTCCCTGCCTTGCATCCATTGTTTCCAGGATAGTCTCTGGACCTCTGAAACCCTGTATAGGACAAGGGGTATAGAAGATGGATGGATGGATGGGGTGGATGGATGGATTTCAGTTATGCAGCAGTTTGGAGGGTACAGTAGTAGACACTGTCCCAGGACTGCACTACACTGTATACTACTATTATTGGAATGCAATTCATGTTGAAATTCCACATACCATTAATGTGCCCCTGTACTTACCCTGGACTGCTTCAGTAAATATACTATACAAGTGAGTATTAGCTTGTAGTACGTAGGCTGTGATCTCAGTGATGTGTGTGACTGACAGGTGGACGAGAGTGTATACCACAGACAAAGCAGCATACTTTCTCATCTGCTGAAAGAGTTTGTCAACATCGACACTACCAAGAGTGGAACCCTGACCATTCGAGAGTTCAGGTGATAATTTCTGTCAGAGTACAGGTGTTGGGGGGGGGGGCAGGTTAGGGTCTGTGCACGATGCATATACTAACAGACTGGCTCTTGGGTGATTGGGGAAGATTGAATGTACAGGGCAGTTGCGAATGTAAATGGGGGTGTCTGTTAGATCATAAGGAGGGCTGTTGGTTCGCACTACACAGTGAATCCTTGCAGAGGGCCTTGCCACTGAAAGGAGAGGATGGCATTAAGGAGCTGGTGAAAGCTGCCCAGTCTGAGATGGACGGCAGTGAGGATGTGATCTCCTATCAGACCCTCTGTGCAGAGGTAATAGATAGTTCCGAGTACGTTGTAAAATATCCCTCATGGTAACCAGCAGCATGACCGAGTGTGTTTTTGCTTTGCAGCATTCTGACAGACCACATAGAAACTTCCTTCATGTGCTGATGAAGCAGGAGGACACACAGAGATAATTGTGCAGCTGGAGTTCAAAGAGCAAAGAGAGGCTATTCAATTGGCACATTGACCCAGCGTTGTGACATTAACACTGATTCGAGGTTAGTGCTTTGGGAGAATATGCATAGGTACAGAGATCCTTAATTCAGAGGGAGCTGATGTGGACTTATTTACAAGGGGGCCCTCGAAAAGCATAGTCTGCTTACATTTCTAATGATGAAGTGATTTAATTAATTTCACATTTCTTTCAAAAACAGAAAAGTTAATATTGACAATCTCAGAAAAGCCTTCCAAAAGTACTGACCCATATCTCAACCAGGCCCAGTCAGCAGAGCATTCCAGGTGCCCCCAGATCAGTTGGACTATTCTTTCCACCCCCACCCCCCCCTTGGGTAATTCAGTGTCTTGTGGAGGTTGATGTTAGCATGGTAGGACCCCTACTACCACAGAACTGACTAATACTAAGGCTCTTTTTCGTTGACACCAAAAGTTCACCCAAGCCTTCAACATTGTGAAAATGATGTCTTTACCACAGCTGGATGTCATTGTCTTAGTTCTATAATTTATCTTAAAGAAGATGTAACAATAAAATGTATGGGCAAAGTTTTTATTGTTTGAGATATTCAATGTCCTCGTGAATATGCTGACTTCCTGCAGAATGCTCATCAATGAAGATACCAGCATGCACAGGGATGAATTCCAAATCTGAATAGAGGAAATCAATCTTCTGTGATGTTACATTTCTTGAATCCATATGCCTGAAGGGTGTTGTTGGCCAACTGGATACAGTCTGGTGCTCTGCAGTTTTTCAACATCTCGGGATGCCTCCCATGTGACTCTCAGGCCTCCTTTTCTCCAAGCTGCCTATTGTTGACCTGTTTGAATGGTGGGCCAATGAAAATGCCTTCTTTAATCATTAAAGAAATTAGTCAATTTTTTTTCAGCTGTAAAGGACAGACATGTTCATATCTGGTGGCAGCCGATCCCACCTTTGCAGTCTTGAACCCAGTAATTCTGCCTGATTCTTTGATAACCCCAAGCTCCTGACTCAGAATGAGATATCAGATGAGGCCAACTGTATGCTAGTGGTGCAAAACCTGGATCAGTGTCGCCTTTCATGTCCAGCTTGCTCCACCAGGTACCATGTCTCCAGTGCCAGTGCCTCCAGTTGTCATGTGAAGGGAGATTAAGGTATTCAATTAATTTCTTATTATTAGCAGAGAACCCAGGCAAATTAGTCAGATGCTACAGGATCCTTCTGCTCATGCCAAATCTTGAAAGTTTTACACCTCTAAATACAAGCTCTAAGATCGACACCATATAGTGCACAACAAAATTATGACCAGACCAATTTCACACCAAAAACAGACCAGAGACTTTATTAATAAATGCAGCCATGTTATGTCTTTGAGCCATTAGCTTATATTCACCACAAATTTAACAGAAAATATCCCAATTATAGAGACACTGGAAAGTTATTTCTGAGATCAGAAAACCTGTAGGTGAATTACACTTCGCATATAACCAATGCATTAATATAAAGACAAAAATATATAAACGTAATGCAGGGTATGCATCATGTAAACTGTTAAAAACCTGGCTTTGCAGCATTCAGCGTGCTTGAGCATGCCTAGACATGCCTGTACCTTTAATTATTAACTGGTATAAAGAATATATGCAGTTTTCCAAAAATCTGTGTGTAATATGGAAATTCCATGCTTATTAAGAGATTAGCAGGCGAAAATCTAATCAATTTAACCAGATGTGTTGAGAAAAAAAAACTCCAATTTTCCGCACGTCTATTGCGTGTGGGGAAAAAAAAACATCGTGGCATCAATTGGATTGTGGGAGTTGTAGTTTGATACGCTTGCTTTGTGTCATTCAACCCGCACGCTTTGTGTTGACGTAATGATATATTTTTGCTAGTTTCTGATCAAATACAGAAGTGTTATTGTTAATTGAATGAAAATATGTATTCTAATAATATAAGTATATAAGTGGCTTTAAAAAAATAATTTTAATGTTGAAATATTCGTGCACAGTTCGTTCGGCGCTGCAGGCTACTGAATCCAAAACGTAGTTTGAAAGGCATGTAGGCGCGAAGTAGTGAAGAATATCCAAAAGAACGGACAATGCAGAAACCAAATTATGCTTATCGGCTGTTAACCAAATACGTGCGCATTTTCAAAACTTTACAGGTAGAAGGTTTAAAAATGCATTCATTTATTTGAGTATATTTTAAAATATGCATGCTGTTTCAATCAATACCAACACAAGACAACTGTCTGTTGCAGGTAAATCACCGTGTTTCTTTTCATATTGACGCAAGTTCGAGCATCTCGTTAATGCATTTCAAAACATAAATTAAACCTCTGAGTATCGGATTCATGTTTTATATTTATCAGTTTATTTGATTTGGAAAACAAAACAGGAAGTCGTTAGCATTGTGGGACGTGTAGTTCCGCTCTGGAGCAGCTGGGCTTGATAACGGCGCGCTGAGGAGCGAAACAAAATGAAATAAAAGAAAACTTTATCTGGATTTCTGCTCATCGAGCTAGATACCGAAATAAGCATGCCGGGCTTCACCTGCTGCGTCCCGGGCTGTTACAGCAACTCGCACAGGGACAGGGATCTGCGATTCTATACCTTCCCAAAGGATACGGTACAGAGAGAGATTTGGCTGAAGAACATCTCCCGGGCCGGGGTAAGCGGCTGCTTCAGCACCTTCCAGCCCACCACGGGCCATCGGGTCTGCAGCATTCACTTCGCGGGCGGGCGGAAGACTTATAGCGTTCGGGTGCCGACGCTTTTTCCGCTAAGGGGAGTCAACGAGAGAAAGAACAGGAGAGGCAGGAAAGGTAAAGTGTCCGCCACCCTCCCTGTCATCACCAGCGTAGTTTCCCTTTCTGCAAACGCGGGTGCGGAGCTGAGCGCTGCGAGCCCAGAAGTCGGTGTCGACGTGCTCCCAAGCGCAGGCAAAGTGGTGAAAAATGGCCAGAACGGACAGGCCGCCGATCCCGCCGAGGTGACCGTGCAGGGCGACGGTCCGTGTTTGGCCGCGACGGCGCGCGATTTGCAGCACAACGCGGGAGCCGCGAGCTCCGCCGCCGGTCCGCCGAGTGCCCGGTACACCGTGGTGGACCTTTGCACGCTCGGAGCGCTGGATCACCCCTACTCGCTGAACACCGGCACCACCGCAGCCGAACTGCTGAAGAAGCTCAACGAGCAGCGGGACATCATCGCCTTGCTGGAGATAAAAATGAAGGAGATGAAATCCACCATCCGTCAGCTTAAAGTAACTGAAGCGAAACTGAAGGAGGAAGTGAGGGAAAGAGATCTGATGCTCTCCGGGGCTGCTGTTCGGAAGAAAGTGTGATATGAATGAAAGACATTAAGTAGAAGACTGGGCAGTTTGTTACGAACAACATTTTTTAGGGGTTACCAAAACAAAAGTGAGCCGTCTTTTGTATAGAATTATCACAGTTGGTTTAGATGAGAATTTCAAGTTTTTTTTTTTTTCTTTGAAATGCCTTTAGCTACTAATACTAGTTTCTCCCAGGCATAGTGTAGTACGATAGCATACATTTTAGTGCGCAGTTTGCATACCACTCGTGTTCCAGTCGAACTGAGATTGTATAGCAAAAATCCTGATTGCGATCACCAAATGCATTTGCTTTATGAAAGCATAAGATTTTGTCATCTTCAAGTGAACTGTGATGTAAACGTGCTGAAAGGTTTAAAAGACAAACAAATGAAGGTGAAAAGGACATGCTACTTCATGTATTTATATTTTTGTGTAATTTCTTTTTTTATGTATGCAATTTGTCAAAAGTCGTTTTAACAGCAACTATACAATCAATTCCTTTTGCACTTAAAGTAAAATTTCAAGTCATTAGGAACTTGCTTGATGAATTTCAATAAAGTTTACTAACATTGTGATTTTGTGCAAAGAAAACGTAAATATTGCTTGTCCTCTCGTTCTTCAGCAAACCTAAACAGTAGCATGATTGTCCAGTCATCTTCACGATTTTACTACTATTATGAAGCTTTTTATATATACCAGCTTGATATAGTTTATTTTTGCAGTTACAATTATCCATTAATATTGGTTTATGATCCACCACCAGCTTAATTCGGAATCATATTTAATACTTTTTTCCCCGTCCTCTGTGTTTAAATGTATGCCAGCCAGCTGTGTACATTATATGTATATGTTTGTTAAACCTGCTGTGTAGCATCACAAACTGCATATTTACAGTCAAGGGGATTTATTGGGTAGAGGGTACTTATTATGAGTGATGGTTTTATGAAGGGTGGATTGGAGTAACTAGCTAAGTAAGCATTCACTTTGTAAGAAAGATGTGGACTTAATAAAAATATTCTTCAATATTATAGAATGTACAGCCTTTTCATATACAGTAAACAACAGAGTGCAACACTTGCGGAAGTTGGGCACATATTTTGTGCATATGATACATTTAGTGACGTGCTTAGTGTAAATATCTGACATATGGAACTAAATGAGGCCAAAGCTATGCACACTGGATGTAGTGTTCATTGTCTTCTCCATAGCATTTGTCTTTGATGATAACTGAAACTCACGATAATATGTGATGATCAAGCCAATTACTCATACACTTTTCTTGTCAGTGCATAATGTATCCCGTATAGGGTGTCCCATGCCTTGATCCCTGCGTTAGGCTGCCGGCCTGCCATGATAAGTGGTTACAGGAGACTCATGGATAGTTGGCACGTGTTTATCTCAATTGACTGGAATTTCATTCTGGCAACCAGACAGAACAAATGTACATGAAACTTAACAGAAACAATTTTTTTTGTTGAATGCTTTGTTTTCAAAGCATTAAGTTAACATGAATAAGATGCCGTGCATATACCAAAACGTGGTAAAAAAAAAAAAATAGGACAAAACAGCATTACTTTTTAGAATAGCAGCATGTTTCCCTTGAAAGGAATAACTTCTTCCACAGGATCACGTGTAAAACTAATCAACAGTCCAGTCAAGCCAGAATAATTGCTGCAGACTCTCAAATGGAATTAGACGGAGCACGTACAACGTGCCGCGTTACCAGAGAAAATAGCTGGTCTGGAATTAGGATACATTAGGCCTCCTGTAGTTGCTCACCGACAAAAATGAACTCCACTTCCCAGAATCCAACAACGCGTGTCCGTTAATGTGAGCATGCGCAGTCCAACAGACGCGGATTGACTCAGCCGCGCTCGCCGATCGCCATAACTGGGGAAACAGCAGTAGCTAGCTGTTTTGGGCCTCCGGTAAGTTGCAGCGTGTAGGGATTTATAGTTCATTCATTAAAAATGCCTTTGTCAGAAATGTGAGCATTGACATAGTGACCACCTCGTCCCCGCGCTTGAGGAAAATGACAGATTTTTTTTGGCAGGCAGTGTGCAGAAGTGTTTTAGACACGCCTGCGTTGTAGAAGGGGGGACTTTAACGTTACTTTGGGCCCCTGTCTGCGCTGTACACCGCCGCACACAGTCTGGGAGGCAGCTCAGCTGGGGGCGACCTGGGGCGTGAGCTGTATTTTTAGTAGGGAATGAGAAAGCACGTGTCGGCCATGGGGTCGCATGTCTTCTCTCACCGGTCGCCGTCTGAAGCGCACTTTTCTTGCCCTTTTACTTCAAATGAGCCGCGAAAACTGCTGCGCGACGTGAGGTTAAATCGGCGCCGCCGTCCGCGGCATGTGTCACGGCGACAAAAGAGCGGAGAGACGCGCAGATCCCGGGGCAGGGCGAGTCAGAGTCTGCAGCCGTTGGCTGTAATCTTGCGGTAAGGCTGCCCCGGACGGGCAGATCGGCGGTGCTTCGGGCTTCAGTTTTAACGGTCCTTTTGGGCTACGTAATGTCTACCTAATTGAAATTGCAATTATCTATAGTTTATGGGTGTCTGAAGTAGTTCACCGCCAGGTTGTCCCCACAAATGCAAACTTTAAATACATCAGGACGGGACTGCGTCAGTTGGAATTCTTCGATTAAATTAAAACGAGCAGTTAATAAGCACCCACTAGCTCGAAATCACACGCTTGTTATGATCGGGTTTCCAGTTGGTTGATGCATTACAATGTGGATTGTTTTGACAGGTATGGTAGTCTAGGTTACTAGTTTGATCTTCTCTGTCTTTAACCTTGGTGAAGCTGACCAGTTGTTACAGCAAGACTTTAACTTTATCCTGACGCACATGGGACATGGATGTAATGCATAGGTTTGCTTGTATATTCGTTATTTATAGCTTAGATCTTAATTTATACCACGTTGAAAACAACTGCCGTTAAACTGCTTTGAAACAATGCAACTGAAATGTTCAGTTGAGGGCGATGCCACACATTCCTTCTGTCAGTTTTTCAGCGTTTTAAAACCAGTATTTTAGCTTGGTGATTTAGTCATACTTAGCTGCTTAGGTTAAGCACCTTTCTCAGTGGTACAACAGCAGATCCCCTTATGGGAACGCAAGCTGCAACCTTTGGCTCACATGATTAACTGCTGGTCTACCTGCTGCCCTACTACAGAAATAATTTAGCTAAGAGCTAATGATGGGCCTACATTCAGAAGGCAAGATGACAGTGTGGTGGTGATTTAGCATAATTTGTGCATCTGGTTGGGCAGTTGCCATAGAAATTATGCACAGCTTCATGTTCATTGTCAGATGGGATTGGGAAGCAATCCCAGCTCCTTAGGAAAGCTGCGGCTGCGAGAGCGTCCGCCTGCGCAGTCGAATGACCCGTAGGTGATTGAACCATCTCGACTTGGTTGCAGTAACTTTCTGCTAGATTATCTTGTTCTTCGTGGTAATTGTCTGTTTCAGGATTATGTGGAATAGGTAATTATCAAGTGCATCATTTTTTGCTGTCTGCAAGCTGCTGAGTGGGTTGTCCTCGTAGGTCTTCATTTCACAGCCCATCTCATTCCCCGAGTGTCCGATATGCTTTTGAATAACTTTATGCTCCCTTGTGATCATAAGCTTCTGCTCTCATCTTAGTCCTCAGGCCTGAACCCTTTTGTGTTTTACCTGCTGAGCCTATAGATCCTTATTTAGGTAATAAGTACACTATAACAGAGCTCTTCACATCTACCCCTCAATTCCAAATCCAGGCCTTGTTTTCAGTTCTCCAAGGTACTTGGCTTAATAATAACTGATTCTGATTGGCCACAGGGGCTTCACACCTGGCTCACAGGTAAAAGAAGGCTGGGAATTCAGCAGGGCTTGGACCTTGAGGACCGTGATTTGAACAGCCCTGCAGTATAAAGTTTAAATCACAGAACATGTGGTATTGCTGGTTGTAGGTGACCGTCTGGGGGTCCCCAAGGCCTGGTTTAAGAAACACTGACGTAAAGAAAATCTTTGGTGGGGGTGTCAAGCACAAATTATTTGAGGTTTAAAGATGCTTTGAAATTTTGTTTGCTGCTTGTTCAAGTACATTGGATTTCTTTGATTTTCTCCTTTCCCATCTCTCTCTCCTATGAAACATGCACATATGTGCAGGTTAGAATGAAGCTTGAGTTCAGAGCGCATGGTCAGTCATTTATATGGTGCCCCTGAAGCATTTTTCGATGTTAAGGGCCTCTTTTAAGGGCCTAGCGGACATGCCATTCTCCCCTCATTTCACGGAAGAAGCGTAGTTATTATACACAAAGAAACGCGGCTCTCTGTCTCGTTGTTTTCGGTGGTGATTTACTTCACAGGCAGGCTGTGCAATGGCAAATGTTGCAGATGTCGCAGATGATGCAGATGTGTGCTCTGACAGTTATCTTGGCCATTGTGTGACGGTTTAAGGTTTTTCATCAGGCATCTCTGCAGTCTCTCCTCCTCCACACTGCGTGTCATTTAACTCACATCGACTGAGACTGAGCTCATCCCAGGGCCAGTTGTGATCGCAGGGAATAAAGTCGCATGTGTTGCGGCGAGCCGCTTATTTCTGGTCGTTATCCTGCGCAACTGCGACTCGATGCAGCACATAGCGACAGATGTGCTGTAAACCGCCAGCTTCTTGACTTCATCTGGGATTCGGTAGGTATTATGAACTGCGTTGGCTGCATTTTGTAAAACAGTTCAGAAAAATGTGCTGCAGTTTTTGGCCGAAATATTGCTGAATTTAAGAACGTGCCCCATCCTGAACTTGGGCAGCCAAAGCTCAGAAATGAGAATCGATGGTGTGCATTATATCAATAAAGAGCTTTAATTGTAATTAGTTACGAAACGTGGGAACGCTTTGTTGTGAAAACACTTCACATACACTGCTAAGTGTTTCTTGCTGTACTGTGGATCTCCATGAAAAGCATGAAGCCCTGCACAGCTGTGACCATCACTGCTGTTGATATTAGTACATAATAGGTAATAGTCCCCACTGATTAACTGGACTAATGCACAGAGGCTTTCTTGGTAAAATGTCACTCTCTCTTAAAAGTTCTCCAGTGCTGTAGGAGGCTTTATTATCTTCTGTGTACTTTTGATGGTTCATCTTGGTGTGGAGAGAGAGAGTGAGATCATCCTGGGGAAAGACAAGTGTAGTCTTTATGGTATGTGTTAGAATGGCCTCTTTTGCTTTGACTCCTAATCTCAGTGGCCTTAATTGCTGTAGGACTTGTTACTGTGCTGGGTACTTCTGTACTGAAAATCTCCAGAGCTGCAGTTTGTGCCCAATGAGCTTATCTTTGCAAACGTTTGTCACCTTTTAAGGATGATCTCTGGCATTGGTTACCTTCAATGATTGGTTGTCTTTGCAGCCAGTTAAAGTCCAGGTGGGATGACCTTATCCATGGGAATGCTAAATGTGTGTGCATGTCTTCATACCTCATTAAATACATGATCTGTTGGATTGGGTGCTTTTCTAATGTTGGATTGACCCAGAAGGTTCCCGGTCCTCTAGGCCGCAGCTTTGCTTTTCCACTCCGGGCTTCATTGATAATATGGCATATCGTTTATAGGCATGTATCTGATACCTAAGACACGCCCTACATCCTACTACCTGGGTTGTGTGGTCTTTCGAATATTATAAAGTTACTGTCCTGAATAAAATGTCTGAACATCTGGAATGGTGTTTGTTCAGGTTCTGGGTGTTGTGAGATGGTGAGATGTTGAAGTAGGGTGAGAGATTCTTCTGACTCAACTCTATACTGCCAGCTTAGTTTTATTTACATTCTGATGCTGGATTTTCTCTCTGGTTCATTCTGCTTGGTGAATTTAATTGTTTCTCCTACTTGTGAAATGTCTGACTTGCAGGTTTATTGTCTCTCTCTCCGCAGTGTCTGTCGGGTGAATCAGGATGGGAGACAAGCCAATCTGGGAGCAGATAGGATCCAGCTTTGTGCAGCACTACTATCAGTTGTTTGATACAGACAGGACCCAACTTGGAGCAATATATGTGAGTCCCCAGCAGGCTTTGCCCCCCGTCCCTGGGCCCAGAGAGGTGCTTGCATCAGGCCCTCATCTTGTGGTGTGATGTCTTGCCTCTGTCAGCGTTATGCGTTTCAGGCTGGACTGTGGGTCAGCTGAATGAAACAGCGTATCCCTGCAGAAATTAGGAAGTGTGGGCTTCTGTGGATGTATCAGAATGCCATGCGAATCCCATTCAGCCTGGCTTTACTTCCATTGCCTTCGCCTCCCGATCCCTGCAGGGGTTGGGTGGTGGGGGCAAGTAGGTGCTTGTGATTCAAAGACAAAAGTGACACATCCCCTTGGGCCAACAAGCCAAAGAATACTTGATCCCCACTGTGCTGGAATCCTGAAAGCCATAATCACCTATTCTGCTGAAGCTGAACATGCTTATCTTGCTGTCGTATGTGTGTGTGGGTGCCGTACTGCAGACCCGCCCCCTTTAAGATGTCCATTCCCGGATTGGCTGTGCTCACACGTCACTCTTTTGTCTTCCAGATCGATGCATCATGCCTTACGTGGGAAGGACAGCAATTCCAGGGAAAAGCAGCAATTGTTGAGAAACTTTCTGTGAGGATTCTAATCGCTTTTACATTTAAGCTGATGTAAATCCTGACAAGGCTGTACTGAATTTCAACCTGATGCATGTAAGGTCTCGTCATAAAGTCATACTCCTGCAAATGGCAATGGTATTTACCCTCTAAGACAGTGTTTCTCAACCCAGTCCTCAGCGAACCCCAGCCAGTCCACGTTTTTGCTCCCTCCCAGCTCTCAGCGCACCTGTACCAGCTATTCGGTGTTCCTGATTGGCTGGGAGCTGGGAGGGAGCAAAAACGTGGACTGGCTGGGGTTCGCTGAGGACTGAGTTGAGAAACACTGCTCTAAGAGAACATTACACAGAGGTGTGATTATACTTAATTAAGGACTGTATTCAATGCAAAAGTCGATGTCCCGGAAACTGAAGCCGTAAGTGTAGCATGACGGGTCATGTCTCAGTCTCCCTGTACGTCCATGGGAGGACACATGCTGTAGATGTAATTACAATAAACGAGTGTCATATATCAGAACATGGAAGAATACTTCAAAGAAAATTAATCTAAGGAATGCATATATTCATTGGCAAATTTAACGTTTTGGTCCATTCCCTTCCTTTCCCCCCAATTTTCTGCAGAGCCTTCCCTTCACGAAAATCGCTCACAACATAACGGCACAAGACCACCAGCCAACTCCCGACAGCTGTATACTTAGTATGGTAGTAGGACAACTAAAAGTAAGGACCTGTGTGTCTCTGCCCGTCTGTGGGAGTAACGGGGCTGGTTCAGTGTGAGGAGCGGAGCTGCAAGCAGTGTTACTGTAGGGCCGTTATTTACAAGGGGTCCCACTTAAAGCAGTGCTACTGTAGGGCCGTTATTTACAAGGGGTCCCACTTAAAGCAGTGCTACTGTAGGGCCGTTATTTACTAGGGGTCCCACTTAAAGCAGTGTTACTGTAGGGCCGTTATTTACAAGGGGTCCCACTTAAAGCAGTGTTACTGTAGGGCCGTTATTTACAAGGGGTCCCACTTAAAGCAGTGCTACTGTAGGGCCGTTATTTACAAGGGGTCCCACTTAAAGCAGTGCTACTGTAGGGCCGTTATTTACAAGGGGTCCCACTTAAAGCAGTGCTACTGTAGGGCCGTTATTTACAAGGGGTCCCACTTAAAGCAGTGCTACTGTAGGGCCGTTATTTACAAGGGGTCCCACTTAAAGCAGTGCTACTGTAGGGCCGTTATTTACAAGGGGTCCCACTTAAAGCAGTGCTACTGTAGGGCCGTTATTTACAAGGGGTCCCACTTAAAGCAGTGCTACTGTAGGGCCGTTATTTACAAGGGGTCCCACTTAAAGCAGTGTTACTGTAGGGCCGTTATTTACAAGGGGTCCCACTTAAAGCAGTGCTACTGTAGGGCCGTTATTTACAAGGGGTCCCACTTAAAGCAGTGCTACTGTAGGGCCGTTATTTACAAGGGGTCCCACTTAAAGCAGTGCTACTGTAGGGCCGTTATTTACAAGGGGTCCCACTTAAAGCAGTGTTACTGTAGGGCTGTTATTTACAAGGGGTCCCACTTAAAGCAGTGCTACTGTAGGGCCGTTATTTACAAGGGGTCCCACTTAAAGCAGTGCTACTGTAGGGCCGTTATTTACAAGGGGTCCCACTTAAAGCAGTGCTACTGTAGGGCCGTTATTTACAAGGGGTCCCACTTAAAGCAGTGCTACTGTAGGGCCGTTATTTACAAGGGGTCCCACTTAAAGCAGTGCTACTGTAGGGCCGTTATTTACAAGGGGTCCCACTTAAAGCAGTGCTACTGTAGGGCCGTTATTTACAAGGGGTCCCACTTAAAGCAGTTTTACTTAGTTTCTTTGTTGGATGAATAGGGATAATTTTACGCTTAATTGTGCCATACATTTGTCCAGGCTCATTTTTGATATGATTTGGATTTTGTTTACATTAAATTCTTGGTGTATGTTTACAGTGTAATGTACACATCAGGTGCACGCACACATACACATATCATCACATGGGTAAGAATTACATCTCTATTATAAAAGTGAGCTCAACATTTAGTCTTCATACATTTTTGTACTCAAATTCTAGATAATATTTTACTAATTCATTAAAACATTAGTCAGGATCACATCGTGTTTGGCATCTATAATGTACACAAGAAACAAAGTTTGCTTGCTTTTAGCTGCAATAAAAATGTAATGATTTATTAGCCTCCCTTGAAACCTCTGCTTGTTACAACCATTGAAGTGTTATTTTTGTGTGTTACTTTCCCCTTTTACTCTTAGTGGTATTCCTGAAGTTAATGGGAAGACTGAAGTTTCCGACCCATTTTCAAATAGGTTTGGAAACGGTCGTTTCCCTGTGATTGTCATTTTAGCAGGGGGGGCGGGGGGGTGCACACTCAGTTGCTTGGGAGCTGGGAGCCCCCTAGTGGTGTCTCGGCTCAGTATGTGAGATGGCAGAGTAGCTGCAGTCATCAGATACAGGGTTTTTTCAGTGTAATGCCTGTCGAAGTTCATGGTGGAGTTTGTTACGCGCCCAGCTGAGAACTGACCTGAAAGGCTCGGATTGAAGGCCTACTCTGAGATTCTGCTTGTCCTTGAGCTTCTCCAGTCCTGTCTAGTGTGTGTTTTTTTTTTTTTTTGGGGGGGGGGGGGTGGGTGTCAAGAGTTTTTGTCTTTTAATGTGAGAGAGATGTAGCTATATAACGAAATGGAGCTGTTCTTGATAGAGTCTTGTGAGGGGAGACCCCAGACCTGGATCCCTAGAGGTGACATAAGTACCATGAACCTGCGTGAGCATCGCTGGCCGGCTTGTCCTGCCTTCTGAAGGCTTCTTACTGCAGTTTCTCTTGCCGTGTGCTCAGGCGGATGATGATCAGATTCTGGGCTTCCACCAGACCTTTCTGCTGAGAAGCTATAGCAGTTCCTGGGTGTGCACCAACGAGGTCTTCAGGCTAGCCCTGCACAACCTTTGACCTCTGACATCTGGCCTGATTCCCCTGCTTTCCCGCTGTCTGTTAGTAAGGACCTGCATTAGAAGTGGGTGGCCTAAGCTTGCCTGGTTTGTAATGTGACTTTGACTCATGAATGCCATCTTCTATGCTAGATGCATTTGCCTCTGTAGCACCCAAGCATGACTTGGTTAGCGTTCCTATTAACAGTCAGGCTCGTCTTGGTAATGATGCGAGTGCCATCTGCTGTGTTTCAAGTGGCTGTGAAATTCCTCCCTGAAGACTGGGGAGCCTGAGGGTCATGCCCAGTCGGAGCCCCCTCCTTTCCGTTTTCACTCCTGGCACATACCGCCTGGTGTCCGCTTCAGATCTGCATGCTTTTTCAGTGCTTGTCCGCCTCTGACAGCATGCCGGTTTGAGACTTGGATCTCTCCAGAGTTCGAGATCTCACGTGGATCTATAAATACTAGGTCACGGACAGCTCTCGGAGAATTGGGATGGGGGGTGGTTTTCCATATTTGGCTGCTTAGATATTTCACTGGAGCAGTTCAGGTGAAGTACATCGTTCATAAGTTCTACAGCAAGGCCAATCCTGGAACTTGAGTGTCAACCGACAGGTTAGAAGTCTGACATGCTGTAATGATCTACCTGCTGACCCATGATTAACCAGCTTGTTATGCTTGAAAGGCAAAGCTGACAGAGCCTAGATCCTGATTTATGCACATGCATGGTGGGTATCGTGTTGAGTGGGACCTGCAGATGCAGTATAACACGTTTCTCTTGGTGGCAGCGTATGGTTGTTTAGAGCTTTGGCTACAGAGAAGCAGCAGCTTGACATTATCAGTTTGAATTTTTGTTTGTTCTGTACCAGTTTGATGACATACATTAATGTTGCTGAAACTGTCTTGAATAATGAGGGAATCTAGTTCCTTGTTAGTGTTCAGTTTTATGTTGCGTAGCTATTCAAGCTTTTGAAGTGGAACCCACTGTACCACCAAAGATCACATCCTAACACCGTGTTCCCTCCCACGTCTCTTCCAGGCTGATGAGGACCCCATCATGGGATTCCATCAGATCTTTCTCCTGAAGAACATCAACGACGCCTGGGTGTGCACCAATGACATGTTCCGGCTGGCCATTCACAATTTCGGCTAAATGCGCAGGTGGGAAGCGGGGAACGTGGGACAGCGGTGGAGGTGAAGGTCACCCTCCTGGCCCAGCTCACTCCCGACGTGCGCCTCCCTCTGCTCCCCACGCCCACGCCGTTCCTCCATCCCTGCCTCTGAGAAGTTAACCTCCTCTACACTGGATCCCAGATGTCGCTCATACAAAAAACAAACCCCGACCAGTCAGCGGACAGAACCAACACGCAGGCACGAGCAATCTCCGGGACACAAACTCCTGTTCTACGCTGAATGGCTACAGTCTGTCATAGCCCCTGCACTATTCTGCATGCTGTTGGGAACCTAGAATAGCTGCATTATTGATGCCAGAAGAGCAACTTACTTTTACACTGTTTTATACTTTCAGTTCATTGTTACTCGGGCTCAATTTTTCTCTCCCTTTTAGTTTACTGGCATTTAATTTTACATGTACTGACAGGTTGCTCCTGCAATCCAAAGAAACATCACTGACCAACCCATCGTCACCCCCGATCTGTCCCAGGGTGATTACTACAACCACAATACACAATAAATCTTGACTTTTTCTTAATTACAGTTTCTTATTTTTCCATCTTTTGTGTGTCTGCCTTTCTTTGCCTTTTTCTTGTCTTTTCATTGTCACTTTCCCCCTCAAAAATAATCTGACCGTATCTTCTCACAGTAGAGCACATGCTGTCTAAATGTCTAGCTTGCAAAGCTGTCAAAGTGAAGGTCTAGTGTGGTGCTTGAAGGACAAAATGGACTTCAGTTGAATGCACGTATCTCTTACAGTGGTAACTGACCTACACTCACTAGCGATTTCCAGGTTTTTCTGATCGCTGAAGGTCTTGCCTTCCCCCAGTACTGACGTAACCTCTACAGCAACGTGAGAAGCACCTCGTGCTTCGGGTGCCCTGCAGGAGCTGCTGATCCTCCTGCCCGGTGCCTGTGTCATTCTGGTGATACCTGTGTAGAATGTCACTTGCAGACTCGGTCAAAAGCAGCAGCATTAGCAAGTAAACAAGACGCATGTGCACATCGAGCAGGGGTGTTTGGCTGGGGGGTCCTCAGGCAAACAAATATTAACCCCACCCCACACTGTTCCTTAGTTATCTATAAAAGCACACTTTAGTGGTAATGGGTCTGGTCTGGTATTTTTTCATCCCCAGTTAAAAACCCACTGACATGGAGGTTTTTGTATATGACTGTCCCCTTTGATATTACTTTCTAATGTTTTTTTCCCCCAAATAGAACTGGCGAAGTTTCACTCAGTTACAGCACGTATTGCCTGAAAAATCAGAATTGCCTTTTATTTTTACATTGGGGGCTAAGGAATAGTTAACCCTGTTTAAGTACTGAAGGATTGTTTAAGTGTCTTTTTTTTTTCTTTTAACTTGTACTGCACTGCAATAGCTTACTGTCCAAAGGACTCTGTTAGGGGGGCGGAGGGGGACTTCGTGGTCAACGCCAGCTGGTTTCAGTTCATACCCCCGTTTTAAAAAGCTCGGACTTCTGTTGGTGACTCATTGCAAAAAAAAAAAATAAACAAGTTAAAGAAAGATGGATTCAGGTCTGTTAATTGTGCCTCCCAAATGAGAGGATGGGGATTCCTCTCGCTGGGGAGGTGTATAAAACACAGACCGCAGGCGTGGTAACGCAATGAGACACTTTGCGGAGGCTGATTTTACAGCATGTTTGCTCAGACAGTTCGGCTCCCTCGGAACTGAAGAGCGGGGTTCGGTTTCCCACTGGAGCGGATCCGGCCGCGGCTCACGGCCCCTGGGACGCAGCACCGGCTCCGGCAGCTTGGGGCGGCCGTAGATGAGCGCATCGGCAGCCTCGTGCAGACGCGGTCCCCACGCCTTCCCCCCCATGGCTTCAAACGCACATATAGACGTAGAGGACGCCACCCAGCATCTCCGGGATATTTTGAAGCTGGACCGAACCGGTAGCGGTGCCGGTGAGTCGTCGGCGACACAGAGGATCGGGGCGTGTTTAGGCCGCTGGGTGATGTGGTTAGACGTGAGGGAGACCTGGGCGTTACAGATAACCTGACCGATCGCCTATAACTCGGCGCAAACGGGCGGATCAAACGTGTTGCAGCCCCGCCGACGCTATTTGCCTCCCACTCCGCACACCGTGCATCTGCGGCGCTGGCCGAACTTAACGGGGTCCCTGACTAGCTGGGGGGATTCGGTGGCATTTTAACCGGAGAATAAACTTTAATAATAACGTTTAAACTGGTGCGAATGGCGCAGCTCACTGGCTCGGCGCGAATCCGATGAGCGACATGCAGTTATACCGAAATAGGCAGGTAACATTGCAAAAACGGCCTGCTCATACCACTGCATTGGTTTGGAAATATCGCTTTGTGTCTTTAGAGTAATAGATTTGTAGATGTAATCTTTCGGTTAGACCGTGCATTTTAAATTACAGCATGGTATATATTTTATAGCGCTGTTGATATTGTGTTGATATTTTCCTTATAACTATGTAGTCCAAACTACATACGAGTGAAGGAAAGTAACCTGAAACGATGTGTTGGTGATACAAAAAATACAGAATATGTTTTTGTAATGCATGCATCAACATTTTTGAAAATTCTCCACTTAGGAACAGCTCCAGCTGGAAGCCAGAAGACGTCTTTTAACGGCGACCTCAATGGCCTGTTTGGATCAGGCATCCTAATCCCCGACGAAGGAGTCACCTGCCCGCCCGCCAAGACCATGAGCGCCCAGGACAGACAGATCATGTGTGCATCCTCCTCATTTCCTGTGTTATCTTTGCGTTTATGATGTGCTTAAGTGAGGACAAGGGTTTGCACGCTGTTCAACATGCTGAAATGGAAGTCTGTATTTTTAATATTAAAATAAAACCAAAACACTTGTTTTGTGCGTTTAAACTTTTCAGTTCTGTTTTATGGTAGGCCACTTTGGCTGTTATATTTAAGTAGAGTCACACATACATACTGTCCAGGCAAATACGATTGATTTATAACAATATTACATATTAAAATCAAACAATCAAAAATAATTATAAATTAGTTTCTATAAAGTTGTAGGGAGCATGTTTTAGTCACTTTATGCTTATTGCATATTATTAGGGCACATAAAATATAATTGCTTTGATTTGGAAGATGCAGCAAGCACAAATATAACTGGATGCTTCAGGTTCATGAGATGCATTCATACATTATTACTGCAAGAAGTAATAATCCCATGAGATTCATAATAATGTGTGATCTGTCCTGTCATCGCGTTTTACTGATATGTGCACAGTGTGACAGACGTGGCATCTCTGTGTTTCCCAGACATCTCTCTGGTGATGACCGCTCCATCGGCATCGCCATCTCATCCAACGATGTGGAGATAGTTGCCAGCCATGACTCCAACATCAAGAGCGAAGCCCGGAGCAGCAACAAGGTGAAAAGCGATAGGATACAGCGCCTGGAAGTGGGATTGAGAGACAGGATATTATACTCAATGGTGGGTGGGATTATGATGTGCTGTCAGCCACTGATTGGTTCAACCCAATGGGAATCAATTAACCAATGATAAGTGAGTTAATTTTGATAGCAAATGACAGTGCATAATAATCCCATGTCAGACCTGGTATTATTGCCAAATGATTTATTAATGGTTGACATCTTAAAATCAAATAGGCTTGCCTTCTTGTAAGCCTAATCAGAGGACTAATTCTGTAGAGCAGACTATATGCCCAGAAATCCACAACCTGTGTGTAACTTTTTCCATTTTGTGTAACAGGTTAAAATCCAGCCTATGGCAAACTATGACTGGGAACATAAGTACTATTACGGCAATCTGATAGCGGTGTCCAACTCGTACTTGGCATATGTCATCAGAGGTGAGCATTTAAAAAAAATTAATCAGCATTTTAAAATTGATTTTGTTATTTAATCATATAGAGATGCAGGAAATTGCATATTAAAGGAACTGATATGTGGAATTGTGAGAGTCACAATGCATCACTGTCACAATCCTGGTGGCTCCACTGCATCAGAAATGGTCATTCCAGTGCAGGGTGTCACTCTGGAGGTTGCATAGCTCTGCTCTTTGGGGGCTCAGTGCTGAACTGCTTTTTCTGTAACTGCTTTATCAGATAGTTAGTCTGCTCATCTAGTGCAGATTCTAATGAGGCTGTACTTGAGCTATTAAAAAAAAGCCCTTGAAGACTGCAGTTGTGCGTTCCGAGACAAATCGGAACGACGTCCTAAAAAAAGAAATCAGGGATTCCGGCGTCTGATTTCTCATGCTGCATCAAGTTGTTGCAGTAACAGTTTATAACCAAACAGAGGGCGCTGTCGGTCTTTCTCTCAAAGCTGGTTTTCAGCAGCAAACCTTGATGGTTGATGATACTTTATTTATCCAGAAGGCAAAGGCAAAGCTCTGACTGTACAAGATTAAAACAATAAACGGAGCTGAAAATACGAAAAATAAGCAATACAATATAATGCATGAAGTACAGTAACACAAAATTTAAGGAATACAAGTATTATATAAGTAGAATAGAGTTTTAGTGTAATGTAAGTAATGTGAAAAAGAATTAAATACTTAATATTAAAAACAGTTGTTACAGTGCTGTTTGGTATATTCAGATCTCTTTTAATTGATATTTGAAAATGATGTGTCTGTGTTTTTAAAATTAATTAGTTAATGTTAGTCTGATCATATGTTCAGTGTTGGGGTTACACACAAAAGTAATCCATTACAGACAGAGGTGGAAAGTTCAGGTCCTAAAAGTAAAAAGGTTTTGTTTCAACAAAGCTGTTGAGTTTAAAGAGTCACAGTCACAGAGTACAACTGGTTGGTTGAAACAAAACCTTGGTCTGGATTTGCACTTCACAGACCTGAACTGTCCACCTCTGTCTAATAGATAAAGATAAAGGGTAAGTTGTGTTAAGAAATCCTTTAGGTATGAATTAATATACTGTGATTAGTAAGTGAAACTGACAGTTTAGTAAGTGAACAGTAATTATTACAGGAAGCAGTGTTTAGCCGTGTGCCCTTTGTCGAAGCGGCGTCTCCGTGCCCCGGTTTGCCCGCCCAGGTCACAACAGCTCGGCCATGATCCGCGTGCTGAGTGTGAACGCGGCGGAGCGAGCGCTGCTGAAGGGCTTCGCGGGCGTGGTCGCCGACCTGGCCTTCTCCCACCTCGACTCCGACCAGCTGGCCTGTGTGGACGAAGCCGGCGGCCTTTTCGTCTGGCAGCTGAGCAGCCGCGGCGGCAAGATACGGTATCTAACGGCGATGGCAGCATCGGCACCCGCAGCAGCAGCTGGCATCTTCCAGTGATGAATTAGGTTTTGATCCATATACACAGCTGGACATGGTGGGGTGAATCAGGTCAAGTCCCTACATCAGGGCCCCCGCTTGGGCTTGACCCTGCAGGTTGTGAGTGTTTAACCACAACACTGCCTGCTTAATTAATTATAGTCATTAATGTGGACTGTAAATCCTCAGACTAAATCCAGCGTACATGTGTTAGGGAAGTTTCCCTTATAAAAGACGTTATAAATGGAGGTTTGAAGTGGAGCGTGTCCCAGTCTGCATGGCATGTGCGGGTAACTCTGTGATGGGCACTGGGAAAGACTAGATTTCATGCATACTGGCAGCATAAGTTTAGTCTGTACAAAAGGTACTATAAGATTATGCTCCCCAGCAGTGCTTGATTGTAAGATTACGCTCCCCAGCAATGCTTGATTGTAAGATTACGCTCCCCAGCAGTGCTTGATTGTAAGATTACGCTCCCCAGCAGTGCTTGATTGTAAGATTACGCTCCCTAGCAGTGCTTGATTGTAAGATTACGCTCCCCAGCAGTGCTTGATTGTAAGATTACGCTCCCTAGCAGTGCTTGATTGTAAGATTACGCTCCCCAGCAGTGCTTGATTGTAAGATTGTGCTCCCCAGCAGTGCTTGATTGTAAGATTACACTCCCCAGCAGTTCTTGATTGCCGGGTTGGTTTCTGAATGAGCAAGTCAGCTTGATGAAACGCTGGCTGTCGGCTCTGTCCTTTTTTTTCTGCTGACGTGTATAATTCGAAAACAGTGACAGTGCGGGGCTGCCGTACACGCTGGTTTGGGACTAATCAAAATGTAATCAAACTTTTAAAGATCAGGATGGGGTGCAGAGATCCAAATAGATGATTTTGTGGTGCTGTAGCTATTAGAAAAGCATATATTTTATTTATGTGTCTGTTTATTCCCTTAAATCATATATTCTTTCCTATATGGGTGGATAATTTATGTTTACATGGAATTCACGGAAAATCCTGGTGGGGTTTACTGAATGAATACCTTCACAGATGACATACGATCTTCTGTTTTCAAGTCAAAGCTTTTTCTCTAAAATCTCTGCTATATTTTGTGTCTGGAACGCTGTGAGTTCGCTTGCTGACAGCAGCAGGACAGTGGCAGACCATGTTTAATGGATCCTTTGCTGCTTTTTTTACCCCCCCCCCCCCCCAGAGATGAGATCATCGTGCACGTGCTGAGGCCCAGCGACACCCCCCTGAATCCGAACCGGAGGCTCATCTGGTGCCCTTTCATCCCCGAGGAGGGTGAGGTTGGCCCTGAGGAGATGTTCCAGACCCTGGCTCTGCTCCATGAGGACCGGGTACTTACCCCGTCCTTCATACCCCGCCGTGCTCATCTCCAGCTGGCACCGCGACCAGCATAGTCCATAATATTCACAGGAAGCTCATATCTTTTGTACATTTTTGTTTTGGGGCGTGGTGTGTGGCTTGATGATATAGGATGCTGGTACTGTAATCAGTAGGTTGCTCGTTCGAATCCCTGGGTCAGCTGAATGACTTCGGCCCCCCAAGCAAGGCCTTAACTCCCAGTTGCTCCTGGGACTATCTGACTCTGCTGTTTAAATGTTAATATTTGCCAAGTGGGGCGAGTGGTTTAATCTGCGAATATAGCAGGAGCAGGGGTCCGGGTTCGAAGGAAGCTGCACGTTCACAGCTCTCTCGTTTGCTTCCAGGCCGAGGTGTGGGATCTCGACATCCTCACGGCGAGCCAGAGCTCGTGGCCAGCGGACAGTGCCGCCCTGACAGACGGCTTCATCACGGTGCGGGGTCACCGCGCGGTGAGGACCCAGCTCCAGTGTCACTTAGCCACTCCCATCCCTTCCACATTTCCTCGTGTCCTTCACTACAAATAGCTTTCTTTGAATATTTTTGCTGGCTTGGTGTTGATTGGTGGCTAGAGTGACCCAGCTCTGTCCCCCCCAGCCAATCAGCGAGGGCGCTTTGTCCCCTGATGGGGCCATCCTCGCCACAGCCAGCCATGACGGATACCTCAAGTTCTGGCAGATTTATATCGAGGGACCCAACTCTCCGAGGTTCGTACCCGTGTCCCGGCTCCAGGTGGCGCTAGCTGCAAAGTTCTCTGATTATGAATAACACCTCTGTACCTCTGTACTGTAGGCAGTAGTTTGAGGCTTAATTAATTTTACTTGTCTCTGCCTTGGAGTGCAGAGCTTAATCTTTTCGTGTCAAACGGTGAAATCTGTGGAGAGGTATCTCATAATTAGATCTGGGGCGATATGCCCCCTGTCCCCCCCCCTGCCCCCCCCAGGTGCTTGCTAGAATGGAAGCCCCACGACGGCAGGCCGCTGTCCTGCCTGCTCTTCTGTGACAACCACAAACAGCAGGACCCAGAGTGCGTACCCACAATGCACCGCTCCCCAGTTCCGCCTCGCCGCGTCCGGATTGACGGGGGGGTCGTGATGGTCTTAAGGGGGAGTGCCGTGAGCGGCTGCCGGGGAGGAGTGTCACCAGTGATGTGGGGATTCCTCGATGGGCCACATTTGCATCTTTCCGTCGTCTGTGATCACATGCATTTTACAGAAGCTGCATTCGAAAAATTTCCCACTTTTTTTTGGCAACCAGTGTGATCATTTTTAAGTTTGACTTGGGTTCCCTGCCACTTATATCTGCCCTGACCCCGTGCCGCCCCCCCCAGTGAGGCTCTCTCCCCACCCCCCCACCCCCAGGGTCCCATTCTGGCGTTTCCTCATCACTGGAGCCGATCAGAGCAGCGAGCTGAAGATGTGGTGCACGGTGTCCTGGACCTGTCTGCAGACCATCAGGTGGGCCCCCCCCCCCCCGCTTAGACACGCCCCCCCTGCTTAGGCACCCCCCCTGTCTACAGCCGCCCCCCCATGCCGCTGCTGATCTCTGTCTCACCTGAACTTCAGGTTCTCTCCAGACCCCTTCAGCTCCCCCATCATTCCCAGTCTGAAGGTCAGTCTAGACCTGACGGCCACGTACCTGGTTCTCACCGACGTGCAGAGGAAGGTGGGTGTGTCGCCCCCTGCTGGCTGAAAGCAGAACCTCCCGGTTAAGGCAGACTTCAGACTTCTCATGGTGGACAGAGTAGCAGGATCCAGGTCCAGGAGTGTTTGTGTTTAATATCATGATCCTATGAAGTTACGTAAAGCTTTGTTGTTGTCACACTGCCCAATGAAGGCAGAATACTGTAACTGCATATTTGATCAAAACTGAATTATGCCCGAAATCTGGTCTGTTAGGCTCTGTTTTATCTCGTGACAAATTCATCATTTACTTACGAACTACAGATAGTGGTAGACATTCAGAGAACTTTGAAGCCCTTTTCCTCAGTTTTAGTGTCAGTGTAGTTCCTGTGCTTCGCCTTTGTGGGGCAGTAGAGTACAGAGTGAAATGTAATTTCCTCCTTGAAAGTACAGCATTCACAACCGGACAGACATTACAGTGCTAAGGACAGGGTATCAGACAGCAGACAGAGAGATCATTACTTCCTGTATTATCTACACAACCTGACAAACACTCCAAAATAGACAAACGATGAACAGCCATACTACGTAACACTTGGAAGTCAGTGCATAGAAGCGCCCCCCCCCTCCCCCCCCCCACAGGTGCTGTACGTGATGGAGCTGGCCCAGGACCTGGAGCGAGGCCACGCCCACTTCAGCGCCATCTCCGAGTTCCTGCTCGCCCACCCTGTGCTCAGCTTCGGCGTCCTGGACACGAGCCGCCGCCGCGCGCCCGATTCCGAGGGCCTGCCCCTCGACGAGGAGAGCGAGAGCGCCACCAATGGTGGGTGTGCGGTGGGAGGCGTGGACCGCTCCGGCCCCCCCCCCCCAGAACACCAATCTGTCTGTTCTTCTTTTTCTGATGTAGACGGGGGCCAAGGGGCACTGGAGGCCAAAACGGGAGTGCAGATCAAACTGTACTGCATCCACACGAAGTGAGTGTGGATCCACCATCCCTCTGTATATACAGGGCTCTCTGCCGCCCCCTGAGGGTCTGTGCGTGTGTGACATCTGTGTTACTCTGTGTTTCTTAAATTCCATGTTTTCCCTAAAGTTTTTGGCGAAACAGATATTATGCAGAATGGACTAGCAATTCAACCAGTTAAAATATGGCACTGGGTGGAAAGGAAAACCTGTTAGAGCTTGGCCGGCACATTTCCACCACACCAAGTACCGTTGTTTTGGTACAGTACTTTAGGTGCTTTCCATTGACTTCTAGGCGAGTACCAGTACCGAAACTTCAAATACCAAAAGTGCCAAACCAGCTGGGGTACTACTTTGGTACTTTGTTACTTTGAGGTGGGACTTGAAATGCTTTCTTTGTCGATTGGTCATGCAAGTGAAGTGCAGACCTCTTCGTTCGTATGTCTGAAAGTTTGTAAGTTGAAAGTTCGTAAGTAGAGGAGCGTCTGTACTAGGATGTGTTTAACATACTAGGATCCTAGCAATGTGATTTTGTGGGTGCTTTTCCATTGCATCAACTACAGTACCTAGGATTGTAAAAAAAAAAAAAAAAAAAATTGGGGAATTTATAAAACAAAAAGGAGTTAATAAATTTCTCCCAAATGTGTCTACAAGTGATTTAAAGAGTAAGGATGAAAATGATTATGATTGTCTCGGAGAATGCATGTAGCACTCATGCAGTAGCAGTGGAGGTAAACTTTAAACAGATTTTTAAACATATATTAGCAATAATAATTTAGATAGCAAAGCTTGCCAATTTTTTTTCCTTTGACAGAGTAACAAAGTAAAGATATTTTAGCAAAACTTTAACCCCCTGTAAGGTCTGTACTGGACTGAAAGTAAGAAAGTAAGAAAAAGCCTTATTTTAATATAGCTGACTTGTGATGTGAGAATTGCATGTGATGTTGGTATTAATATTACACATCATCCAGCCCTATAAGATACTACAGTCATTTTTTAAATTCAGTACGAAATACCCCGTTTGGCGTTGTGATTTGGTGCTGGTTCCAGTTTTTACACCAGTGGAACACCAACACCTTGAAGTACCACACTTTTCATCCTTTCTTGAAGTACAAAAAGTACGGTAAAAGCACCCTTAAAAAGCATGGGGGCTTGGTGGGTTAACATGCTGCGCCTGTGATCAGAAAGTCACTGGTTCAAATCCCAGTACTGGAAGAGTGATGTCACCATAGTGCCCCTGAACATGGCCCTAACCCCCCAGTTACTCCAAGGACTATCTGACCCTCAAGTGCTTTGGATAAAAGCATCCACTACATAAGTAAAATGTAAATGTATAGCAGCCCTGTAGTGTCACTTGTAGACAGATGAAATGTGTGGTCTGAACGTGCTCAGCGCAGTTAATGAGACTTGTCATGTTTCATTGAACGTTCCACGCTCATATTGCTAACTGTGTTAGCCATTTTTGAGCACATGATTATTAACAGTCATTGCTGTTTCTCGTTAGCTTATTTTATCTTCGCACGCCAGATAGGATAGGATTTATCATGCTGCAGATAGCAAGTGTGACTTGGCGCACAAGTTAGTTCTGTTGTTATGCCCTGGGAGACCGAGGTCTCTTTGTTGCAAGGTGCCATTTTATGACCGTGTGGACAGCTGTAGTACTGCTTTATCCATCTGGTCATCATGTTCTCCAGTAAAGAGAGCATCTGTCCACCTAATCAGCATTTAAATGCACCCACAGGTCCCTGCAGGATGTACAGATCTGGTTCCAGCCACATCTTGGACCTGGAAACTCTCAGTTCCCGTCTCCTGCCAACACGCAGGCTGGCCTCGGTCAGTCCCTTACCTACATGTAGGCTTTCATTAAGTAGATTTTTTTTATTGACATGCTTGACAAGGTCACATTTTCTACATTTTTACTTTCATTTGCAGTATGACAGTTTGCCTGAAATCCTTGTTTCAGTTTCACTGGCACAGACTTGTGAGTTTCACAGGACTGACACAGACTCAGTCACTCACAGGACTGACACAGACTCAGTCACTCACAGGACTGACACAGACTCAGTCACTCACAGGACTGACACAGACTCAGTCACTCACAGGACTGACACAGACTCAGCCTTTCACAGGACTGACACAGACTCAGCCTTTCACAGGACTGACACAGACTCAGTCACTCACAGGACTGACACAGGCTCAGCCACTCACAGGACTGACACAGACTCAGCCTCTCACAGGACTGACACAGACTCAGCCTCTCACAGGACTGACACAGACTCAGCCTCTCACAGGACTGACACAGACTCAGCCACTCACAGGACTGACACAGACTCAGCCACTCACAGGACTGACACAGACTCAGCCACTCACAGGACTGACACAGGCTCAGCCTCTCACAGGACTGACACAGACTCAGCCACTCACAGGACTGACACAGACTCAGTCACTCACAGGACTGACACAGGCTCAGCCTTTCACAGGACTGACACAGGCTCAGCCACTCACAGGACTGACACAGACTCAGCCACTCACAGGACTGACACAGACTCAGCCACTCACAGGACTGACACAGACTCAGCCACTCACAGGACTGACACAGACTCAGCCTCTCACAGGACTGACACAGACTCAGCCTGTCACAGGACTGACACAGACTCAGCCTGTCACAGGACTGACACAGACTCAGCCACTCACAGGACTGACACAGACTCAGCCACTCACAGGACTGACACTGGTTCCTGATCTAGCAGGCCTGACACAGACTCACCCTCTCGCAGGCCTGACACAGACTCACCCTCTCGCAGGCCTGACACAGACTCAGCCTGTCACAGGACTGACACAGACTCAGCCTGTCACAGGACTGACACAGACTCAGCCACTCACAGGACTGACACTGGTTCCTGATCTAGCAGGCCTGACACAGACTCACCCTCTCACAGGCCTGACACAGACTCACCCTCTCGCAGGCCTGACACAGACTCACCCTCTCGCAGGCCTGACACAGACTCACCCTCTTGCAGGCCTGACACAGACTCACCCTCTAGCAGGCCTGACACAGACTCACCCTCTTGCAGGTTACGTATTGGAGGCAGGCGCAGAAGGCCTGTGCTCTGACACGGGGGCCAGGATCCCCGCCCTGCCGTCACCTGCCGACTTCTTGTCCCCGGCTGGTGATACCAAGCCCAAGCTGATGACCCCCGATGCCTTCATGACCCCCAGCGCTTCAGTACTGTGCCCTGGCACTTCTCTGCCTGCCCTTTCCGTCACACCAAGCATAATGTCACTCAGTTCTTTACAGCACTAAATGTACACCAGTGAAATAGACAGAAAGAGCTGGTAGACGATATATGCCACGATATTTTCATCCATTCACTTAGAACTCGCCAGCTTTCGTTTAATGGGTCTTGGAAGCTGATTGGTCTCTATGTCCCTCAGATCCCAGCCTCCCCTTGTGGCAGCGGCAGTAATCTGACCTTGATGACAGCCATCACCAACAACCCCGTCAGGTGGGCGATGTTTAGCGTCCCAGTCAGAAAGGAGATGCTCAGAGCTTTGCCTATAATGCATGGTTTAAGAAAGCATTTTGCCTGTGTCTAAGGTAAACCTATTGTCTGAGGCTAAAGTAAGTTTGTCGTCTGTGGCTAAGTTAACTATTAGCTAAGTTAACCATTAGCATATGGCTAAATCAAGCCTTTAGCCTGTGGCTAAAGCCAGCATTTCAAGCTAGCTCAAGTTCTCACAACATTCTGTCATGCAGGGGTGTAGAGGAGCCATCACAGAGCCCCAGCAGTTTGAGCCTGAGCAGTACAGTCCCTCTTGGAGTGGGGCTTTCCCCCATCCCCCGCCCCAGCATGCTCCTCATCCCTGGGCTGGGCGACCAGCTTCCCACCAACACTATCCAGGTATCATGCATGCTAACGAGCCATTAGCCCATGTAGCGCATTCTCCCGGTATTCTCAGCATCTCTGTGCTGGTCTCCAGACGGCCCCCAATCCCCCACTGGAGCCACTGCTGGCCTCGCAGGCGTCTCCAACGCGGGAGCGCTCCCCTGACGTCATATCTTCGGCCTCTGCTGCCGCGCCGCAGGATGCGCCCGCGGTTGCCTCGGAGACGCTGCCACGCGAGGCCGCCGCCCACCCTGCCGGCGCAGCACGCACGCACGGCCACCGCGATGCAGAACAAGAGGGCAGCGGGATCAGCATGGACACCCCTGCCAGCCTTCCCTGGCCCGCAGCCCCCGACATTACCCGAGAGACCTGCGGCAGCTTGCGAGATGGGGGCCTGCTGGACCGGTGAGCCGGGAGTGAGACAAAGTGACAGGCGTGAGATGGAAGCCAAAGTGACCGGCTTGTCTGCGCTGACTCAGACAATGCGAATCTTTAGTAAATAAAAGGTGTGTGACACGCTGCCACCCCTGTTTTTGTACCCCCCCCCCCTGTGTTCCAGCTCCACTGAGGAGATGAAAGACAAGCAGAAGTCATCACCATACCGCAGACGACCCTACAGCTTAGCGCGGAATGACAGCCAGGGCGGCAGCACTGAGCAGAGGTATAAACGCGGGAGACGGGCAGACACATAAAACACGACCTCAACGGGGTAAAAGACAGACCTGCAGATACACACAAGGTTATGTCAGAAAGACACGAGCAGCACACACAAAGGGTCACACAGGTTTTATACAGGTGAACAAACAAACAGGCAGATAGACACAGGGGAATGTCAGGAAAACATGAACAGTCACACACACATACAGTCACACTCACACACATACAGTCACACTCACACACATACAGTCACACTCACACACATACAGTCACACACATACCTGTACAGTCACACACACATACAGTCACACTCACACACATACAGTCTCACATACATACAGTCACACACATACAGTCACACAGGTAAACAAAGGAACAGGCAGATAGACACAGGGGAATGTCAGGAAAACATGAACAGTCACACACACATACAGTCACACTCACACACATACAGTCACACACATACCTGTACAGTCACACACACATACAGTCACACTCACACACATACAGTCACACTCACACACATACAGTCACACACATACCTGTACAGTCACACACACATACAGTCACACTCACACACTTACAGTCACACACATACAGTCACGCACACTTACAGTCACACACATACAGTCACACAGGTAAACAAAGGAACAGGCAGATACACACAGGGGAATTTTATCTGGATGCAGTAGAGCATTGCTGTTTTACACCCACAGTCGTTTCTGGCAAGGAACCAGCCTCCCATGTGTGGTCTCCATGTTTCCTGCGAGACTGAAACTCACAAGCTACGGCACAGTACACTGAACACCATTCAATGCTCTCTAACAGCCCCATTTTGCACTAATTCATAAAAAAAAAAAAAAAAAACACCCAGCCACTTTTCTCACACCCTGTCGCCCGGGAGACAGTGACCATGACGACGAGGTGGCAAGCCCGACATCCTTCTCTGGAAACTGTGGCTCCCAGTCGACATGCAGACTCCCAGGAAAGGACTGGAAGATGTCACCCAGGGGCCCGGATAAGCTGAGGAGGCAGGCCCTGAAGGAGGCAGGGTGGGTTCTACCAAGTCACCAGTATGGCTGGGGGGGGGGGGTCCACTCTTTCTTGAATGTGACAAACTGCAAAGTTCATGTCATTGTGATTGTGTGTTCAGTCACATGTAATATTCTTAAAATAATGAGTCTTTATTTCATTACCAGAGATTCCTCGCAGTCCAGGCGAAAGGAATCTCAGGTGGGTCCTTAACGTCACACATACTGTCTGACTCAAAATGTATGTCGCTTTGGATAAACGCTTCGGCTAAATAAGTAATATTGCAATGTTTTTAACCGTAAAATGATGAAATTCAGGTTTCTCCAGTCTTACAGAAGCTGGTTAGAGATACTTAGCTTTTGGGTAGGTGCTGGGTCATTGTGTGTGTGTGTGTGTGTGCCCGCTTGGATGACAGATAAAGCCTTTCCTAGCATGTAGACAGTGTTAGCCCGTCCTCTCTATGCAGGTGAGCATGGACTTGTTGCAGGAAGTGCTGCGCAGCCAGCAGAGGGAGATCGCAGAGCTGCGGCAGGGCCAGCTGGAGCTGCAGCAGCTGTTGATGGGCTCTGCAGACGGGCTGCAGAGTTCCATCCTCCGGCACATAGAGATAGTAACGGTGACCCGGCAGGAGCAGGACCGTATCCTTCCAGCTCCTGCAGCTGCACTGAGGGCTGCCGAGATGCACTCAATCTGAGAGCCCTGCTAACAGATTCATCATTCAAGAATCTATTGTCATTTGCAGTCTGCTTCACTATGCAATGGAAATTCTACTCTGCTTGTGATTCTGGTACCCAGGAAACACAAATTAAACACAAAACATAAACCACAAATACAAATGAAGGTGTTTACAGTGAGACAGTTAATATGATTAGAATTATAATGGTGGTCCAGCGCTGTTGGTGTTTGGGTCCCTAATAAATATGTAAACACAGTGCAATGTAAACATGATGCAAATATTGCAAAGGAGTGGATAAGTAATAGTAGGAGGTAGATAATCTGTCCTATATGCCAGGTTTTAGTGCAACAAAAGGAAGAACGGAAGAATGGGTGAGAGTGTTCAGCTGACAGGGGCTAAGTGTTGAGTTTGGTCAGGCATATAGGGCCATATATTGAGAGTGTTCAGCTAACAGGGGCTAAGTGTTGAGTTGGGTCAGGCATAGGGTCTTGTATTGAGAGTGTTCAGCTAACAGGGGCTAAGTGTTGAGTTTGGTCAGGCATACAGGGACTTGTATTGAGAGTGTTCAGCTAACAGGGGCTAAGTGTTGAGTTTGGTCAGGCATACAGGGTCTTGTATTGAGAGTGTTCAGCTAACAGGGGCTAAGTGTTGAGTTTGGTCAGGCATACAGGGACTTGTATTGAGAGTGTTCAGCTAACAGGGGCTAAGTGTTGAGTTTGGTCAGGCATATAGGGCCATATATTGAGAGTGTTTAGCTATCAGGGGCTACAGTGTTGAGTTAGGTCAGCCATGTAGGTCCTCATCATGAGAGTGTTGGGTTAATGACCCTGAGCCGCTGGGTGTTCAGAGCTGAGGATGGAGCTCGTCCTGGCAGCAGAGCAGCAGGAAGCCCGGCTGGTGCAGGACCACCTGTCCGAGCAGCTGGTTCAGGCCCTCGGCAGCACGCTGTCCGGCCGGCTGGAGCGGCTGCTCCGCGAGGAGATGAGGAGGACCCTCCCCCACAGTGAGTATACTTCCGGTTCCCCCATGAAGACCGCTCTTGTAGGGGTTAAGCACACGGCCTTGTGACTCCATCCACTGGGCTTCCTGCTCAAATACCCTCGAGTGAGGTACTTCAGATTAAATGTGACCAAAATGTAAAACGTTACATGTAAAGTGTTACATCTAAAGTGATTGTCGACAGGGTAGCTGGGTTCAGATGGCATGGTGCCACATTTTGCTGTACGGTTTGTGTGCGTACAGAGTTGCTGTCACTTTGGGCCGGTTTGATAGAGAGCTCCGAACCTCTGTACATATTGGTGTATTCAATCTGCCTTGATTGTCTCGGTTGACAGCGCAACGATTTCCGTTATGGTTGAAGCCCAGTTTGAAGACGTAAAATATTATTCCCGCTGGAGGTGGCCGTGCTTCTGGAGAATAAGATCTCACCCGAGGCACTATGCCGGCAGTTAGTGCTGGGTTCTGGGCTTGGATGCTGTATGAAGGCTCTGCTTAATACGATGATTTAAGTTAATCTGATATTTAGCTGCCGTAGAGATGGCTGTAGGCTGTCCATTGAAGGTCTTCTCAGCTTTCCGAGTGAGGGCCTTTTGGGCCCTAACCACAGTGTTGCTGAGACTGCGTTTGCTACACGACCACCCAAAATGTAGATTAAAGAACTTTTTAAGGATGTTCTTCTGTAAAAACCTTCATTCATCTGTGTCCTACTCAGCTTGGCTAGAAGATGGCTTGTAAACTGTGTCTGTAATTGTAATTGGGGACAATGTGTAGGGTTTAGAGCACTGTTCCTGTGATGGGAAGGTTGTTGGTTCAAATCCCAGAGTTGACAGTGAGATTTCACCATTGGGCCCTTGACCCTGAGTTATTCCAGGGACAGGCTAACCCTGCATTCTTAATTCTATGCCGCTTTGAATAAAACTGTCAGGCAGATCAATAAATAATAATGATCCTAAATAAAGCAGAGGTGTCCTGTCTGTTGTGAATGATTACAGTTTTAGGTTTCCCAGTGGCAGAATGTGAGAGCCTAGATAACCACGGCTCCTGGGGGAGTTTCAGTGAGATTGTCCTTGGGGGGGGGGTGTGCCCCCACCTGCCCTGGAAAAGCAAGTAGCCTGCAGGGGGAGTAGATCAGAGCTTTGGGTGGGTGTTTGTCGTGACTTTCAGTTTTCCCTGCTTTGCCTCTTTCACAGTGGGAGGTGTTTTATAGGATTTTACACAAGCTACAAGGTTAACTTGTCCCAGCACATCCACTCTCCACAAAGAGGTGTAGTTGAGATTCGTAGGACGTCGCTGGCCATTTCGCGGTGTCATTTGAATGGACGAGCAGGGACAGAACTACCAGACAATTAGCCAGATGCCGTTCACCATGTCACTCCCTCGAGCCACACGCTAAATTGCCTTTCTTTCCACGATCGTAGCCGTTCAATCGCAGTAATGAGAACTATTTAGTAAGCCTGGAACTGAAACCAGCTGGAAGAAAAGCCGTTTAGAAATGTAGAAATGGCTTGATATGTCCAGCAGTGGCTCAGCCGAAAGCCGAAAAGTTAGCTTGGATAATCGTTAATCCGCTAACTCAAACGTTTTACTTGATAACACTAATCTGATAGCTGCTAAAAAAAATTGTGGAAGCTAACGATAACCGCTAATCACTAACTTTTGTTATATGAATTTAGCTTCGATTTGGTTTTGGGGTCTGAAGCAAGCAAGAAATCCAGCTCTGTGATACAGATCCTAATTCTCCGCTTAGTTCAGAGTGCCCCAGGTTAAATGGACTTTATTTTTGTTCACTTACATTTAGCTCAGACTACGTAAAATTAAAGTTATCGACTAATTACGTCTTGTGTTTATATGTAGTCAACCAGCAGAGTGCAAGATAGACTGTTGCAAACACGCTCACAACAGTCCAGAACAAATATGTATGAATCTTGGATTTGAACGTTTCTGACAGTTTTACTTTACCTCCGAAAAAATGTTAGCGGATCTACAGTTAGTGGAAGTAAATTTACAGGAAGCTAATTGGTCCGCTAAGAGTTTGCAAAGTTAGGGTACATGCTCATCCGCTCGCGAAAAACTTAGCTTTGCTAATTAGCAGTTAGCAGATTAGCGGAATCCTGCCCACCACTGGGTACGTTAAAGTGGTGTCTCTGTTCACAGCCATCTCCAGTAGCCTGGAGCCCCTCTCTGCTCAGCTGAGCACTGCTGTGAGCTCCAAGCTGACTTCCGTGGAGGGGACTCTCAAGGAGAATGTGCTCAGGGTTACCAAGTCAAAGGTCAGTGTCTCACCCAGAAATACAAGCAGCATTGTTAAGGTCTTGGGTCTTGAGCTCCAAGGATCATTATGGAACAAGTCTGTGCCATTTTTCAGCTTGTGGGAGTTTTACTTCCACAGAAATGTTCTGAGGGCAGACCGAAAGATGATTGGTTCAGAGAGATAACCAATCAGATTGTACAGGAGGTGGGTTCAAGAAAGATGAGGAGGCGGGACCAAGACATTTGGTTATCTCTCTGAATCTGTCATTTTTGTGTAAGTAAAATTCCCATGAGCCATTTAAAATGCCTGTGACATTTTCCTGCATGTCTGTCTGAGGGCTGCCAAAGCACTTTACAAAAACATGACAGTTAAATAGTCATGTAGTGGGAGCGCTGTTAAAGCGTTACACTTCTGTGCTTGAGCGTCTGGGTCCTTGCTCTCTATCTCTGGAGCCTGAATGCTTCACCCTGGTCCCTTCCTCAGTCCAAAGACACACAGTTAGGCTAATTGCCAAAGTGTATCAGTGGGAATGTGTGTGAGTATGTGCTGGTACGTGCCCTGCGATGGACTGGCATCCTGTCCCGGCTGTACCAAGAGCCTTGTGCCCTGCGATGGACCAAGGGCCTTGTGCCCTGCGATGGACTGGCATCCTGTCCCGGCTGTACCCCAGCCTTGTGCCCCGTGCTGCCAGGCATAGGTTCCCATCATTGTTTACAGCCCCCCCCCCCGGCAGTTACAGTATATAGGGCCAGTGGACTCTGCTTTGTATCAATAATGGAATTTGGCTCTCAGTGAAAAATAGTTGGGGACCCTTGGTTACGGGTCAATTTGTAGTTTCTGGACCTGAAATGCCCAACATTGTTTGTAATACCAGTACTGTCAGTGATGCAGTGTGTATGTGAAGCTCATTTTGGTACCATGCAGTGGCTCTCACCCCGAGATGTTCTGGTCCTTCAGAACACGACGGAGGCCATCGGCAGGGCCGCGGCCGAGGTCCTCCAGGGCCCCATCCAGGCGTCCTACAGGGACACCTTCGACAGCGTGGTGCTGCCCCTCTTTGAGAAGGGCTGCCAATCCATGTTCCTGCAGATCAACGACAGCTTCAGGCAGGGCACGCAGGAGTGTAAGAGCCCCGGCGTGCCTCTGTGCACACTCACACGTTTCACGTTTAGGCGTAGCGGCTGGCCTGAGATCCGGGACGTGCGTCTCCCATCCAGACATCCAGCAGCTGGAGAGTCAGGCGAGGAGCCGGAGGCAGCGGGAGCGGGAGCGGGACGCGAGGGACCCCCTGCTGGTGCACCTGCAGCACGTCATCGGCGCCTTTCACGGCTGCAGCAGCCGGCTGGGCTCCGCCACGCTAGCCGGCGTGCGTGCCGAGATCCAGCACCAGCTGCACACGCTGGTGGGAAAGTAGGTACCTCTCGCTGGCTTCTCATTGGCCAGTAGAGAGTCCAGGCACGTTCTGGGGGTGGCTGGGCAGCTGGCCGTTTGTCCCGAACTTTTAAAAGTGCCTCCCTCTTTTTTCACAAATGCATATTACAGTGAATATAATCACATGTGTTATTGGAGTTTTGCGGCTTTAGGTACGAGGATGTAAACTGTAAATTATAGGGGCGGTGGGGGGGTTGTAATCGGTCCCCCCCCCCCCCCCATCCTGCTGTGGTCTCATCCAGCCTGCAGGACTCCATCCTGGTGCAGGTGCAGCGGGCCGTGAAGGGTGAGGTCAGTCAGGCCGTGAAGGAGCAGCAGGCGGTCGTCACCTGCAGCATCATGCAGGCCATGCGTTCGGCCGCCGGCTCCCCCGCACCCCCCGCGCCCCCCGCCCAAGTCGACTACCAGGCCCAGCAGGCCAGCGTGCTGCTGCTGCTGCAGCAGGGCTTCATCAACCAGGCCTTCCAGCAGGTGGGCCGGCTCACGGCACCACATCTCCCTCTCTGTCTCGCTCTGCCTCGCTGGCTCCCCCTACAGGCCCAACTCTCATTCTGCCCGCGCAGGCCCTGTCAGCGGCCGACCTGGACCTGGTCCTCTATGTGTGCGAGACGGTCGACTCCCAGCTTGTGTTTGGACGCCCCCCCTGTCCGCTCATCCAGCCCGTGCTGCTGTCCCTCATCCAGCAGCTCTCCACCAACCTGGCCACCCGTTCCGAACTCAAGATCAGGTACAGGGGGAATGGGAGGACAGGGGGGGCGTGTCCTCACACACACAGATAAGCATGTGGCCCCCATCCATGTGTATGCGGCACTCAGTAGCTGATGCTAGCTGATCTAACCACTGGAGTTCAGTAACTTTGTGCTAACAATGAAAAGGTTGTGGGTTCAAATCCCAGGGAGCACATGAATTCACTTTGGAAACAGTCACTGTGGACAACAGCGTCTGATGAATAAAATATAAATGTGTGTTCGTCCGGCCTAGCCCAGAACCGCGGCCCAAATCAGCCACAGTTCAGTCACTGTACTAAGATGATTCGAGGTGATCTTACATTCAGCCATTGGCCTCTTTTGATGACTACAGCCCAGCTTGAGTCTGATATTTACAGCACGTTTAACCACCATTAATATCGCCATTGCTCTGATATTGTATTACAACACACCCATGTTTACTGCCTTGGGGTGACTCTGTTGTGATAGATGAAAATGAATCGAAACTGGATTTAAATATGGAATTATCAACCTTGTGGTTCCTAAGTGGTGTTTGTTAAAGTGTTTGTTCCTCTGCAGGCAGAGGAAGATTTTCCTCTAAACAAACGGTGAGCGTTGAGGATGGCCTGCATTGAATAGTGCTGCCATAGATTGATTGTTTTCATTATTTAAACCAGGTCAGCGGTATTAATCTGGTTGGTTACTCATCTCCTGACTTGCACCGTAACCTAGACGACTTCAGGGGTTACACATTAACCTGAGATATGTTAAGCTGGTAAAGTGGAGAAGCTGCTTCCAGGAGAGGTTGCCAGATCTTCTGAACTATCAGTCTACACTCTGGAAAGTGTTTTAGGAGCTTCTTATGTTCCCCAAAATCCTTTCCTGAAGTTTTCCACATGGACAGAGAGAGAAGATGATGGCGCTTCTGTTCTGGTGTTCCTCCTGATGTCCTGTTTTGCCCACAGTTACCTGGAAGAGGCGCTGTTGAACCTGGACCACAGCGACCCCGTGACTCGTGACCACATGAGC
The DNA here is from genome assembly GCF_048594095.1 of Paramormyrops kingsleyae. Lineage (NCBI taxonomy): Eukaryota > Metazoa > Chordata > Actinopteri > Osteoglossiformes > Mormyridae > Paramormyrops > Paramormyrops kingsleyae. Next base: position 31,356,374 of record NC_132809.1, read on the forward strand.
TCGGTGCTGACGCAGGTCCGGCAAAAGCTGTTCCAGTTTCTCCAGCTGGAGCTGCACAGTCCCCTTGGGACGAGAGCCCGCCGGCTGCTGCTGATGCTGCAGGGCCTGCTCCTCCACTAGGCCTCCCCCGGCCCCTCCACCATGGTCTGCGGGCACCCCCACCCCGAATCTGACGGCTGAATCCATCATCTGTAGAGATCCCATACAAGTTCTGCTTCTAGTGTACAGGTTCCCTGGATTATTTAACTCAGACGGGGCTGAACATTTTTCCTATAAAAAGCCATCGGTTGGGTTTCGAAGAAGGACAAAAGAAACCCCACTTTACGTTCTCCATTTTATTTGAAAAATAACAAGGAAACAGGATCACAGGAGAGAGCAGATGATAATCTGAATGTCGTATGCTGTACATTGATGCTGACTGTTCATTCCTCATTTTTTTTCCCCAATTGAATGAAACGATTCCCTTCTCCCTGCTCTCCTTCCTCTGCGTTCTTCGTTTTGTCTAGAGAGCAGCCTGAAACTGAAAGAGCAGTCATAGCAGACGCTTTCGGTTTTTACTGCAGGCTGAAACGCCCCCTTCCCTGACCTCCCTGCTCCTCAGTCCCGAGGTTGAAACTGATGCCCGTCTCTCTGCACGTTTGAGTTGAGCGAAGTGCTCATCAGCCCTGGACAGGGCTTTCCCTCGGCTCGCCGCTTTAGATATAGTTTTTTTTATATACACTCACCTAAAGGATTATTAGGAACACCTGTTCAATTTCTCATTAATGCAATTATGTAATCAACCAATCACATGGCAGTTGCTTCAATGCATTTAGGGGTGTGGTCCTGGTCAAGACAATCTCCTGAACTCCAAACTGAATGTCAGAATGGGAAAGAAAGGTGATTTAAGCAATTTTGAGCGTGGCATGGTTGTTGGTGCCGGACGGGCCATTATGAGTCTGAGTATTTCACAATCTGCTCAGTTACTGGGATTTTCACGCACAACCATTTCTAGGGTTTACAAAGAATGGTGTGCAAAGGGAAAAACATCCAGTATGCGGCAGTCCTGTGGGCGAAAATGCCTTGTTGATGCTAGAGGTCAGAGGAGAATGGGTATGCAGCAAAGCATTTGTGAAGCCACAACACGCACAACCTTGAGGTGGATGGGCTACAACAGCAGAAGACCCCACCGGGTACCACTCATCTCCACTACAAATAGGAAAAATAGGCTACAATTTGCAGGAGCTCACCACAATTGGACAGTTGAAGACTGGAAAAATGTTGCCTGAACTGATGAGTCTCGATTTCTGTTGAGACATTCAAATGGTAGAGTCAGAATTTGGCGTAAACAGAATGAGAACATGGATCCATCATGCCTTGTTACCACTGTGCAGGCTGGTGGTGGTGGTGTAATGGTGTGGGGGATGTTTTCTTGGCACACTTTAGGCCCCTTAGTGCCAATTGGGCATCGTTTAAATGCCACGGCCTACCTGAGCATTGTTTCTGACCATGTCCATCCCTTTATGACCACCATGTACCCATCCTCTGATGGCTACTTCCAGCAGGATAATGCACCATGTCACAAAGCTCGAATCATTTCAAATTGGTTTCTTGAACATGACAATGAGTTCACTGTACTAAAATGGCCCCCACAGTCACCAGATCTCAACCCAATAGAGCATCTTTGGGATGTGGTGGAACGGGAGCTTCGTGGCCTGGATGTGCATCCCACAAACCTCCATCAACTGCAAGATGCTATCCTATCAATATGGGCCAACATTTCTAAAGAATGCTTTCAGCACCTTGTTGAATCAATGCCACGTAGAATTAAGGCAGTTCTGAAGGCGAAAGGGGGTCAAACACCGTATTAGTTCCTAATAATCCTTTAGGTGAGTGTATATAATATATGTTTATATTGTTGTGTGGAAAAAAACACTGTGTATTTCAGTCAGGTGAGCTTATAATTCGTTTAAAACTTAAATGCTGGGAGATTATGGCTGCACTGTACAGCTTAACTCTTCGGAAACAAGGTGGCAATATTTTGGTTATCTGCTATTCACAACAGTCACGCGAGCCTGGTTACAATGCGTGATCTTTTGGGGCTGTATTATAATTGATCTCTACCCCAGTCTCAGGCAAGTAAGTCATCGAATGAGAGAAGTAAGTCATTGAATGAGAATCATTACAGGTATGCTGTCATTAGAGAATTAGCGAATTGCACTACGGATTTATGCAAGTAATTTGGAGGCTGCAATATTAGTTTTAGTCCCTAGAGGGCAGTCCTGTGGTGAAAGTGTCCTAATAATAATGGGTCACCAAAAATCTTACAGGCATAAGAACACGTGAGTAATTATGGCCAAGGGGCTGTAACTTCGCTGTATCTTTCATGCTGATGCTGTGAACGTAAAAACACTTCGTGATAAGTACTGTGACGGTTTATCTCACCAAAATGATTCACGTCTCCACTGAGGCTGATTCCTTTGTATTTTTGTTTGAACTCCTACCAGGTAAAACCCACTAATGTGCAAGATCGGTAAGCAGGAAAACAGCTACCGACTGATTTCTTTAGACTTTTAAAGCGTTGTCCTCCACTAAATAACACATAAATGTCAGTTTCATGGGATGGAAAATCCCGGTTTCCCAAAGTGCCTTAAGGTTGTACTTCCAAATCTTTTTGAAGTTTGCAAAATTGAACCGTAAATGATCTCAGTTTGGCGTGGAATAAGAATTTGGTGTTAGCTTCGACTGGCCCTCTGTTAGCTCAGAACCGCGTTGCATTAGCATTAGTAGCTGTGTGCGGCGTTCTGCCTGTGCAGTGATGGGCTTGCAGGCCTCAGCTCTACCTGCCTTCTACAGTCAGACTGGTGGCAGGTTATAAAACCTTGGTTTGTCGGAGCTGAGATGCTGTGGTGGTTTCAGGCCGTGCGTGACCGTCGCCCCATTCCATACCTGATCACAAAATCCACAGAAGGATTTTGTGACCAACGGAAGGATACAGAGTCGGTGCCTGTTTAAGGAAAACCAGATGAGTACAAAACATAAATGCCTGCCTTCTGTTTGACCTGTTCGGATCTGGATACCATGAAGCCAGTACCAGAGTAGGTGGAAGTTGTAAGACATTGTAAGGGTCAAAATAGTAAAAGTAGTTTTGAAATCACTTTAGGTTGGCATCAGTATTTATTAATAGTACTTCTGCATTATTTGTTCCTTGCATGTTTCATTTGTCTGGAACTTGAACAACATCTGTGAGGAATATCATACCTCTATATTACTATATAATAGACATCAGAAAAAAAAACAATTGGGTTAAGAGTTCTGTGTCATTCTGCATACTTCCATTGTATGATTTATTAGAAAATACTTTATTACTCCAAAGCTAATAGCAAAAAATAGCTTGAGTTGCCATTAATAAAATATGGACATGCACGTCATGCTTGGGGAAGATGCGCTCGCTTGGTATGTGGCTTGCGTTTGAGCCCTGAAATGGCGCCCTGTTTTCGCCACCCTCCCTCCGTTATTGTGTTAGAGGCCGTTTTCCCCTCCAGCTGCTCCGAGACGCTTGCTGAAAAGGCGCCCTTTTGTACGACCCGCTGGCCTGACTTCTGTCCAAATGTGATGGTGTGAAATCTCAAACAACATCACTTTTTCATCGCGTTTTGTAATAATGGTAACTGAACACTTCAGAGTCTGTATGAGAGCCCATTTTTTCTTCTTTGGCTTACTAATACAAGCCCCGTGGAACAGGGTTCAGCTGGCAGAAATTAAAAAGGTCTTTGACCAGTTTACTTCTTTCTGGAACTACAAAAGTTCTTATTTTGCATTGGATTTCATAAGTCAGTAGTTTAACGTATCATGTCACCCCCTCTATTATGTTGTACACGGAGAAAATATTCAAGCAGCAAATAATGGACATTGTGAAGCGAGTGCAGGTTGAATTGGGTTACTCATGGAAAAAGTCAGGGTAATGTTACGTTTGCACTGTTTAATTCAAATAGTTCAGATTTTGATCAGGTTTAACGAAACAAAATGGAAAAGAACGTCAGGAATTTGTTGCGCTTACGCTATATATTTATAGGCTAAATGTATTTTCCGAGTTTCTCTGAGTTTTTTTTTTTGTTAAAGACAAACTATTTGTATCTCTTCGTCTTGTTAAAAGTTATATTGATTGTGCTTAAGCTGTTATGTTGTATATTTTACACTTTTCTCTTTTGATCTAGCTTTTGGATACAATTTGAGAAATGCGTAAAATAAAATGTTTTAACTTGCTTTTGGATACAGTTTAAGAACTGCACAAAATAAAATGTTTTAACTTTCTTGGTATTCTGTTCTGATTATTTTTGAAAGTCAAAACTCAATAACAAATCGATTTTCTGTAAATCAGCGAAGAACAGTAATATGAAAAAACTAACAAAAGGCTAAAAATGGCTGTATGTGCGCCAGTCACGATTATGAAGTTGCGCCACTTATTCGACAGTACGTAACTGATCAAAAGATATCAAACATCGCACCACATATGAGGTGCTTTACCGATTCTATTAACAGATATTCGATAATAATGTTCTTTAGTGTTAATATACTTCCTGAAAATAGAATTTTGGGCTAACTTTTGTTTCATGCCTGTTTCCACTGAAGCTTGATCTCGCCCCCTTTGTAGGATGAGACGCGTATTTCACTCAGTCACCCAGTCAGCCCGTGGCTCCCGCCGCACACATCCTGCCCTGAAACGGACGGCTGCTGGAGCAGCCTTTTCCCTTATTTTTCGCAGTCATCCACTGATAATTTAAAAGAAATCACCATCATCTGTTTTTTTTTTACTTCATCGCCCTTCCTTTGGATTCTATTCAGGATGAGAATTTCCTTGAATTGCGTGTGTTTGGTCATGCCTGTTGCTCTCCATCTCAGTAAGTGACATTTTTGCACTTTCACTTTTCTTTAATTGTCTACTTTGACTCGTATTTCGCGTTATTTTCTGCCTGCCGTTTGCGTGAATTTTGTAGGTTCTATTTTCGCTGCTCTGCACCCCGTTTCATGCGAACGCGTGCGTACGGATACACTTATAAGAAACTGAAAGATTATTAGATTATTAACGGCGTTATCGATGGGAGTCGGCACAAGACAGCAAAGTGTGCATTCAGCATTGCAGTGTAAACCATCAAAGCAATTGGTCTGAAATCGACGTACAGCATTGCCGTTGCATTAAGTTATACGTATATCTATTTATGTACGTATGCCAATGCACATCTTCAAAAGTTATCTGCAGCACAGATTGTGAATCTAACGTGGAAATACAAGTGCGTTTATTATCTGACTTATAAAATTTAGGTTACTTTATTGTGTATATATTAGTTTTAAGTATAGGATATAATGCTGAAATTCACTTATGCTTTCTGAATCTATATCCTTATCCGAAATAAAGGTAACTATATCTAGTTTTGTAACCTAACTTGTCTATTTGGTTAAGCTGACATTTCGGGCTTGAACCCGGAAAAAATACTTAAGAAATCAACCATGTAATTTTTCGTTAAGATTTCCAAAATCGCAGTTTAAGACAGTGGGCTGTCGGGTTAAAATCCACGTGATTCCGGCAGATCTAACTGACCGTGAAGGTGTGCGATCAGCCGCTGGGTTTATATGCCCTGTGCTCTGAAACCGCAACACGGACAATTTAACTGCAGATGAAAAACGTGCAGCAGGTTATAGAAACGCGATGTGTCACCTGTCCGGAAAGCTTCAAGTCATCATGTACAGGCAGTATTGTCCTCCAAGTCGTAATATCATGATAACTCTTGACAGCATCTGATGCAGTAGTCTGTCTCGGCATGCATTAACTCGTTTTATATTATAATGCATCCACATCCGCATGTTACCTCGCTGGGGAAATAACGTGCTGACAAATAGGCTATAACTAATCTGTGAATGAATTGCAACCGCCAGAGCATTCTCTCTCACTGGAGAGCGAAAGCGGAATAACTAGAGAATTAAACATCTTTTCTTTTCTCTAGCATCAGTAATTTTTAAGGTTGTTAAAGACATGCTGTCTGTTTATCCTTTCCTGGTATTGTTATGAGATTAAATGGATTTGTTCAGACGCGAGTAATCATAATCTTCCTATTAATAAGTGGCGCATTTTCAGAACCGTGCAAATCAGAGGAGATTTCCACTCTATACGAGTAGGCTACTGGTAACGTGATGACGACAGTAATTCAAAAAAGTTTCGCATTTTGAGTCATTACCAAAAAATCGCATAGTCTGCGTTATGCATTAAGTCTGTGAACGTAAATTTCTTGGTGTAATATATTATTCTCCGCTTCAGTTCTTAAGTGTTTGCTGCTGCGGCACTCTATTGACCGGAATTGCGCTCTTTGCACTTGTTTGAATGTGCCTATGCGAAATTTCTATGGTATTCAGTGCTGGCTTCAAATTTTCAGCATCTCCCACACACTCAATCGAAGAACAATGCACATAATAAGCAGCCATATTTCTCTACCTTCTTGGTGGCTGTCAGAAACCTGCCCTTTCCTGGGCTCCCTCTCTTCCCCTCTCCCATCAGGTTGCTGTTATTAAAGCAGAATGTCAGCACACGTCCTTACAGCCACTCCAGTACCATCCTAGAAATTGGAAGATCTGAAGTGAGCCGCATTTCTTAACTAAAAACACTTGTACCCTTTCACACATGCACACAAATCACGTTTGTGATACAGCATGCCTTATTAGCATGGTAATTTAACAAACTGGATGGCTGGAGATGCCCTTTCTGCCCCCCAGCTCTGACTGTGCACAACCCAGCGCTTGATCGTATACTTTACTCGCCATTTTTACAAGCACCAGTGTGGGTTCTCAGGAATTCTTTGTTTTTTTCTCTCCTGTGAGACCTAGACAGATACAGGTGTGAGTCAAGCTTGTGTGTCAAGGCGCAAGATCAGGCTATTTTCCTGGAGCAGCTTTTGAGGATAAAGCCTGATTCACTCTTACACGCTCCTACAATAATTATGTTACTATGACAAATCACCTGATGTGTGCCTTTGGGGGCAATTTCACCCCAAATTGAGGGTAGACGTAAGAACTAAATGCCCAGTAGTGATATGATACTCTGCCAGCCTACTGCTTGGCATGGTGGGCATGGGTAGTTCTGAGCCCACCCAGATGAAACATGGTCCCACCCATTCAGCGTTCAGCAAAGGATGAAGTACAACAAAACGATTGTCTGACTGGTATGCGTGAGCATGGTTAGATTATTCAGAGGAAAAGTGCTGTTGAGAAGCAAAGAGATTTTTCTTTCTCTTTGTTCATTTGGTCTTAATAATGCCACAGATAATTTAATAACTGATTAAAAAAGACACAGTGGAGTCTATAGTATGATTATGTCAATAAGTCTCCTGATCTTCCGCTGGCCCTTCTGATCTTCCGCTGGCCCTCCTGATCTTCTGCTGGTCCTCTATTGCTGTCAGCCATGGGATGTAAACCAGCACCCTACTGACATAGGCACAGATTCCTAACTGCAGAGCCACACAACCGCCAAATAAGTCATATGGATGCTGGATGAGTGGATAATCCTGAGATAATCCTCTTCTTGTTTCTTTTCACCCCTTCTTTCGCTCCCACATACACTCTCCCCCTTTTCTTTCTTTCTCTTTATTTTTTCATTTTTATATCTATTCCTTCCAGTTTTAAAAAATGTAATTAATGAAACGCAATTTGCTTTGCCTTAGTTTTTATTACGAGGAATACACAAAAAGATACACTGTATCTAACAACTGAGTCGCACTCACATCTCTAGGCTTGTGGGTTCGATCCCTCCAGGCCCAGCTCTCTGGATCTGCATGTTCTCTTCATGTTTGCATGGTTTTTCCTTTAGGTCTTCTGGTTTCCACACACAGTCCAAATACTTAGCTGAACAACGGTCTCTAAATTATCCTAAGCCGTGTGAGCATTGGAGGGGGGAGGTATCATGCCTCATGCCCATTGAGGGATGCTCTCCAGTTTCTTCATAAGCCATTTATAGAAATTGGATGGATGGACCCAATCGTAACACAACAAAAACAGTTGTAAATAAATGATGTTAAACGCTACTAATAAGGAATAACTCGTTTTGCACCCTACCTTTTCAAGTAAGATGATGTACGGCATGCGAGACATGATGGCACCCCCAGGTGTCCGAATAAAACAAATGACTGCTTATTAGTGGTTTATCGGCAATGAAGGTCTTGTGGCATGAACACACACACACACTGTCTCACGCCCCCAAACATCCTGCCTGTATGCATTCATCACGTTGAAATGAAGATAAATAGTGGGAGTCACGTGATACAGGTACGGGCTCTACAGTCTTTTTGGGGGGTGCTTAATTAAAAAGCAATTATTTAAATCAGTGTTTCCCAATCCAGTCCTTGGAGATCCACAGACAGTCCACATTTTTGCTCCCACCCAGGTCTGCAGCAAAAATGTGGACTGTCTGGCAGGGAGCTCGGAGGGAGCAAAAACATGGACTGGCTGTGAGTCCCCAAGGACCGGATTGGGAAACACTGATTTAAATGAATGCAAATCCACTCCTCATACAGGGGACCATCCTCAGCTGCACATTTGTATCCTTGGCTTGTAAGACTATTAGAGGGAGTTTGCAGTAATTATGGAACAGGCAGCATGGAGGGCAGCTCAGGATGTAATTCCTCCAGCAGGACCTCACCTGGGAGGCGGTGAGGTTCACGCCGCACATTGTCCTCACGCCTGCTCCTGTCCTCACGCCTGCTCCTGTCCTCACGCCTGCTCCAGTCCTCACGCCTGCTCCTGTCCTCACGCCTGCTCCTGTCCTCACGCCTGCTCCTGTCCTCACGCCTGCTCCTGTCCTGCTGGCTCAAGCCAATGAACAGCGTGGGACAAAAAGCAGACAAAGTTATGATCCCAGGATGAATATTCATGCATCCGCTTACTGTTCGCATAGCTGCTAAGTGTTTATTCTGGGGGGCGCCAGCAGGGGGCTCCACTAGCTCCGCGGTGCCTTTTTCAATTTAAGCTTCTGGCTCTGGCATGTATTCTCACAATGAATGAGTTCCCAGCAAACCGGCAGAGTGACCATTGTAGTGTGTGCCAGTCTTTGTATGTAGGCAGTCGCTTTCCATGGCTCCTCTCCAGAGATGCTTTCTATTTGCTAATGAGTCGTTCAGCCCATGACCAGTAGGGGCAGCTCTGTCACTCAGTAACACCCTTTGCTTCATGGTCACTGCTTTTTTTCTTCCTGTGTTAAGGATCATCCACTATATGTATGCAGGTCAAGTGGGCTGCTTATTGCTCGTCTCTTTTAAGCCCCATCAAGGTTCTGCCCCCTCTGGCGTCCCCCTGGCCCACGGTGACGGCCCCGGCACGCCATTTAAATGTCCCACTTGGCCGACGAGGACAAGGACCGCCAGGGGGAGGGGCGATGAGTCAGCAGCGCTGGAGCACTAAGGGAGGCGAGGGACTGTGGGTAGCTAAAATGGCCCTTAGAGGCATGATGGGTAATTTCTGTTCAGATGCAGTCATGGCATCTGAGGATGGGACAATGGGATGTGAACAGTGTTTTACGACAGCTGCTTGAGACGTGTAGGGTCATTGGTGTTGTTTGAGTGGTGTGAATAGTCCAGATCTCATCTCTAAGTAGAATAGTAGGAAGAGACCATCTGCTACATCAACATGATATCTTGGAATGAAGGAGATGTAGGATGGAGGAGAGGCGACAGAACTGCATGGAAGGAGGGAGATGCAGGATGGAGGAGAGGCGACAGAACTGCATGGAAGGAGGGAGATGCAGGATGGAGGAGAGGCGACAGAACTGCATGGAAGGAGGGAGATGCAGGATGGAGGAGAGGCGACAGAATTGCATGGAAGGAGGGAGATGCAGGATGGAGGAGAGGCGACAGAACTGCATGGAAGGAGGGAGATGGAGGAGAGGCGACAGAACTGCATGGAAGGAGGGAGATGCAGGATGGAGGAGAGGCGACAGAACTGCATGGAAGGAGGGAGATGCAGGATGGAGGAGAGGCGACAGAACTGCATGGAAGGAGGGAGATGCAGGATGGAGGAGAGGCGACAGAACTGCATGGAAGGAGGGAGATGCAGGATGGAGGGGAGGCGACAGAACTGCATGGAAGGAGGGAGATGCAGGATGGAGGGGAGGCGACAGAACTGCATGGAACTGCATGGAAGGAGGGAGATGCAGGATGGAGGGGAGGCGACAGAACTGCATGGAAGGAGGGAGATGCAGGATGGAGGGGAGGCGACAGAACTGCATGGAAGGAGGGAGATGCAGGATGGAGGGGAGGCGACAGAACTGCATGGAAGGAGGGAGATGCAGGATGGAGAAGAGGCGACAGAATTGCATGGCCCCAGGTTTCCATACCGGAAAGTTCTGTGTGCCCTTCTCGTCTCTGAGCCTTGGAAATCTCCCTGGGAAACCTGGACCAAGTGATAAGTTACATCTGACAACTTATATGTTGGGTCAATAAAAACTCATTAAGTCCTAAAGTGGGTCACCACACTGGTGTCCACTTCAATACGTTTCCTAGTTACTCTCAATCAGAGTGGATGGGAGAGTGGGGGACTGGATCAATGCTCACAGGGATGCAAATGAATGAGGGAGGGTCATGTGACCTGGACACATGCAGGTCCTGGATGTTGTGGGTTTACGTCCCCGGTGGACCCTGCTGTAAGTACCCTTGTTGATAGGAGCTTCAAACCAGGAAAATCATATTAGATTCTCTCTGGGTGGGTGGGACAGGCGAACAGAACCACGCCATGTGGTGATGGGATATGGAACAATCCTCTTTTTTGAGACATTGTGGATCTAGGGAAAGGGTCAGGGGTGGATACAGCCTGACACAAAGGGGACCTTTATAGCATAACGGAGCATAACAATTGTAAACATGCTCTGTCTTGGAGAAATAAAAAACAGGAACTGGAAACGATGGTGAATCTCAATGTGCAGCCAAGTTTACAGGTGAGGAAGAACAGAGCACCTCAATTTCTATTCTTTTTAATGAATGAGAGGAGATGGGCTATATCAACACAATTGACTGGTTTCCTAGTGCCCCTCCCCTCCCCAAAAAAATGATTGCCCCACGGATTTGAATTTTTGAATAAAATCGCCCCTTTCTCGGCATCCCTGAGGTCCCGACAACAGCTGCTTTAAGATTCTGAAAGTTGCAGTTTGACAATTAATGTATTTTTCTAAAACTCTGAATCTAATGCATGAATTCAGGCAGTTGCAGAGAGTGGGACCCAGCTTGAATTTCAGATAGAGTTATGAATTATAAAATGTATAACAGTAAAGATGGCGTGGGTCTTGGTGTTGGGCTTGGGGGAGTAGGATCTCACTGGATGGCCACTTTCAGCATTCAAGCTTCTGGGATGATCTGGATCCTTCTCTGTTAATGGCAGCTTTGAGGTGGGCTGCTGACTTGTGGCTTATTGGTGTAAAGTTCACTAAAGACGTAAAAGACAAAAGTTCTCCGTCACAGTGCTTGTCTGCCCTACATAATGACGGGTGGGCAAACAGGTTTTCTTTAATGCTGACCTTTTTCAAAGTTGACCGCTATAGTAGTCTGCCTTGCCAATCCTCCTTTCACATAGGACCAATTGTAGCCAGATGTAAGAGAGAGGTTTTAAGAGATTAGGTTAGATAAACTTTGTTGATCCCAGAGGGAAATTCTTGTGTATACAGCAGCAAGGTACGTAGTGCTCAGATGAACGTACACATACCACAAAACCGACAAGGTACAGGACCAGCAAGCGCAAGTAAGCATGATCCGAAGAAATTAAAGTACACAGTGCTCAAATAATAATCTGAAAAGCAGAATAATATGGAATATAAATGAGAGAAATAAATGTCCATCCATCCATCCATTTTCCAACCCGCTTATCCTTCTGGGTCGCGGGGGTCCAGAGCCTGTCCTCGAAGCTAAAGGCACGAGGCGGGGAACAACCCAGGATGGGGGGCCAGCCCATCGCAAGAAATAAATGTCAAGAAATAAATAATAATCATATTACTGCACATCAGTCGATAGCTAATAAAGTGACCAGGTCTTGGGTGCATGCAGTGTGCAGTGTGCAGTGTGGGTGACACAGGCTGTAAAGTGACCAGGTCTTGGGTGCATGCAGTGTGCAGTGTGGGTGACTCACAGGCTGGTGTCGAACTGTGACAAAAGCAGCTTGATGTGTGATGTAGCAGACTGGCCATTGCCTGTGACAGGATCATTATCTCTGTGCCTCCCAGCTCCACTGAGGCCTTATTTCACTTTCAGAGGGTTATTGGTCTGACCCTGACCTGGAATCTGGGTCCTGTCATCATCAGTTGTTTCACCTGCTCCTAACCCATTCTCATTTCTCTCGATCTGTTTAGTGACCTCTACACATTCGCAATCCGTCTCATATCCTTCATGCATCCGATACTCCATGCAGTGTCTTCCCATGTAAAAGTTCAGGTAGTTACAGGGACCAAGAAATCTAAGATGTTACCAATTAGACGTTCAGCTATATTTTACTATATTCTGCTACGAGAGTAATTATTCTTATTGGCGGACTTCAGAAATTCTCTGATCACAATATTAGCACATTAGCACAGCTAATGTAATATAATAACTGACAAAATAGGAAACGAGTTACCTAAGATGTCTAAATACAGATATGAATGCTATTTTCTTTAATGAACAAAGACAGTTACCAAAATTCCTGAAGATCTCTCAGTTCAAGCTTTTTCACGTCCTTCGCTCTGCCGTTCAAGCTGGTTAATCAGGTTGGATTCAGGTTGTATTCAGGTTGTATTCAGGTTGGATTCAGGTTGGATTCAGGTTGGATTCAGGTTGGATTCAGGTTGGATTCATCTCGGTGGGAAACTCAGCAGTAAAGTTTACACTGGGCAACATTAACTTTGCCACACTAATAGAGGAACATCGTGCAACAAACCTTGTTATTCTCCAGCACTGCATATTCTGTGCAGGGTCCCAAGAAACCTAGAGCCAGGCCATCACTGAGTCTGAGAAGCTCTGGACAACATGGGGATCTACAGGAACGTCTCTGTGGAAAGTAGCATCATGGACATGGCTGCCTTTGGAAGTCTCACTGCCCCTTCCGGCTCAAATGCAGCCCCAATTTCCCACAATAATGTCACACCAATCACCCAAACAGCGATATTCTCAGAGCTGTAAGTCTGTCATTTATGTTACACACCCTGAGCTAGTCAGTCCTTTGGTTGTGTAAGCCTCAGCGTTGGGGGCGGAGCCACAGGGGCACTGGCCCATGCTGAAAGCTGATTGGCCCCCCAGAGTGCGCCCTCCCCTGTCCCCTGTATGAATTATGGTCCTTCTTATGTCCCCTGTCTTAAAAAATCCTAGAATCACTCCTGCTCAACATGTACGATTTATGTAAAACTCAGAGTCTTGCTAAAGATTTTAGGCAGCTTTTAAGTTTTTTTTTTTTTTAGCTCTCTAAAAAACTGAAAGCTTCTATTAGTCTTTGAGACAATAACCTGGATGCCAGGTTAAGCTGTGCTGCTGAATACTGATCTGGGAAAATTCAGTGTGTGGCGAGGAGGTTTAGCCTTTGATGCAGGGTTCGATGCCCATACCTGATTGGTGCAGGGCTCGATGCCCATACCTGATTGGTGCAGGGCTCGATGCCCATACCCGATTGGTGCAGGGCTCGATGCCCATACCTGATTGGTGCAGGGCTCGATGCCCATACCTGATTGGTGCACACTGGTCTCTCTAGCCCTGCTGCTCTCTCTGTACTTCTGTCTCTGCCAATATATGCCTAGAGGTAAAGCACATTGACTTTAAGAAAATGTAAAAGCTGGCCAAACTGCCGAAGATTCAACTTATCATTTCACTGACACTTTTTTTCCACAAAAATAAATTATATTTCTTATTTAGTCATTATGTCTTTCAAAAACCACACTGAAATTTAAGTCAAAATTCAGTCAAAAATATTGTTCAGTGTTACCATCTATTTTCTCAGAAAACCCTACAAAACAAACAAAACAAAGCTCTTTTTTTCTGGAGATTCATAGCAAAATCCCACAGTCACTGGGCAGACCCCCCCCCCCCCTCATGAAAATGGGAGTGAAGTTCCCATTCATCAAATCAGAGGGCACCCCAGTAGCCCATATCTCAAAACCATTAAAGATAATGATAATGAGGTTGTTTTTGTCTTTATCTGGTATCAGAATGAAACTTTCTGATTTATTAAATCAAACCTGTGCCAATTTCCAGTTTCTACCTGCTGGTACCTGCTGCCAAATGATGACTAACAAGGCTGGACAGAATCAGGAATAAATGCTACCATCAGCCTCATCTCTGGTTTTTGGCATGTAGTCCACTGCTCATGTGATTTAGACTACAGGTGCATCTCTGTACATTGTCTATTTTTGTTAATGTAACATTGTAACATTGTATGTGACTGTGTTCATTAACGTGGCTTGTTTTCCACTTAGTCTCTATTGTCCTATAGTGGGGCACCTGTACAATAACATTTGAGTTGAATGAAGAGTCTGGATGACAATCCAATCGAATGTGTTTAATTTTAAAGTGATTATTTAGCAGTGATTTGACTTTTTTTTTTTTTTTAAATCACAAAAATTGATTACTCAATTACACAATGATTACACAATTACACAATGATTACACAATTACACAATGATTACACAATTACACAATGATTCACGGACCCCCTGTTGAAGACCCTGTGTACATTTAGGCCAGTAGCAGTGAAACGGTCCACAAAATTCTCAGTTCGGTATAAAACTCGGCTTTGGGTTCATGGTTTGGTGCAATTTTGCTACAGCAGAAAGAGCAATTTGTTTAAAAATGATTTATTATTAACTGGAAACACAATGAGAAACAGTTGCAATCCAAAGGCAATGTGTCTGTCAACGTGTCTGAATAAGTGTAATAACAACCGTACAACTAATAACAAACATTAAAAGCGTATAATCATGTAATGTTTCTTATTAATGTATTTTAAAGCTATTAAGGCATGTTAGGATGTTACATGTGGTATAGTTACATGTGGTATAGTTACAAGTGGTATAGTTACATGTGGTATAGTTACAAGTGGTATAGTTACATGTGGTATAGTTACATGTGGTATAGTTACAAGTGGTATAGTTACATGTGGTATAGTTACATGTGGTATAGTTACAAGTGGTATAGTTACATGTGGTATAGTTACAAGTACACCAATTCATAATTCATAACTAAATCACATCCTCTGTGTTACTGAGTATGGTTGCATATCTGTACTGATAAACAACCTGTTTTAATGATTTTTTTTTAGCTCAGTCAGAATTTCATAGCAAAAGCACTACCTTGCTCTGGTCATATGCACATTTGGACCATGTCGTTTGAAATAAGTCGCCATGTTTGCTTGTGTTTTCGACACCACGTCCGAGTTTGGTATGACAGAGCTGACAGACGGTCTTGGTCTTTCTCTAACATTGGTGGAATTTATGGGGAAACCAAAATGTCCATAAACTATTCTTGCTGTAACCAGCGTTAGCAGTAACCAGCTCACATCCACAAATACCGTAATGTTTTCCGTATTGAACGTCTATTTGTGAATTTAGATTCCACCCATGTCAAAACATGTATTCATTCATTTCACTGTGCGTGCCAAATCAAAAAAGATGTAACAAACTGTACACAACAAATGCGTATACCGTTACAGCCCTAATATTTAACCGAAACATGGTATTCAGATGAAATTTAGTTGCATACAATCAATGAAAAATATATATGTATATTTAAATACTTGTTATTATTTAGACTATCATTACCTAGACAAGTTTCCTTTTTGAGCATGAGGCTGGTGCAGCTGCCCAGCTTGCAGTGCCTTAAAGATGCCTCTCACTGCACTCACTGGAAGAGTCTGGTTGCCCCAGAAACAAAATAAACAGCAAAGGAGCGGATGACTCTTGATGTATGCAAGTCACAGTTCGCCTAAACAGCGAACAGCATCGAGTGCATCCATAAATGATAATAACTTGACAGGAGCACTGTGGGGCCTATCAATAATCATCCTTAAGAGGTGATGGTGGAGCTCTGTTGAATAATATGAGGAAAGGCACTTCGAACGTAGATTCTGAGCTACACTCCAATGTGCTTTCACTTTATGCGGAGGCTGAATCTCCTGACAGACTCTAGCAGTTAGAAGACAATGACGTCTTCAGCAAAGGATATTATACTTATCATATAAAGAAGGATATTTGTCTTGGTGCTACATTCACCTATTTAAGTATTATATAGTATTTTAATTCCTTTAATTCGTGGAGTATTTCCACTCTCCCTGCACACTGTTGGCCGACTTCTCAGATGTCCTGAAGGCCACTGATTCCTTTGTTTTGGAACATAGATGGGGAATCACTGCTAGCCTTGCAGCTGAGAAGCTGTTCGCTAAATAAAATCACAGTAAGCATTTCATGGTTATGCTTCCTCAGCCCTGCCTTCCATTTCCTAGTTCTAATCATGTTAAAGATATAGCCTGTATCTTTATGAAATTGACCCAGGAATGGTGTGTGGCTTTGAGCTTTGGGCCTCCCTGTCTGTGATTGGAATGTTGCTGGTTTGGACCCAGTCATTGACAGAATAGGCAGTTGTCTGTTGGCCCCTTGAAAAGCTCCAAATGCTCTGGGGGTGCCAGATAAATCGCTGACCCAGGGCTTGGCACCCGAGCTTCACTCTCATCTGTATTTTCTGAAAACCTTCTGAGTTCAAGGTGTGGACTTTTCATTTAACCTGCCAGCCTTTCAGTAACGTCGTCCAGGTGAAGAAGCTTGCTGCTATTCTTCCTGGTGTGGTGTGACATTTACTAATGCATCCGGTCAGGATTCAGGAAGCATTCGCTCAATCACATGCTCCACATCCTGTGAAGACAGCAGGCTCTGTCGTGATGAAACAGATGTCCAGCTGTCAATTAGGAAGCCGACATCGGGATTGGTTTACTGCTCGCTTTGGCGAGGCCCCGGTACCTAACGAATCACCATGCTGCATAATTCAACACACAGAATGAAGTACAGAGAGATGAAAAAAGCAAAGATTGAAAGAAACTTTAGCTTTGATGACAGCGGTGAGCGTTGGGGCGGGGGCGGGGGGGGGGGGGGTGGGTTTGGGGGGTGGGGTAGTATGTGATTATGGGAATGTTTGGATTCTGTCTGCATGCAAAAGTTTTGACTAAACTTGATCGATATCCACTTTGCACAAGGAAAATACAGTATAAATAAAGTTTAATGGGTGGATGTAATGGTCAAAGAGTCTAAATCTGATTAATAACTCTGCTCTGCTCCTTCCCAGAGTTTTAATGCTTAACTGTGTCCAGTAAACAATAAACAGGTGCAAACTGATTAAGCTACTGATAGTGCTGAAGGGCATGTATAGGTCACATATTATTATACTATATAATATATAGGGCATATATTACAATACAGAGAACGAGAAGTATCAAAAAGGCTCCTTCACTTTGCACTTAATGTTCTACAAAGACATTATCAAAGCAATATGCAGTTAATGTTAAGTACTACTGTTTGGTTTGTAGCAACCCATCGTGGTTGAAAAGGGACGAAAAATGGGGCTTAACAGTGGTCCAAAAAGATCCATTCTGGTTCTTTGTTAACAGTTTTACGGTGTTTTATTTTCAGATGCTCCTACAGCGGGGGGTAACCTTAAACGCAGGCTAGTGCAGTGTGAGAACAGAGAATTCCAGCAGCTTTCCAGATAACAAATCACCTTTCAGTTATCCTCTCACTCCCACTTTCTATGGCTGCACATATACAAAAATTGGAATCTTAGAGAGAGGATTAGCATGGTGCCTGGTTCTGATTCTGCAGCTGGTGTGATGTCACTGCTGGGCTCCTGGGCAAGATCCTTAACCCCAGTTGCTCTAGGTGCACTGACCGGACCTGCTGTCTTTTCACTTAGTCACTACTTAGTCACTACTTAGTCACTACTTAGTCACTTTGGACAAAGCGAAGGGTCTGATAAATGACTAAATGTATATAAATCCAATGCAAGGTAGCAAGAAGCAATCCGGGACCTTCTGAAAAAATGGTCCCAACAAACACAGAGGAAAAGACACGTTGTCCTGCAGTGGAGATAAACAGGTTCACAGTCTCCCTGTAAACCAACCAAGAGTTTAGATCACAGAAAGCAGAAAAAAGACTGTCACCCAATCGGGACCCCTCTCTGCAGAGGACATGTAGACCTGTGGCTGTGGCAGATTGTTTGCTCACCAATTACCTGCTCTCACACTTTACAGTCTTGGGGACAGGGTTATAGCCCCCTGAAATGGCCCATCCCCTGAACCCAGTCTCCTTTGGCAGTATCCAGGGAGCAGCTGGTGCAAATGGCAAGAATCTGAAAGGATGTCTGCCGATTCAAAAACAGAGTTGGGTGGCAGAGGCTAATTATCCTTTCAGTCCTTTCTAATACTCACACACAGTCTTTCCCCTTTCGTTTCTTTTTTTCCTTCCCATGTGATGTTTCCACCGAGACTCGAAGACTTGCTCCTTGCGTGCAGCTTCATTACGACGAGGTTCATTAACACAGCATCCATAACAACTGCATGCAGAGAGACCAGTGCCAAGAGTTACCACTGATAGACCCCAGTTACCACATTCCTTTCAGGATCTAGATTCAGAAAAGCAGCCAGAGTCAGAAAGGCTGCAGAAGAATCAAAAGTAGCTCTTAGGTATCTCACAATAGGTTTAATCCCTGAAATAATGTCATTTCATTGATTTTGCTTTTGGAAATCCATGCATCTGAAAGAATCGCCACTCTTGTATACCGCGAATTATTCTCTGAATAAGCTGGGCATGGGATGGCACAGGGCGCTGTGGGGTCAGTTTAGCTCTACTGAAAATCTCATGGCAGGCATTAAGTCTTTTCTTTTACAAAGAGGCACTTGCTCTGGATCTCCTCAGACATTCTTTTCATCTTGGTTCTGTCATGGATCTGTCTTCTTCCATCATATCGCTATGCTAGAACAGTCAGTGATCAGAACATCCTCATGCCATGAGGATCCACAGTAGATTAAGTAAACTGCAGATCAATCGCATTCACCCAGACCTTTCCGGGACTGTGTTATTCTCACATGTCCTCAATGTAACTTAAAGTTCAGAATCTTGCTGGGTCACATCTTATACCACTTTTACACTCTGTTAAGTGATCTTCTTATTCTTCTTGAACTTCTCACTGCATTTCCAACTGAATGTTGCAGTGGCATAATGGCGAGCAAATTAGACCAGACCTCCCTTACCTAGCCCCTGGACCGTAGGTTCGTCTTTAATGTGGGTGAATCCAGAAGATGGCTCCATATAGCCTTGTAGGCCTGAGTCTGGCCGGGTTATGTGGGTGGCTTGTCCACCAGGCTGTTGTCGGTGAATCGTTAAAGGATACAAAGCTCTTCACCACACCAAGGTCACGACCCTCAGAGGGGTGTCTGCTCAATGAATAAATCAAATCCTGACCCCATGACCCTGCTCTGGTTAAGCAGACAAGTGAATAAACCACCCAGAATGACACTTGTAGAGCTCATTCTAAGGCTGCTCACAAAACAACAGCGAGGCCTCATGCTTTTGAAGAGCCATTTGATTTAAACTTTAGCAGTATTTTTTTCTGAAACGGTTTCTCTTAAATGGCTTGAAACCACCTTTGTGGGTCAGATCATGTTGTATTCTCCAGGTGGAGACGTTTGGGATTTGGGAGTTCGACGAGCTGCTCTGGTCCCGACTCTGCTCATTAATGTTAAAGTCTCCTGACACAGAGCGGGTGGCGAGATTAAATAATAATGTGCAGCAAACTGCCTGGGCATCCGTCTTCGTCCCCCGTCCCAGACTGCCAGTTATTTTTAGCAGCCCATGAAGTGTGAACACACCCCTCTCTTTTGGACCAGTCCTTCAGGACTTGACGCCTGAGCTGGGCTCATTTTAATTTGTGACGACTGCCTTGCGGCAGGGAGGCTAGTGACCCCAGAGCCACTGGTTCCAGTGCTTTACCGCAGTGTTAAGCTCACTAGTGACTGCATATTGGTATCTTATGAATAAATATCCATGCACGCATCAGCCATATATTACTAGGGTTACCATACGTCCAGGTTTCCCCAGACGCGAATTTTCATTTTACAGGGTGGTTAGGGAAATCTTATTAAAATTCATATGACACTACCTGGTTGGCTGGTGAATGCGAAAACTCATTAATATTCGGATCCCCATACATGTCCTCCTTTTTTGTCTCACCAAATATGGTAAACCTATATATTACAAAAAATCGAACGTAATGCCCAGTCCTGGGTATCATTCCTTAAAGCGTGACCCCCTCACTGGAGTCTGCTGGCTGTCGCTAATGATATTCATGTTGTTTTTTAATGGACACCCCTTCTGAGTTGTAAGTGTACAGAAAAAAGCCAGCGTACCAACAATCAGTGCAATCTACTGAAAACGTTTCAAAAAATGTCCAGCATTTCCACAGTCTGTTCTTCAGTGTTCCTTCTTGGTTTGTTCTACCTGTTAATACTATATAATTCAGAACCCGTGCGTTCCGTGTGGGTTCCGCCAAGCCGGCTCTCCCACTCAGCTTTGTACATGCCTCCCCCCCCCATGTTCACCGCCTCCCAAAACCTTATCCCAGCAGGATCAAAAAGAGCTTCTTCGTTCCCACTTCTTATGCCCTGAATGACAGGCCTGTAACAGCTGGTCTGGCACCTTTGAGCCTCCTGGTGGGATTTGCTCTTGCGATGCAAGGGCACAGTCGGACCGGCGAGCCTTTTCCAAGCCACCGGAGCGGAGCGTGGGTGCTCCAGGAGAGTGCCTCACTGCATACGATGAGGCCCTGTTGTTAGGGGGTCTGTGCTTAACCGACACACTTTCGCGACATTATCTACGAAAATAATTGGAAACACTTCAGCCAAGCACGGCTTTGTCGTGCCATCTGTCCAAGGCCTTCAGCTGGCCTGGATTTGATCTCAAAGCTCTGCTCTGTTTGCCTTCAGCTATTTATCCAGGTTTACCTTCTCATGCATTATTTCTGAGAACTCTAAGAACAGAGGCTTATGGGGAGGCTGCAGAGATCAAGCGTCATGATCAAGAGACTTCTGTTGTTCACTTGTAGTAAGAGGTCTTACCTACCCACCTCCATGACGGTAGCAGCCAGAATGTTATGGTGTGCCATCTTCACAAACATTGGTAGCGTTGACCACGATTATGGGGGTGGTGGAGGATGTCACACGCTCAAGGAAACAAGTTTTACAATCATATGTGTTTCTGGGGAGACAAAAGGCTGGACATGGGGCTGGAGTCTCTTACTTTGCCCCTGAACGAAGGACACTGTGGCATCCATCAGGTTTTTTTTATTATCGATCGTGTCGAATATCTGTCAAATGCTCATGCTGTGTTGGTGAAGTAGATGTTCCCTGGTATGTAGTTCACACACACACACACACACACACACACACACACACACACAAAGGGAAAATACTGAATTACTACAAGGCAGAGATGGGACTGCAGAGTTAAAAATGACTAATAAGGTTTCAGCCCTTTGTGTTCAGTAAAATACCGCATACCAGGGCAATGCCCAACGCAGCTTAATCAGATGAGCTGATTCTGTTGTCAATGCTACTGATGTCTAGTGATTGATCGAGGAAAAATAGGGTAGGAAACTTGTTTTTCCTCCGGGAATAGAGTTTGTTCGTGTCCTAGAGTTTTTCTTCAGTGACTGACACATAGAGCTGGAGACAGAGATGTCAATATCATGGTATTTCATTCATCCCTCTCTGCCTGCTTTCCCCTCTCTCGATTTTCTCTCCTTCTGTCCTTGTTTCTCAGTCTCTTTATCTGTCTGCTTCTCTCTACAAGTCTTCATTAATTGTTCATGGGGATGAATGAAACCAATACTCTGACCTCACTGCAAAACATCACAGAAAATCAATAACTTTGCTGCAATAAAATTTAAGAAGGAAAGAATGCTCCTCTCAAATATGAATCACGCTTCTATCTGTGTGTTAGGGACTGGGGCTCTTTTTTCTTCAGTATTACCAGGAGAGCAGTGTTCAGGTTCTCTCATTACAGACAAACGTCAAAGGTTGGTGAGGAATATTCAGGTTCTCTCCTTACTGACAGACCTCAAAGGCAGATGAGTGATGTTCAGGTTCTCTCCTTAGTGACAGACCTCAAAGGCAGATGAGTGATGTTCAGGTTCTCTCCTTAGTGACAGACCTCAAAGGTGGATGAGTGATGTTCAGGTTCTCTCTTTACTGACACACCTCAAAGGCAGGTGAGTGATGTTCAACTTCTCTCCTCACTGAGATGCCTCAAGCGCAGATTAGTGGTGCTCAGGTTTTCTCATTACTCATAGACTCCCTTCTGCATCCCCTGGACCTCCCAACCCCACTCAGTAGTCAACAAAACAAAGAAATGACTGTCCATTCAAGCTCTTTTTTGTCTGGATTTTAAATACCATGTTTAATATTCCACTGCTGCCTTAGACGTGGGGGGTGGAGTTTGCAGTGCTTTAAAGCTTTGGGGACCACAAAGAGCATGTTAATTTGTACCATGAGAATGCATGGTCCTTAAAGTTAAAGCACTTAAAGATAATCAAAATGGCTTTGGTGACTGTGGGTGAGCCATAGTGTGTCACGTTTTCACTAAACAGCAGCTGACAACAGTCAGCTAAAGGAGGGGGGTTACGTGAACCAACATTATCAGATCCGACAGCTTGGCAGTCGAGGGGCTGCGGTGCCTATGTTTGGGGGGGGGGGGGGCTTATTTTCTGAGCATCCCTAGGATGGTCCACAGTCCCCGGTTTGACAAAGAGCCGATGCAAGAGTCACAGGCACCACATCTGTCGCTGGGCTGTAATGGGCACTTGAAGGGTCGCAGTGGAGACTCCTGCATATCTTGTTGCCAGATTGCGAAAGGCCAAGACTGTGGCAGCTACTTCTGCAGAGCAACGAGCTCCTAACAATGGCCTTTAATTGATGGTATGGTACCATGGAGCTGCGCTCAGAAGGTGCTGGGAGGTGGAAAATATGCTCTTGGCTGGCAGCATTGTTATATTAATTATGATGCTGTCCCGTGTTTTGTGCCTTTTGTCCGAGGGTCCGCAGCTTGCAGTGCTGTGGACCTTTCCCCGTCTGCACCCAGGTTGGGTGGAGCAGCTTGTTTCTCAACCAGCAACATCACAGTAGGTTAGTGAGGTCATTGATGCTCTTGATTTCCTGTAGCACCTGTTTGCTTAGTAATGTTAGCCTAGCTTCACCCATAGCCTAGCTTCACCCATAACGTAGCATTAGTGCTAGCTTGGTACCTTAGCACTCCAGGGCCCAAAAAGGTAGGAAGAATGAGCTTTGGGAAGGTGGATCCTTCTAGAAAGGCAGCACTTACACCTACCAGTATACCTGTATCTTCTTAAAATGGACATTATTAAATGATTGTAATTATTGTTGGATTTTATGGTCTGAGATCTACTGCGTGTGGTGTGCCTTGGGGTTTCAGATATTTCGGTGTGTGTCCCCCAAAGACCAACATTGAGGTATTAGTACAGTTCACCAGATGAGCTGATTCTGTTCGCATTGCTACTGATGTCTGACAGCAATTCCTGTAACTACTCGCTGGAAACAGCTGAAGCCGTCACCAGCTCATCTCTGTGTGGCTTAAACTGTGATTATCAGGTCTGATTGAAGCTCAATGCTCCATCATTGAGTCCAAAACCCTGATTGGTCAAGAATGTTGTGGGTGGTAATCCAGCACAGAGCAGCATAGTGGTTATGAACCTGTTTAGTCATCTGAATGTTACTGGTCAAGTCTTCAGCGGGGCCTTGGCAACCACCTTTCGGCAAGGGGTTAAACTCAATTACTGAAATATGTTTCTATATAGATGGGTAAAGGCTGAGAAGTTCAGATGAAAGCATCAATTAAGCAACTGAATGCACTTTCCTTGATGAGTAGATCCGCCTAGTTCGTCAGCTGTTGCCAGTTACCTGTGAGGAACTATGACTGTAGGAAGGAAGTCGACAATGACATGTCATATTGAGAGGACAGTCACACCTCTCCGTGACTCCAGCAGCAACTTCAGTGGATTATTGCTCTGTCACAATGCCATTTCCCAGGAAGACAAACACTGTGATGGCCAGGGACACGTAGCGTCACACTCAAAGTGGGATGAGGAACTTGGTACCCGACTCTCCAGCTCAGCTCAGGTCTGTAAAGGATGTGCTGTGATGCACCAGCTGAGGCTGAGTGAATCGTACCAGACCTCAAAGACGTCTGTGCCGCTGTCTAATTTCCTTTGGACCAGCTAATGCAACGTCTACTGACATATTTGTGTTTCCTCCTGCAGTTCTGGCACCCAACCACGGCTCCGCTGCCGTCAGCAGGAAGTGCGGCTCCATTTACAGGGGCTTCTCTCAGTGTCTCCTGGCCCTGGGGGACAGCATGTCGGAGAGCCTGCAGAGGGGCGAGGACACGCAGGAGATTGACAGCGTGTGCAGGTGACTGCGTAGGAGCTACCCTGAGATGCGTGAAAATAGCAAAAAAAAACCAAATATACATACATTCCCCCTAAGGCAGTTCCCCAGTATCAGTCAGGACTGGGGCATATAAGACTGACTGACAAACTGATTAAAAAGGCTGACAGCTCAGTGTATGCCCCAGAAACTCAACACATGCACTTAGACAGACACTCCTCAGCATCAGTACCAAACCTTAGTTTGACGATGAGGCTGGGGGTCGAGCGGGTGTCCAGATGAAAGCCCGTCTGTCACGTTCTTCTGTTT
The DNA here is from genome assembly GCF_048594095.1 of Paramormyrops kingsleyae. Taxonomy (NCBI): domain Eukaryota; kingdom Metazoa; phylum Chordata; class Actinopteri; order Osteoglossiformes; family Mormyridae; genus Paramormyrops; species Paramormyrops kingsleyae. The sequence continues at coordinate 31,381,139 of NC_132809.1, forward strand.
TCTGTGTTGTCTTTATTATCTTTTACCTCACTGCAGATCAATCCACCACTTACATTTGATAGCGCAATGCTACAGCAAAAAGTGCTGTGAATCGTTCGGTGTACAAGGCCTGCCTGTTAGACTTCCCCGTTTTGTATCTCTCCTTCACTTTCTCCCCGTGTGAGATTATGGAGCTTCCTGCAGGCTGTCTCCCCCCCCCCAACCCCCCTGTCAGCTCCCCGCCTGTGCTGATGGAGAGTGCTTAATTAAAAATTGAGATTCTCTCTTTCTCATCCCCTTCTGTCTTTCTATATATACGCACACGTGCGTAATTCATGTCTTTATTAAATCCCCAGTAGCCCGGGTAGAAACCCACGGACACCTCCCATTTAGCCGCATCGCATCACGTGGAATAGCGCCTACCCCCACCCCCCCCCCCCCCGCCATCAAGGCAGAGGAGTGTATCCGTGCCAGGGCATCGATTTCCGAGATCAGCCGGAGGCTCCCTGATCGGAGCGCACTGGGGATCCCAGCTGCACTGTAACAGCAGGCCTCACACCTCTCATCAGCCAGGAATAGCAGATCTCACTGTGCTATCTTGCAGTGGGTACATAATTAATCGTGAAGATCTATTTGTAACATTTTCGTTGTCCCTATATTACAGAATTTATGGCCGTGATCAAAAAATGTAGACATTCGGCACAGTCAGTCACAAAAGTGTTCTTTTTATTTTCTGGAAACATGCTCCTTGTTATACTCAGCTGTTCAATCAGCTGTCCGATGTATGTTAAAAAAAAACTGTTTTTTCCTTCTACTGGGGTGTTCTGACTGGATCATGAATCACCTCTGGTGCCCCCTGCAGGTCTTGGGATGAGTTTCACACCTGTGTGAACGTGGTGCTAGCAGGGTGCCCAGATGAGGCGGCGGCAGTGTGGGAATCGCTGCGGCAAGAGTCCAAGAAGATGCAGTTCTCAGGGAACCTGTACGATATGTGTGCCAACCGTGCCCAGCCCACTGCCAGTATGCAGAGCCCACCCAGCCAGCAGGAGACCAATCAGGAATCTCTGAAAGGCCACGCCCCCCAGGATGACCACACCCACCTCGTGCTGCTTGCCGCGTGTCTCCTCTGTCTGTGGCTACCTGTGTCAAGCTTCTAGCCGAACCACTGCAAAGGAGGGGAGGCTGGGGTCTGTTCGGAGAGGAGCACACAGATGGACAGCCATGGGGAGATGGGGAGGGCCACGCAATTTTGGTCTTGTGTCAGGTTTCCAGCACTGAGCATGTGCGATGTACCTCCTCACCTTGGAGAGACATCAGCTGAGCAACTTCAGTAACACGAGTTCAGTCACATCTACACACTCACACAGACACACACAGCTTACTCTCCTCCTATCTAGTTTTGTCCATGATGGAACACTTGTCTGGAAAGTTGAGCTCTTGGATGGATGAAGAGGAGGGAAAAAAAATCATGATGGGGGAGGGGCCTTGTGGAGAGGATTCTGGGTAATTTCACAAAAGCCTGAGTCAGATCCAGAGCCCATATTAAGCTGCCAGACATTCAAAACAAGGCTGTAAAAAAGTGATCTGCCAAGCGTACACTTTCACTAGGTACATTTTTCATTCAAGTATTTTTTGAGTATCTTATTTCAGCGCGATCTGGCGGAAGATGGCGGAAAATTATAATTTTTAGGAAATTACCCCATTTTTGTGTTAAATTTACAACTCTCCTGCAATCAATACGAAATGGAAATGATTACTGCAGAGGCCTCAGAAAATGTGCTGCACGTGTTGGTCTTTACATCACACCTGAGCTGGTGTTCATGCTCTCATCAGCATAACAGCAAGGCCATTAAGCACAGAACTGTAAATATCATACATCGAGGTTTTTATGTATGTGATTTTAAAAAATATTTACGGCAAAATCCCACAGTTAGCTTTATGTGTGTTGTTTTTGCCATAAACTGTTGTTCACTTTATCATTTACATTTGTGAAGTTCCTTACGTTTCCTCCCTGTTTTTGTAGAATTTGTGTTTATCAGACTTCTAAGTGTCAGATATTCATGTGACATTTCAGTAATGATAGTCCACAGGAAACACTTTTTTTGCATGAAAGACTGCACAGCTTCATAAAAGGTAATTATATTGCAATAACATTTAAGTGTATTTTTGCCTATAGATATGTAGTAAAAATACAATTCAATGCTAAATATAATTACAGCTAATACAAAAATATTGATATATTGGTATGTTGTCATCAATAAATTACGTTATTTGTTAATATTTGTCTGTGTAAATGTCATGGGTCTTTTCCACTGCAGCCTCAACTCATCATGTGATTTACTTTGGTTTGTCAGAGATGAAAAGAATAAGCTCAGCTTCATTTGTCATAAAGAAGATCGACTTTATAAAAACCAGACAATCCCTCCTGGTAATATTTTTTTTTCGCACAATATCCTCCTTCTTTTGTCAAAATGAAAGAAATGAAACAGTTGCGTAAGTAAAGGTATAGTAAAGCATTTTTTCATACATGGATTCATGTTTTTTTTCTTGCACTTAAACTGACGAGAATTTATTGGGAAGTTTTATATGTGGTAGATATTTTTCTGTATGTTAATCATGCATGCAGCACAAATATTTTTAATGAAAGGAGAAAAAACTGAGATCAATTACTCAGATCCTCCGTGTCTAACAGAAAGAGCCTCAGTCGAGGGTCCACGGGTAGGCTACAGGAGATCCTTAGAACATTTTGCAAAATGTGACAAAGTTCATTGTTTATACCGCTCTATGTTGCACTCCTCCACTCTTGTTTTTCTGAAAAAACAAAGTTTCTCAACACATATGATTTGACATCTCACACCATCACCAAAAGATATTTTACAGGAACTCCCTTCAAGTGAAACATGTATCATTAAACGGTTCTTAGTTCTTCACTTTTTATAAAATCACGCATTGGTGGCAGGGGGCTGCTGTCATGGTCTGTTTCCATTTGGCGGTACTTGGTCTAAGTAAGACTGACAAACCCTGTCTGACAGAAAGCAATCCATCCTGCTTGATTTTTTTGCTAATCATGCATTAACATTTATTTTGTTTTAATAGCTATTTAGCATACCAATGTAAAAACAAACAGCCATTAATTGCAAGAGGAAATTGTTCTGATATGATTGTATCTGAGTCATGCCAACATTTAAAAATTGCAGAGTAACAGAGTAATAATGTGCAGAAGTCATGTTCACATTTCGGGAGAAGCAGGAGTCATGCCCACTGTTTTACTGCAATCCTTTGATGTTCAGTCCTGCTCTGTGATACAAGGTTGTCTCCTCCCTTATTTTATATATTGCATGTTTCTGCACTGCACCCATATAAATCATAGGATACCATCTCACTTTATTCAAAACTGCTTAAGTCTTTTAGCTGTACATGTTAAACATATTTTGGAAGCAGATAGAGGTAATTTATAGCATTCAGAATAGCTTTGAAGAAATTACCAGCAGACGCACATCACAAGTAATTATCCTTCTCTTCAGTGTGCAAATATTAAAAATGAATGTTTGTTAAGTCTGAATTCTGGAATGATTACACATCACAGTCGAAATTACATCTCGCACGATTAGACAGTCTCAGACCTAATTCAATACTGCATGCCAGAAATATTAAATCTTAGTCAAACTGTAATTATTATTAATTAGTTACTAAGCAGATAGTGCTGAAATTAATCTAACCTATTACATAAATTTGTTGTACATTGAGTATAATGTTATTTAGTGTTGCACAAAAGTCACATTTCAGCCACAAGATATTTAAGTAACTGCAGGAAATGAGGTTGTGAATCCGTCATTTATGTCAATTATTATTTGCATATTAATGAAGCGGACAATGTCCAATAATGTTGTCATTGTGTGTTTTTCTGTGATGGATGTGCATTCTTCTCACAGAGTGCTTTCCAGAACGGGTGCCACATCACTGACTCTGACGGATGTGTTATTAAAAATAAAGGGATGAATTATCGTTCAGCCGCGATTATGTTATTATTACCATAGAGCAATAGCGGTATAGATATTACCAAGTACAATATGAAGAACTGATTACATGATTAATGGTGTATACCTTAAGACAGAAGGATAGAAGATTACCACGCCTCATAAGCTTCTGCTGAAATCTGTTTTGTCTGAAAAATTATGGATCCGGATGGACTCGACACCATGTAGATGGACTCTCGATTGCAGGCAGGGATCCCAGCCATTTGGCATGAAGGAGGGAATAACTTTAAAATGAAAATAGAAGTTCACATCCATGCGAAAGAAGCATTGTTGAGAAGTAAACACATTATCTGATTATTGGAAAGACTGGAAATATTATAATGGCATTAAGATAATCAGGTTTGGGTAATAGAGCTTGTGCTCGGAGAGCGTGCCATCATGCGGGTGTGAAATGTGCCTTTGGGCTCTGCTGTAAGGCATGGATTTCAGGATCCTACGTGTTATTTCATGACCACTTCGGATTACATCATCATTTCTCAGCTTCCACACTCCTTTCAGTGTTAATATTTCATGTCTGATAGCTGCTCCAGTAAATAGTCAGCTGGAAGAATGGGAATTACCTCCTGCCCTGCCCTCTGTGTTTTATTTTCCTGTACATGACACACATAGAGTCTAACACATACATGCACACTCACCCGGACACTGAAGCTAACCCTTGCGGTTGCCAGGTTACACGGATGACAGTCATCCCTTCAGTGGGCCAGACTTTCACGGAGGTAGACTTGTGGTGCAATCAAGTTTTGTTGGTTTATTATTCCAGCACATCACGGGAATGCCGTTTTCCATATTTGATAAACGTAAACCGAGCTCTGCCTTGCCTGATCCCCCTCCTCTATTCTTCTGTGCAAAGACTTCAATCCTAATGCTGTCTGATTGATCACAGGACAGCGCGGGCGTCTTTATCCGCCATGGTCCCACCTCCCCGGGCCTCCGCAGATGTTCCCTGCCAGACTTGAGGTGAATCCGGGGGCCCTGTCTCCTCCGATGGCTACTGCGGGCCATTGGGAAGCAAGCTGGAGTGTGGCTCATTGGGTTACAACTTTGTGCCTGTGTTTAGAAGGTTACTGGTTCAAATCTCAGGGTCAGCAAAGTGATTTACTGTCAGGCCCCTGAACAACACCCCTAATGCCCAAACACTCTAGGGACTGTCTAACCCTGTTATCCCAAACATGTATGTTGCTTTAGGTAAATGTCTGCTAAATAAATTAAATTTAAGTGCTTTGTTATGAACTGGGTGGCTTGTGGCTCATTGGAAATTAATTGGAAGTCAAAGATTATGAAATGGAGGAAATCGTGTTATGAGATCAGACATTGGGTGACTCAGTGGGCAGCACTGATGCTCTATATTTCTATGGCCAGAGGTTCAGGTCCAGCCTCTGCTCTGGGTGTGGAGTTTACATCTTCTGCCTGTGTTGCATGGTTTACCTTCAGCAGTCTTAAGACCTACAATTCAGCTTATTAGCATCTCTCAACAGCCCAGTATGTGTGCATATGCTCTGTATTAACAGGCTACAGGTCCTCTGTGTCCATGCTCAAGATAAGTCAGTAGAAGATGGATGTTACTGAGTCCTGAAGGCAACCTGGACAAAAGTAAAGTTTCACCAAAGCCTGGTGCACTGCTAGAGGAGTGTACACTGCTTTAGCTCGGGTGCTACGATGCTAACGCCGCCAGTGACAGAGGCCTCAGGAAACTGAGGTCAGCAAAGCGTGATGAACACTGGTTCAGGGACAGAAAATGAATTCAGCCAATGATGCTATTAGGTGGAAACAGGAAGACAGGCAGGGATCAAACTGAATGGGAGGCTTCCCTGAATACGTGAGCGAATCATTGGCATTTGTGACAAGGCTAACCAATGTGCAAAAGAAAAGCGTTCGGGGCCTGAAGACATGAAAGAACAGACTCCGAAAATAATCATTTTCAAATATTTTAATAATGCCTCAGGTCTTCTCTGGAATTGCTCTTGCTACTATAACTGCAGGTGTGTTGCAATTAACCAATTAGAGCAGAATTAACTAGCAAGGTTGTGTACTCTCCCTGCGTCGCCCCTCCTGGTGCACAAGTAAATTCACATCATAGATCAGCACCACTATAACCCTTGAAGATAAAGTTTACAACAGCATCATTAAGAGTGACCTCTAACATAATGCATATAAAACATCTGCATATCCCTAAAATGGCATGTTGACAGACCAACTCCCCACGATGGTTCATCAGAGACTGCATTTCCTCAGACAACTGAAGGTGCAGTCAGCACCATCTTGCTGGATTCTACGCAGCCATCACAGAGAGGACCTTGACATGTTCTGACACCGTATGGTATAGTAACATAGACACCCTAACAGTGAAAGGACTGTATTATAGTACAACAAAGGTCTCTAGGTACCTGGTAGTTCTCAGCTGAAACCCGTTACATCCAGCATACCGCTAAATGTGCTAAAAGGATGATCGTGGATCTGTCACACCTTGCACGTACCTTATTCCAGCAGCTTCTCTACAGTACACCATTCAGATCACTCGTGCCACCTCACGATTAACGAATCGCCTCTTATCTAATGCCACAATGCCACAGTGCCACATGGCCACAATGCCACAATGCCACAATGCCGCATGGCCACAGTGCCACAATGCCACAACGCCGCATGGCCACAATGCCCCAATGCCACAATGCCACAATGCCGCATGGCCACAATGCCACAATGCCCCAATGCCACAATGCCGCATGGCCACAGTGCCACAATGCCGCATGGCCACAGTGCCACAATGCCACAATGCCACAATGCCGCATGGCCACAATGCCACATGGCCGCAATGCCACAATGCCGCAATGCCACAATGCCGCATGGCCACAATGCCCCAATGCCGCATGGCCACAATGCCCCAATGCCCCAATGCCGCATGGCCACAATGCCACAATGCCACATGGCCACAATGCCACATGGCCACAATGCCACATGGCCCCAAAGCCACTCAACAATTAAGGTACTACCCTTCTTTCAGGTATTCGTAATGCACTCTACCACTTATTGAAGTGCACTAAATTTCATTTGCACTGTTATGCATTTACTAAGCATCAATTTTGCATTTTATTTCATATTCAATGTTCATTCAAAGCTGTTTTGTTTTTGGACATTTCATCTATTATCATTTACAAGGTTGCCGTGTACAGTGTATGAGGATTTTTTTCATTGCACGCTTTCTGTTGATGCCCTGTAGTGGTGCACGTGCCATACGCTGTATACGTTGTGTTGTATTTATTCTATATAATGTACTATTTATGACCTGTTGTCATATTCTGTCTGCTATTGTCACTTGATGCAATGAGCTGTACCAAAAAAAAACAACACTGGCCTCGGTCGCATGGCAATAAACATTCTATTCTATTCTATTCAACACTATATATACACTTGAAAACAAGCTAATAGTGAGACCCTGAATATAAAAAAAACAAAACAGTTATTCACCCAATTACCCACCATGTTCACGTTTACTTCATAAATGAAGATGGTTATATAAATGAAGATGGTTATATAAATGAAGATGGTTATATAAATGAAGATTGCCACAGCATTTCTTTAATGATTTATAGTCTTCAGGGTCAGGGGGGTCAATTTAACATCACACAATAACGATCACAACATATAACATGCATCATGTGTCTGAGGTTTATAGCATTTGACCTGGATGGATATATTTCCTGATGCAATTTCAAGGCAGGAATAATGTCACTAATCATCATACACTTTGGTGCAGTGGAATTTAATGTATGGATTTTAGTATTAACTCTTTACCAGGTCTACACTCTCGGATTTAAGAGCTCGCACCTGAAAAGATCTGGCATGCGCATGTTCCAAACTCACCATTAAAGCGTGTTGGATAACGAGGGTCACATTGTGGACGACTTTAAGAACACAGGTAATAAAGCTGATCTTGGCGCGTGTCCTCAAAGCATTCAAAGAGGAGATTCATCACCCAGGAAATCAGAATATTGCTCTGACTATCTTAGGGCCAAATGAGCACACATTGGCTTGCTAATAACTCTGCCCCGAGAACCTGAATCTGGTTAACCACCATGATTTGCTTATTTCAGCAGCTCATAAAATGAAAGTATGGAGTAAAATGCAGATGAGCTTTGGGCTTTTCTTCATTCGTTATACGCCAAACAAAGGTGAATTGTTTTAGAGACAAAACAGTGCGTTTATTAGCACAGAGGAAAGGAGGTGGGTAACAGGGGACAGCATGGGGACACACGACGGCAGCATGAGAGCATGTGGGGACAGTTCAGGGATGGCATGGAAACGCAGTGCGCAAAGGCATCACCCATGACATCCATCTCTGAACTCCTACTGGAAACACAAAATGAAGAACGCCTTTACTTTTCTATGGTTCCTATAATTTAGAAATGAAATTTGATGGAAGGGATTGCAGTCCTTTTTAAGCTTTGCGGGGTGGTGAGAACAGTGAGATTTCAAGTCCATGATGGGAGAGTTCATCGTTGATTTCCCTCATTTCTCATAGGTCACCCCCCCCCCCCCACGCCAACTTATGGAGGTGAAAACTGTCGACCACCGTTTACTCTTACTCTAAAACCTGCAGCCCTTGAATGACATACACTGGGAGAAGAGAGCCGTCTGATCCCATCCACATACCTTGAGATGCCTGGCGCTACGTTGGTACCGCTGTAGAGTGGGGAGATTCTAGGTGGGGGGCTTAAGAGGGGCTCATAATTCATAGAGAGATGGCAATCTTGGCATTAGCCAATAATATGTTTCAAATTGGTGAGTGACAGTGGAGATGCACTCTGTGGGCCAATCAGCTCTCAGCTGGGGCCAGTGTTCCGTCTCCTGTATACACCCCTGCTGCAGAGCGACGAGTGCAAAGAGCACCAAGCCATGCTGCCAACCTTAAACTGAAACCAAATGGCATTCTGTGATTCTGCAGATTGTCACTGCTGGGACTAGTTGGATCGTTACCCATTAGTATGCTTCTTTAACTGGGACGCCCCCCGAGGCCTTTCTGCCATGAGGTGGGTTAAACCAGTCAGCCAGTGATCCCACATGGCGATCCCACTGGGGTTCAAGGCTACATCTTTCCCATCACTAGTGCATGGGACACTTGTAACACCTTCGCACCCCTATGCACGTGTGTGTGTGTCTGAGGCATCTGCGTGTGTTTTTGCAAGGATCCTAATCCCCCAAAAGAAAAGAGTTGCTAACCCGCTAAGAGCAGAATATTTATGTCCTGTCACGGGTTTTGCATCTTGCCCCCTTGCAGTGGCGTATATATTTGTGGCTGCTGTCGTTGCGTCACGCAGATATTCTGGACTTTAGTATGGCTCTCTGTGTTCCTCGCATGAGGATAGTGAAAGCGATTCCTTCAGAGGTGACATGACTGCTGTCATCTCATGCATACAGAAGCGAGGGATAGACAACATGAGTAGAGGAATCTCTTCTTTCCTCATAAGCCCTTTAAACGCACACACCTAAGATGAAGTTTTCCTGTTTATCTCTAAGCCTTCTCTCTCTGCTGCAGCAGACGGTCTAAGGGGAAATTCTGTTTGCCCTGATCATCACTGATCACTACAGCCAGGGCTACTTCAGCCATTAAAGCAGGAAGATATATGAGACTTCAGAGGTTTAATTAATCATACATAACAATAAGAGCAAACACAAATATTTCATATTCATCTTGATCAAAGCAAGCTAGATTCTAGATATGAAAAAATTATTTTGCCAAATGTCAGCAAAACCTATACCTTCTCCAATACAAATATATTTTTGACTTGTGGCTCCCTGTTTACCCACATATTGACAGTAATGCATCATTTTATCCTTCCTTGGCTCTCTGCCATTATTGCCTTTATAGATGTAATGTCATAAGCTGAGTCAGTTTTTCTGTAGAAATACGTTCTCTGTCAGGCACCTAAATTCAGGCAATTTGTGCATGAGAAGTGCAAAATCCATTTCTAAGAATTTATACCAGTAAAGAGATTCGATGTCTATTTACATCCATCCATCCATCCATCCATCCATCCTTCCATCACTGGGGGGGTGGGGGTCAGGAGCTTATAGAAGGCAGCATAGACCACAAGGCGGGGGGACACTCTAGAACAGTGGTCCTCAAATATTTTATACCACGTATCACCTCAGAAGACTTTAATCCTTCCATGTACTGGGACGGAGGGGAGGGTAAAAGTTCTTGACCGCAGGGGGTGGGGTTCCCTTGCTGAGTACCATTGCTATGACTGACACTTATATGCACTGATACCTTTGTGTACCTTTAAAGCCCCCCCCCCCCCCCCCACGTACCTTTGTTTCCAATCCACTGTACTAGAAGTCATTATCTATGGGAATGGATTCAGGTTTGTTTTGCTATTTCCTATTAACAAATAACATAAAAGACTCATTCTTCCTAGAATTCTCACATTATCCAGCCCCCTCCTCGCTGAGTCAGGACAAAGGACCAGAGTCCTCCTTGCTGGTCTCTTTGCCAAGCTTTCATACTTGTGCGTTTCAAGGACAACTGTTCCACAAACATTAGAGAATATTCCTACAGAGAAAATGAGAATCCCTCTAATTCAACTGATCATGGCAATCCAGCGGACTGGCCTTAAGCTTGAGTGCAGTCTGAATCTCAGCCAGCAGGCTGACTGGCGTGATGATTGGTCTGCAGTGTGTGAGGATTTGGGCCCAAACTATCTCTTGTTTGGGGGCTTTTACTGAATGTCACGCCAGACAAATTTTACCTTATTACCTGAACACTTAATTTCACAGTAAAATCGAGTCCTAAAAAAACAACCATTATGGCGCAGAAATCCGTCACTTTATAGTTGGAAGTGATGCAGCGTTCATCACTTTGGTGGCCATCATAAAATCTCGGGGGGGCTATTTACGCGTCCTGTGGCTTCTGCCGATGGTGATGATTGGGGGAGTGGTGGGGGTGGTTGATGGCGGGGGCGTGTGAGTTTGTCAGAGGGAGGGGTTATAAAGATGTGATGAATTTTCCCTGGTCGTTGTAATCAAATTCCCATGAGAGCAAGTCATGGCCCCACGAAAGTGTCCCTGTGGAAATCATGTTCCTGTTCAGCTCCTATTATTAAAGCCAGCTCTGGGCTGAGGCGATCGCAGTGCATCTGGAATGTGAGATGAAGGGATAATGCATTAAATGGGGTGAGGAGAGAAAGGAGAGAGAGAGAAAGAAGCTAAGAACTTGACAAGACACTTGGCCTGTTTATCTGAGCATTTACCTGGGTGATACAGCTCTGGCTACCACACAGAAAAGGGCAGCATATGTTCCTGTTAAAAACCCATCGTCAAAAATACACGTCCTTAGCAAATATGAATCATTTATGCTGCCGATTTACACAATGTTATATATTATAATCTCGCAGTGAGCAACATAATTACAGAATTTTGGATCTACACTCTCATGACTTCAGCTCAGCATTGAGGTCTTCTGCAAATTTACATTCTTTTTTTTTTCTTCCCAAGAAATGCTTTCATGAAATTCACATTAAATGAAATGTCCATGACAATAGTTTCTTGCTCATATTTTAAAAGACAATAGAGAACTCCTTCTTCTGCAATACTAATTTAAAGTATTCTAATTCTAATTTGTCAAACCTAGGATCATAACACGTAGAGTTAAAGCTTGTGTACATAGGTTTAGCATTGACATTAGCCAGTAAGCCAGTATGGAGCAAGATTTATTTAATATATCAAAAAAATTATGGGAGATCACTTTCTGTAGCTGTGCATCTCACTGAAAGACATCTATTATTGGGCTGACAAAGTTCTTGAAAGGAAGCTTCACCTATCACATTCATCCCATAATAAAGCAGGTGGCAGGAGACAGGAGCAACAACAACATGTCTGGTTCAGGGGGGTGTAGAGCCAAAGACATCACACCTCAAACAGCCCGCTTCCTCTCCCGGCTGTGTGACGTCCTCTGTCCCAGTGCTGCCTGCCTGCATTCATAATCAACACCAAAATAATAAATGAGAGAGAAAAACATTTGCTTGAGCAGCTTACTGCTGTTTTTCGCTTCTCCATTGTTAGAACATTATACAGAGCAGCCAGAATAAAAGATTATTGTACAAATAGTGGTGACCTTCTTACACATGGAAAGTGAGAACAAAAAAGAGTAGGTGCAGTGAGGAACAAGAAGGAGAAAGCAGAGAATTGTGTAAGATCACCACTGCTAAAATCACCACTTCAAAGATCACCACTGCTAAGATTACCACTGCAAAGACCACCACTGCTAAAATCACCACTTCAGAGATCACCACTGCTAAGATTACCACTGCAAAGACCACCACTGCTACAATCACCACTTCAAAGATCACCACTGCTAAGATTACCACTGCAAAGACCACTACTGCTAAGACTACCACTGCAAAGATCACCACTGCTAAGTTTACCACTGCAAAGACCACCACTGCTAAGATTACCAAGGCAAAGACCACCACTGCTAAGGTCACCATTGCTAAAACTGCCACTGCAAAGATAGCCACTGTTAAGAGGGAAGGTGACAGGGGATGAGACAGGGGAATACCCAGGATGGGGGAATACCCGGGACTGGGGGAATACCCGGGATGGGATGGCAATTCATTGCAGGACCCTGTAACACATGGGCTTATCCAGGCTGAAGCACAGAGGCCTCTGCATAAAAGGGGCTTCAACTAACATTCCGTAAAAAAGTTACCCCCACCCCCCTTGGTAAACAACTTTTACTACCTTTGCCACAAATCAAATAGTCCAGGGGCCTCTGACCATGTTAATGTGTCTCTGCAGGACACCCACTTGCCCGCTGTGGGCTGTTAAGAGACAGCGCTGTTTTCAGACTGTGGGGGGAAGCCAGTGCACAGCAGGAGGACGGCAGGTTCCACACAGACAGCTTCAGGTGACTTGCATGCACAGAGCTGGTGGAACATTCTGAGCTCCAAACTCTGTGCCACCCACCAAACAACCACACTGATATTTACATATTTTGTGCAAATATGGATATTTGCCACAGCAATTTCCCTTCTGGGATCTGAACCTGCAACTGGCTTGCCACCTCGGATTCATTTCAGGCTCACACGGAGGAATGCACTTTGACCTTTCTCCCAGTTCCAATTTCCAATCATGCAGCAACTTGGCCAGACATTAATGATCAGCAGACCCCAATCAGCTCGTCCATGCAGACATGCCCTATTCTCTCAGACACCAATCCCATACTCCCGTTGTCCGCCTTCATGCTGCTCAGCTGGAATGCATAATGTATATACATGGATATCAGGCATGCAATGGGCTGAATTATTGCAACCCTGTAATGGGTTCACCAGGAACACAGGATAGGGTCTCTCTGTGCTGACTCCTATGAAATGAGAGGCTTGAGTCATAAGGCTGCTGATTCTCTGAATTCCTCTCCGTCTCTTTCTTTCTGTTAGCTCACCATGCCTCTATTTCTCTGAAACATTGAATTTTTGGGGCCTGTGTGTGGATAGCGAGTAGGAGAGAAGCAGTGTGAGTTGTATTTGTTCCTATCTATTGTCAAATGGTTCAGTATCTCCCACTAGTAATAAACAGGCCACCGGCCAAACTAGTGTTAGATTAAATCCATGGGAGATTGTATGTGTGTGTTGCGTGTGTCTGTGGGTGGGTGGGTGGGTGGGGGAGGGGGTCTGTTCTATAATTCCATTCAGTGGAAACTGTGAATGGGATTGGTCATTTGAATTGACCACATGATCACATTTAACCTGTCTGAATGCAAGGCCTCTTGCCACGTCTTACAGTGCTGACTTCATTTAATTGGGAGGAAACAGTTTATGCATAAGTCACTTGTTTCTGATCAGATGTTTTGGTTAAAATTCAACACGTGTCTAAGGTCAAATGAGGACTGAATTTTTGTGGGAAAGACTTTGATCTCACTTTTCATCCTGCTATATCTAATTACATCGACATTATTTA